>NC_050579.1:125388207-126008361 GCF_011100635.1 Trichosurus vulpecula
CAGTCTAATAGGAAGAATAATACAGATGCACAAATACCGTGATGAAATATGTTTCAAAAAATGGGATCTACAATCAGACTAATTCATCATTCTCTGTTGATTTTAGAGTAACTAGTAAGTTTGAGGGGTGGGAGGAATGGAAATATCTCCTTTAAGTGTTTGGATTAGGTTTTTCTTCTGCTTGCCCTGGAGAGCAAAACATAGGAACTGTAGGTTGAAGTTGCTGGGAGGCAGATTTTGATTCATTGTAAGGAAAATCTTAATTTTGCTGCTGAAGAGTGGCATGCACTTCTTAGTTAGTTGTTGGTTCCTTGAAGGTTTCCAAACAGGCTTAATGAGTACTTGTTATAGGGATTCCTGTTAAGAAATGGGTGGAGCTAGATAATCTCTGAGGTCTCTTTCATTTGGAGGATCCTGTAATTGGAAAAAGGTGAGTGAAAAAAAAATGTACTTCATATTGATTGAGTTCAGATAAAATGATATCTTTATTAAGAGGCAATAGATTGTTTAGTACAGGGGTGGGAAACCTGTGTCCTCAAGGCCACATGTGGCCCTCTAGGTCCTCAAGTGCAGCCCTTTTTATTAAGGGGATTTGTTCTGTGAACTTTGGATTCAGTAGGACCTAGAGGGCCACATGAGGCCTTAAGGCCCCACGTTCCCCATTCCTGATCTAGTATGCTTTAGTCAACAGTGTATGCCTATCTATCAACATAGAAACCATCCATTCTTGACTAGAAAACCACTTCTGCCTGCCATCCACCTGGGCTAGGGCCTGCACGATAAACCCTTAAGTGTCATGTTCTAAATTCTTACAGCTACACATCTGAGAAGAAACCGAGAAGTAGCTATGTTTGTCACCTGGACTATGCCCTGATACCCCCACTTCCTGGTTCTAGCTTTCTCTCAGATAATCTTAACCCTGTTAGCAATTCTTCCTTGGTAGTCTGCCATTGAAAACTTGATTCAGGTGAGGAAATCAAGGCCTAGGGAGGTAAAGTGATTTGTCCTAAGTTTACATAGAAAATCAGTGGCAGACTAAACCAGTCCATAAGACTATTGAGTTAAAATTCAATTAAATAAACATTTACTAAATGCCCCTGACATGATTGATACTGTGATAGTGCTAGGGGTATTAAAAACTCTGCCCTAAGGAACTGATAGTCTACTGAAAGGATCCCACATATACACAGATAAATAAATGGAAGGAAAGAATGATAACAACTGGGCACGGGCATTTGGATGAGGGTGGAGAGTGAAAAATTTCACAGAAGACGTGCCAGCTCAGCTGAGCCTAAAGAATACTAAGGATCCTAAGGGGTACAAGTTGAGACAGAGCACATCCTGAACATGAGGGACAGCCTGGGTAAAGACAGAGAGAGACGAGAAATGGGATGTCACATCTGGGGAGCTATAAACCAGCTTGGCTGAAATGTAGAGTTAGGGGTTAGCATGAAATAACTTGAAAGAAAGATTGAAGCCTAATTGTAGTTGCCTTTAAATGACAAGCTGAGGAGTTTGGGGGACAGAAGGGAGCTGTTGAAGGTTTTTGAGCAACAGAATTACATGGTTAGGCCTTTGCTTTAGGAAAATTGTTTTGGCAGCTGCATAAAGGATGTATTGGACAGAGGAGAGAATTATATGTAAAATTAATGTTGCTGAGTTAAGGAAGGTAGCTTAGTTGTCTGCTTTGTGCTAGCAAACAGCAGTGAGTTAGCCAGGGGTTCTAGATAGAAGCTGATATTCTCTGAGAGTAAACAGTCTGGGTCTACTTACCTTGAGAGCAAATACCCAACACAACTCAGTGGCTTATGGTCTCATTATAGGGTACCATATTGTACTAACTGGTATGAATGTGAGTCTGTCATCAAAAAATATATCCTGCAAATCAATGCTTAAGCTCTCTAATAAAGATGAGATGATACATGTGATACATTTTAGAGAGAATTTTTTTTTGAAGGGGTAATAATTTTTCCATGTTAAAAGGTAAAACTTTAGTTATCTGGAAATTCACTTATGTATAACATTTTACATGACTTTGGTATCTTTTTGATGCCACCATTCAGGGAATCAGGGATTTATACCCCTGTGTCTATGGTCATTCCTCTCTACTTCTGCAGTATCCCTTCTTGCACCCTGCCTAGTCCAGAAAAGCAGACCATTTAAAGGACACTATTTTGCTACAGGTCGGAAGAATCTCTGCTTATGGATTTCACTGTCTTTTTGGGCACACAGTGTACCTACAACTCATTTATACTCTTGATTACTTTGGGAGAGATAGATTAGGCAAGGAAGTGTGATACTTTGCATGTATTATACAGTGCCATCTGCACAGTAAATAATCATTGAATGAGGAGAAAAAAAACCCCATAATAAAATGGAAAGAGCATTGGCCAGGGAGTCAGGACATCTAAGAACAGTTGTAATTTCTCATCTGATAAAATGAAGGCTTGATCTTTAAGATCATTCTGAATTTCCAAAGTTCCACTATTCTATGGCTCTTGTTTTCCAACAATGCTAGAAAAGCACATGTTACTGTGTGTACATTGAACATGGTAGTTGAATGAGAGAGAGAGAGAGAGAGAGAGAGAGTGTGTGTGTGTGTGTGTGTGTGTGTGTGTGTATTGTAACATTGATACCTTCAAGGAGCTTCCAGTCTTGTTAGGGAGGTCAAAACTGTCAAACCTCAAACAATTAGAGAACAATATAAGATTGTACACATAAATGCTAAATTAAATATAGCCAAGTGCTAAAATATATAGTATAAGATGAGCTGCTATATGGCATATTTTTAGTTGTTCTTCAATTTTTATCTTAGGTGCTGTTACACTATCAAACTGTAAGTGAACCTGCTACCATCAGAAGATTGATTAGTGTCCTACACAAAAGCACTGGCGAAGTCACAAAGAAGAAACCTAAGTGAGTGTTTCACAATGTAGAAATACCAGCAAGTAATGTAAATAGTGCTTTAGGCTTATTTTATAAAATATTGTTCTTTATAGTAAATAAAATACATTAGCAGTAGTTCTAGAAACCATATTCTCATTAATTTTTTTTTCAATTGATAGTAAGCCCTTACTAATTTGTATAGTTGAATGCTGATAAAATAGATTTCATATGTTGATTATTTCTGAGAATAAACTGTGGAAGTGTATAGTGTTAGATGGTATCAAATCCTATATGTTAAGTGTTAAAGTTTAAATTATCACTAACTTTTCAGATGAAATTGTATTTTCCTTGCCAGCAGAATTCACACATACACGCACACTTTCTCTCTCTCTCTCTCTCTCTCTCTCTCCCCCCCCCTCCCTCTCCCTCTCCACCCCCTCCCTCTAAGCCACATGACTACTTCACTGAAGTTTATTCACCTTGCCAGCCTAAGATCTTGTAGTTTTTAACTACTGTCCTTGGCTTGACCTTGTTCCCCGGTAGTCTGGCTACATGTTAGCACCTGCTGTGTCTGCTGCCAAGATAATATTCCACTTTGGAGAAATTGCAGTTATTTAGTAGGAAAACTTGTACTCTGAAGACATACTGTTCCTGAGAGAAGGTACAGATTATTTCTTCCTCATAATCAAGTCCTTGATGTTGGATCCTTTCTAAAAAATACCCAGTTTCTACAGAATTATGATCCCCAAGTATGTTCAGAAACACAAGAATTGGTAATCACTCCATGTCATGGGAGCATATCCTTCTCCTATTTTAGATCATATTATATGGAAACCTACTGGGCCAAAATCCTTTTCTAGAATGATTTGAGAGAGATACCTGTTGTATTTTCTGTTAGGGAAAATATCACTTTAAAGAAACAAGCTAACTAGTAAGTATAGAAACTGGCATTTATAGTTGGTTTTGCATGATAGAATATTAGAGTTGAAAAACACTTTACAGGTCATTTAACATTTCCTTGATACATCTAATGATAAGGAGCTCACTGTCTCATTTACTTTGGGTCAGCTGTATTAGAAAATTTTTCTTTGTATTGAGTGAAAATTTGCTTCCTTAATCATAGCTTCCAATTTTGCCTTCTGGCACAACCTTCTTCCACACAACAGTCTTTGGAGACAATTATGTAATCCTTAAGACTGAGCATCCTTAATTCCCTATATGACGTACATAGTGTCATAAGATCTTAGCTTTTGTTCTGGAAGAAGCCTTAGGGGTCATGTAGTCCAACCTCTTCATTTTATAATTGAGAAAAGTGAAACCCATTTGCCTAAGGTCTCATAGAGCTGGGATTGAAACCCCACTGGTTGTTCTGAGTACAGATCCTGTGCTCATTGTGCTTGACCTTGCTGCCTCCTCTTCACACTTCTATTGAGAATTTTCAGTTTGTCAGCATCCCTCTGAAAATGTGATGCCAAGAACTTAAACATAATGCCCCAGTTGATGTCAGACCTATGTAAGGTATAGTGTGTCTCACTTAAATTGGGCCGATGATGCACTGCAAGACTGCATTAGCTTTTTTGGTAACTGTCATGTTGTTGGCTCATATTAACCTTAAAATTTATTTTAAAACCCTGTCTTTTTCATGTAAGCCACTATTCAGCCAAATCTTCTATTCTGTACGTGTATAGTTAGCCTTTTGATCCAAAGTTCCGAAGACAGTTATTCTGATTGTAACACTTCACATATAATAAGGATAATGTAATTTTGTTAGTTTTAACCTACTTAACTCTATAGTTATTTTTAAATATTGCTTCTGACATACAACATATTAAATGACTTTCTAAGGTTTATGTCATCTGATGATTTTTATCCCTGAGTCCATATCCAAATTAATGATCATATTGAATAGAACAAAAAGCAGAGTCCTGTGGAAATGCACTAGATTTGCCTCCAGGTTAACATGATTCCATTAATCAATCATTTTATTTGATTGTGAATCTTTCTGTTATCATCCAGTCTGCTTTTTTTTCTTCCTGTCTGTAATGATGTCATGATAAATTTTGTTAGATGCGTTATTGAAATCAATGTAATCTATCTTTGGTTTTCTCCCTATCTACCAGTCTTTGAATCATATTTTTAAATAATGAAAATAGCTCATTTGGGCGTGACTTGTGCTTACCACAATATGGTTTGTAATTATCACTCTTTTTTGAGTGCTCATAAACGATAATTTAGATGAAGATACTATGTAAATGTTAAAGCACTATAAAATGGCAGTTATTACTTTTTAAAGATTTTTGAGGTTGCTTCAATTAAACAAACATATAGCTCCTCCCTTTTCAAAAATTAGTTCATCATTCATCTTTATTCAGCCTTCTGGAACTACTTTTGTGATTCACAGTTCCTCAAAGATTACCAACAGCAATCTAGTGGTCACATTTGCAAGTTATTTCAATTCTCTGTAATAGAATTTGTGTAGATACTTAAATTCATTTAAAGTAGCCAGGGTATCCTTTTATTTTTCTTGGGCTTCTTCATTGTTCTTAGGCTTGCATTCTTTCTTAGCCATATTTGAAGATCATTCTACTTAGCAAAGAAGATGGCAGCAAAGTGGGAACAAAGTAATTCTACTTTCTTCTCTTACCTAGGGTCATGTAGGTTGTTCCAAGCAATATTCTTTCCATTCCTTGTTTAGCTCCTTGCTTTGAATGTAATTAAAATCTACCTTTTCTTCAGCTTCAGTTCATTTACCACTCTTGCCTTCTTGATACTACAGATTTCTGCCATTCTTAGTTATGTACAGACTTAGGGCTGTCTTTTCTTTTTTAGGGGTAGGGGGAAGAGGTAACAAGAATGTATAGTCAAAACAAATTCTTTTTTTTGTTTGTTTTTTTGTTTTGTTTGGCAGGGCAATTGGGGTTAAGTGACTTGCCCAAGGTCACACAGCTAGTACATATGTCAAGTGTCTGAGGCCAGATTTGAACTCAGTTCCTCCTGACTCCAGGGCTGGTGCTCTACTCACTGTGCCACCTAGCTGCCCCCCAAACAAAACGAATTCTAACATTGGTTGTGTTCAAAAATGAAAAGCAAACAAACAAATGTCTCAGTCTGTCTATCATCTCTGTCAGGAAATGGGTCCTCCAAATTTGTGGGTGGTTATTATGTTGATCAGAGTTTCCAAGTCCTTTAAAATTATTGTTTGCAGTATCGTTATTGTATAGAGTGTGCCGCTCAAGTCTGGGGCACATGACTTGACTGGAGCCAGTGTTCCCTTCTCTTCCATGATACACTTGAATGCAAGTTGATGGTCACTTTTTTCACAATATCCCTATTCAGGTCCATTTCACCAATTACTTCTTCTTGGCTGGTCATAGTAAGCCCAGAGTTATAGTTCTTCTGTCTTTCTTTGCTAAAAACTGAAGTAGTCAGCAAAGGGAGTTAAGAAATTAAAGCAGGTGCTTCCTTTTAGCAGACTTAGTCTTTGAGGATTCAAGTTGTTCCAAATCCGTATTTTCTGTACTCATTCAGCTTGCTACAGCATGTAGAGGTCACCAGTCTTCAATAATAGCTTACATTTAAGTATAGTGCTATAAGGTTTATAATGTTAGCTCTGAAGGCCAAATCCTGCTTCTCTCATTTACTAGTCATGTGATCTTGGACAAGTCACTTAACATCTGTGAATTTCAGTTGCCATATCTATAAAATGAAAATATTTGACTGAATGATCTCTGAGATCTCCAGGTTCTATGAATTCTTATGCTCTTTTGTTGTTTTGGAAATATAATTTGGGTACCACAACAGTGGGAGGGAATGACATCATGGAATGGTCGAGGGAAACTGGGAATTTCCTTTGCTCAAGCATTCTTACCTGTAAGAATATACAAATTCCTCCTTCACACATTCTTACCTATAAGAACTTCATTTGCAATGAGATATTTGACATTGTCTTCCATTTTTTCATTCCTTTGGTTCTGTTTTATAATATCTTGATTTCTCATAAAGTCACTAGCTTCCACTTGCTCCAATCTAATTTTTAAATTCGTATTTTCTTCAGTGGTCTTTTGGACCTCCTTTTCCATTTGGCTAATTCTGCCTTTCAAGGCATTCTTCTCCTCATTGGCTTTTTGGAGCTCTTTTGCCATTTGAGTTAGTCTGTTTTTTAAGGTGTTGTTTTCTTCAGTGTATTTTTCAGTATTTTTTTGGGTCTCCTTTAGCAAGTCATTGACTTGTTTTTCATGGTTTTCTCGCATGCTTCTCATTTCTTTTCCTAATTTTTCCTCTACTTCTCTAACTTGCTTTTCCAAATCCTTTTTGAGCTCTTCCATGGCCTGGGACCAGTTCATGTTTTTCTTGGAGGCTTTTGGTGTAGGCTCTTGCACTTTATTGACTTCTTCTGGCTGTATGTTTTGGTCTTCTTTGTCACCAAAGAAAGAATGCAAAGTCTGAGACTGAATCTCGGTGTGTTTTCGCTGCCTGGCCATATTCCCAGCCAACTAACTTGACCTTTAGTTTTTCAGTGGGGTATGACTGCTTGTAGACTAGAGAGTTCTAGGATAAGAACTTCATTTGGCCTAATAAACACCTTTTAAAAGTCACTGCCCAAGAAAAGCCTATAAAGTAGTTCACACAGTGATATCAGTTCTGTTACTCTGATAAATTAGGTTGCTTTCTTTTTAATCCCTCACTGTTATCTGTTAAACTATGGAAATTTATTTATTTATTAAATGGGACTTTGATTTGGGGTGGAAAGGTACTTCTACAAAGCTGGTTTGGATAAGCTGCAGAAAGGTCAGGGGGAGCATTAGGTAGCCAGAGGGCAACATCCTATGAAAGATTATAGAAATTATAGAAATTGAGACAAATGTATTTTATTTTTTAATTTTGCCTAGGGCCATGATGGTGGGTAGCATGCCTCTTTGCCACTGAACATCATCTTGTTTAAGGCTGATTTTTAGTATACTCAAGGCTGCTGTTATCTGATCCTGACTGCAATAATCCCTGAAGAAAAGGCATTGTAATGATACTGAAAATATTTATGTATGTCAGTGGAAAAAATATATACAAATTAGTGTTTCTGGGTTTAATAGCTTTCTTTATAATTGATCCAAAATTACACGTCAGTGTATATTTGTTTTTTAAAAGATTCCTTTGTCTTTTCATAGTTTATGAAACCCTGGTTTTGCTTATAAGCTTCTTTGTTATATTGGTTTAGTTGTAAATATCTATATTATGTGTCCATATGACTGTGTTTTTTGACAGGTTGTTGACTAAAGGCCAGAATGCTTTAGTAGAACTACAGACACAAAGACCTGTCGCTCTTGAATTATACAAAGACTTTAAAGAACTGGGGAGATTCATGCTGCGTTACAGTGGTTCTACTATAGCTGCAGGTGTTGTCACTGAGGTACGGTAATGTGGTTATGACACTAATTTCAAAATGTCCATATTGAGGTTGAAAGAAAATGTGGAATATAGCAGTAGTACAAAATTTCTGAATTCATTTTTCCCTCCTTCTTTTAGTTTATTATTTTTATTTTAAAATGACAAATATTTAAAAATTTATCTGTCCCTCCCACTTTTTCCCCTCCCCCACTGAGCAAATTCAGACATATAAAACAAAAGAAAGGGAAAACCTTCTCCAGGCCAAATTTTATAATTTCAAAATATCTTTGTCCTTAAATTATCTATGCAGATCGAGCACATGAAATTATTGTCTTAAGAAGCATTCTATTTTCTTAATTTAAGGAAAACATTTTAAAAAATAGGACATGTTAGACATGTAATTCAACATAAAATCTAAACCTGTAAGTCTCATATATTAAGGAATCATTTATTTATTTTATTTTATAGGAGTACTTCTCATTTGGCAAAAGTGAAGAAATAGCTTTATCCTCCCTCGTTTTTGAAATATGATATTTTTCCATTTATTGATAGAAAGACCAGAGATATAATAATAAAAATAAAATACCTCAAATGAGATATGATTCCATTTTTTACAGTATACTTTTACATGTCCTTCCAATACTTGCATGGTATGCCAGAAAGAATACTGGCCTATGAATCAGGAGACCTGACTCTAGTCTCAAGTCTTCTACAAACTAGCTACGTAAACTTGATCATCATTTCATCTCTAGACTTTCAGTTCTTTAACTGTATACCCGTGTCATTGTGTATATACTCTTTGAGATCCGTGCTAGAATTTATATTGTGTGATTCTAGGCTGTGTAACTTTTCAGGAAAAAGCAAATTATGAAAAGCAAGGGCTATCTGCTTGAAGAAAAAAAGCACAGCATATACAGAGAAGTAAAATTCCCCACATTATGATAGTAAATATGAATTTTAGGAGTATCATGACTTTTTAAAAATCAGATTTAACTTTTAAAAATGGATTTCATGATTGCAGATCTCCATGTAAATTTATGACATTTAAACTAATTGTAATAACTGCTTTTACTACAATTTTAAGTAACATCAAAGTTAAATTCAAGATATATTTCAGTAATTCAGGGATTGATTATTTTGTTGGTATTTCTTCTACCAATACCGAGAACCTAGTAGACAGTCTTTAAGAGTTACAGTAACTAAAATAATTCATTACACTGCAGCCAACTTGGTTATGAGCCATTCCGAATTTACTGAGGCTAGTCCTAAGATGAACAAGTGATGCTCATACTAAATGACCTTTGAGGCTCATAACACCTCTAAATCTATGATCTCATTATCTTTTCTACCTCCATAGCATTTTGAGAACCCAAGGGCATAGCTCTATAACAGTGCAGTATCTGGATAGGATTTCAGTGTCTAAGGTTATAAATATACTAAATAAAACATTTTTAAAAAATTAAATTGCCATAGAATAATCAGAATTTGAGAACTTGAAGGGATTTTAGAGATCATCTGGTCCAAACCCTTCATTTTACAAATGTGGAAGAAACAGAATTCCAGAGAAGGGGAATGCCGTAGCCCAAGGTCATTCATCTGTGTGTGATTGAGCTGAATCTTAGTGCCCCAAGTCTTCTGGTCTGATGTCTAGTCTTATATTTTTTTCCCCAACAAATTATTGCCTTAGATTGTCCTTTTTAGTCAAACTAAATAGGTGTTTTGTTTATGGAATCAAGAGTTTGTCATGCTTCTGTTCTACTGAATCCACGATCTTACCAGTGTATCCCATTCAGATATATATTTCATAACCCATACATGCCTGTCATCCTGCTAATTAGAAAAATAGATTGGGTTTGCAGGACTATTTGAGGGTTCTCTGGCTAAGCAATTAAGAACCAGTAACTCTTGTGTGAGATGTGAAGATCCACCTGTGGCATGGTGGATAGACAGTTGGCCTTGAGGTTAGGAGCACCTCTGACACAAGTGTGGCTCTGAGACCCTAGGCAGGTCCTTTAACACCTTAGTGCCTCAGACAGTTCTCAGAGACTGTAAGCTACAAAATAGATGCTAATCAGCATTGGTAGAGTTTTCAAATGGATAAAATCCTAGATCTGATTTTTTAAAAAACTATAAAGATTCAAGTCCAAGATGGTTTCATTTATTTAGTATTAAACTAACATTTTAAGTGATTGCTTTCTGCCTTCTCTAGTTACTCCATTCTAAGCTTGCCTTTGGCAGCAGTCATCAAAACTGCCTGGTACTGGTTAAGAAACAGGGGTGTGGATCAGTGGAATAGGATAGGTACACAAATAGGTGAAATCAATAAGTTTAGCAATCTACTCTTTGATAAACCCAAAGAGGCCAGTTTCTGGGCTAATAATTCGCTATTTCACAAAAACTGTTGGGAAAATTGGAAAATGGTAGGGCAAAAACTGGGCATAGACCAATATCTTACACCATATACCAAAATAAAGTCAAAATGGGTTCATGATTTAGGAGTAAAAGTTGATACTCTAAGTAATTTGGGAAAGCAAGGAATAGTTTACTTATCAGATTTGTGGAAAAGTAAAGAATTCATGACCCAGCAAGAGATAGAGAGCATTACAAAATGCAAAATGGATAATTTTGATTATGTCAAATTGAAATGTTTTTGTACAAAAAAAGCCAATGCAACAAGAATTAGGAGGGAAGCAGAAAACTGGGAGAAAATCTTTGCAACTAGTATCTCTGATAAAGGCCTCATCTCTAAAATATACAGGGAGCTGAGCCAAATATATAGGAATACAAGCCATTCCCCAATTGAGAAATGGTCAAAGGATATGAACAGGCAGTTTTCAGAGGAAGAAATTAAAGCTATCTACAGGCATATGGAAAAATGCTCTGGATCGCTGCTGATTAGAGAAATGCAAATCAAAACAACTCTTAGATACCACATCTCTCCTGTCAGATTGGCTAAAATAACAAATCAGGAGAATGATAAATGCTGGAAAGGATGTGGGGAAATTGGAACATTGTTGCATTGCTGGTGGAGTTGTGAGCTGATCCAGCCATTTTGGAGGGCGGTTTGGAACTATGCCCAAAGGGCTATAGAAATGTTCATACCCTTTGACCCAGCAATACCACTTCTAGGGTTGTATCCCAAAGAAATCACGCAAGCGGGAAAAGAACCCATATGTACAAGAATATTTATAGCGGCTCTCTTTGTGGTAGCCAAGAATTGGAAATCAAAGGGATGCCCATCAATTGGGGAATGGCTGAACAAACTGTGGTACATGAAGGTAATGGAATACTATTGTGCCATAAGAAATGGGGATGATGCAGACTTCATAACAACCTGGAAAAACCTACACGACATAATGCTGAGTGAGCGGAGCAGAGCCAGGAGAACGTTGTGCACAGCCACAGATATATGGATTCCGTGAGGACCAACCCTGACAAACTGCGCTTTTCTCAGCAACCTAAGGGGCAAGGACAACTCCAGGGGACTCACGATGGAGAATGCTATCTTCATCGAGACAAAGAACTGCGAAGTTTGAATACAGACTGAGGCACACTACATGCTCGCCTTTTCTGCTTCTCTTTTGTTTTTGTTTTTGGGGTTTTGTTTTTTTTTTTTGGTTCTGTTTCTTCTTTCTCATGATTCATTCCATTGGTCAAAATTCTTCTCCACGACTTGACTAGTGCATAAATTAATTCAATGCGAAGTTATACATGACAGTTATATGAGACTTCATGCCGTCTTGGGGAGGGAGGGGAGAAAAACTGGAACTCAAAACTATGTAGAACCATGCGTGGTAAACTAAAAATAAATAAAGAAATTTATTAAAAAAAAACCTCACAATTTTATGCTAGCTAATGTTTGTTCCTGATACAAATCTAAAATTACAGTTCTGTGAATGAAAATTTATAACTATTCTTCATTCACAAATGACTGATAGGGTTAGTAGTGGTTTGTTCTGTTTGCCAGCAAAAATGTAGTACCAAAATTGTCTAGTTTCTGGTTGCTTGAAGACTTGGACTCTGGATCCTTTTCAGCCACACATTAGCTCTCTGATCTTGGGCATATGCAAAGGTCAAGTGAATGGAGTAAAAATAATATCCACAAACCATTTATCTATTTTTTAAAATTTTAAGATGTTCCAGTGTGGTCTGATAGTTTTTAGGTTCTGCTCTGCCTAGAAAATAGGAAGTGGCATTCCATGTTTTTAAAGATAGCAGCCTCTCCCTTGCCCCCACATCAGTTCACTAATTGCTTGGCAAAAAATTTTAGATTTATTTATTTATGGTCAAACTAGGCAGATTTGAGTTCTGTATTCTTTCTAAGTTTCTTTGTGTTCTAGGTTTAGGGGACTAATTTAATATGTTTGCTTTTATATATCATACAATTCTTTAAGAGTTAGTTATCTAGCACTTAGCCAAAGAATTTCAAGGAATAATGAAATCAACTGAGAAGTAGAAAAGTAGAAAAGTTGTCAGAGATAGAAATTGTGATCTCATTGGGAAGGACAAAAAAGTTTCTCTTCAGTATGTCAGGTTCATTCCTTGTATTTCTAAATTTTGTCTGTTGTAAGATTAATTAAATCTTAATAACTGTACTTTTTTCTTTCCAGATAAAAGAGTGACAATGGGATCAGGACCTTATCCTCTAACCAAAGGCCATAACTCAATCAGACCTCTGTTTTTATAGAATCCTGTTGCTCCAGTTAAAGAAACAGCATCCATTTCAGCATTTAAAATGAGAGAAATTTAAGCTGCAGTAGACTGCTAGGAAGTATTAACATTTTATCCTGCAAAGCAAAATGCCAACTGACAAGGGAATGCCACCATTGCACCTTCATTTCAAAAATATTTTCCATATGAAATTTTAGTTAGATGGGTGTGGCTCACCAAGAGTTATGGAAATTATCAGAAAAGATGCATTAGAAGATATTAAATCATCATGAAATGGAGTCTTTCCAGCCAAATACCAGAATGTTTACAGTTTTTTCTTTTGATTTGTGAATTTACTGCACATTCTATTAGGAAGATTGACTAAATTAGGCTGTTAGTTTAGTTAAAAGTTAACTTGGATCTTTTTCTCAAGTTGACTGAGGAAGAATTTCCAGACTTTTCAGAGAAAGGCATGTTGTGTTGAGCACAAGAATGCATCTCCCCGAAAAGTAAATTTGAAAATGTTTAATTTGAAATTAATGGAAGCTGCTCCTCTAGTGACCGTATTATTTAAGAAATGTAAAACAAGTAAATAATAAAGTACCCTGGTTTGAGCATAACAGCACAGTGTGTTTTGTTTCCTAGAAATTACTGGAAGTTTGTACACCCTTTACTTAATAGTAATTCTACATTATACTTCTGTAGGGAACTTTCTTTCTTTCTTTTTTTTTTTTAACAGGTGAGAAATGGGATTTTTTTTTTAAATTTAATTTTCAGCATTGATTTTCACAAGAGTTTGAATTACAAATTTTCTCCCCATTTCTACCCTCCCCCCCACTCCAAGATGGCATATATTCTGGTTGCCCTGTTCCCCAGTCAGCCCTCCCTTCTGTCACCCCGCTCCCCTCCCATCCCCTTTTTCCTTCCTTTCTTGTAGGGCAAGATAAATTTCTATGCCCCATTGCCTGTGTATCTTATTTTCTAGTTGCGTGCAAAAACTTTTTTTTTTTGTTTTTGAACATCTGTTTTTAAAACTTTGAGTTCCAAATTCTCTCCCCTCTTCCCTTCCCACCCACCCTCCCTAAGATGTCAAGCAATTCAACATAGGCCACATGCGTATCATTATGTATAACCCTTCCACAATACTCATGTTGTGAAAGACTCACTATATTTTGCTCCTTCCTAACCTATCCCCCTTTATTGAATTTTCTCCCTTGGCCCTATCCTTTTTCGAAAGTGTGTTTTTGATTACCTCCACCCCCATCTGCCCTCCCTTCTATCATCCCCCCCTTTTTTTTTATCTTCTTCCTCCTTTTTTCCTGTGGGGTAAGATACCCAAATGAGTATTATGGTATTCCCTCCTCAGGTCAGATCTGATGAGAGCAAGATTCACTCATTCCCCCTCACCTGCCTTCTCTTCTCTTCCTACAGAACTGCTTTTTCTTGCCACTTTTATGCGAGATAATTTACCCCGTTCTGTCTCTCCCTATCTCCCTCAATATATTCCTCTCTCATCCCTTAATTTTATTTTATTTCTTTTAGATACCTTCCCTTCATCTTCAACTCACCCTGTGCCGCCCGTGCGCTCTCTCTCTCTCTTTCTTTATATATATATACACACACACATGCATATTCCCTTCAGCTACCCTAATACTGAGGTCTCATGAATCATACACATCATCTTTCCATGTAGGAATGTAAACAAAACAGTTCAACTTTAGTAAGTCCCTTGCAATTTCTTTTTCTTATTCTTTTTCTTGATTACCTTTTCATGCTTCTCTTGATTCATGTGTTTGAAAGTCAGATTTTCTATTCAGCTCTGGTCTTTTCACTGAGAAAGCTTGAAAGTCCTCTATTTTATTAAAAATCCATATTTTGCCTTGGAGCATGATACTCAGTTTTGCTGGGTAGGTGATTCTTGGTTTTAATCCTAGCTCCATTGACCTCCAGAATATCGTATTCCAAGCCCTTCGATCTCTTAATGTAGAAGCTGCTAGATCTTGGGTTATTCTGAGTGTTTCCACAATACTCAAATTGTTTCTTTCTGGCTGCTTGCAGTATTTTCTCCTTGATCTGGGAGCTCTGGAATTTGGCGACAATATTCCTAGGAGATTTCTTTTTGGGATCTATTTGAGGAGGCAATCGGTGGATTCTTTCAATTTCTATTTTACCCTCTGGTTCTAGAATATCAGGGCAGTTTTCCTTGATAATTTATCTCTCCTGGATCTCTTCTCCGTGTCAGTGGTTTTTCCAATGAGATATTTCCCATTGTCTTCCATTTTTTCATTCCTTTGGTTCTGTTTTATAATTTCTTGATTTCTTATAAAGTCACTAGCTTCCACTTGCTCCAGTCTAATTTTTAAGGTGGTATTTTCTTCAGTGGTCTTTTGGACCTCCTCTTCCATTTGGCTAATTCTGCCTTTCAAGGCATTCTTCTCCTCATTAGCTTTTTGGAGCACTTTTGCCATTTGAGTTAGTCTATTTTTTAAGGTGTCATTTTCTTCAGTACTTTTTTAGGTCTCCTTTAGCCAGTCATTGACTTATTTTTTATGGTTTTCTTGCATCACTCTCATTTCTCTTCCCAGTTTTTTTCTACTTCTCTTGCTTTTCCAAATCCTTTTTGAGCTCTTCCATGGCCTGAGACCAGTTCATGTTTTTCTTGGAGGCTTTTGTTGTAGGCTCTTTGTTGACTTCTTCTGGCTGTATGTTTTGATCTTTTTTGTCACCAAAAAAGGATTCAATAGTCTGTGTCCTTTTTCACTGCCTGTTCATGATCCCAGCCAACTACTTGAGCCTTGAGCTTTTTGTCAGGGTATGACTGCTTGTAGAGAGTACTTTGTCCCAAGCTTCAGGGCTTTTGTGCTGCTGTTTTCAGAGCTAGTACTACTCCACCGTCACTGCAAGCTCTGTCACAGCAGCGCTCCTCCTCCCCCAAGAACTGCTGACCAGGACCACAACCCAGATCCAAGCAGGGCAAAGCAAAAAAATCTGCCTCTGCACCAGCAAAGCACTCCTTGCACTCCTGCTCCGATCCACACTTGATTCCTCCCACCATGTGAGCCAGGGACTCCAGAAGCAGCCACAGCTGGAACTCTGGAAGCAGTTGCAAGAGCTTCCTGCTGCTGCTGCTGCTGCCACAGCACCACCTCCACCAGTGCTGGGGCTGGACTCCTCTTCCCCTGATCCAGCAGTTTTCCCACTAACCTGCTCTGTTTTCTTTGGTGTTTGTGGTTTGAGAAGTCTGGTAACTGCCACAGCTCGATGATTCATGGCCCTCAGGCCTGCTGTGCCTGACTCCTGGTCTGTTTGGTCTTGGCGCAGCCCATGCTGGACTGTGCTCCACTCCCAGCACCATGCAATAGACCCCAGCTACCATCCAGGCTGTCCTGGGTTGGAGACCTGCTTCCCTCTTCTATTTCATGGGCTCTCCAGCTCTAGAATTTGTTCAGAGCCATTTTTTACAGGTGTTTGGAGGGACTTGGGAGAGAGCTTAAGCCAGTCCCTGCTTTCCAGTCACCATCTTGGCTCTGCCCCCAGTAAAGATGCTTTTAAAAGTATCTTGTTTGAAAACATTCAGAATGTAAGATATATGGCCATATCTCAGGACAAATCAATCCTTTTTATTCCAGGGCAAATCATATTTTTCTCCTGTAGCCCAATACAAATGAATCTATTAGCTTTTTATATGAAAAAGATCTGGTGGACTTTTAGTGGAGTAGAAATTCATTTACTATGTGTGATGTGGCAAAAATATCTAATGTAGTCTTGGGCTTCAGGAAAGAAGTATACTGACCAAAACAAGGGAAGGGAAGATCCCTCTGCACTCCTACCTGATGGAACCACATGTAGAATACTGTACTCAGTTCAGAGCACCACATTTCAGCAGGAAGGGCATTAACAATCCAGAATGTGTGCAGAGGAGGGCAGCCAGAATGATTCAGAGTCTGGAGGTTGTGCTGTATGAGGATAATTTGATGTTCATCCTGGAGAAGAGATTACTTCGAGGTTTAAGGTACCCATTTAGGGTTGTTTAAAGAAGGTCCTAGAGACAAGGTATTGGACTGGTTCTCCTTGCCCCCCCCCCCCCCGGATGAAAAAAAAAGCAACAAATAGAAGTTGTAAGATAGATTTAGATTAGATATAAAGAAGAATTTCCTAATAAGCCTTCTCAGATTCCTAACCAGAGCTCCAAATGGCCTCCCTCACTGGCAAATAGTATGTACCTTCGATTGAAAAACACGTAGTAAATGCAAAATCTAGACATGGAACTCAGTCTAATGTGTTTTCCATGACATCATTTTTACTTATACACTTAGAGGTGTAACCTGTGAATTACAGAATCTCAGTGAAAGAAATCCTCAGGAGCCATCCGTTCCAACCTGAATCCTCACTACAATACACCTAGCTGTTGGTCGTCCCACTTTTGTATGAAGAGATTTCCTTTTGAAGAAGCCATTTCTGCTTTCACAAAGCTCTAATCATTAGCTTTTTTTTCTCCTTTATGCCTTTTCAAGGCATTGCTCATTTTTTTAATGTTAAAAAAAATTAGTTTTCAGCAAACGTGCATTTCCACAAAGAGCAGAAAAATAGGCTTCATTCCTCATGAAACTGCGTATGTAGATCTTTACCTGTTTTAAACAGTTTGGCTTTTTTTTATTATTCTTATTCCTTCACAGTACTCTCCAATAATCTCGATCCTGCCACTAATTAGCCATGTCACTTTGGACAAGTCATTTAACTTCTCTAGGTCTGAAGCTCCTTAATTGGAAAATGAAGCAAAGAGACTAAATGATCTCTGAGGGCCCTTCCTTTTAACACTCAAGGGAACTGAACATCTCACATCCAGCTTATTCTCTCCACTTACACATCTACCGCTTTAGTTCAGGTCTTAATCACCTTTCAACTAGATGATTTCAGCAGCCTCCTAGTTGTTCTCCTTGCCTCAAGTCACCAGTCCAGTCCATCCTACACACTGCTGCCAAAGTAATTTTCCTTAAGCATAGCTCTGACTAGGTCACTCAGACTCTAGTGGCTTCCTGGTGCCTCTAAGGATAAAATAAAAATTCCCCAACCTAGCCCTGACCCATCTCTGCAACCTCAATGGATATTGCTCTCCCTTTCACACTCTGTAGTATCGCCTAAGTGGCCTTTTCTCTCTGCACACATGACACTTATCTCCTGTCTCCATGTCTTTGCTGGCTGTGCCTTATGCCCATAATGCAGTCCCTCACCTCTGCTTTATAGAACCCTTCTCTTCCTTTAAAACAAAGCAGAAGCACCCTTTTCTGCATGAAGCCTTTCCTGATCCTCCTAACCACTAGTGGCCTCCTTCCAAAACTACTTTGTATTTAACTACCTTGCATATATTTGTATTTATTATATTTATGCTGTCCGTATCTACATATGCATCTCTTGTTTCCCCCATTGGATTGCAAGCTTCATGGGAGAAGGAATTGTTTCATTTTTGTACTTTGATAGAACATGTATTAAGCACCTTTTACTTGCCAAGCACTGTGCTAGGTTCTAGGAATACAAATACAAGAAAAAATAGTTCCTACTTTCAAGGACATTATATTATTTTTTATTCTTCTCAATTACATGTAAAAAAATTTTAACACTTTTAAAAAAACTTTTGAGTTTCAGATTCTCCCTCTCCCCCTCCTGAGTGGCTATAAAGATTTTTGCATGTATAAGAAAGGCCTTACTTTCCAGTATGGGCAGATAGGTCATATAAGGGTGATGAAAAGGGAAGGGGGAGGTACACATATGCGGACAAATTGGAAAAGTAGTCTGAGGAGTGATGGGTTGACCTGGGTTTAAAGTCAGAATGGGTAAATGGCATTGAAGCATCCTCTAATTGAAGTTCCTGGGAGGAACTCTCCAATCCAAGATGGAATCCTTAGAAGATGAACACATTGCCAGAAAGAGAAGGCTGCTAGGATGGAGAGGAGAGGTTGTCCAGGAGTAATAAGCTGGTTTGGATTAGGAGTTATATCCACAATGCCTAGCATAGTACCCGGTATATAGCACCTGCCATGAGGCAAATGAGTGGTACAGTGAATAAAGTGTTATGGGTTAAGAAGACTCAAGTTCACTTCCTGCCTAAGAGACTCACTGGCTGTGTGATCAGTTAAATTACTTAACCTGCCTATTCTCATCTATGAAGTGACGATAATAGCACACCTCACAGGATGGTTGTGAGGAATGAGAAAACGCGTAAAGCACTTTTCATTTAAACCGTTATCATTTTCATAGAAGAACAGTGGCCTCATGGGGTGATGTCGTGACTTGTGCATGAATTGGATTTAATTAAGGCAGAGTTGCGCAAAGGTATCAGAGTTCCAGAGTCATCAAAATCCAATGGCAATATTAAAAGTCAAGACAACTGAATGCAGTGGATAACCTTGGCATCTTCAATGTCTATCTGAGCTCTACAGTGCCTGCTTCAGCCACTTTTGCGGCCATTGGAACAAATTATCCTCATTCACCTATTCCACTGGGAGAACTCTTCACATGCTTGGGCTAGATACCCCACTAAATCACCAACAGATATGTGGCCCATTGGATACCCTCAACCAGGTTTAGCCCATCTGCTGAGAGGGTTTACTGGGAGTATGACCACTGCACATGCTACAGTTTCTTGGAGCCACAGGTAAGAGTTGAGGGCTAGGTGGACACCAAAGATGGATGAGCAACCTCGAAAAAGACTTGGCAAGCCTTCCACCAGAGGTGCTAGTCTTCCTTGACACATTGTCATTGTCACTTTTCCCTCACTTTGAATTTTTTTTTTTTTAGTTTCGAAGGCAGTGGGGGTTATGGCTTGCCCAGGATCATGCAGCTAGTAAGTATCTGAGGCCCAATTTGAACTCAAGTCCTCTTGGCTCCAGGGCTGGTGCTTGTATCAGTATGGCAAGATTTATGACCTCTCGAGGATGACCGTGAACATGCTTGAATGGTTCAGAATCACAAAGTATGAAAAACTCTCTATGTAGAAGGCAGAGGAAGTATAACATTTATTTAGACACCAGAGTATCCAATCCCAAGACCAATACCCCCAATTCGATATAGTAGCAATTATATTCCAAAACCAGTAAGCCCACCTCAATGTAGCAACAAGGAAATTATAACAGTATTATAGCAAGGAACCAGGTCATCCTGTAACATATTCCCCTCAAGGGCCTTCCCGTAAACAATCACTCACAAATCCTAACTCTGCTCAGCACTCTCTTCTGCAACTCTGTTGATGCTGGCTCTCTCAATGTCTACTCTTCAGCGCCCTCTTGATGTCTGCTCAATTCTGTTTCCCTTCAGTTCATTCCCTCTTCAATTCTGGTTCTCTCACACTCTGGGCTATCCTTATATGCAGTCCTAGCTGGCATCTAATTGGCTAGAACTCAGGTCTCTGATCCGCTGAATTCATGATTCATTAGAACTCAGTGCACATACCATTGGCTCTAGTCTTAGCAACTTCCCTTAGGGCCCTGAGGGCTTCACGCCCAAATCAGCTTAGTACCTGATAAGTAGAGGCTTTCTGCCTACTTACAAAGAAAGATATAATCAAGCTTTCCCACCTAGCCCCACCTGAGGCCTATTGAATGGGTGGGAAAGATGTTTGATCACATCAATACTACAATGCTCTAACCACTGCACCACCTAGCCGTTCCCCCCACCCCCCACTTTGAAATTAAATTGTTTGATTCCCTACTCTCCTGTGTCTAGTCTGCTCTGTTCGACTCTGGACATCCGCAGGTTAGAGGTTGGTTCGGTCCAGTTAACACTGTAGTAGTATATGGTAGGAGGTTGCCATCTAATCCTAATTTCTGTCAGAATACGTTTCAATTTTCCCAAAGTTTTTTATTGAATAGTGATTCCATTAATTCGTGTACCTGTTTGACAAACATTTCAGTGCTATGACTGAATATTACTCAGCATCCTTTGCTAGATCTTTGTCATTTTTCTCTCGCCCACTGAAGTTAGAATTCCCCAGAGCTCTAGTCCGTGCCCAATTCTCTCTCCATGCTTTCTTCTTTAAGGATTTCTTTAGATCTCATAGGTTAACATCTCTTTGCCACCTCTAGATTCTATATATCTCATCTTAATCTCTCACCTGAATTCTAGTTCTCTAACAGAAATTGCCTGATGGGCAGCTCCACCTGGCTGCCTGGTATCTCAAATTCAATATGTCCAAAACAGAACACGCTTTCCTTCACTTCTCTATTTCTGTTGATGGTACTGCCATCTATGCAATCACCCAGGTTTACTACCTTAGAGTTATTCTTGTCTTTTCCTTCAAGCCTCATATTCAGTTGTCAGATATTTTTGATCTTACCTCCATGGCAGCTCTAGCATCTATCCCTTTCTCACCACTCCTTTGGCTTTATTCTAAAAAAATCTTCAATGACTTTTTATTGCCTCTAGAATAAAAAGCAAACCCTGGCATTTAAAATGAAGCCCTTTACTGTATGCCTCTTACCTATTTTTATTTTGTATTACTCCTTTGTGTCCTCTCCTATTCAATAACATTGACTTGCTGGTTTTTCTCAGTACATAAAACTCTTACCTTTGTGCCTTTGCGCAAATAGGGCCCCCACCCCTGAAATGTGCTTCCTTCTCATCTCGATAGTTGTCTTGACTTTTGTCTGGCCACTGGACTTTGATGACTGAAAGAGAGAGTAAGGCTGACAACTTTGTGCAGTTCTGCCTCACTTAAATACAATTAATAAGCAAGTCAAGACATCAATCTGTGATGTCATTGGTCCTCTTCAGAAGTAAAGGAAAAAGAGCAGTGTCATAGAATATCTAACTTCTTTCAAAGTACAGCTCAGTTGCAGCACTTGAGTATAAAATTATTTTGCATTTCTTTGTATATGTTGTATTTATTTATGTACATATTATATCTTCCTGTGGAACATAAATTCCCTGGGGGAAAGGGACTGTGTTTTTGTCCTTGCACTCTCAGCCCCAAAGACTGCTTCTCATATAGTTGGGGCTTATATTTTTAAATGACACAACTTGAATTGACTCAATTTGTTCTGCTTAGTCTTAGGAGCAGAAGGGTGAAGTTGCATGGGTAAATTTCCCCTTGACATTGGAAAAACTTAGATTAGAACTGTCCGAAAAGAGAATGGATTACCTCAGAAGGTTGACTTTTGTTGTTGTTGATTACTCACGTCAGACTCTTTTTGAACACATTTGAGGTTTTCTTGGCAAATATACTGGAGTGGTTTGCCATTTCCTTCTCCAGCTCATTTGACAGGTGAGGAAACTGAGGCAAAGAGGGTTAAATGACTTGCGCAGAGTCTAGTTAAGTATCCGAGGCTAGATTTAAACTCAGGTTCTCCTGACTCCCAGGCTAGCATTCTATCCACTGTGCCACCCAGCTGTCCCCAGGAGTTGTTACTGAATAATGGGAAAGAGTACTGGCTTTGGCTCTGAGGTCCTGGGTTCGAGCTCTGGTTTGCCACTTTTCTCAACTATAAAATGAATGGGTCTGAACCAGCTGGCCTCTAAATCTGAATCTATGATCCCCTCAATGGAAGTTTTCAAGAGGAGTACTTATTAGTTACATTGTAAGAAAGATTTCAAGCATGGGTTGGAAGAAATTGACCTCCGAAGTCCTTTTCAGCTCTGAAATTCTGTCTCTCTAATCTGATAAACTAATCTGCATTGATGGAGATTCAGTGGGGGAATAAAATAATATCAATACATGGAAAAGCCCTTTAAAATGATAAAAAAAGTATAATCATTTCAGATCCCCAACACTCTCAGCTCAGCAAATTAGATTTTTCCATAAGAATCTAACTCTCTTAAGGACTACTGCTTTCCTACATGTCTTTGATTGGCCAGCTAAGCTATTGAGTAATAGGTATAAAGAGGGAGGAAACTTAAGTTGAGGAATAAATAAGGCTATGTGAGCAGAGTCAGCAGAGTTGTAAAATAGTGAAAGCAGAAAGTTGGTTAAAATGGCAGGACAGAAGCCCCTTTTGGAATTAGAAAACTTTATTGCTGGTAAATTCGTTTGCTGTAATTCACACATAGATTCCTATGACCCATCTACAGGAGAGGTGTATTGCAAAGTTCCAGACAGTGGCAAAGAAGAGGTGAGTCGATTTTTTTAAATGCATTGATAAATTGAGGGCACCGTTTTTATAAACAGAAAGGGAAGAAAGGATGGTGAGTCTGAAGTGGAAATTGTTAAAACTTTTGATGGGTCTTGGGAAATAAGTCAAAGCTTCTGAGTTCATTGTATTATAAATAATAGAAATGTAAGATTCTACCCCATTATGGGGTAAAAAATAACTCAGAAATCTGGCTAATCTTAATCTTCAACTTCAGCCAATCTGCTTTTTTCAACATTGTCAACATTTCAACATAGCCCAATGTAGTTTTTGTTAAGTTTTCTAGTTCTATTTAGTTATATTGCACTTATTTTCTGTTTCTTTTTTGTTGTTGTTTTTAGCTAATATTATTTTCTCTTTGCAGAATTGGAGTATCTGATTAGAGTTATTGTAGTTTCAAAAGTGTTATGTTAGATTCATTAGTATGTTTGATGTTTTCTTGTTCCCCTTGCTGCCTTTTCCCCACAAGACATTTCCTAAATTCTCTACCCCTCTGGATTTGGTGTCTGAGAAAATATTTCTGGACTGAAAGAATGAAGTTCTTTAAACTTATTTCTCTGGGAATTATCTGAAGAATTCTTGTCCATGCCTTCCCATTGCTTGGAAGTGAAGCTATACTGTTTGGTTTTCCAACCTACTTTTCCTTTCTTCACAAAGTGAAGCTATGATCATGGCATCATAGCCTTGGAGCTGAAAGGAATGTGGGTTTCCAGTAACTACTGTGTGATATTTAGCCTGAACCTTTACAATTAAATGGAAATTTTATTTTACCTTTGAATGAAAATTAGTCTGGTAAGGTATGAACTGTTAAAACACTAAAAACCTAATATTTAATCCCACAAAGTTACTAAGAAGAAAGTTTCCAGAGACCCAGCATTCTTACCACTTATTTCATGGAAAAGGATAAGAATTCTCTTTATCCTGTGGGCTATGGGTTTACCATTTCATTTGTGGTCAGGAAATAAAATGTCAGCTAATGTCAAGCTTTGCAGATTGGTTTTTGTTTTTAAGGAAGTCACATCTTTTGTGGTTGAGTGCAGAAGTTCTTTACAATTCTCAGAGCTAGAAAGGGTTATAGAGATTATCTAGTCTTCACAGCTGAGAAGACTGAGATTTGGAGAGTACTTGGCCAAGATGATGTGGCTAATGAATGGCTATTGGGACTTGAACTCCATTTCCTTAGCTCCCATTAGCATCCTAACAGTCATGTATCATGGCTGTTTTGGTTCAAAAAAAGTTCTGAAGACCTGTCCTACCAGCTTTATTTTGTTTTGTTTTGTCATTTTTATTTTAAACCTTTAGACTTTTGCCTTCCTGTAGGTAAATATTAGCAATAAGGTAATAGCTAGTTGGTTAAACTGTAACTAAAACTTTGATTCTGACTTGAGCTAGAGAGGTGTCGTCCTAACACTGGGACCTCCAGAACATTCTCCTTTTATCAAGGCATTTTTAATGGTGAAGAATTATATATCTGCTATATGTCCTTAAGAATCTTTTCTACCCCTAGAACATAATTAAATTTTAGGGGTTAAGAGGCTAATAGATTATAGGATTTGGAGATAAAAGAGACTAGAGATCATTCAATTTAACCTCCTCACTTTACAGATATGAGAAAGGTTAGACTGCCCGTGGTCACACAGTAACAGAACTAAGGTTTTGAACTCTTCCCTGACTTAAAATCCAGCACTCTTTCCACTGCACTATAGCTGCTTCCTAGTACACACATATGTTTTTGTTTTATACCTCCAACTTCCCTTGAAAAGGGAAGTCAGCAAGCTGCAGCTAAGGATGGGATTTGGAACATGTGGAAATCTTGGGGTGCGTAAAGAAAGAAATCTGCCATTGGGCCCCATCATTGCCTCCTACTAATACTGAAAGTCACAGCTTTTCAGAAGCCTCAAACTCTAAAATCCTGCTTTCTGTAAATCCTATCTGGTGTCTTGTGCAGCATGAGATGATATATGGCCTACCTAGGGGGCACAATCTGCCTTCTAACAGTCTTCGGCCACTAACCAGGACTGAGAATGCAAATACCTTCCTGCCTAACCAGTAGCTAGGGTGATTTGAAGACTCCTCATAAGGTCTCCCCTTCCCCTAAATATCTAAAATGTCTGCCTACCTAAGTCAGACCCATCCCAGAACACCTTTTACCAATAAATAAAAAAAAGAAAGAGAAGGGGAGAAAAGGCCTAAAGAAACCAAATAATGTATGAACAGAGATTCATTCAAGTTAGAATTGGAAGAGATCATGTCCAACCTCATTTTACAGGTGAAGAAATTGCCATCCAGAGATATATAGTAGCCTGTCAACTATCACACAGCTAGCTAATGGCTAAATCAAAATCACACCTCAGGACTGACTCTATATAGTGTACTCTTCACTCTGCCACCTTTGAATAAAGAAAACAAAAATTACTGCCTCTTATTTCCTTGCCTCGTCCCAGGACTCTATCCAACTATCACTATCCCCCAGTCTTGCTTTACACAAAGGTTTTCTGGATAATGTCACTTACTAAGGGCGACTTCCAGAACTACTTGTGGATGCTACCACAACATATTAGTTCTCATATCGGTAAGTCAACAACAACTTGCTGACTCTTCTATCTACTTTTCAAAGATAGAAGCAGCAGTCACAGCTGCTAGAGAGGCCTTTCCCCACTGGTCATCCACAAGCACCCAGTACCGCTCTCAGATCATGAATAAGTTGGCAGATCTGCTGGAACAATCCCTGGAGGACTTTGCACAGGCTGAATCAAAAGACCAAGGTAAACCAAGCTCTTCTTCAAATGTTCCACTGCTAGGGAAATCTGGTTTCTATTCATAGAATGAAAGGGTCAAAATTTGGAAAAGATTTTAGCTACCTAGTTTCAGCCTTTCATTTTATAGCTGTAACACAACCTTCCCACCCTGGCCCAGGCTACTCCTCATCTTCTCTTCATAGGTTGGGTCCTCTAGAGAAAAACTATACCATGTTTAAGATATTCTGTGGCATCCTTTATGATCAGGTAATTCAAATTGACAGCTTGTAAATGGCTTGAATTCCTTGGGTGACTTCTCTCCTGGCAGACCTTTCCATAATGAGTTCACAACTGAAAAATCTGCACCACTTGTCTTTCATTCCCCCTACTCCCATCCCAGGTTATTAATTCTACAATTCTATCATCAATCAGGGAATGTTTGGAACAAACTTCTAATGGAGGTGATATAACAACAATGCTGCTAGCAGCTGTTGGGGTGAAAGACCAACAATGAAAGCACATAGAAGGGCTGCTAGCACAGGTTCTTTGATCTGCTTTTCTAAGGGAAGCAACTTTAAGGGGTTTAAAATCTCATTTTAATTAAATGTACATCACACATATATCATTCACTTAGTTCAGGGGGAAAAGTCAGCACACTGAACTTCAGAGCACATACAAACAGAAATTACAAACATATCAACAGACAGGCCTTGTCTGATGAAGACATCACATACATAGTTACCAAAAAGAGAAGCACCAACATCTGGGTTTTCAAAGCTGGGGAGGGGGTGCTGCTTCAATGGCTACCCAGAGTCTCGTCATCAACACTCTTTCAATGAGTGTGCCTCCCAAAGGCTAACCTCTGAGTTTATATACACTTCTTCAGGGTCAAAGGGGGTCACAGCCATGAGACTCATGTGACTTAGGCCTTCCCTTGATGTAAGTGGTCAAAGACGCCCAACTCAAAGATTCCTCAGTGCTGAGAAGTGCTCCAAAACAACAACTACAAAAAAGTTCACTTTGCTTGCCATTACATTTGAAAGGAAAAACTCATCAAAAGTACTTCATTACCTCAGCATTCCAAAAGAGAAAAGAGTAGAAAAGTCCCACCTTAATTACCATAACACATGATGCAACATAACCTGGAATCCATTGTGTCACCAGGCTCAGTGCATCAACTTTCAGATTTGTTTTTCAGCACATAGAGAGAAGCATGTAGGTCTGAGCATTGAGCTGGAGAATCCAGAGCTGGATACATAGTTACTTAAAGGGTACTTACTCTTTTTTTAAAATTACATATGCTTTTTTTTTTACATGACACTAATTTCTTATTCCTGCTCCGCAACTCAATCTTCCCTTATAACAAAGATTTCTTTAAAAAGAAAAAAATAGTTTAGCAAAACTAACCAACTATCCAGCTTGCATCTGACAGTATATGCAATATCCCATATCCATATGTATCCATATGCAATATCCCAATGTGTGGGACAAAAAACCACTGGCTCCAGTGAAAAAAAAAAAAAACAAAAAACAACAGATGTCTCGGTTTCTCAAGGTAGAAAAAAAACCAGAAGCTTTATTTGATCAAGTCTCGAGAATTGGGCATCTCTCACTACCAGGGCAGAGATAGCAGTGAAGAGAGGCAAGGGGGGGAAGGCAAGCAGGGAGATATATACCCTTGTACAAACAATTCTAAGAAATCCCACCCTAGAGGCTGGACCCCTGTCCCCATTTGAGGAGATGAGTGGCCTCACAATCTAACCAGGAATAAGTTTTTACCCAATACAAGCACAGAAACTACAGAATTGCCTTATAGGGAAACTTTAATGCTAAGATGGCCATTTGTAAGTAGGCTAGGGGAGGGGGAGAGGTGACTATCATCTGGTTTCCCCAAAATCATATGATTTACAGGAAAACGAAACTTAGGCCTGGTGAGGTTCACATCCTAACTAAATTTGTACTATCTCTATTTGAATATTGCCTTGCCTGAGTTATTCATAGGGAAGCTTTCACAATCTTGTATTCCATTCACAGCTGAGGTGACATCTATAAATCTAAAGAAGGAGGGGGAGAAAGACATTCCTAAAGGCTAAATAATCAGATTCCCACAGACTCAAATTTGTCCCATTTCCCTTTTCTCTAAATATTGATTCTCAAACATTTTAGATATACATACATACATACATATATATATATATGTATATATATATATATATATGTATATACACATACACCCTGTGAAGTCTTCACACTTTATTCTCTCACTACCTCACACACCAATATTCCATAATCCTTCACCTCTGCAAAGAGTGGAAGGTAATGCATTTTATAACCTCTTCTCTGGTGCCAAGCTTATTCCTTATACTTACACAGTGTCCAGTTTGGGGTTTCTTTCTGTTTACATTGTTGTAATTGTAACAGAAGCAATGGACTGGGATATCCCAATGCCCCCACAATATAACACCAGAAAACACGATACAGTGGGGCTCTATCCAATGGGGTTTTAACGTGTATACCAGCAGTGACTCAGTCTCACTTCTTTCTGGGTCTGGCCCACTTGCTTCTCTATCCTGCTCTCGAACTAGCAGGTTTAAGTTCCCAGAGATCTGTAACTACTTGGTTATATTCCAACCCTCTCAAGATCCTAGGGATAACCCAGTTGAGGGGGAATATACTTCCCTTACTCACCACTCTAGCTCTTGAGTTCTGACCTTTTTACCATACATCATTCTCCAAATGTTTAAATGATTTCTCATTTTTAAAAATTTTACTCTCTTTAGTAATGATATGTATGGAACTTAGGGAGGTACCCATCATGCCTTGTCTCTGAAGTCTCCAGGGATTTCCGTCTCTTTATATTCACTTTTCTTCAAATGAATGAATGATTTAACAAATGAACAAAGGAATGAATGAATGAATAAATAAATAAAAGAATAGATAAATAATTTTCCCCACCTCTTCATAAGTTATTCCCAAACAAGAGAGACATCACACTGCCTTATTGACAGAGATGCAAATCCTCAAATCTACCCCACAGATCATTTTCTTTCCTGCACTGTTCAAATCTTGTTGGAAAGCTATATTTCTTCATACTCATATTTTAGTAGCGTCTGTTAAAACAAAGTTATTTATCTACTCATAGTACAGAGCAATGTTTATCCATAATATTTATCCATAAGGGTATAGCAACAGTGCTGCTTGCAGCTGCTGTGGAGGTGCAAGGACAATAACACCAGCACACAGGAGGGCTGCTAGCACAGGTTCTTTGATCTGCTTTTCTAAGGAAAGCAATTTTAAGGGGTTTACAATCTCACTTTAATTAAACATACATATATCATTCACTTAGTTCAGGGGAAAAAGTCAGCACCCTGAACTTTACAGAAAACACAAACAGGTATTACAAGCAGAAATTATATAAACAGAGCAAAATAACACAAATCAGCAGACAGGGCTTCTAAATGTCTGTCCATAGCAATACCTATATAATTACCAGAGAGAGAAGCACCAACATCTGGGTTTTCAAAGCCGGGGGGCTCCTTAACGGCTACCCAGAGTCTCGTCTGGCCAAATCACATGAACACTCTTCCAATGAGTGAGCCCCAAAGCAAAATGCTAACCTCAGAGTATATATACACTTCTTCAAGGTCAGAGGACATCACAACCATGTGACTCAAACTCATGTGATTTAGGCTTTCTTGTGACTTAAGCAGGCCATCAAAGACTCTTGATTCAATCAAACAAAGGCAAGACCCAATCAAAGGCACTTGATTGCCTTAGTACTGAGAAGTACTCCAAAAGAAAAAACAGCAAAAAACCCCACTTTGCTTGCCCTTACGCAGGGGCAATATCCTACCCACATCATGTCATTTAACAATTGATATAAATCTCTTCCTTTACATAAAAATTGTTTCTCCCCCTTTCATCATTAAGTACTTTTTATGAAAGGGCTTTAAAAAGGCAAAGTTGCTCACATGAGTCGTATGTGTTGTTTCCCCAGTTCTGATGACTCCATTCTACCTCTGTTCATATAAATCTTTCCATGTTTCTCTGAATTCTTCATTTTTCTTTCTTATGGAGTAGTAATATTCCATTACATTCATATACCACAATTTGGTTAGACATTCTACAGCTGTTGGGCAACCGCTTAGTGTCTAGTTCTTCGCTCCCTCAAAAATTGCTGCAATGAGTATTTTTGTGTTTTTAGACCTCTTTTTGTGTGTGTGTGTATGTCTTATTTACTTCAGGCATATGCTTTGCTATGAATTAAAAGGGCATGAACATATTAGTCATTTTTAAACATAATTCCAAATCACTTTCAAGACCAATCTGCAATTCCACCAACAGTGCGTTAGTGTGGCAGACTTGCTTTTAAGAGACAACCACAATAAAATAAAATAAAATAAAATAAAATAAGATAAAATAAAATAAAATAAAATAAAATAAAATAAAATAAAATAAAATAAAATAAAATAAAAAAATTAAAAAAAATTAAAAAAGAGACACCCACAGAAGACGTTGCATTGTAAAGACACTGCATTAGAGATTGTTTTGAAACTACTTGTTTCCCACAAGAGTGCGTGCTTACTGCTTTATGCTTGTGCTGTTTGTAGATGACACTGTTCTTGGGTGGTAAACAAGTGGTCCTTCTGTGTCATCTGGCATGTTGTGGCTAAGCATAACCTCAATGCAGTAAGGTAGCTGCTATTGGATGAATTAAAGAATGGGAAAGCAGCAGCAAGCGCCCAGTTGAGATTGAATAAGATGAATTTACACTGAAGCCAAAAAATGGAATTTTATATAGCACTGCCTAGCACCACAGCTTTTACCTATGCCATATTAGCAGAATGGGAAATGGTGAAGCATGAGTTTCAGGTTTGGTATAATGGCAAGTAGAGACAAAATAAGGCTATTGATCTAGGGGAAATGGAGGGGTAAGGGACTGGTGGTTACAGTGAGGGAAAAGGAGTGGGTTCAGTAGGATTAAAGAAAAGAGCAGAGCAGAGGGAAGAATATGAGTCAAGATGTAGGAGGTAAAACAGTCTTGAGTGATGGTGAGTTCTAAAATGTATCTATGCCAGTAAGAGTGACAGAATTGAAGGGAAAATGGAATGCTTAGAGAATTGAGGGATTTGAGGAACTTTGAGGACAGGGTATTGGAGAATCACTGAACTTGCCTGTTGAGGTCATTGAGGATAACAGCAGGATGCCAGGTGGAAAGGAGGAGCTGTGAACCAGATACTGAATGCACTGAGGAAGTTGGAAGAGTGTCCTGAAGGTCAGAGAATAACTGATAAGGATAGGGAGAGGATTCCTTAATCATAGTGTGAACTGCAGTGATGGAGATGTAGTCGAGTTGCAGAATAATATTTGTTTTGCAAGTGGCAATGAAAAATAAAGAGAATACCAATCCCTCCTCATAGTTTTGTGAACTGGTGGAAGCAGGACAAAATTGAATCCATCAGAAAAGGTTGCCCTGCATATGGTATCTTCAGAGGAAAACCAGGTTTCAGCTGATCTAAGTGGTTGCAGGAATGCTTAAGGAAAAAGTCAAGAGAGACAGGCAGATGGACAGAGACAAAGATAGTGGGTGTGTTTGTGGAGGGGTTATTTACGATAGACTGAGATTTCCCAGGAGTAAAAGAAGAGTGGCTTATGAATGAATGAACAAGGGTAGTCCCAAGAAGACTGAAAATGAAAGTGCCCAAGGAAGGGAAATGGAGAGGACCAGAAGGCCCACTAATGGCAAAGAACATGTTTATAGTAATCTGAATGGTATGTGGAATGATAAAAGATTATGGTTGGAAAGTAGAATTTGAAAATTCATGAAGCTGAAGGTGGTACAATTCATAGAGATTCTGAGGTTTTGGCGTGACCATGAAATAACAGTGGTTAAAGCTAGGTGGAGAAAGAATTTACTGGAATAGAGAAGTTTAAGTAATTAGTGTTAGCTAATGGGGCGTGAATAAAAGCCTTAAGATATACATACAAACTATTTGAGTATGGATACTTAACTTCTCAGTGCCCTAAGCAATTATCCAAAAATTATGTAACAGACAAGTTAGTAGGCTGCATTGGTGAAGGGAATTTTCAGTTCCCTTCCCCACTCCCACAAAAAATAGGATCTATCTCAGAGGCTTGTTTTGAGGCTCTAATGAGATAATGTGTATGAAGTGCTCTGAAAACTAAGAAGTGGTATGGTTTAGTGAATACAGAGATAGACTGGGATCCAGAAATATCTGGGTTCAAATCCTGCCTCACATTGACAGTAGTAGTGTGACTCTGGGCAAGTCACTTTAATTTCCTAGGCCTCAGTTTTTTTTTTATCTTTAAAATGAAGGGGTCAGACTCACTGACCTCTAAGGTCCTTTCATCTACATCTTATCTCTACATCTATTGTTTCAGCAACCTCCGCCTCTTCGTGACCCCATGTTTCAACAATCCAGCTAGCAGCTGCTGTGGGGAATATAAAATCAACAACAACCAGCTCACAGAGCACTGCAAAAGCCCAGGTTCTTTTGATCTGCTTTACTAAGGAAAGCAACGTTAAGGGGTTAACAAGCTCACTTTAATTCAGCATACAGATCCTATTCATTTAGTTCAGGGGAAAAAGCTAGCACCCTGAACTTCAGAGCAAATATAAACAAATTACAAACATCGGCAGACAGGCTAAATACAATTCATGGTTACCAACATCTAAGTTCAGCCTGGGAGCTTATAACAAGGGCTGGCCCAGAGTCACGCATGCCACCACGGATATGGGTCAGAGCTTTGAAAAAGAGAAAGCCAAGCCCTGGTTTTATATCTTTTTCAGGGTCAAGGGTGAGTCACACAAGCGATTCACCCACGTGACCTAAAATCATCACAAAGAGGCGACTTAAACCCACGTGGTCTAAAAGCCTCTGATGTCTAAAACATGTCACTCAAACCCACGTAAACTAGGCTTTCCCTTGAGGCAAGGTGGTCGCCAAGGACTCCTAATTTAATCAAGGAAGTAAAGGCCAAACTCTTCAAGGGCACTTGGTTGAGCTAAGTGCTAAGAGCCCGTTGTGATTGCCAACACACCCCATTGGGAGTTTTCTTGGCAAAGATGCTGGAGTGGTTCGCCATTTCCTTCTTTAGCTCATTTTATAGGTGGGGAAACTGAAGCAAACAGGGTTAATTTAAGTGACTTACGGTCATACAGCTGGTAAGTATCTGAGACTGGATTAGAACTCGTGAGGATAGATCTTCCTGATTCCAAACCTCACACTCTATTCACTACACCACCTAGCGGCCCCTATCTATGAGTATATGTATCTTTGAAATACTATGATACATATTGCCATTCTGTCATCCTTATCATTATTGTTATTATTATTATTGGCACAGTCACCATGAATGTTGAAGTCCTAAAGAATGATGCCAGGATATGTTGCTTGTCCTTCATTCTCGAAGAGAAGACCATAAACCAGGCTCTAATGTCACTGAGATGTTGGGGAAGTGATATAGAAGTCAGAGGTAGTAGAAAAAAGATGAAAGGAGGACAGTTTTACTTCAAGAGAGGAAAGACAATCTAGGATTGGGTCTGCACCAGAAAGGTCTTAAAGCAGCAGTGGAGGGCAAGAACTAAGCTGATAAGGCACCCTTCCATGGCATTGTGAATTAAGAATTATTCAGAGTAGAGGACTGCAGTGAATGTAGCCTGCTAAAGGGAGAGGCAGGTTTCTGATCCATCAAAATAGTCATTCAAAAAATAAACATTTTTTAAGCTTCTATTTTGTGTCGAGCACTGTGCTAAGTGCTGGAGATAAAAATATAGAAAAGATAGTCCCTACCCTCGAGGCGCTTACAATCTAAGGAGGGAAAACAGCACACAGCAATAATCTGAAAAGGAGAGAGGAGAAGAAGTAGGTAATGAAGAAATGGTTGGCTTGGGCCCCCTCCTTAAATGGAGGTTTTGAAGGCTATGGCTCTGCCCTCTAATCGGAGGGGCAGAGGGAACTGATGAAGTGTGAGTACCAAGGCTGACTGGATCTTCTAGGATGATGATGATACTCCCCAGTGAAGAGATTCCTAGGGTCGTAATGGATAAATCCAAAGAACTATAAAACAGTGCTCAGCTGGGTAGGCAATGAAGCTCTAACCTTTAAGGTTGCCTTCCATCTATTCTTTCTTTATCTGTTTATTTACATGTTGTCTACTCCGTAGAATGTGAGCCCCTTGAAAGGCACGTATTATTTCTACCTTTCTTTGTGTCTCTAGCATTTTACACAGAACCTGGCATATGATGGAAGCTAAATAAATACGTTTTGACTTGACCGATTGAAATGAATATTAGTTGGATATAAACTCTTTGAGAACTAGGACTATCATCATTTTGTTTTTATATCTCTAGCACCTAGCCTAATGCTGGACATGTTAGTCAATTCAGTTGAATGGAATTGAAATATTCCTGGATGTAGTGAAATGTGTTGACTATAAAAGGGGTCCAAAGGACATAGTAGAATGGTTTAGGAGACAGGCAAGTCAAATTGGAATGGGCCAGAAGATAAATAAGAATGAATAAAATAGCATCTAATGCATTATGACAGGATGAGTAGGATTCAGGAATCAATATGGTGGGAGGCAGATTGGAGTAGCATGCTCCAACAGTGGAACTTAAATCAGAGTACTGGATTTGGTGTCATTCATTCAGCAAACATTTATTGATAATCTGTTATGTGTCAGGCAGTAGGGACACACTGCTTTCGAGGAGTTTATATTTTATTATATGGAAACAATATGTCCATAAATAAGTGAATATTAAAAATGCATTTAAAATTTTATTTATTTAATATTCATTTACACTATTTATTTGAATGTATATGTTCATAACTATGTAAATATTCATTTATATTTAAATACAAATTAATTGGAAGGAATAGGTTGGGCCTTGTTGAGGAGGTAGCACTTGAGCTTGAAGGAAGCCAGAAATTCTAAGAGGCGGAGGGGTGAGGAGGGAGCACATTCCAGGTATAGAATATTGTAGCCATAATGGCTTTTGTTTTCTTTGAATGGCTCAGCTTGCCTCATTGAGCCTCTGGACACTGTGGCTTGCTCTTCCGGGGCAGGAGGCCCGGGGAGCATGCCGGGAGGCAGACGGCTTCCTGTGTGGGGAGTCATGGGGCTGGCTGAGGGGAGGTGTTAGCTCCAGAACCTGGTCTACCCTAGGGGGAGGAGCCAACTCAGGAACCAATTGGCCCTGGTCATTTGGGCGGAGCTTGATGATGTCAGAAACCCTATAAGAGGGGAGAGGACAGCTTGAAGATTCTTCCTCTCTTTCCTTTTCCGGTTGGAGCCAGAGGCAGTTACAACGACCGTTACAGAGGCAGTTACGACCGTTACATCGTCAGTTTCAGTTGCAGCTTCAGTTTCAGAAACAGACACAGCTGAGGCAGGAGCTGCCAGCAGCAGAGCTGATCTACGGGAGGAAGCTGAACAAAGACTTCAGTCCAGTGGGTAATCTTATTACCATCAAGGGGGAAACATGATTTTGCTTTACGCAATCATGTTTCTCTGTAGCCTCCTGGTTACTCTTTCAAGGCGTACCTATTGGGCCTGGAAGATTATGACCAACATATCAAAATGGGGCTTCTGGTTCATGGGTTGGTTACTGTGGAGCCTAAATAAATGTTTTGATTCTTCTGCCTTCTACTTTGAGAGTTTCTTCTATCCGGCGATTCCGAACCTTTCAGACATGTTTATGATCCTCTTTGAGATTATAAACTCGGCCCTCCTGATACATTTGGCGTCACGAACAGGATCGCTAGGTATAAGATCTCTATTTAGAAGCAGAACAATTCCAGAGGAAGAGATAAATATCCCAGGATGGGAGGATCCATTTTATTCCTCCCTAGCAAAAGAATTGGCTAAAAAAGCTGGACCCTGTGAAAACTGGGAACCAAGGCTACGGAGAGGAGATCCTAGGGATTTAGAAAAGTGTTTACGAGAAGTTGGGATTCAGTCAGGGGCATCACTATCTAGGCAAAGCTGGATAGTGTTATCAGCCTACCGGCTAGTATACGAAAGATTGAGATTAAGTGAAAGACATGGGGGCACTCCTACCCCACAGGAAGAAGGGAAATCTCAGATAGCAGAAGACCAAACTGACTCAAATGAGAACTTTTCTATTAATGTGGCTAAGAGCAACAGGAGACCAAAAAAGCCCAGAGTGCATTTCAACCCAGCCCAGAAAGAGCCGGCTGAGGCACAAAACACTACTGGGGTTCAGGATGTGCCTCACACAGAGAATAGGAGATGGTTAAATGATCAGACAAGGGCTCGACCCATACAAAGGAGGAAGACAGAAACCCGAGGTGAAGATTCAGTTACAAGGGAAATTCAGGAAGATTTCTCACCGCAAGAGGTCACAGATATTTTGAGTAGATTCAGCCAAAGAATAGGAGAACCATTGATATCTTGGATGGTAAGACTCAGTGATCAAGGGGCCGGTGGAATATCAGTAGATGGGACAGACTGCATGAGATTCATAGGTATCAGCCATGATCCTCTAGTTCAACAAGCTTTTAGGGAACATCATCAGCAAGGAGATGGTGATAGCAAGACTACTCTGTTGGCATTAGCCGCTGTGGGATGCAATAAGAGATATGATACTGATTCTATGTGGCCCACTGAGCACAGACCCTGGTATTCACTTAGAGATTGTATCATGAGACTAAAGGAGGAGGTAATGAAGACTGCCATTATGACAGGAACTGCAGACAAATATTACAATGATCCAATGGGACTGTCTCATAGGAATTTAATAATTAGGACAGCTCCCCCTGCTTATAAACAACTAATTTTGAATTTATTACTTGGAGAAGTAGGGAGCCGTCTTACAACAGTGATAAATAAGATTTTACAGTTATATGACTTAGGTGACTGGGGAAGGGATAGATCTCCTCAAGAGAGAAGGGTGAATAACCAGCAAACTTGGCGCCAAAGGAGAGTAACAAGGAAAGAAATGTTTACTACTTTATTGAGAGCAGGGGTAGGTTTTGAAATGATAGATGGAATTCCAACCAATGAATTATACAGAATGTATAGAGGACTTGATAACACGAGAAATAGGGAAATAAGAACTGCTCCTGCAAGCCCACAAGCCACTCAGACTGAAGGTGACCTTGTGTGATTAACGGATGAAAACTTGTACATTTGGGGAAAGGCTGAGAGGACAATCTTAGTTTCTATCTAGGGTGGGATCCTCTTGGCTTCCTCATTATGTTCCTTTTGAAAAGAAACATTTCCCACCTGAGTTTGGCTCTGATGTTGGATCTTTGCATAACTGAAATCTCAACCAAACTTGAGATGATTTTATTTGAAGAATTATAGTCCATACTTGTCTGTTCTTTTTGTCCTTTGTTTTGGCTAACCTTGTTGCTAGTTTTGTTTCCTTCAGGCTTAAGCACCCTGCACTTTCCGGTGACTGCCTAAGCATGTAGCATTCTTGGAATTCCTGCCAGCTTGTTAAAGAAATGACCTCTGGAATGGGACTTTTTGGGGGGCAGGGCCATCTCTACATCCAATTTCAGCATGAAGAAGCTATGGAAAATGAGACCTTCACCCCTCACCCCAAGATTTTGAGCCCCAATCGTTCAAGGGGGGTGGAAATGATGATAGTGTTCTGTTTACTTATTTTGTGTTATCCTTGCTGTGTTGTTTTATTGTTATGATATTATTGATCCTATGTAATGGATACAAGGATTTAGGGGTGGACATTTGAATTATTAATAATTATTTTGGGGATGATTGATTGAAGAGATTATCTTGCTGGGATCTAGGGGTGGATCGCATTTGAATCGTTAAACCAATGTTTGGGAATGTCACCAAATGATATGTTTTGCTTTATAATGAATGATATGTTTTAGTTTCCTTTGTAATTGAATCACAATGTATGTTCTAGGATACATGGCTGATTAGATTATGTATCCTATAACAAGGGGTGGAATGTAGCCATAATGGCTTTTGTTTTCTTTGAATGGCTCAGCTTGCCTCATTGAGCCTCTGGACACTGTGGCTTGCTCTTCCGGGGCAGGAGGCCCGGGGAGCATGCCGGGAGGCAGACGGCTTCCTGTGTGGGGAGTCATGGGGCTGGCTGAGGGGAGGTGTTAGCTCCAGAACCTGGTCTACCCTAGGGGGAGGAGCCAACTCAGGAACCAATTGGCCCTGGTCATTTGGGCGGAGCTTGATGATGTCAGAAACCCTATAAGAGGGGAGAGGACAGCTTGAAGATTCTTCCTCTCTTTCCTTTTCCGGTTGGAGCCAGAGGCAGTTACAACGACCGTTACAGAGGCAGTTACGACCGTTACATCGTCAGTTTCAGTTGCAGCTTCAGTTTCAGAAACAGACACAGCTGAGGCAGGAGCTGCCAGCAGCAGAGCTGATCTACGGGAGGAAGCTGAACAAAGACTTCAGTCCAGTGGGTAATCTTATTACCATCAAGGGGGAAACATGATTTTGCTTTACGCAATCATGTTTCTCTGTAGCCTCCTGGTTACTCTTTCAAGGCGTACCTATTGGGCCTGGAAGATTATGACCAACATATCAAAATGGGGCTTCTGGTTCATGGGTTGGTTACTGTGGAGCCTAAATAAATGTTTTGATTCTTCTGCCTTCTACTTTGAGAGTTTCTTCTATCCGGCGATTCCGAACCTTTCAGACATGTTTATGATCCTCTTTGAGATTATAAACTCTGCCCTCCTGATACAAATATTTAGGCTATGTGAAGGCAGAAGACCTGGGTCCAAATTCCAATTCCAAACAATGAATCCCTTTAAGTGGATGGATGTACTTGTATTTGTAGTATTTGAAGTTATAATTATGTAAAATATGATCATTTGTGCTAACCCAATGGAATCATACAGTACAAATTCAAATAGCTCAACTACTTCAGGAAATTCATTATTGGTACTAATTGGACTATTTGGGTGATGCTTCCCTTTTTCTTTCATTTTCCTCATCTATAAAATGAGGGAATTGGCATGGATGCTCTTTAAGGATCCTTCCACCTCTAAGTCTTCTGACAGCTTGTACACATTCCATCTATGCTCCATTTGTCAAAATGAAGGTCAAATGTATCCCTCACCAAAAAGCATTGCCACTTTTGCTGACGAGCTTTGTTAAATCAAGAGCCTGCATGAGGTGTGCCACGGGTGACCCAGTACAGGCACGCATCCGTGCACCTGAGAGCATCCCAGTGGTTCCCTGTGACAGTCTGGATTTGATCATTTTTTCCATGTGTTGGGGTAAAAATTTAATAAACAATCATTTGCTTTCAAAGGGTTTTTTTGTGAAGTGCCAATTCATGTACTTTGATATTTGTTGTCTCAGTCTCTTTGTAGTGTGCAGACAAGGGTGATTCTGAATTGAATGAAAGTGTGTGGGTGGAGGAGTGTTTGGGCTTCACCAGGCTAGAAACACTGGATTCTGAGTATTTATGACTTGTGTACAGTCTACACTCATAACGCAAACAGTGAGTGGCCCACTTCAATCCCAGGTGTCTTCTTATGGTCTATTCAAGTTTTCAGGTTCTTGAACCTGGTAGGTTTCCATGTTCTATCCAAAGGCCCATTTTGGAATTTAAATGTTCATATTTTCCTCTCCACAGGGTTTATGTTCAGCAAGCAATAAAAGAAGCCAAGATGTCTCAATAGATGCTGGGAATAGATAAGTAGTGAGGGGTTATTGAGAGGTCACGTGAGATGGAGAATAGTGGATCAATATTGGAGTTAGAAAGACCTGGGTGCAAGTTCTGCTTCTGACACATATTGGGGAAAAGAATACGCATTTATACTGTGCCTACTCTGTATTAGAAAGACCTAGGTTCAAATCCTGCCTTTGACACCTACTGGCTGTGTGAACTTGGGCAAGTCATTTAATGCCTTGGGCAACTCTTTAAGATTATAAAAGCTACAGGGGGATTATTGGTTTGCATTAATAATATGAGCAGCTAGCATTTACATAACGTATTATGTGCTCAGTAAGCACTTTGCTTATATCTCATGTAATCTTCACAACAACCCTGGGAGGTATGTGCTATTTTTATTGTCATTTCATAGGTGAGAAAACTGAGGCAAACAGAGGTTAAGTGACTTGTACAATGTCACACAGATACCAAATGAGGCTGGATTTGAATTCAGGTCTTCCTGACTCCATGCCCAGCGTGCTATGCACTATGCCACTTAGCTACATTAGTGAAAGGATTTTCCACCTTGGGAATTCCCTACACAATGAATTCACAGGTCAAGGAGGATCTACACCCCCAAAGGGTGGTAGCTTAGTTCTTAATATTGTGTCCCCATTTCCTTTTTTCAAATCCTTCCTCTGTTACTTACTAATCTATGTGTCTTTGGACAAAATCATTTAACTGTCTGGGTCTTTGTTTTCTCATCTCCAAAATCAGAGTTGGAATAGATCACCTCTGAGATTGTTTCCAAATCTAAATCTATGGTCTTCTGTTCTTAGCGAACCGTTCTTTAACTCACTAAAATTAACTACCATATGCCTTAAACTGCTTCCCTCTGACAGGGAAAACAATCACGTTTGCCAGAACGGTGGACATCCCGAGGGCTGTGTACAACTTCCGATTCTTTGCTTCCTCAGTCCTTCACCACACCACGGATGCTACTCAGATGGATTCCATGGGCTGCATGCACTATACTGTGAGAAGTCCTGTTGGAATTGGTAGGCACTTCTGAGCTGGTGGGAGGGGACAGTCGTTGAAATCAAACCTCACAAAGTATACTCTAACTTGTTTTTTCTCTTTTACAACCTCACTGGCACTAGCTGACTTCTTGAAAACCGGAGTTACTGAATGATCTCAGCAGTTTCTCCAGATCCTAAGCTCTCCCTCTGTTTAACCGGATTCCTTAGCTCTTGTAAGCCTTCCCAGTTTCCCTCAGCCTAAAATTTGCCCCCTTCTGGCCACATAAATATTTGCAATGCTCCAAAACAACCACCAGATATCACTGTTTCCTCAAGGAAAAACAGTAGCCTTGACCCATTGTAAACCCCGGCTGGTCTAGTAGATGGAATTTTAGTCGCAGTGATAGAAGAGAATAAAAGAAAATGGAACATTTCATCTCCTTGTATCGTAAATCAAAGCTATAAGGCCTTACGATAAGGATACTGCAAACTTCCTGTGGAGAAGGGAGCTAAAATATCCTATTTGATTAATATCCTGTGATCTCTTGAAGAACAGATTTCCAATACCCGTTCTATTAGTATGAAATGTATGTCGATCCTGACGATAGGTGCTACAGGGCAGGTAATAAAATACGGCCTTTCTCTTTTTCATAAAGTAATTTTTGTGGTTGTTATGTTTCATGACTGGAATGCCAGTGAGATTTCCGAGTCTCGAATGGCTACAGAAAGCCTGAAGGGGTGAGCATGGCAAGGGCTTCACCAATATCACATTCATGGGCAGTGACCCCTTCCTTGTCTAGAGCTCACTCATCCAGCAGCTCCAGTGATCCGGAACACAGCTAGGTACTAGTAAAGAAGGCGAGAGGGGCGGGGGGCGAAGGGGTGGGGGTGGTGGGGAGACAGAAAAAGGCCTCTGAACTGCTAACGTAGACCGTTACCATTCTACTTCCTTTGCTTGTAAGAAAGCCCACAAAACCGTCCCTCGGTGCCTATTGTTTTTATTTTATACATAATCCCATAAAGCTTTGTTTTGCTTAGCCCATACCCAGTGGTGGGATTCAGCTGGTTCAGACGGGTTTGGTAGAACCGGTACCTAATTTTAGGTTTAGTTCCGGTTGTTAGCAGGCGTGATGCCTCCGCTCGGTTCACCAGGGAACCGGTTGTTAATTCATTTGAATCCTACCACTGCTCCTAATTAGAGGAAAGGAAAAGGGGCTATGAATGGCAGGTACAACGAAAGCTGTAAAAAATGATAGCCTGATGGTGAAGAAGGAGAAAGGACAAAACTATCCAAAAATAGACACAAAAGTTCATGAACAATGGTGGTCTGGTGCCATTTGTTGTTGGCCTGGCAATCTCAATAGTCCCAGATGGACTGCTGTTACTAAATACCACATTCAGTGGTCAATCAACAAACATTTATTGAATACTTACTATATAAAGTACTTATAAAATAAAGTACTATATAAATAAAATAAATTAATGGCTATACACTATACATAATTAAATAATTATATAAAAAAAGACCAAATAAAATAAAGTACTACATAAAAAGTACTCATAAAATACTTACTACATAAAGTGAAAGCTAAAAACATTACCTGACCTCAAGGATCCTACATTCTAACGGAATTAGAAAGATTTTCAGAATGACAGTCCCAAAATAATTTTTAAATTATTATATATTTTTCACATGATTGCACATGTATAACCTATATCAGACTGCTTACTGTCTCAGGGAGGGGGGAAATGAGGAAAGGAGGGATAAACTTTGAACTCAAAACTAAAAAAAGTGCATGTCAGAAATTGTTTTTACATATAATTAGAGCAAAACAAATATTTTATTTTTAATTGATATTTATAATTTATTTATTAATTTATGCATATATTATATATTTATTTCTGTAATTAATTTATTTTTAATTCTTTTAAAAACAATTTTGAGTTCCAAATTTTTCTGTTTCTTGCCTCTCCTCACCCACTGAGAAGGCAAGCAATATGATTTCAATTACATATGTGAAATCATACAAAACATATTTCCATATTAGCCACATCATACAAAAAAAACCCAAGAAAAATAAAGTGAGAAAACTATACTTTATTTTGCACTCAGAGTTCATCAGTTCTTTCTCTGGAGGTAGATGGCATTTTTCATCATGAGTCCTTAGGAATTGTCTTGGATCATTGCATTGATCAGAGTAGCTAAGCCTTTTGTAGCTGATTTTCATTATAATATTGCTGTCACTATACGCAATGATCTCCTGGTTCTGTTCCCTTCACTCTGCATTAGTTCCAATGTTTTTTTTTTTTCTGAAACCATCCCCCTGTCATTTCTTATAACATAAGAGTACTTCATCATAATCATATACCACAACTTGTTCAGCCATTTGCCAATTCATGGCATTCCTTCAATTTTTAATTCTTTGATACCACAATTTTGTACATATAGGTCCTTTTCCTTTTTCTTTAATCTCTTCAGGGTACAGACCTAATAGTGATATTACTGGATCAAAGGGTATGTACAATTGTATGGTCCTTTTTGGCATAATTCCAAATCGTTCTCCAGAATGGTTGGACCAGTTCACAACTCCACCAACAATGTGTTAATGTACCTATTTTTCCTCATCCCTTCCAGCACTTGTCAGTTCCAATAGCTGGGAAATGGTACCTAAGAGTTGTTTTAATTTGCATTTCTCCAATTAGAGAGTGATTTAAGCTTTTTTAATGACTATGTATAGCTTTGATGTCTTCTGAAAACTGTCCATTCATTTTGCTTGACAATTTATCAATTGGGGAATGGCTCTTGTTTTTAAAATTTGACTCAGTTCCCAATATGTTTGAAAAAAAGAATCATTTATCAGAGAATCTTGCTATCAAATTTTTTTGATGTTACTTCATTCCCTGTGATACCTTTTATCAAAATGTAGTTTCCCTGATTATCTCTTTAATTAGGTTCATTTTTTGCTTTTGCTTTGTCTGACATCATTATTGCTACCCCTGCTTTCTTTCTTTTTCTTCTGCATCAGCTAAAGCGAAATATATTCTGCTCTATCTTCTTAATTTAACTCTGTGGGTCTTTGTATTTCAAATGTGTGTCTTGTAAACAATGTGTTGTTGGATTCTAGTTTTTAATCCTTTCTGCTATCTGCTTCCATTTTATAAGTGAGTGCATCCCATTCACATTCACAAGTTATGATTATTGCGTATTTCCCTCCATCCTATTTTATTCTGTTTATCCTTCTCTCTCTCTCTCTTTTTGTCCTGTCCATCCTCAAAAATCTGCTTCTGGCCACTGTCTTCCTTAATCTTCCCTCCTTTTTTATCACCCCTTTTTCTATCACCTTCCCTTCCTATTTCCCTGTTGTTTAAGATAGATTTCTATACCCAACTGAATGTGTTTCTATGTGTAGATACACTTCCTTGTTTAAACCAATTCCAATGAGAATGAGGTTCAAACATTGTCTGCCACCACCTCCTATTTCTCTCTCCACTATAAAACTCTTCCTCTTTTAGGTGAGATAGTTTTTTCCCTATTCTACCTTTACTTTCCTCCTTATCCTAGTGCATCCCTCTTTCTCATCCTTTTATTTTTATTTATTTTTTAGATCATCTCAACATAATTGACTCATACCCATGCCCTCTTTCTATGTAGTTCTAAGTATCCTAATAATGATAAAGTTTTTAGGAGTTACATGTATCATCATCCCATGTAGGAATACAAACAGTTTAACCTTATTGAATCTCTTATGATTTCTCTTTCCTGCCTCCTGTTTTATGCTTCTCTTGAGTCTTGTATTTGAAAGTAAAATTTTCTATTCAGCTCTAGTCTTTTCATCAGGAATGCTTGAAAGTCCTCTATTTCAAAACATCCATTTTTCCCCCAAAGGATTATACTCAGTTTTACTGGGTAGGTGATTCTTGGTTGTAATCCTAGCTCTTTTGCCTTCCAGAATATCATATTCCAAGCCCTCTGATATTTTAATGTGGAAGCTGCTAAATCTTGTGTTATCCTGATTGTGGCTTCATGATATTTGAAATGTTTCTTTCTGGCTGCTTGCAATATTTTCTTGACCTAGGAGCTCTGGAATTTGGCTATAATATTTCTGGGAGTTCTCATTTTGAATGTCTTTCTGGAGGTGATTGGTGGATTCTTGCAATTTCTGTTTTACCCTTTGGATCAAAGATATCCAAGCACTTTTCCTTGATAATTTCTTGAATATGATACCTAGACTTGCCTTTGGTTATGGCTTTCAGGTAATCCAATAATTCTTAAATTATCTCTCCTTGATCTATTTTCTGATGAGATATTTTACATTTTTTCTATTTTTTCATTCTTTTTCCCTTTTTAAAATCACTTCCTAATGTTTCATGGAGTCATTATCTTCCATTTGCCCAAATCTAATTTTTAGGGAAATGTTTTCTTCAGTGAGCTTTTGTACCATCTTTTCCATTTGGCCAGTCTTACTTTTTAAGGAGTTCTTTTCTTCAGTGAATTTTTGTGCCTCTTGCCTTTAGGTCAATTCTATTTTTTAAGGTGTCCTTTTCTTCAGTATTTTTTGCACCCCTTTAACCAACCTGTTAATTCTCTTTTCATAATTTTCTTGCATCACTCTCATTACTTTCCCCAGTTTTTCCTTTAACCCTCCTCATCTCTTTCTTTAACTCTTCCAGGAATTATTCTTGGGCTTAGGTCTAATTAACATTTTTCTTTGAGGCTTTGGTTGTAGCTGTTTTCATAGTGTTGTCTTCTTCTGAGTTTGTGTCTTGGTCTTTGCTGCCATTGTAGCTTTTTATATTTTGTTTTATGTTTGTCTTTTTTTGTTTGCTCATTTTTTAAACTTTGAACTTAAATCGTATAGCTTATATTTTGACTCTGAATTTAATGTTAGTATTGGTCTATACATCTTCACTTTGAACCTTATGTTAGTGTTAGTCTCTGATCCCAAAGCTGCTGCCACTTGTTGCTACCACTTCCAGAGCCTGCAGCTGTTACTGTGGTGCACCTTTTCTGGGCTGGCTTCAACTCTGGTGTCACAGAACTCTCCTGTCAACCTCCTAAGTTGTCTTAGACTAGAAAAATGTGTCCCTCTGACCTTTTGTTTTCTCTGCTGCTCCAAAATTTGATTTGAGGCATTATTTTAAAGTTGTCTGGAGGGGAATGTTGAGAGAGCTCAGCTAGGTGGCTGCTTCTCCTCTGCCATCTTGGCTCCACCTCCTCCTTAACTTCTGTCTGCCTCATTTTCTTCAACTGTAAAATGGGAATAATAGCACCTGCTTTCAAGTTGGTGGTAAGTATCAAATGAGATATTTGTAAAGCACCTAACACTGTTTCTGGCACATAGTAGGCACTTAATAGATACTTGTTCCCTCTTCCTCCCCTAAGAAGGCACTTAATTACTCAATTATTATGTAATACATTATAGAGCGTTTTTCATCAAACTGATACATGAACATGGGAAAGATTTTCTCCCTTCACCAAAGTATGGTCACATAGGTAAGTTCTATGGAGTTGCTTAAGACGTAGTAAAGTGAAGTGATTTACTTACCTAGAGACAGTCCCACAGCTAATGTAGAAGATGAGATCTGAACGCAGAGAGGTCTATTTGTTTCCAAACCCAGCACTCAATCTCCTACATCACACTGCTCTACAACAAAATAGATGTTTCTTTTTCAAAGTGTCACTTAAAGGAACATTTTAGTTTTCTAGAAGATTCACTTACATTAGACCCCATTATAACTTTGGGACATATCATCCCTGTCTTTCTTTTTTTTTTTGCCTCTCTCAGCTGGCTTGATTAGCCCTTGGAATCTGCCACTTTATTTGCTAACCTGGAAGATTGCTCCAGCTATTGCTGCTGGAAATACGGTGATTGCGAAGCCCAGTGAGATGACATCAGTGACTGCATGGATGCTGTGCAAACTCTTAGATAAAGCAGGTAACTGGGATGCCAAACAAGGGTTGATTCCCTGAGGTACACATTCTGCCGCTCTCAAGACTACTGGCATCGTGAAAGTAGGATCAAAAGGTGTTGGAAAGAAATCAGAATTATCAGACAGCTAAGTGTTGCATGCATAGAGGTGCTGGACTTGGGATCAAGAAGACAGTTCAAATCCTACCTCAGATATTTACTGCCTCTTGTGACCCTAGGCAAGGCACTCTCCATCTCTTAGTCCCGGTTTTCTCATCTATAAAATGGAGACAATAATAACTACTGAGCAGAGTTGTTGCGAGGATCAAATGACATAATAAATATGCAAATAGCTGTGCGAACCTTAAAAGTATTCTATAAATGCTAGCTATTAACATAATTATTGCCATTATTCCTATCTTTTGCTTAATATAAGAACTAGTTCTATTAGAGAAAGACTTTTCAGTAGTGGTGATGGTGTTTTGTGTGTGTGTGTGTGTGCACGTGTGCGTGTTGATAGTACACTGACAGAAATCTTAATCTTTAGGGCTCCCTAATAATTTACTGGTTTCCCTATCCTATTGCTCTTACACCCGACACAAATGCCAGAGAAGTCACAGTACTGCCTAATTGAAAAAAAGGCTACTGAAATGCCACATCAGTACCTTGGATAGGGAATAGAGCACAATATGGTATCAGATGGTTTCTGAAACATTCAATCTAAATTTATTTTAGCTTAACTCTAGCTCACAACTTACTCCTACTTGGTGAAAACAAATATAATGCCACAAACTCATGTGGATGGATAGAAAAGCACTTATTCATTACTTAGAATGTGCCATTCACTCTTTTAAGCATTGTAAATATAAATACGACCAAGCAAGACAATTTTGCCCCCAAGCAGCTTACATTCTAATAAGGAAAGACGGTACATAAAGTCGAGTGGTGGCTATGGAGGAGTGTCAGCATAGTGGTGTTGATTTGATTACTATGTTGAGAAGTGAAGTTGAAAATTCCTTGGGTGGGGAGGGAGCAATGTGAGAGTCAGGATGGCATCAAGATCCCTGAAAAGTGATTTGGTAGGCCTGTCAAGCTAGATAAGATGAAAGCTCACTAATCAGAGGCTCTTGGGTCCCAGTGGTAAGGGTCTGATTTCTGGAAAGAGGAGAAAAAAGAGAAGGAAGAGGAAACTAGAGTATAGGTGGCATGGTGTGGAAATGATTGAGAAGTGGCATGGAGGGCATAGGTGTGGATGAGATAAACTAAAAGCTTGCCAGTCAGAGCCCAGAGTCTCAGGAATTGGAGTTCAATTTCTAGGCAGAAAAGGAGCAGGAGGAGGAGAATGGAGTATAGGAAGCATACCATGAAGATGCTAGTTATCTTCTTTGTGATGTATGTGCCATCATTACACAAATTGGGCTATGCCATTACTCACATCATTCACCTTGACTCACTACCTATAGAGTGGGTATAGATCCTTTTCATAAACCAGCATCCACTGTAATCTATCTCAAATATAATATAGTCTTATTAATAAAAATAGTCATAGTAATAGTTATAATCTTAGAGTGGTACCTGAAGTTCAGAGAGGTTCAACAACTTGCTATGGTCTCCTACCCAATTAGAGGCAGGATTTCATACAACATGATGCCTAGCTATTTCCTTCCTCCTTTCTTACCTTCTTTCTTAACTTCTCTCCCTTTTCTCTTTCTTTCTTTCTCTCCTCTAATTCCTCTTCTCTTTTATCTCCTTCTCTGTTTTCTCTTTCCCTTTCTTCTCCTCTCTTTCCTTGTCATATGTGTGTGTTTATATATGCATATATATGTGTATATGATTGTGTGCACACACAAACACATATATACTCTGTGTATTCAACAAACATTATCATTTTGTAAATAATAGATACTTTTACTAACCCCTGGGGCCCTGCTCTGCAGAGTTCATAGTCCAGGAGGTATCTTACACACAGAGAAATGTAATATTGGAATATGCTGAGTGCATATAAGAAGAATATAAATGATGTATCATGAGTTGTAGGCTGGTTGTCTTTTCAGAATCCATGCTTAGTTTGGATGAGTGCTTCAGGCCCTTGGCTTTGTAAAGTGAACTTAGCCCGTGTCCTTGGTGATAAAATCCCAATTCAAAAGAATAAAATCCAACTTAATGTCTGGGTGTCCCAGTCCTTCAATGCATTCCTTGCTGCTAATGCCAAATGTTTTCCTCCTTTCCTGGTGTGTTCACTGATTGCCGCCTTCAGGCCATTTCTTCCATTTATGCTGTTCTGTGAAGTTATGTGAAGCATTACAAGGTGAGATCCTTGTAAAGGATCTCATTTATTCTCCACCTACTCCATCTATTTAGAGAAGCTCGGGCTGTCAAGAAACTTGACTTGAAGGTTTAAGATTTGCTATATAAAAATTTTTATTTCTTCGATTATGACCTGAATAATTTTCTTCCCAGGGAAAGGGCTGCTTCTTTTCAAAACACAATCAATGTTTGGCCAAAATGGTGAGCAGGAACAGAAAGAATATCCAGAAATATTCAGTTCTTAACAATATTAACGTCAGCCCACACTGAGACATAATCAAAATGCTAATGCTTTTCTATAAGAAAAAGCAATCACACTGGTGAAAAGGAACTCATTTTCCTCATGTGGAAATCATGCAGCTTAGATGAGATTCCTCTCATGTTTTCTACTCTTAAAAGTTTCTATAAATATTAGAAATCATTCAACTTAATTTCCCCCTTCAGACTCCCTAGGGCCTACCTCCCCACTCCCACCTCAACTTTTCCTCAGCTCCCGTTAAGGATTCTAATGCAAGACCCACTCTAGGCAAAGCTGTGAAGTGGACAAAGTTTGTCTTTGGGATAGGATCAGAGAACTGGAAGGAACCTTAGAGGAAATCTAGTCTTCCTCCCTTATTTTATAGATGAAGAAACTGGGGCCTGGAGAGGTTAATGACTTTCCCACGGTCACACCAAAAAGAGATTGCTAGCAGCACTATGGTTCAAGTCCGGGTCCTCAGCCTCAGGTTCTAGTGCCTTTTCTGTTCTGCTGTGTTGTGTTGCTTGGGTAAATCATTTAAATAGGAAAATATTGTTCCTTATCAGAAAAATGAGGGAGTTTCATTAGATGGCTTCTAAGGTCCTTTCAGCTCTAAATCTATATTCCTACAATCATCTTATACTTCCCTCTCTCCTTTTTGTGTCTGTATTCCTACTGCTGGAGTTCCTTCTGCTCATTCTATAAAGTAAATTGAGTCTCTTTCCTCTTCCTGTTCCCAATACCCCGCGTTCTTATTCTGATTCCCAACCCTTCAGGGCCCTCTATTGTCATGGCCTCAACTGGGTTTGCCTTAATTTTTTTTTTTTTGGAGGAGGGAAGGCAGGGCAATTGGGGTTAAGTGACTTGCCCAAAGTCACACAGCTAGTGTATCAAGTGTCTGAGGTCGGATTTGAACTCAGCTCCTCCTGACTTCAGGGCTGGTGCTCTACTCACTGTGCCACCTAGCTGCCCCATTTGCCTTCATTTTGATGGAAGCTCATGCTCATAATCCATCCTTTTCTCCAGGTCCAGCCTTATAAAGGTAGATGAAATTAGAAAATCAATTTTGGATGGCGTTTGAAAGAAATAGTTTAGACCACCTCTCCAATATGTTTCACTACCAAGTACAGTTTCTGAAATTTCATAGAAAGTTTTATAACTTTCACCCTTGAAAGTTTTAGGGTTTTTCAGAATTTCCTGTTTAAATGTAGGTGCTCCTGGGAGAGGTAACCAAACCCCTAAGCTGTTATCATTGAAAGTTAGAAGATGCCTTAGAGATTGGTGGGAAAGCAGGAGTATACCAAGACAAACTCCATTAATTTCATAGTTTTGCTTCTGGCTTCCTCCTGTTACGGATATTCTTTCCTATACTTCATTCATTCCTTGAGGGCCTTGCTAGGTGACTGATTTGATTATCTGTAATCAATCAGTCCAGCTTACCCTGTTATCTCATGGCAAAGGGTTACTGACTGATAAGCATGCATTTCTATTTGTAAAAATGAGCTCTTAATGTGAAAATATATTTAATAAGAATATACATAGAGAGCCTGTTTGCATGCTGTCTTGGGGAGGGGGAAGAGGAGGGAGGTGGGGAAAATTTAAAAGTTATGGAAGTGAATGTTGAAAACTAAAAATAAGTAAATTAATTTTTCAAAAAAAGAGCTCCTAAAGGCACTGCCTTAACCTAAAAGAATACATTTTTGATGCTTGGACTTTCACAAACTGCGACAGGGAACAAATATTGTGGGGGTACTTTTCAGGGTATGGTCTCCAAATCACTCCATGCAGGCTGCAGACTAGCCAGCCGATGCTGAGTCACGCCTTTGGGAGTAAAAATATCCATCTCTGAGCAGGTATGACAAGTATTTCCGTACTTGAGCCAATATTAAGTGTATGTTTGTCTGCCTGTCCCCAAGGCAGGAAGAGCTATGTCTGATCTTTACAATATACTTCCGTACTCCCAGTACAAGAGACAACATCCTCAGCAATAACCCTGAAGTAATAATTATGGTATTTAGAGCTAGAAGGGACCTTCAAGATCCTTAATTCATCCTCCTGATTTTACAGAAAAGAAAACTGAGTCCCAGAGAGGTTAAATCACTTGTCTAATGTTACACAGGAAATAAATAGCAGAAATGAGATTTGAAGTAGCAAATACATTGCTACTTCCCCTGCATCACACTGTTCTTATACAGGTTTAAAGTTTTCAAAGCACTTTAAATAGATTACCTCACAATAACCCTATGAAGTACATATAACAGGTATTCTAATTGCCATTTTACAGATGTAGAAACTGAGGTTCAGAGATATGTGATATAGTGACACAGCTAGCACATGTCAATGGCAAGATTTCAACCCAAGTCTTCCTGACTCCAAAAGCAGAACTCTTTGTATTATACCATATTACTGGGGCTGTTTTAAGTTGTATTACATTCATGGCAGGTGTTTTTGGTCAGGCCAAAACACTACATTCTTATTCACTTTTATACCTGTTTACAGAATAAAGTTAGAGTGAAGGAAATTGCTTTGACCAGAAATTTACTTTGTTAATCCAGTCTTTCATTCTCTCTAAAAATTAATAGAAAATAAAGAACTCTTTCATGTGGAGAGGTCAGAATGAAGTACCCTGCATCTTGCGTACCTATCCTATTCCACTGATCCATGACTCTGTTTCTTAGCCAGTACCAGATAGTTTTGATGACTGCTGCTTTGTAGTACAGTTTAATATCTGGTATGGCTAGATCACCTTCCCTAGCATTTCTTTCCATTAATACCATAGATAATCTAGACCTCTTGTTCTTCCAGATGAATTTTGTTATTATTTTATCCAGCTCTGTAAAATAATTTTTGGTAGTTCAATTGGTATGGCACTGAATAAATAAATTAATTTAGGTAAAATTGTCATTTTTATTATATTAGCTCAGCCTAACCACGAGCAACTGATATTTTTCCATTTATTTAGATCTGACTTTGCGTGAAAAGTGTTTCATAATTATGTTCACATAAGCCCTGGGTTTGTCTTGGTAGAGAGACTTCCAAATATTTTATGGTGTCTACAGTAACTTTGAATGGAATTTCCCTTTCTGTCTCTTGCTGTTGGACTTTGTTAGTAATGTATAGGAATGCCGAGGTTTTATGTGGGTTTATTTTATATTCTGCAGCTTTGCTAAAGTTGTTTATTATTTAAAGTAGTTTTTTACTTGATTCTCTAGGATTATCTAAGTAAATCATCATATCATCTGCAAAAAGTGATAATTTAGTTTCTTCTTTGCCTATTCTAGATCCTTTAATTTCTTTTTCTTCTCTTATTGCTACAGCTAACATTTCTAGTACCAAATTGAATAGTAGGGGTGATAATGGACATCCTTGTTTCACCCCTGATCTTATTGGGAATGCATCTAACTTATCCCCATCACAAATAATGCTTGTTGATGGTTTTAGGTAGATGCTACTTATAATTTTAAGGAAGGCTCCATTTATTCCTATGCTTTCTAGTGTTTTTAATAGGAATGGGTGTTGTATTTTGTCAAAGGTTTTTCTGCATCTATTGAAATGATCATATGGTTTCTGCTAGTTTTGTTGCTGATATGATCAATTATGCTGATAGTTTTTCTAATACTGAACCAGCCTTGCATTCCTGGAATAAATCCTACCTGGTCATAGTGTATTATTCTCATGATAAGTTGCTGCAATATTTTTGCTAATGTGTTATTTAAAATTTTTGCATCAATAGTCATTAGGGAAATTGGTCTATAATTTTCTTTCTCTGTTTTGACTCTTCCTGCTTTGGGTATTAGTACCATATTTGTGTCATAAAAAGAATTTGGTAGGACTCCTTCTTCACTGATTTTCCCAAATAGTCTATAAAGTATAGGAATTAATTGTTCTTTAAATGTTTGATAGAATTCACATGTAAAACCATCTGGCCCTGGAGATTTTTTCCTAGGGAGTTCATTGATGGCTTCCTCAATTTCTTTTTCTGAGATGGGGTTATTTAGGAATTTTACTTCCTCTTCTGTTAACCTGGGCAATTTATATTTTTGTAGATATTCATCCATATCCCTAAGGTTGTTAAATTTATGGGCATGCAATTGGGGAAAATAATTCCTAATTATTGTTTTAATTTCCTCTTCATTGGAGGTGAATACATCCTTTTCATTTTTATATTGGTAGTTTGATTTTCTTCTTTATTTTTTTTAATCAAAGTGACCAAAGGTTTATCAATTTTATTGTTTTTTTTCATAAAACCATCTCTTTGTTTTATTTATTAATTCAATAGTTTTCTTGATTTCAGTTTTATTAATCTCTCCTTTGATTTTCAGTATTTCTAATTTGGTGTTTAATTGGGTGTTTTCAATTTGTTCTTTTTCTAGTTTTTTCAGTTGCATGCTGAATTCATTGATCTCCTTTTTCTCTATTTTATTCATGTAAGCATTTAGAGATATAAAACTTCCCCTAAGAACTGCTTTTGCTGCATCCCATAAGTTTTGGTGTGTTGTCTCATTATTGTCATTCTCTTGAATGAAGTTATTAATTGTTTCTCTGATTTGTTCTTTGGCCTACTCATTCTTTAGAATTAGATTATTTAGTTTCCAATTAATTTTTAGCTTATTTTTCCCTGGTTCTTTATTACAAATAATTTTTATTCATCATGATCTGAAAAGGATGCTTTGGCTACTTCTGCCTTTCTGTACTGGATTGTGAGGTTTTTATGCCCTAGTACATGGTCAATTTTTGAGTATGTGCCATATACCACTGAGAAAAAAGCATATTCCTTTTTATCCTCATTCAGTTTTCTCCAGATGTCTATCATATCTGCCTTTTCTAAAATCCAGTTCACCTCCTTAACTTCTTTCTTGTTTACTTTGAGGTTAGATTTATCAAGTTCAGAGAGGGGGAGGTTGAGGTCTCCCATTATTATGGTTTTGCTGTCTATTCCTTCTTGTAACTCCTTTAACCTTTCTTCTAAGAATCTGCATGCCATACCACTTGGGGCATATATGTTAAACAATGGTACTGCTTCATTGTTTATGGTGCCTTTTAACAGGATGTAATGTCCTTCCTTATCTCTCTTAGTTAGATCTACCTTTGCTTTTGCTTTGTCTGAGATTAGAATTGCTACCCCTGCTTTTTTTACCTTAGCTGAAGCACAATGTATTCTACTCCAGCCTTTTACCTTTACCTTGTATGTATCCCCCTGTTTCAAATGTGTTTCTTGTAAACAGCATAATGTAGGATTATGGTCTTTAATCTATTCTGCTATCCATTTCTGTTTTATGGGAGAATTCATCCCATTCACATTCACAGTTATGATTACTATCTATGCCTTTTTCTCCATCCTATTTCCCCCCAGTTTATGCTTTTATTTCTCCCTTTCCCCCTCCACTCCTCAACAAAGTTTTGCTTTTGACTGCTGCCTTCCTCAGTTTACCCTCCCTCTTGATTCCCCTCCCTTATCTTCCCGTTTTCCACTTGCTCCTTCTTCCCTCCCTTCTGATCACTCTGCTCCCGTTTTTTTCCCCCTTTCCCCTCCTACTGCTTGTAGGACACATTAGATTTCTATACTTATCAGGGTATGTTATTCCCTTCTTGAGCCAAATCTGATGAGAGTAAACTCAGATACTCCTCTTCTCCCTCCTTCTTTCCCTCTACTACAATATGTTTTTGTGCTCTTCGTGTGATATTATTTACCCTTTTCTACGACCTCCTTACATCTTCTCCCAGAACCATCCCTTTATATCTCTTAATTGTATTTCTTATCATAATATGGGTTATTTTATACTGATATCCACAGTCTATGAATATCCCTCTCAATTGTTATAAGGAGTATACTAGTTCGCAAGATTGACATATATATAGTATATGTATGCATAGGTGTATATATATATATATATCAACTTATATAAAACAAAATAATCCTATATAAGGATGTAATTAATTAGCCTTATTGATTAACTAGGGTTTTTTTCCCCCATTTACCTTTTTATGTCTCTCTTGAGTTTTGTATTTGGAAATCAAGATTTCCATTGAGCTCTGGCCTTTTCATCAGGAAGGTCTGGAATTCCCTTATTTCATTGAATGTCAATCTCTTTGCCTGGAAAATTATGCTCAGTTTGCTGGGTAGTTGATCCTTGGTTGTAGTCCAAGCTCCTTTGCCTTTCTGGGGTCATCGATGGATTCTTTTGATGACAGTTTTACCCTCTGGTTCTAGGACCTCCGGGTAATTTTCTTTAAGGATTTCATGGAAGATACTGTCCAGGCTCTTTTTTTCACCATAGCTTTCAGGTGGACCAATAATTCTTAGATTGTCTCTCCTGGATCTGTTTTCCAGGTCAGTTGTTTTTCCAATCAGATATTTCACATTTTCTTCTATTTTTTCATTTTTTAGATTTTGTTTGACTGATTCTTGATGTCTCATAGAGTCATTAGCTTCTACTTGCCCAATTCTAATTTTCAATGTTTTGTTTTCTTCCTTTACCTTCTCCATCTCCTTTTCCATTTGGTTGATTTCACTTTTCAATGAGACATTTTCTCTGTTTATATTCTGATTTTCCTTAACCAATTCCCCAATTTTATCTTTTAAAGATTTGTTTTCGTCAATGAATTTTTTTTTCCATTTTTTCTTTTACCTCCTTAATTTGTTTTTTAAAGTCCTCCTTGAGTTCTTCCCGGAATGCTTTTTGGTCTGGAAACCAGTTCACTTTCCCTTTTGAGGTTTCAGATGTGGGTGTAGTGTCCATGCTGTCCTCTTCTGAATTGGTATTTTGGTTTTCCTTGTCTCCATGATAAGAGTGAATTGTCTTTGAAAGCATCTTACAATTCTTTTTCATGGTGTTTTCTTTTCCCCTCCTGGTTTCTGAAGTGGATCTCTGTTTCTGAGGCTCAGGGGGCTCTGTCCCAAGTTTCTTGTTTTGGGATCTAGCTTTATGTGCTATGGCCTCTGGTTTTGTGAGGTATGGAGAAGGGTTGGTCTGACTGCTGGGGGGGGGGTCTCCTCTTCCCCAGGACTGTTCTACAGAATGGGTGATCTCAGCTCTTGTCTGTTCTGGTGTCTGCCACTTTTCCTGGCTGTGCAAAGCCAAGTCTGGGGTCCTGGCATTGACGTTAGTTAGCTCCACACCCTGGGGCTCAGTTGCTCTCATTATTCTGCTAAGGTGAGGGCTGCTGGGACACCTCTCTTCCTGTGCTAGTCTCCTTCCACCACCACAGGAAGGGCCCTCTCCCCCACTTCTCTTGCTACTGAAGCCCTGCTTCTGGCTCCTCTGTTTCTCCTGAGGTTTTATTCTCTGGGTTTATTCAAGGGAGGGATATGAGCTGTTTTACCTGCACATCCTGGCTACCTGGAGTCCAAAAAGGTGAGTTTCAAACCTTTAGACTGTGGGTTGGAGGCTTCTGGGCTAGCTGCTCCCGAGGCTGCAGGCTCTGTGCTCTGACAGACTCTGGTCCTGGGCTGAGAGGCCTGGGGCTCGATCGCAGCTGTAGACAGTACTTCCACCCTGGGCCTGTTCCTGCTCTGGGGTTTCACTCACCCAGCACTCTCCCAGACCTGCAGGCTGGCTGGATTCCTCTGCTGTGCCTGGTTGGTTTGGTCTGGTGCTGATCCGTGTGCCCGGCGCTCCTACCCCTCTCAGTCTACTAGTGGCTTCTAACTCTCTCAAATCTCAGAGATTCCTTCTGCTTGCATCTTTCTAGGGTAAACCTTCAAAGAACTGCCCTAAACAGAGGGGAGATTTAGGGTCAGTCTGTGGCAGCAGCAGGGACCTAGGAGTTGCTTCTCTACCATTAGCCTGGACATATCACAATTCTTGGCATGATGAAGAATAGGCTGATTATATTAGCAACATAGAATTCCTTGTTACCTCAACAATAACTCAAATACTCTTTCTCGGTGAAGCTAATACCCTCCTCTTGAATTACCTTGTATTTATTTTGTATATACTTTGTTTTATAGGCACTCCGCCTAGGAGCATAGGGGCTGGTGATTTGTGCTATTCTCTATCATGAACTGTACAGTCCTATATTTTGTTTATTTTGGGGAAAGATTGATCTCTGATTGGGCGAGAGGGCTTAAACTCACTTTCGCACACTCACTGGCTCCATTTCAAATCCTCACCACACAGATGATGATGCTATTTACAATTTGAATTATAGTTCATATCTGGGTCTTCTCAAAGAGAAGTCAAAAAAGATAGATAGTGGACAATATGATTCAAGTAAAGAACAGGTTGTTTATTCCTACACAGAAAACAATGATAAACCTCAATTACTCATCCTGTACATTCACAGAATGATTTAAACCAGATTTACCAATAATTTATAACCATGTGTAAGTTACAGTCCACTGGGAGGCTGGTAATTGTACTTCATTAGTACATAAAACAGTTTTTGCATAGCTTCTAATTAGCCAGTTTTGCATTTCACCTTTCCCTTGCCTAGGCGGGATTGCCCCTTGTGACTGGATAGGAGACAGGACAGCACCCTTCCCACACTTGATACAGCTCAGAATAGTCTTCACTGTTTCCTTCCTCAGGAAGAAAAAGAGTAATAGGAGAGGAAGGTCACTCTTTGTTATATCCACTAAATTCTAGCTCAGCAGTTGAGTAGGGGACTCTTTATCATCACACAGTACAAACCTCTCACTCATATATAACTAAACTTAGTCTTAACCTAAGCTTCCACCAGGAATGGTGGCTGAACATGCTCCAAAGATAGAAAGGCCCAGATAGACTGTAAGTTCCTTGAGGGCAGGGACTCACATATTTTACATTTTTTTTAATATCCCCAGAAGCCTAAAACATGGAAGATGATTAATAATTGCTTCCTCACTAGCTTTCTAACTTGAAGGAGGTCTAAAGGCCATAAGGCAAAGAAAATTAATAACCACAAGTGTCTTTTTTTTCATTTAGGGGTTCCACCAGGTGTAGTGAATATCGTGTTTGGAACTGGGTCCAAAGTAGGAGAGGCCCTGGTGTCCCATCCTGAAGTTCCACTGATCTCATTTACTGGCAGCACGCTGACAGCTGAGCGGATCATTCTAAATAGTGCCCCCCATTGCAAGAAACTCTCTCTGGAGCTTGGGGGCAAGAATCCTGCCATCATTTTTGATGATGCCAATCTGAGCGAGTGTATCCCTACCACTGTCAGATCCAGCTTTGCTAATCAGGTCAGGGGAAATGTGTGTACATGTGGGGAGGAGGTTTATGTATGTGGACCTGTTGTTTTTCCTTTTAGTCCTTTTTAAAAACTCCTTATTCTGTTATTATATGTTCATGTCAAAAAGACAAGTGGTTGATTCAGGTAATTCCATGAAATGGTAAAAAGAAATAATGTTTATTTCTCTCAGCTGATAGAAATATTCAATCACATTGGTGCTAGGTAAAGAGTTATAGAAGTTATAGAAGAAAAAAAAGCTGTAGAAGAAAAAGTGCTGGGTTTGGAGTTGGAGGACCTGGGTTTGAATCTCAGCCCTGCTACTTATTAATGTTTTAATTAACATTTTAGTCTGGTTTGAACTATACTTGAGCTGTGAGTTTGACACCTCTGCATAAGACCTGATTGCACAGATGTAGTTGTGTGGGACAGTGACCCTTCCCCACATTAAATTTAGAAGCTTCTCAAGGTAGAAAGTAGAAAGGAATTTTATTGCTTTCTCATGAGAAAGGATGCCACCCAAGCGGGGGCATTTTAAATATGTTTTACATTTATTCAGTCTGAATAAATGGGCACATCCCCTGAACAGAGTACAGGAGAGTACATAGGACTCAGATGGACGTCAGTCCTTTATTGACTTCTCCCACCAGGCTCTTCATTGGCCAGATACAACCCCCTGACTGCCTATGTCATGCCGTCCTCAAATGGCTCGTTTAATCATGCGCACAAGCCTCTGACCTGAGGCCTGGTTTCTGCTAGATCAGAGCTCTGACTGGAAGTAGTTCTAATCAGTCACCTGACTTACATTCTGCTAAAGCTGGAGTGGGGGAGGGTAGAACAACACCTTCAACACTGTGGAAACAAAACTCTTCCCCCCATCGCTTACATAGTCTATATAAAATGTGTTTTCTCCAAGCACTTCATGCCATTGTACTCATATAATAATAGTTATTACAACCAGTGATATGTTGGTAAATGCTTAAAAACAGGCTCTCCGGGGGTGGGGGTGGGAGGAATGTGTACATGACAGACATTTAAGTTTGATCTGCATTACTAACATTTTCTCCATTACTTTCTTAAATCTAAACAATCAAAAACAACAAAAAATAAAGCAAGCCCTGGTTTTGTAGCATTTGATAATTTCTGAAGTATAAATACTCACACCGCAAATTTTATAATCCGTGCTTATGAGTGGGTTTGCGCTCACTCCAGCACACCCCTAACTCCAGCTCAAATTTATGTAATATTTTATGAATTATAAAGTACTTTTCTCATAATCCTGCGAAGTAGGAAGTACCCATATCATTATCCCCATTTTTCTCACAAGGAAACTGACAGTTAGTGAATATAAGTTACTTGCCCATGGATCACACGGTAAGTGTCAAAACCAAATTTCAAACAGGGGTGTTTCAGGTCTCAGTTTCCTCATTTGTAAAAAGAGGATTGAACTTGGTGATCTTTAAGGTGTCTTCCAGCTTTCACATTCCATGATTCTATAATGTGCAATGACCTTATAAAATGTTTTGAAGTCTTTATATGCCAGTACAAGTACACATCCCCCTATACTTGGAGAGAATGAATAAGCATTCAAAGCACTAGCCAAATATTTGCACAAGACTGTGTTTATTGAAACAATGAGAGCAATGATTCTTCTTGATTTCCTCACAGTCTTCCTCTCAGAAACAAGAGATGAAAGCACAGTAATATTTATTGTTGTCCTTATAACTCACATTTATATAGCCCTCTAGCTTTTACAAAATATTTCCCCACAAATATCAGCCCTGTGAAATAGATAGCATAAATAGTATTATCTTAAATTTGCAGATGAAAAAATAGACCTATAAAGATTTTAAATGACTTGCCCAAGGTTACACAAGTTGTAAGCATCAGAGCTATTAACCAACTCTTCTCCAAGTCCAGTCCCCTTTCCACTGGTCCATGCTGTTTTCTTTATTTGTAGCTTAGTGCTACAATAGTCTATATACCTAGATCTATACATATCTATCTCTGTAGAGATCTAGATATCTAGATCTGGATATAGAATGAGGTTACACATATTCTTTCCTATACCTCATTTCCTGAGGGCCTTGCTAGGATTGTTGATTGGATGAAGAAAATAACATGATTTAAGTGTTAATTTGCTCCAGCTGATAAGTTAACGGGTCAATATACATTTACCTTCTATGTGTGTTATGTATGGCTGACATTGTGTGCTCAGAACAGGGAATATAAATATAACCAGAAAGAAAGACAGTCCCTGCCCTCAGGTAGATTACATTCTAATGGGGGAAGACCTCACATAAAAAGGAGCTGAAATTAGCAAATATGTCTTGAGTGTCCACTGTGTGGAAGTCACTGTTAGCCTACCTTCAAAGGGCTTGCAATTTAATTGGGAAGCTCTGGTGTGCCTGCACCTCCCTCCCTCCCTTCCTCCCTCCTTCTCTCTCCTTCTCTCTCTCTCTCTCTCTCTCTCTCTCTCTCTCTCTCTCTCTCTCTCTCTCTCTCTCTCTCTCTCTCTCTCTCTCTCTCTCTCACACACACACACACACACACACACACACAGTATCTCTAATGATATAAAACGATACACAAAAAGTACCAAATAAATGATACAAATGAAAGTCTTCTACACGTTCATAGGAAGGACAGATTACTGTGGACTGGGTAATCAGTGTAGGATTCATGAAAACAGGGTTTGAACTGACTTGTAAAGAATTATGTCATCCTTGTTATATTGTTTGCCTGTCAGGGTGAAATCTGCCTCTGTACCAGCAGAATCTTTGTCCAAAGGAGCATTTATGAGGAATTTTTAGCAAGATTTGTTGAAGCCGTAAGAAAATGGAAAGTTGGCCCTCCCTCTGACCCTACAACCAGTGTGGGAGCTCTGATAAGCAAAGCCCATTTGGAGAAAGTAAGTAAATAGTTGTATGGTCAAGAGTTCTGGAAAGACTTCTAGAAGAAAAACTCTTAGCATGGCACATCTGAAGGGAACACTGTGGGAATATTTTATTCATTATTATTCAGTTTTAAGAAAGTAGGCCCTCTGAAGAGTACAGTTACTACTTTTTACTTGCCCCTGGATATGTCTAAAGTGAAAAGTTCATGAAAAAGAAAGAACTAAATAAGCTTGTGGTTAAAAACTGCTGGATAAAAGGTACCAGGCTTAAGAAGTCAGCTTCAAGAAGCCACCCTACTATATGATGAAGAAAGAGTAATTATCAGCCAAGTTGGTCAACAGTAAACTGGGATACTATTAGGACAAGGCAGGCAAGGAATTCCATGGGTAAAAGTGCTTTGAAGAAAAGTCCTGTCCCCTAGGTAGCTGTAGATGAAGGGTGCTTAACCTGGAGTTCACTGATACTACCCTACTCTCCATGAACTTGGATGGGAAAAAAACAAACACACCCTACATCTTTAATTTTGCTAACCTCTAACAGAAATTTGGCATTTTTTTCCATTATTTAAAAATATCATTCTGAGGAGGGCTCTGTCAGCTTCATCATGCTACCAAAGGGACAGAAGACACACATAAAGTTAAGAATCTCTACTCTAGGTAGAATTTGGAAACTGTCTGCAGGAGTAGCCTTATTCATCTGAATTATTATGGTCCATAGGTGATGACTGAGAGCCATCCTGTCTGGAAGTAATCAAATCACCAGTGGGAAACCTACTATGGCCTTGAGATTTAAAAGATTAATTGCCTAAGCTATTTCCTTTTTGAGGTTTTAAATCCTTTTCCTGTAGCCTGAAAGAGTTAATATGTTGCTTCAAATGGGCTGTTTCACTCTCTATCTACAAGTTAGATTAGGTTCAGTGTCTGGGAAAAGGTTTTTGTTTAGTGGGGGGTGAGGGTTTGGGGGTTACTCCTCGACCATGCAGTTGTTTTATTTAAAAAAAATTCAGATGTGGAATGAATAACAAAATCAAAATGTTTAGTTGAATGAATATTTATTAAGTAATATTTATGTGTGAAAAACTGTACTAGATGCTAGGGGTACAAAGACCAAAAAAAATCATAATCTTGGTCCTCAAGGGGCATACATTTTTTTTGTAGTCGCTTATCGCTCAGATATCAGAAATAAATGAAAGAATAAATCTCTTTCTTTTGCTAGCTAACATCATTTGCTTACAGGGCTGCCGCTAGGTTTTGAAACATAGTTTTCACACTTATTTATTCATTTTTCTACTGGCAACACAGACTTCTCAATGAGGAGCTCATTGGGTGGAGTGACATTGATCTATGTGTGTTGGGGCGGGAGGGGGTGGGGTTGGGAGGAAGAAGCAGTAGACAGTGTTCCTAATTAAGAATTTTTTCTACTTAGGTTAGGAATTATATAAAGAAGGCCTGTGCTGAAGGGGCAAGAATTCTGTGTGGAGAGGGTGTGGATAATTTGAGCCTCCCATCCAGAAACAAAGGGGGCTATTTCATGCTTCCCACTGTGGTCACTGATATTAAGGATGAATCCTGTTGCATGAAGGAAGAGATATTTGGTCCTGTTGCTTGTGTTGTTGTCTTTGATACGGAAGAGGAAGTGATTGAAAGAGCTAACAATGTGAAGTATGGCCTAGCAGCAACTGTATGGTCTAACGATGTTGGAAGAGTTTGGCGAGTATCTAAGAAGTTGCAGTCTGGATTGGTCTGGACTAACTGTTGGCTAATCAGGGACCTGAACCTTCCTTTTGGTGGAATGAAAGCTTCAGGAATTGGCAGAGAAGGAGCAAAGGACTCATATGACTTCTTTACTGAAGTAAAAACAATTACTGTTAAATATTGATCTTTGCTTATTGAAAAGTTGTTATGGTAAATGTCTTTTAATAGCATGGTTACTATATGATTGTGAATAGAAATGATAGAATAAATTAAATGAGGATTAAGAGAATTACAGAAAGTAAATGGGCAATTTTGATTATAAAATTTTAAAAAAATTGTTGCACAAACAAAACCAGGGCACCTAAAATTAGACATGAAGCAGGTAAAATGGGGGAAAACATCTTTGCATTAGGTTTCTTTGATAAAGGTCTCATTTCTAAGATGTTACAGGAAATCAACTTAAATTAATCAGAATGAGGGCCATTCTTTAATTGACAAATAGATAAAAGATATGAACAGGTACTTTTGAGAGGAAGAAATTCAATCTATCCATAGTCATGAAGAAATTATCCACATGACTAATAATTGCATGAATGAACATTAAAGAAGTTCTGAAGATCTACCTCACATTTACCAGATTTGCAAAGTTGACAAAAGAAGGAAAATGACATATTCTGGAAAGTTGTGGGAAGACAAATACATTAATGCCCTATTGATAGAGCCATACAGTGGTCAACAAGCCATTCTGGAAAGCAATTTAGAACAATGCTTCACAAGTTACTAAACTGCAACCCTTTGACAAAGTAATACCACTATGAAGTCTAAAATCCATAGAGATTAAATAAAAAAAGAACCTATATGTACAAAAGTTTTTATAGAAGCTCTTTGTGAGTGTGTGTGTGCGTGCGTGCACGGGCGTGAGTGCACGTGCAGGGTGGGGAGTGGGGGAAGGAAACTGGAAACTAAGGGAGTCTTCATCAATAAGGGAAAGGCAAACAAATTATAGTATGGGAATGTAATGCAATACTATTGTGCTTTAACAAATGATAAAGACAAAAGTTTTAGAGAAGCCTGAAAAAAGCTTGTATAAACTAATGCAAAGTGAAGAAACTAATGCAAACAGAACCAAAGCGCTTTGAACAATAACAACAATATCAATAAATATAAGATAAACAACCCTAAAAGACTTGGGAACTCTGATCAATGCAGTGACCAGTCACAATTCCAGAGGACAAGTGGTAGACTATACCAACCACTTCCTCATAGAGAAATGGTGAGACATGGTCAGTGGGAAAACTGTCTTGCTTGACTGCATATTTGTGACAAAAGTTTTGTTTTTCTTTCTTTTTCAGTCAGGTGGGAGTGGGTGAAATAGAGAACATGGATTTTTGTTCATTGAAAAAAAAAATTTGATTTTAAAGAATGAACTCATTGACTCAATTCCTACTGAGTCAGTATTTTGCAGACAGTTGAAAGAAAAGATGCTCTCTGTTTCTAATTCAGGGAAAAGAGGAGGCAAGATAAAAAAGCTGAGCTACTTTGGGCATCTATGTTCTATTTTGTGCTTCTACATCATAGCTTTTTCATTTTGTTTACGATCTTACAATTTCCTAGATTATCAGGTACTTCTATGCCTATTTATGGTGACATAAATACATTCCAAATGTAATACTCATTCTGGAAAGTTATCCACAGTTGTTGGGGAGGGGCAGGTGGAGAGATGGAATATGGATATCCCAGATGACCTTCTCTTCCATTTACTTGTATAATTGCTGGAAGTACAGTAGAAAAAGTACTGGATTTGAAATTAAAAAGACCTGAGTTACATTCCTGCCTTAGACAATAGCTATACGACCCTGAGCAAGTCACTTCATCTTTCCCAGCCTCAGTTCCTCATCTACAAAACGGAGGTAATAATAGCACCTGCCTCATAGGGTTGTTGTGAGCGGTGATGTCAAACTCAAATAGAGAGACCGCTAAAACATACATAAGGATTCCTGTGGGATATATATTGACTTAGAAAGCCACAAACTAACAGTACAGGTGTTTTGTTGCATTTTATTTATTTTGCTGAATATTTCTCAAATACATTTTAATCTGATTTGAGTTGCATTAGGCACATAGTGGGCCATATGCAGCCTACAGTCCACATTTTTGACCCCTCTTGTTGTGAAGATCACATGAGATAGAATGTTATAGACTTTGAAAACCTTAAAGTACTACACAAATGTTATTATTATTACTATCATTGTCATTGTCTTACATCAAATACCTCAATAAGCCCCAAGCAAGTGCTTAACCTAAAAAAAATGAGGAGAATGGAAGAGGAGGTCCTTTTTCCAATTACAACCAAGGGGAAAATTCACAACCAGACAAGTAATAGGGTGTACAAAAGACAAATATATCCTTTTAATTATGTATAGTTAAACTTTTGCATAAACAAAATCAATGCAGCTAGAACAAGAAGAGAAATGGCTAACTAAGGGAAAATTTTGGCATCTAATATCCTGGATAAAAGTATACTGTACCAGAAAGATAGGAAATTGACATAAATATATGAGACATAGGAATCATTCCTCAATATATAAGAAGTCAAAAAATATGAACAAATAATTTTCAAAAGAATTACACATTTTCAACCATCATATAAAAATTGTTCCAAATTGGTAATAACAAGGGAGTTGCAGCTTACAAGAATTCTTAGGTATCACCTCATAACCCTAGCAGTAGCCAAAATAATAAGAAGTGGCAACAGCTTATGTTAGAGGGGCTATAAGAAGAAGAGAATTCAAATGTACTATTGCTAGAGCTGTGAATTAGTCAAACCATCTTAGAATGCTAACTGAAGTTATGTGAGAAAAGTCCCTGGTTTCATCACATGTTTTAACCTAGTTTTCCGATTACTGTGCTTACACCCCAAGGAAATCAAATACAGAAAGATCCAGTATTCACTAACAATATTAATTGTAACATTTTGTGGCAGGAAAAAAGGCCTAGAAACAAATTGAATACCCATCAACTAGGAAATGACTTGCAAATATAATCATATCATATTACATTATAAGAAAAGATGAATATGAAGAATTAACAGAAATATTCAAAGACTTACATGAACTGATAAAAAGTGAAGCAAGCAGAACCAGGTGAACAATGTAGACAATGACTCCAATAATATAAATGTCTTAAAACATCATGAAAAAGCAGTGGAACTCTGATTAATTGTAATGACCAATGGAGGTCCCAGTCAACTAATTATGAAAAACACATCTCTCCTTATGTTGAATGTAGTATATGCTGTCAAAGAAGGTCACTGTGTCAGTTGCTTTTGCTTAATTTTTTTTTCTTTTAAGGGAGAGTTCTTAGATAGTAGTGGAGGCAGGAGCAGTTCATTAAAGGGAAATGACTAGGGTAAAAACCAAAAGGCACAATAAAACTGTTTTTTGTTTTTTAAATGACAGACCTATAATAGAACTAAGTGATGGATAGTTTTTGGATTTCAATCTACAAGAGACCTAAGAGACCATCTAGTTAACCGATTCTCCTCATTTTTAGCAACCCTGAGAGGTTGATTGGCTTAATATCCCCAAGTAAGGAACAATGCCAGAGTGCAAGCCCAAGTCTTCTGTGACTCCAAATTCATCACATGTAAGGTTCCTTCCAACTCTCCATCTATGATTCTACAAGGTAGGATATAAATGTAAACTAGTATTATAAGTGTTCCATTTCTGAATAGTTCCCTTCTTTTTTCCTCCTTCTTCCACCTTTACCCCAACCTGAACATCTACCCCTCCCATATCCTCTTCCCTTTACTTCTCAGAATCCTCCATTCTCCAGTGCCCTAGGCATCCAACTGTCCACCCTCTGGCTACTACTTCCTCCTTCAGCACATCCCTTCCCTTCACGAGCATCTCACATTCTAAGTTATTTGCCTCTGTCTCCACATCCTCCACATAGAAAAAGTCTTATTTCCTTGCGGCATTGCAGAGAAGAGATAAAGAAAAGAGGGTGGAAGTAGATAATGTCTTAAGTCCCTTCTCATTTTAATTCTGTACAAACTGATTAAACTAATTCTGATTACTATCCTCCCTCTCCTTCCCCCCTTAACCTTCCAAAGGGGGTATTTGTGTATCCCAGCGTGTGTACACAGACCACATTCTGTTTAGTGGTCGCTTCCTGGTTATTTCCAAACCATGCCACCTGTACTCTGACTATCCTCCTTGAACTCTTTGTACTGGAATCTGAATTGCATCCCTGGGCCTCTGGGCTCTTTTATGTGAGTTTTTACCTTATCTTGCCCAAACTAGACATTCATATCACTTCCAGCCATTTTCTTTTTTCCCCCTCTTTCTCACAATCTCTGTCTTTTTTTAAATTATTAATTAATTTAATTTAGTTTTCAACATTCACTTCCACAAGATTTTGAGCTCCAAATTTTCTCCCCATCTCTCCCCTCCCCTCACCCAAAGATAGAGTGCATTCTGGTTGTCCCTTTCCCCAATCTGCCCTTCCTTCTGTCCCCACCTCCCCTTCTCTTATTCCCTTCCCTTGTATTTTCCTTTAGGGCAAGATAGATTTCTATACCCCATTGCCTGTATATCTTATTTCACAGTTGCATGTAAAAACAGTTTTTAACATTTGTTTTTAAAACTTTGAGTTCCACATTCTCTCCCTTTCTTCCACCCTCATTGAGAAGGCACAAAATTCAATATAGGTTATACATGTGTAGTCATGCAAAACACTTCCATAACAGTTCATAACAGTCATGTTGTGAAAGACTAACTATATTTCGCTCCATCCTATCCCACCCCCCATTTATTCTATTCTCTCCTTTGAACCTGTCCCTCCTCAAAAGTGTTTGCTTCTGATTATCCCCTCCCCCCATTTGCCCTCCCTTCTATCATCCCTGCCCCCATCCACTTCCCCTCTACTTTTCTGTAGGGTAAGACAGATTTCCTTACCCAGTTGTGTGTGCATCTTATTCCCTCCTTGAGCCAAATCCAATGAGAACAAGGGTCACTCATTCCCTTTCACTTTCCCCTCTTCCCCTCCACTGCAAAAGCTTTTTATTGGCCTCTTTTATGTAGGATAATTTACCTCATTCTACCTCTCCCTTTCTCCTTCTCCCAATACATTCCTCTCTCACCTCTTAATTTGATTTTTAGATATCATCCCAGCGAGTCCCAGCTTTTATTCTGCCATCCTGGCCCTGCCCCCCTCACTGCCTTACTTCCAGCCATTTTCAATTCCTACTGTTCTCCCCATCCCCATTAAATTGTAGTCCATGAGGGTTTGCTTCTATTTGTATCCTCTGCCCTTAGCATAATGCCTGGCATAGAGTAAGCATTTAATAAATGTTTTATCATCACTCCTTCATTTGCCATCATTCATTTCAGGCCTTAGTAACAACAAAAATAATAATAGCTAGAATTTATATAGCTCTTCAAGATTTGTCTCAAATGATCTTCACAACAACCCTGTGAGGTAGGTGCTATTATTTATTCCTGTTTTACAGATAAGGAAACTGAGTCTGAGAGGTTTTAAGGATTAAGGTGCCCAGGGTTACGCAGCTAGTGAATGTCTGAGGCAGGAGTTGAAATCAGGTCTTCCCTACTCTAAGTCCAATGCTCTATCCATTGCACTACCTAACTTTCCCCTGCACAGAGACATTTTTGGGTTAAAAACTTAGTATTCAGTCAATTCTCTTTGTAAGGTGACCCTGGGAAGAGGAGAGAGGGGCAAGAAACAGTGTATATGGACCTTACACTGCTTCTCTGCTAAGGAACATAACTGGTTATACTCTACTCCTGTCTTTTCTCTCAGGCTGACCTATCAGTATCTCAGTCATGGAATCTTCAATGAAGAAGGCCAAGTCCCACTAAATAGTAGGGAGGGCTGCTTGATTCTGATAATCAGGCATGACTTGGGACCCTCCAGATCCTAGCTATACCCTGCTAAAAGAATGAGATATTTCTCTTCTCCTGGGCCATGGATCTCGGGGGCCTTCAGCAGACCCCAGAGTGACTTCCTGCTCTGTTCACCTCCTCTCAGAAGTGTTTGATTTTAGCATTATTAAAATAATTCTAATGATGGTCACTTATGCAAAATACTTACTATTAATGCCCAATTACACTTGCAGCACAATAACAATTTAGTATCTCCTTAAATATGAATCAGTTTAACTGATGAACTGTTGTGGTTTTATTTGATTGTAGTATTAAACTCTGCTCTTCATTAAACTGTGCCCAGCCTTCATAATTTATTGCTTATATAATGTGGTTATAGATAAGCAGAGATAGTAGGAATGTGCTGGAGCCAGCTGAACTGGCTTGCGTGAGTCAATAGTTAAATTTTCAACATGAGTGTTAACACCTCAGAAATCAGCAAAATTGAAGATTTTGAGACTTGAAAATTGGGACTTGATTTATTGTTTTGTTGATTGTCTAGATTTGAGAAAGTGATGGAGAAAATGGCAATAACACAGACTAAATTTTAAAATATGTCCTTTGTACATTGTCCCAGAGAGCCAATTGCTATCAATTTGCCAGGACCCCCCTAGGTATATGTCATGTTAAGCAGGGTGGGACTGTTTTGTTATCTTCTCTTTTGCAATGCTAAGGCCATTAAGTGACTTTGATTGAGCCTTGCCTTTGTTTGAATCAAAAGTCTTTGATTGGATCAATAGTCTTTGACCTGCTTAAGCCACAGGAAGGTTTAAGTCACATGGGTTTGAGGCACATGGTTGTAATGCCCTTTGACCCTGAACAGGGTATATAAGCTCTGAGGGTGGCGGTTTGCTTTGGGGCTCTCACTTACTGGAAGAGTGTCATGTGATTTGACCAGATGAAACTCCAGGTAGCCGCTGGAGCCCCCTGGCTTTGAAAACCCAGATGTTGGTGCCTCTCTCTCTGGTAACTACATAATTCTTTGGTCAGACAGATAGAGGCCTGTCTGTTGATCTCTCTGTATTATTTGCTCTGTTTATATAATGTGTGCGTGTAACTTCTGTTTGCATTCTCTCTGAAGTTCAGGATGCTGGCTTTCCCCCCTGAACTAAGTGAAGGATATATGTATGTTTAATAAACTAAGATTGTTAACCCCTAAAAGTTGCTTTCCTTAGAAAAGCAGATCAAAGAACCTGTGCTAGCAGCTCTTCTGTGTGCTCTTGTTGCTGGTCTTGTTGGGTCTTACACAGCCACAGTAGTAGTAAGCAGCATTGTTGTTACAGTATAGAGGAAAGAGAGCTAGATTTGGAGTTAGGAGAGACCTGGCAGTGGGATGATTGGCATGTTACTTAATCTCTGAATTTAGTTTCCTAATTTGTAAAATGGGAATAATTTCTGTATACCCTACCATTCAAGGTTGTTATGAGAATCAAATGCCACAATAGTTTGTAAGCCTTTAAGATACCATAAAAATGTCAGCTATTATTGTGATCAGTTCACTGTGAGTAGGGATTGTTTTGTTCTTTGTACTTGTATCCTCAGCACCTGGAACAGTGCATATTACTGAAAAATAGTTGTTGACTAATTGTTAGGTTTAGGATTTGGACTCGAGACATCATTGATGTGGGGAATTCCCAGGTGGGGAAACTCCCTCTTCCAATTCTGGATGCCATCTTTTCTGCAACCTATAGTCTTAGCGAATCATCCCTCGTCACTTCCTTCTTCCAATTATGAGTTTCATTTTCTTTGCAACGTATAGTCTTAGGGAATTGTCTAGGGTACTAAAACACCATGTGATTTGCCTGAGGTCACACAGCTAGTTTGTGTCAGAAATAATTAGAGAACAATACAGAATAGTAAATGTAAAATCCAATAGGAAGGTTGGACTTAATGGGGGGGGGGGGAAGTGTGTGAAATGTATGCTTCCTACGGGGAAGTATAAACTGCATAGAATGCTGATTTCTCATTGAATCCTCCATCCCTCTAGAAGTGAGTGAACTTGGATGTGTCTGTATATATCTTTGGGGCCAGGCCTGTCTCATGAAGGGCTGGTGGTTTAGGCTCAGGATTGGAATAAAATGAGACACTTGCATACTATGTAACCTTTAACAAAAAGTTTCTTCAATAACAGCATAGAAAGGATATTTTCTTTTTCTTCTTTTTTTATTGTTTTGCAGGCAATGGGGTTAAGTGACTTGCCCAGGGTCACACAGCTAGTAACTGTCTAAGGCTAGATTTGAACTCAGGTGCTCCTGACTCCAGGGTTGTGCTCTATCCTGCACTACCCAGATGCCCCCAGTATAGAAAGGATTTTTAGCAAAAACAGCACTCGTTTAGTTGGGTGTAGTTCCTCTAGTTTCCATATATTCTATGATGCTATCCAATCAAAAGCAAGTGTTGGGTGGTGGGAAGTCTGTCAAACCTGAAGTCTTTAGTGATTATAGGTTTTTATTCTTAGACAATCAAACAATATCAATAGTTGGAGCCTTTTTTGTTGGAGTTGGCCAAATCTATCATTTTGTCGGAGTTTCCTAAGAGCAGCTAAGTGGCACAATGTATAGAGTGCCAGGCCTGAAGTCAGGAAGAATCATCTTCCTGAGTTCAAATCTGGCCTCAGATACTTACTAGCTGTGTGACCCTGGGCTAGTCACCTAACCTTGTTTACCTCAATTTCCTCATTTAAAAGAAGCTAAAGAAAGAAATGGCAAATGATTCTAGTATCTCTGCCAAGAAAACCCCAAATGGGGTCCCAAAGAGTTGGACATGACTGAAGACAATTGAACAATAACAGTCTCCTAGACCAATTAAGTCTCAAAGATGTTTTTTTTTTTTTTACCTTTTGTTGAAAAACTAACCAATTTAGCAAGAACTTTCCAGTATTCTTCTCCTTAGTAGTAGTGTTGTTTCTGCCACAATATGACTAAGCTGAACACAAACTAGGAACTAGAAGACTGGGGACTATGGGATTCAGGTAGATTCATGGTCAGGCATGGCAAAGCCATTTTGATCTGGAATAAGCCTAGGAAATCTGTGTCCCACCAGGATCCCATCTGCAGAGCAGATGGTTAATGTGACTATATATGGTGCCTACCCCACCCTCCAGGAAGATCTGGAGCTCCATACTCAAGAACTCCAGGCTCTTCAGAACCACCCCTAGTACCCTATTCCAATGAATTTTAAGACTGCGATGGAGATGAGAGCTCTTTGATGACTCATCTCACTGCACACAATTTAAATTCTATAATTATGTTGACATTCCCCCTGAGCCCCATCACAGGCTTTACCATTCCAGATGCCTAAAAATAATGCTAATACTACTCTGTGGAACTTTGAAGGTGATCATCAGATGGAATCCTTCTCCATAGCACAGCAGAAGTGAGTTCTATGTGGTCTTTGGAGTGCTCCTTGTCCCAGGGCTGTTCTGAAATCAACTGTAGGACTTGGCTTCAGGGTTGTCCCTAAATGGCCAAGTACTTTTCATTCTAGCCCCTAACATGTCTTATGAATTTTAAGGTTATTGTCTTTGTTTTGGAACTAATTCTATTTAGGGCTATCTAAAATTAAGTTGCCAGGATCTCCTTGCATTGGCCAATCTGATGTTTCTCAGTGTTCACGATTTAGGTTGTATCTGCCAAGTTCTCCTATTTCTTAGCCAGTCCTGATTCATTTGTAGGTAGTATGACTAACTGGTGTTCGTCAATGCTGTGATTCTCCTGCCAAGTGATAGGCAGTGTTTCTGGGAATAAATTCATTTCAGATCACAGCTGGTCATTCATCTGTCATAGGGAATCCAGCTAATCTTTTCTGTAGGCCTAAAAATATGCCATCCCCATGCATCTTATTATGCCTGTTCCATCACATGTCATCTCATTACATTCCTCATCTGCATTCCTCTGCACAATCATCCATTCATAGACATTGTTATACTCCCACTTCATTTATATGGAAATTCTGCAGTAACTCAGCAGGCATCAACAGAACCCTGAGATTATACTCTTCAAAGATGATGACCCTTTGGAATAATTCTCTGCTGACTTACTCATAATCATCGGAAAGATCCAAGCAATAAATAATAACATATTTGGTAGAATGACTGTGCTGGTAATTATTTTTTCTCACCTCTCTTCTTATTTCCTAAAATGGCATTCTAAGGTTACAAATAATAATCATTTATAGAGGGGTGAGCAGGGTTCTCTATCTATGATACACTTAAACTTCAGTAGGTTTCTAATTTCATGAATGTGGATATTGTCTTCAACATTCTAGATCTTTAATCCTTAGCATATCTCATGGACCCTTCCTTCATGATATTACCAAAATGTATTCCACCAATTTGTTAAGCCAAAACATCAGAGGCACCCTGGTGTAGTGGAAAGACAATTCTTTTTGGGGTCAAAAGACCTTAGTTCAAATCCCAACTGCATTACGTATATCTCCATGATCCTAGGCAAATCAGTTAACCTCCCTGGGCTGCAGATTCCTCATCTGTAAAATGAATTGGATTGGATGGCTTCTAAGTTCCCTTCCTGTGATCCTACCACTGCAACCCATCCATGCTGGAGCATCCAGTGTGATTCTTGTTTATGTCCTCCAAATAAGTTCTATTCAGGAGGTCCTAATGTGCTGTCTACCTTTATCGCCATTAAGGACAAATTTGAAGAATTAGGCTTTAATTTCAGCAACTGTAATTTAGTTTATATTAAAGGGAGGGGTTCCTTTCTATCTCTCAGGGCCCCACTGGTGCCCTGGATATAGGCACCATTCAATTCATCCATTTAAAAATAAACACATCTGTTATGTAGGGGAACAAAATAAACATTTATATAACACCTATTAGGTACCAATGCTATCTCTTTTGATCTCATTTGTACTATCTATGTACTATATACACTGAGCTAGGCACTGGAGAGATACAAATCCAATCCAGCAAACGTTATTAAGTTATTGCTTTTTGCCAGGCACTGAGGATGCAAAGAACAAGTAAGAACAAGTAAAAGGCAGCCCCTGACCTCATCAAATACTGTACAGATAAGACATTTCTGCCTCAAGGGACCGACAACCCAGTAGGAAGACGACACATTAAAAAAAACTATTAATACAGATAGAGGTACCAGCAAGGTGTTATGAGCCTAGAAGAAGAAGAGATGCTACCTCCTGAGTCAATATTTGATGGAAGAATGAATGAATTTATGAATGGGTAGCCGATTGAGGAATAAATGACGTTGGTAGCAACTCCTTTGCTGGAGTACTGCAATGTGGGAGATCCTATGTGACCTATGAGACCTATGTGGTGAAGTTTGGGTGAATCCTATGGGGAAGTAACTTGATTTTTTTGGAATTGGATTCTTTGTAGCTTGTATAATAATAAATGAAATTTGTATTACATTTAAGCATTTTACCTACATGGCCCCATTTGATTCTCCTAAAAACCATGTGAGGTAGGTACTATGAGCATTATCATCTTAATTTGACAAGTGAGAAGCCTGGGGCCAGGGTCCAACTGACTTTCGGTCTTTCTGACTTGAAACTCAGCACACACTATCCTCTATCCAACATGGTATTGCTGACAATAGCATAAACTGAAGAGTGTTATCTGTTTGGATTCCTATGGTTCTGTGGTATCAGAATCCTTTAAATGTCATAAAACTTTCTCTGCAACAGTCATGCAGGGGTAGGGAACCTGTGGCCTCGAGACCACATGTGGCCCTCTAGGTCCTCAAGTATGGCCCTTTGATGGAATCAAGGGTCCAAAGGGATTCAGCCAAAAGGCTGCACTTAAGGACCTAGGAAGCCACACGTGGCCTCAAGGCCATAGGCTCCCCACTCCTGATTTAGAGTGTACAAACACGTTCAAGAGAATTTTCATTGGGAAACAGGTAGCAGGGGCTTGTGAATTTCTCATTTGGAATGACTGAATAGTCATGAAAAGTATCTGCAATATAGGCATATGAGGAAACAATGAACTGGATTAAAAAGGTGGAAATAGCAGATGCACTTGTTTGGGGTTAAGCTGAAATTTGGAGCTATCTCTGTGCTGCTGAAAGTTCAGTAGAACCTTCTTCCAAATTCTGTTTGTTTCTACCTTTGTAACCTTTCTGATATTTGTACCCCCCTCCAATTCACTGCCACCAAAAGTGCCAGCGGGCCCTCATCACTTTATGCCTGGACTATTGCAATATCCTTCTGGTTGTCTCCCCCACTCAAGCTTTTCCCCAATCCAGTCCATCCACTACTCAGGTTTCAAACTGCTCTTCTTAAGGCATAGATCTGACCATGTCACCCCCTTATTCAATCAACTGCAACGGCTCCCTATTGGCTCCAGGATCAAACATAAAATTCTATTTGGCTTTTAAAGCCCTTTTGTAGCCTGGTCCCTTCCTACTTTTCCAGTCTTTTTATACTTTTCTCCCTCCCTCCCCCCATATTCAGCAAATTAGTAACAATTATCTCTTTGCAATTCCTCCTACAAAAGATTCCATCTCCCAACTGTGGGCATTTTCCCTGGTTGTTTACCATGCCTCTATTTCTCTCCCTCATCAACTCCTCCTCCTAACTTCTTCAAGTTTCCACTGAGTCTCACCTTCTGCAAGAAACATTTCTCAATCCTCCTTAACTTTAGTTCCTTCCCTCTCAAGTCATCTTTAATTTACTCCATATGTATATTGTTTGCCCATAGGGTTTTTTTAAATGATTTATCTCCCCTTAGACTGTGAGCTCCCTAAGAGCAGGGACTGCTTTTTGACTTTCTTTGTAACCTCAGTACTTACCAAGGTGCCTGACACCTAATAGGTGCTTCACAAATGCTCGTTGACTTGACTTTACCATCTTTGAAAAGATGGGGATATAGGGTGTGAAACACCAAATGACCATGTTGGCTGGTTTTGCTGAACTGTTTTATTTTCTTTTTCATTCTTTGTTGAATAGATTTGCTGGATAGGAAAAGGGGGGAGGTTATATTTGGAAATGAAGGTTATGTAGTGTTTTGTTGTTTAGTCATTTCAGTAGTGTCTAACACTCTGTGTCCCCATTTAGGGTTTTCTTGGCCTACTGGAGTAGTTTGCCATTTCCTTCTCCAGCTCATTTTACAGACGATGAAACTGAGGCAAACAGGGACTTCCCCAGGGTTACATGGCTAATAAGTTTTTGAGACTTGATTTGAACTCAGGAAGATGAGTCTTCCTGACTCCAGGCCTGGTACTCTATCTACTGCACCATCTAGATGCCCATGAAGATTATGTAAAAACCAAAGATAGCAATAAATATTTTGAAAAATTTCTGTAAAACACTTTTTCTCAAGTGCTTTATGTAAGCATATGTATGTATATTTTAGTGGCCATTTGACTATTTGAAGGGGGTTTGAACCCTACTTCTGATGTTACCCATAAGTTATCCCAAAAGCAGATTGGAAGAATTATTTTAACTTTTGTAACCTGTGGAACTCTCTGATCCTAGGTCTCTGGGTTGATTAAATGTAGCACTTGTTTCATATAGGCTAATTGCATTTTCTCTCCACTCTCCTAGAACTCTCTTCTTCCTCATTTTTGCTTTCTGACTTTTCCAGATGCCTTAAAAGTGATGCTAAAAACTCTCTTTTGAATTAAAATAGTGACAGCCACACTGAACTCTCTTCCACCTCAATGTCCAAAATGAGGGTGGGAGAGTTCACATCTCCTATTTGGTATTTGCAGCAAATGTGCTGCACCCTTTCCTCAGGATGTACCGTGCCCTCTTATCTTGAAAAAGTCCAGCCCCCTGAACTGGAAGGTTAGGATCCAGCCCGAAATGCTCGGAAAAATAAATCCCTCCTCTTGATTTCTTGTAAATGTCAAAAGTGATGAGTAGTGGAAAAGCTGTTTGTGGTCAGAGTATCTTCCCACTATCCCTGAACCTTTGTCACCATATTGTTTATGGAAGTAACCTAACACTCTCCTGGCAGGATAACACCAGCATTTCTGCATCTGCCTTTGGCAACTCATCTTGCACTGTGAAGAGATAACATAAGCAAAGAACCCAGTGGCTCCAGATATCAAGACAAGTCGGTGATAATGTAACAGAGTAAGTGCCATGCTCCAGGGAGCCCTCATCTCATTCTATCTTGCAGCTCATGCATTTTGGAAATCTCATAAATGCCCTGGGAGCTATAAATGGCTTCTTTAACATGAGAAGGACCTGCACTGAAGAATACCTCCTATGACCAAGCTGTATCAATTGACCCAAGACCTTTTTAAAAAAAGAAAGTAGAGAAAATTTTTATTTAAAATTATTATAATTTTTTTGCAGTTGACATCACTTTGATTGCCTTTTAAATGAATTACTTGCAGAGACACATTTCTGCAAAGTTCTGACCAATATTCCAAGCTGAAGCTTTTGTCAAATACGTTTATTCTATGGTTTAATAGTATTTGAAACAGCTACATGCTGAAAATGCAGGGCTCTGAACAAGAGAACCAAAGCTTTAGAACTTAATTCCTTCAGTGTCATATAGAATACTAGACTTTGAGTCAGGAAGATCTGGGTTTGAATCCTGCCTCAGATACTTGCTAGGTGTGAGTCTAAGCAAGTCACTTAACCTCTTCAAAGTTCTCCTCCACAAAATGGGGATGATCATAGCACCTACTTGACAAAATAATCAGGAGGCTGAAATAAGAGAATATGTAAGCACAGGATGCCTCATCAATAGCTTTTAAACTATTAAAGTTTAAAACTGCACTAAAACTTTTGGGACACATTGTATGTTATAAACTTTAAAGTGCTAAGTGCCTGTAAGATACACTTTTCCCTCAAGAAAGAAAAGCTCAAAATTGACTAGAAACATTATATGGACCATCCTGTGTCCCAGAGAGACAAACTACTCACTGGCTGAATAGGTGATGGAATGAAGATTACTATAGCAATGTACTTTCAAAGTTGTTTACCTTTACTTTATTGTGGTCATTGTCTAAGTTGTTCAGTTGGTTCTTTCCACTCTTTGTCAATTCATATAAGTTTTCCCAGATTTTTCTGAATCTGTCATATCCTTCATTTCTTAGAGCATGAAAATATTCCATTATCTTCACATAACAATCTGATAAGCCATTCTAGAACTGGTAGATAATCTCTTGCTTTCCAGTCCTTTGCTACAAACAAAAACTGCTGTTTCTAAATATTTTTGTACATTTGGGACCTTTCACTCTGCCTTTGACCTCTTTATGCCTAGTAGTGATAATGCTCAGTTGAAGTGTACGTACAGTTTAGTGACTTTTCTCCACCTGGATTACTCCAGGAAAATCTCTCAAATCCAGTTTAGGTCCTGGATATACTGAAGTAGAGAAGGCAATTGGAACAGACACTGTGCTAACATTTACACGGAGAGGCTCTTCACATTCTGGACTAATTATTTCTGCTTTCCATCTTAGTGACATCTGTTTCCCAAAATTGAGGAGGTAGGTGGCACACCATTAAAAAAAACAAAACAAAACAAAACCCACCATCACATCATTAGATACTGAAGATAATGTTGATATCTATGGTTTCCCCAAAAGTAGGTAACAATACCTTCCCACGCAAAAAACTACTCAATGTACAATAGGCATACTGGGTATGGGGTAGCTTTTTTATTTCCTCCACCACAGAAAATGCATAACATAAAAAAGGATACCAAGGTACACATGAACAAATACAGGAAACATAAAAACTCACATAGGCCATCTTAGTCATTACCGCCTTTCCCTGGAAGAAAGACCTTTTATGGGACTGTGGGACAAATATTTCACAGTCACCTCAAGACTATAATGCTCAAATAGCCCTGAGTAATTATCATGGAGGATGGAGAATGTCCACATCTCCTGCCCAGTCATAGCTTTAGTCTTTCAGCTATAAGATCCTCTTGTTGGTAATTCTGGTGATTTTCTCTGAGAAGAATACTTATTTGAAATCTTTCCCCTTTGATCCACTGGTGCTTGACTCTCAACCGAGGATTTCTCAAACTTGAGATTCCCTATGAAAGTTAACATCTGGAGCAAGAGGTAACACTTAGCATTAGAGATATCCATTTCTCTAATTTCTAGTCACAGACCTGTGTTCATAAAATGAATGGAAAGTCAGAAGCAAGAAGCCAGGAACTTGGCATACAAGAAACTCCTGGGTAAGCACATATCTCCCATTGCCATGGGCTTCTGCTGTAAAAAAAAAAAAAAAAAAACTGTTGTTCTCCATGGCACGAGAAGGGGTGAAATTTTCTTCCCAACTCACCCTTGCTGGAAGTCCAAGGGAGAGAAAGATTGACAAAAAACAAGGGTCCAAAAGAAAAAAGGCAGACAGAGCTTACTCTTGCAGACCACAGAGGGAAAAGATCCTCTGATGAGAGGCCATCCCTCCCATTCCCAATTCTCAGTCACCAATCATGTTCCATAAAGCCTTATCACTGGGGATCCATCAGAAAGGAATTCTCTTTTATCCTAGAAAGAGATCTAATGTGCAGGTCACATTCCTAGGGAGACCTTTTCCAACAAAGGCCTTGTATCTTGTGATCTCATCAAGTTGGTTGGAGTGGTTTATCTATTCTACAGGTGTTCTTTTGATCAATCCTGCTACATTTGAAAGTAGAGACAACTTTTCTTTGCAAAGATTGAAGTAATTTTTGGTGGCCCAAGTTGTGTAAAGCTCCCTCAAACATGTGTGATTCCAAGGTCTCCTAGCTCTATGATCAGAAGAGAGCTGCCTGGCTTGGAGAACCTCTACTTAATTCTGGATCTCATTGCCTTTCTCCTGTTCAGAGCTACTGGGTTCACAGAATGTTTAACAGCCAAATTTGCTTTCTTTCATTAATTTTTAGTCACTCAATAACTTTTTCTTGACACCATAGTATTTTTGTTTTTCTGTCTAGCCATCTCCTCATCTTAGTGCTGACTTTTCATCCTAATTCTTTACCAGCAGATACTCATTAGTGGGTCAGCCAGCCAACAAGCATTTATTAAACACATACTGTGTGATGATGTTCACTAGCACACATATCCTGGATTAGAGGATTATTCCCCTAGATAGAATACATATTACCAACAACAATAATAACAGCAAAGCAAAACATGAATTATTCCATGTCTTCTTCCCTTCCTTTGTGTTCTCAAAATCCACTCTTACAGATTCTAAAACATCAGTGCCTTAAAATGACTTCAAGGACTTTCTAATCTAACTGTTTCATTTAAGTAAGGATGAAATTAAATCCATGGAAATGAAGTGACTTGTCACACAACTGGTCAGTGGCTAGGGGACTAGCAGGGACCAGAACCCGGGTTTACTCTCTCCCATTCTAATGCCCTCCCCATCATACCATTATGCTCTTCCAGTCCCATCCAATCCAATCTGTTAAATGGAATCCAGTCTAATCTAAGAAGAATTCATTTCACACTCACTAGGGAACTCACTGTGTTAGAGACCGGGGATATAAAGAGAAAGCTAGAAACAGTCCTGCCCTGTCTAATTCTTGCCAAAGGAATTATTCGCTTTGTAATTGAATTCATCTTTAAAGTGTCTTTCTTGAGATCTTACTGATTTCTGGGTACTTTAGGCAGTCAGTAGTGAACACAGTTAGAGGTTCTAATTCATATTAATAATGTTAATGAAATGACAGCAATAGGTGGTTTAGATTGGAGAGGTAAGTATGTATTAGTGAGCAGACAGAACTAGAGCTGGAAAGAGCTGGGTTTAAGACACATACCAGCTCTGTGACTGAGCAACTCACTTAACCTCCTGATCCTACTCTCCAGGACTGCAAATTAGATCATAGCCTGGAGATGGGTGTAGGGAAAGGAATTTCCACACAGGAAATTCTGGATATTGACAAAATCATAGGTCCAGACCCTCTCCATCCTCTGTCTCCTCCTCCCTCCCATCAAAATGAAATGCTGCATGAATTATGAAGTGATAGAAGTATTTGGACTGGCCAGATTGAGGACTGCAATATTGTTTGATCTTTAAGTCAAAAGCAAAGGAGATTCAGATTTGACTACTTTCTATTTTCCAAGCTCCAGTTGGCTTTCCCCCTCCATGCTCCATCCTGCTTTCATTGCTGGCCCTTCCTGGGAGGGTCATTCACCATCTCCTCAGGGTGTTCATTTATCAGGCGCAGTAAGATAAGAAGCCTTGGATCAGGCTGAGGAAGCCTGGGATGTAGTGGAAGCCAATAGGAAAATGGACTCTTAAGTGAGTTGGGCCAGCTCCCAAAATAAATCTGCCTCAGTGGGAAAGAGATTAATGACCGGCAAGCTGGAACTGAGTGGGGAATTGGAACAGACAGCTTGCACTCTGCTACCACTGACATGGGGAGGCTCTTTGTGTTTAGGACTAATTATTCCTATTTCCCATCCTAGTGACATCTGTTTCCCAAAGTTGAGGAGGTGGGTGGCTTATCATTAAAAAAAAATTCTTAGATGCTAAATATACTGCAATGTAGAAATCTAGCGTTGAATCATAGCTAGTGTGTGGGGAGGAGGGGAAGGGAGTAAGATAGAAGAAGAAAGGAGGAGGAAGCCCTGAAATTCCTCATTTCATTTAATCACTTCCTACCTAGGGAGTGTCCTTTCCCATCATCCCAATCTTATTGGACTTTTCCCTTATCTTCTCACCCCCCCCCCCCCCCCGGAACACCCCCACCCCAAGTTGCACAATCATATTCTCAATGGGCTATCTACCACACACTATCTTTTCCACTTTGCTTTCTCAATCCATATCACTTAACATTTCCCTCCTCTCCACCCCTCCTCCCCCGCCCCCACCAAAACATTTCTTAGTGCAAAACTGCCTGGGCTCTCATTACATTCCTTGCTCTCGGCAGAGATTTATGATCAAGCATTTGTGATGGGCACTTCTGCTCTATGAGACGGAGTATCCAGACTTGGACAATACCCACTGGCTTACAGATTTATACGGCAGCTTATGTGATAGTTAACGGTCTTGGGCACTGTCTCCTGGCACGGTCTTTCTGTGGACTGTATCCATATATCAGCCAACAAGCTTTTAGTAAGTACCTATGACTAGGTGGCAAGCATTGTGCTAGTCAACAAGTTAAGTCAATAAGCATTTATTAAGCTTTTACTGTGTCAGGCACTGTGCTAAGCCCAGCACTAGAGATATAAAAACACAAAAGAAATATTTCCTGCCTTCAAGGAGCTTATATTCTATTAGAGGAAACAACTCATGCATACAACGACACACACATCTAAGCAGATATAAAATATATGCAAAGTAAATACAAGGTATTTTTTGTTTGTTTTTGAGGAGCGGGATAGAGACATTAGAAGCTAGGGAATCAGAAGAGGCCTCATAGGGGATGATGGGGCAGCTAGGTGACAGAGTAGATAGAGCACTGGGCCTGCAGTCAGGAAGACCTGAGTTCAAATATGGCCTCAGACACTTACTAGCTGGGTGACCCTGGGCAAGTCACTTCATCCTGTTTGCCTCAGTTTCCTCATCTGTCAAATGAGCTAGAGAAGGAAATGGCAAACCACTCCAGTATCTTTGCTAAGAAAACCCCAAATGAGGTCACGAAGAGTCAGATACAGTTGAAGCAACTGAACAACAGCAAGGCGATGGAACTTGAGTTGAACGTTGAAGAAAGCTAGGGATTCTAAGAAGGAGAGATGAGAGAGGAAAGCCTTCCAGGCATAGGTAACATCCTGCGCTGAGGCAACAATAGGGGATATAAAATGTTATCTGTGAGGATCAATAAGGAGGCCATTTTTACTGGACTGTGGATTGTGTGAAGGAGAGTAATGTATGTCTGTAAAGATAGCCAGCATTCATATTGCGAAGAACTTTTAAATGTCAAACAGAAGAGTTTATATTTGATTCCCAAGGCAATAGGGAGCTACAGGAGCTTATTGAGGGGGAGGAGAGACATGGTTAGATGAGAGCTTTAGAAATATCACTTTGTTAACTTGAGGAGCATGGATTGGAGAGGGCAAGATTGGAGGCGGGGAAGGTATCAGCCTTCTCCACACTCACATAATACGTGATGGAGACCTGGGGGCAGCTATATGGTGAAGTGGGTATAGCACTGGGCTTGGAATCAGGAAGACTCATCTTCATGAGTTCAAATCCAGCCTCAGACACTTACTAGTTATGTGACCCCAGGCAAGTCGCTTAACCTTGTTTGCCTCAGTTTCCTCATCTGTAAAATGAGCTGGAGAAAGAAATGGTGAACCACTTCAGTATCTTTGCTGAGAAAACCCCCGAAGGGATCACAAAGAGGCGGCCATAGCCGAAATGACCCAACGGTACCAACCTAGAAGGGAGTCCCGGGGGGGTACTCCGTCAGCCCTTCATGGCATCTCTTCTCTCCAGTCGTTCTGTTGGCTTCTTCCCAGGAATCCATTCAAAGACCGCTGGAAATGATAAGACTCTGGGTAGTTTCTCCAGCTTATAGGCAAATGCTGCAATCACCAGTTTCCATGAAAATGACCAAACATGGCAAAACTGTATTACATCCTGAGGAAATTGATCTACAGGGAATTTAAGTGACCTTCCAAGGTGGCGCTGGTAGTAACTATCAGTGGATGGATAGATGCAGAATCTTAAATACTAGGCTGAGGAGATTGCATCTTACCCTGGGAAGCCAATGAAGATTTTTCAACGGGGAAGCGTCCTTGTCATATTGGTACATCAGGAAGGTTGTTTTGGTAGATAGCTGTAGTACATCCACTAAAGAGAGGGCAGACCGAAGGCTGTGAGACCAGTTAGCACAAAGTTACCATAGTCCGGCTAAAAGATGCTGAGAACTTAGGGAGGCGGCTCTGTGGATTGAGAGAAGGGGAGGCAGATGCAGTAGGTACAGTTGGAACTAGATGGTCTTTGAGATCCTTTCCAAATCAGATTCTGCAATTCTGAGATGTTGTGGGGGTGGATTAGACAACTCAGTACCTGACGAGTCTGTTGAAAGACTGAAGCTAGTTCCATTTTGAAATCGTTTTTCAGTTAAGAAAATTCCTACCTGAGAGGCGGTGTACACTCACTTCTGGCAAGCATAATTGAAAATAAAACAAAATAAAAACCCAGAAAATCTGAACCTATGCATTTGAATCTGTATCTGTGAGCCCTGGTAGATATTAGCACTCATTATGGCCTATCTCAGGTGTATGACTTGGACAAGATAATGAGGTATGGTGGAAAGAATACTGGGAGACAGCGAAGAGTCTTAGTCTTCAGTCCATCCTTTGAGGACTGCTGCTTTGAGGACCAAAGAAGATGTGTCAAGTGAACAAACGATCACTAAGCATAGGCAGCCAGGTAGCACAGTGGATAGAGTGCAGGTCCTGGAATCAGGAAGACTCATCTTTCTGATTTGTTTTTTTTTTTTTGGAAGGGGGAAGGCAGGGCAATTGGGGTTAAGTGACTTGCCCAAGGCCACACAGCTGGTAAGTGTGTCAAGTGTCTGAGGCCGCATTTGAACTCAGGTCCTCCTGACTCTAGGGCCGTTGCTCTACTCACTGTGCCACCTAGCTGCCCCAAGACTCATCTTTCTAAGTTCAAATCTGACCTCAGACACTTACTAGCTGTGAGGCCCTGAGCAAGTCACTCGATCCTGTTTTCCTCAGTTTCCTCATCTGTTAAATGAGCTGGAGAAAGAAATGGCAAATCATTCCAGTATCTCTGCCAAGAAAACCCTCAATGGGGTCATGAAGAGGTGGACACAACTGAAAATGACTCAGCAACAACGAAAAACTAAGCTAAGTATTGGAAGCTAACTGAAAAAGCAAAAACCACTATATAAATATGCAGTGACTAGTAAGAATGACAATATCGAAGCTTCACGAGGGACTATAATACAATGCTCTAAACATTCATTAAATGCCTACTATGTGCCAGGCACTGATAAAAATAAGACTGTTTTTGAAAATCTTCTAGTGAAATTTTAGGTTAATACTTTAAAAGAGCTAAGTCATCCCTGAGATGTTTAGTCTTTCTGTTGTTTTAAGAACAATTTCTCCATAACAGATATTACGTGGGTTTACAACGTCACTTACTATAGTCATGGGAAAATATTGCCTTGGATTAAGAACATGCTGAAACCCTATGAGAAATGGTGTGAAAAGGACATCATTTTAATCATTAAGTACTGAGGTTAGAAACATTTTGAGTAGTTATTCAATCATTCATTTGAGAAACAGAGCAGAGGCTATTACATTCCAGAATACTGTGCTAGGTCACTAGGGGTTATTCAAGGTTTCAATATGCTCTCCTTTCTTGAAGTATACAATCTAGCAGGGGAAGAATACAGAAACTCTGATTACCATAAAGCCTATGTGAAAATGGGTAACTTGATTTTCTTGGGGCTGCCAACCTCCCACCACACCCCCCACCTGCCACAGTTATCCAAGTAATGAGAAGAACTATATGAGAACTGGCTGTATTGGCTTGACATAATAATAATCCTTTGCTTTCACCAAGAGCAAACCTAGCTGGATGTGTAGAAAATCAGCAACTCTGAAGCCAAGTAAGCTCATACCAGCTTTGAAGTAGACCCTGAGCCATTTGGTGGTTTATGGACCTTTGAGAGACACCCTTATCTCCAGAGACTTTCCTATGGGCTATGGGGCTCTCAGAATTATGCTGTTTTTAGAGATCTCTCCTTACCAAGTCTCAAGCTATGGACTTCTTATCACCAAGGATGCTTTCTGATTTGGGTTTCAAAAGGCCACAGCCTTGACACTTGGAATTTTTCACTTGACCTCCCCTCGGAGGTGGGGCTCACTGACTCATTCCTTTCTAAGCCCACCTTCTCCCCCTCCCCACAATTTCTTACCTTCTTTTGTTTAAAAGATATATAACCTCTTCCCATCCATTACCTGGTGTCCTGTTCAGCATAGGCTGCATAGTAACCATGCGCATGTTATTTTTTTTTTCTTCCCTGCTTATTTAAAACCTTTCTTTAATTTCACAGGTATCATCTTCCTCTGGTTTTCTTCCCTTTAGGGAAAAGAAAGATTTAAATCTCGAGAACTGGCCTTCGCAATTCTCCAGGCAACGTCCCCTTTGGGGGAAAGAGAGATCTAAATTCCTTCAAGAGAGTGTTTGCCACAGTTTATACCTATTACCTAACGATTGTGTGCTGGAGATGGGCAAGACTAATTCATACCTGAAATTCTCTCCTTACCTTTAGCTCCTGGTTTCCTTCAAGACTCAACTCAAATCCCACTTTCTGACCTTTCTGACTCCCCCCACCCCTGATCTTCCTGCCCTTCATCTGAGATTACCTCCCACTTACACTGCTTATATCTTCTATGAGTATAGTTGTCTCCACAATTCAAATATGAGTTCCTTGAGGGAAGGGACAGTGTTTTTGCCTGCACTTGGCATAGCGTTTGACCCGCAGTAAGTTTATAACAAATGTTTGTTGGTCGACTGATTGACAACTAAATTCTTTACAATCAAGTTTGTCATATGAATAAGCCTACTGTCTTAATACTGTGCTTTCTTCAGCTGGGATGTTACAGTGGTCCCTTAGCCCAAATGTTACAATGCTCTTTTCAGCAGTAGTGCTATTGTGACCTTTTAGCTAGGGCAACAAATGGTAGAGTCTAGAATAGGGTGAAAAATGTGAGGCTTGTCACCTCCTGTCAGTAAAGTGGAAAGGTCTAGTTTCTCTTAACTGGCAACTCTTCCTGATTTAAGACTAGTTCCCTCAGCCAGGGACTCTTCATTGACTCCTGGTGATCAATTCTAACTCAGCTAATTAATATTTCCCAGTCTTCCAGCAGGGTTTTATGCAGATAAGTGACTAAGGACCCAAAAGATATGAAGGCAGTCTGAGTCCTAGAGTGAAGTTCATTGTTTTCTATGGGCCTTTTCATATGCAATTGAGCTATTCAAACCTCAAATACCTTCCACTGAACGGAACACTTCTTTTGAACCTGAAAGTACTTGCCTTTTATATTTCAGTGTCTGTCTTTTTGTCCCTCCTTTCAGCTTTGTTGAAGTCTCTCTGTTGCATATTTTTTTTTATTGACTGGGCCTGTGATCCATTTGTTTTGGAACATCCTGTGAGGAACTCCTTCTACCAAAGCAGACTGGTACCTCCCTTTCAAGTTATAATCTTAGGCCAGACCTGCACAGCTTGGCAGTAGGTAGCGGCCAACATTAAAATAGGCTAAACTTCCTTGGGCTGCAGATAGATTAGACTAGAGACAGACAGACAATGATGTCCAGGAGAGAGTGGAGTGGCAACCCTACATTTTTTGCGGGCCACCCAAAATCCTTTGGTGGGCCACAAGTGGCCCATGGGCTGTATGTTGTACAGGTTTGTCTTAGGGAGTCACCTAGAGAACTGTGAAGTTATGTGATTTGCACAAGGTCATGCTGCCAATATGTGTAAAGGTAGGACTTGAACACAGCTGCTCCTGACTCCAAGGCCTACTCACTAGGCCTTGTTGCCTTTTAAATCAGTATTTATTAGGAACATAAAGGAGGATGGACTATATGGGCAGCCGAAGATTCATTTGAGACATTCCTTTATGGAGGAGGAAGGATTATTCCAGGGACTGTAGCATCTTGAGTCAAAGTTACGGACTTTTTGAATAGCCACACAGGGCACAAGATCCTGGGACTTAGAGGATATGTATCAAATAGAATGTGAAAAGACTGCTTGAGTACTTTAGTATGTTTCATTGATAGAGAATGATTTTGGCCTGGAGGAAGTTATCCATAGGATAGGGATTGAATTTATGTCTTCGTTGGTATGAGGAAATTCGGGTTGGGGGGCGACCTCCCTCTATCAACACAAGTTAACACCTCTGCAATTCATAAACCTAGAGAGTTGCTTAGAGGACTGATCTTGGTTCTGCTACTTAAGACCTATATTATTCTGGGTAAGAATGAGCCTCAGTTAACTCAAGTAGAAGTCAAAGAGAGTGGACTGGATGATCTCTTCCCTTCTCTTCTGGCTCTAAACCTACAAACCTATGCTAGGTCTTCGGTGCCTTCCATCGTATTTTCGCTGTATGGTGTTGGGTGTAGGTTTGATGAAGGGCAGTTGTGTTAATTGATGGTCAAGCCTGATGCTACTCCAGAACCCATTATAAAGAATGACCCAGAATTGGGAAGGTCAGCTGGTGCAGTGGATAGAACAGTGGACTAGGAATCAGGAAAACTATTTATCTTACTGAGTCCAAATCTGGCCTCAGACACTTCCTATCTGTGTGACCCTGGGCAAGTGACTTTACCCTGTTTACCTCAGTTTCCTCATCTGTCAAATGAACTGGAGAAGGAAATGGCAAACCATTCTAATATCCTTGCCAAGAAAACCCTGAAGAGTTAGACATAACTAGAAGTAGCTAAACAAGAGCAGAATTGGGAATAAAGTTCTAAGGAAGACTGTGGTCAAATCTGGACTAAGAATTGGATCAGTCAAGCCGACTTCCAATTAATTTCCCGTGTCTAAAGAATGGCGTCCTGTAGTGAACACTAGGTGTATAGAACACACTGGCTTCCTCCATCAGTCATTACCCAACAACCTTATTGTAGCAGGGTGCTACAACTCAGACTTTGGGGGATTGCCCATTCACTTCATTCCAGCTTGATTTCAGATGAAAACAATGCTAATGCTTTTGTATTGCTCTCATTTAATCATGGTCATCAGTGCTTTCAATGATTTCAAATTGCTTTCTTCTGCCAAAACCTCTTTTAAGGCAATGACCTTTTGTAATGGCAGCAAAGTGTGACTTTTTGCTGTTTTTTTCTTTTGGAGTGCTTCTCAGCACCAAGGTAATGGGTGCCTTTGATTGAGTCTTGCCTTTGTTTGCATCAGGAGTCTTTGATTGAATCAAGAGTCCTTGATTGGAAACAGTATATATACTCTGAGGTTAGCATTTTGCTTTGGGGCTCACTCATTGGAAGAATGTTAGTGTGATTTGGCCAGACAAGACTCTAGGTAGCCATTAAGGAGCCCCCTGGCTTTGAAAACCCAGATGTTGGTGCTTCTCTCTCTGGTAACTATGTATGTATTGCTATGGACAGACAGTTAGAACCCTGTCTGCTGATTTGTGTTATTTGCTCTGTTTATATAATTTTTGCTTGTAATTTCTTTGTGTTTTCTCTGAAGTTCAGGGTGCTAACTTTTCCCCCTGAACTAAGTGAGTGATATATGTATGTTTAATTAAAGTGAAATTGTAAACTCCTTAAAGTTGCTTTCCTGAGAAAAACAGATCAAAGAATCTGTGCTAGCAGCCCTCCTGTGTGCTGGGGTTGTTGGCCTTATACCTCCACAGCAGCTGCAAGTAACGTTGTTGTTATACCTTTCAATGACGCAAAATTCCATTTCAATTAAAAAAAAAGATTTATTTAAAGTGTCTACCCAGTGAAGGCTCAATTCTTGCCCAAGAGGAACTCACATTTCCACTAGGGGACATAGTATGTTAGTATACAAGTAAATATAAGGTAATTTGAGAAAGAAGAAAGTTCAAAACATTAGAGGATTAGGAAAGGCTACCTGAAGGAGGTGGCACCTGAGATGATCATTAACTGAAAATGAGGATTATGAGATGTATATTCCAGAAATGGAGGCTAACCAGTGCAAATGCAAGAAATGGCATGTTGAGCTTAGGGAAGAGCTTGCAGTCTGGTTTGACGAGGACAAAGTGACTGTGTAAAGGAGAGTAATTTGAAGGAAGTCTGGAAAGAAGATTGGCGCCAGATTGTAGAGGGCCTCAACTGTTAGGTTGGATCATTTGATTAAAGCTGAAAGGGACCTTAGAGATCCTATCATTTACTCCTTTTGTTTTTACAGATGGGGAAACTGAGGGAAAACCTAGAGAGGTGCAGTGACTTGCCCAAAGGTCACTTGCACAAATCCAGAAATCATGACACCATCACTTTTCTTTTCCCCTTGAGGTCTAAAATAATTGAACATGTAATGGTGCTTTACCATTCTTAAAATCACAAAATTTTGGATTTTGAAGGGATCATTTAGTTTAATCCATACCTGAAAAAGATTTTCCACTACAACAGACCCCCAAAGAACTCATCTAGCCTCTGCTTGGCCTGTTATGGGCAAAGGAGGGAACAAAAATTTCCACAGGAACTATTATGTTCCAAACACTGTGTTTAGCACTTTACAAATATCATCTCATTTTATCCTCACAACTACTCGGCAAGGTAGGTACTACTATCGCCATTTTGCAGCTGAAGAAACAGAAGCAACAGAGGTTAAGTGACTTGCCCAGGGTCACCCAGCTAGTAAGTATCTGAGGCTGAATTTGACCTCAGGTCTTCCCGACTCCAGGTGTAGTACTCTAGGTGCAGTGCCACCTACCTTCCACCTATAATGATGGGGAACCCATTACTTTTCCTTCTTTCTTTGGCTATAGGACCCAGCTTCCAAATTCTTAAAATGAAAATAAAATTCCATCCAGCATATTTCCTTCAGGGTCTCATCTTGTTGCATTTCTAGAAGGTCCTAAGAGGGTTGCTGAGTTTTTTGTTCTATCTTAGAAGCCATAGGTCAGATGAGAGGTAGTATGAATCTGAACTAAATGCTGGTTATGGAGTCGGAGAGGAGGGTATGAATGTGAGATCAAAATTAAAATTATAAACTATCTGAAGGGCAATATACAGATACATGGTAGGCTTAAAAAAGTTACCTATGTCTATTTGCATTCAATGGGTAGGGAGGAAGATACAAATGAAACTATGTATGACTGGAAAAGGAAGTGGGCCAGTTTTGTAGCAAGAATGAAAGATAATAATAGACTAACTTCCTGAGTGACATTGTTCCTCTCAAGATACCAAAAGAATGAGAAAGGCTTCTAACACATTGGGCATGTTCTCTGTGGAATATTTATCAGAAAACATCACATGAAAAGCAAAGAACAAATAGGAATAGAGTAGTGTCTTGGATCTGAGGGGAGCATACTCCCAGTGATACTGTAATTTTTAACGTTGCAGTTCCTTCTTTGAGAAGAATGACCACCCTCTGAAGGAAGTCAGGATTTGTGCCTTACAGGGGCAGTTGGGGTCATGGAGAGTTGGGCACAGCTGAAACACCTCACAACAGCAACAACAGGCTGTTATAATGTAAGCTCATTGAGAGGAGGGATTGTTTCATCGTCTTTGTATCTCCTGTGACTAGCACAGTGTCTGACCCTTCACTGTTGTTGGGTCTTTTTTTCTTTCCAGTTGTGTCCAACTCTTCGTGACCCCATTTAGGGTTTTCTTGGCAAAGATACTGGCATGGTTTGCCATTTTCTTCTCCAGCTTTTTTTTTGCAAATGAGGAAACTGAGGCAAACAGGGTTAAATGACTTGCCCAGGGTCACACAACTAGTAAGTATCTGAGGCCAGATTTGAATTCAGGAAGATGAGTCTTCCTGACTCCAGGTTCCTCACTCAGTCTAACCAATGTACCACCTAGCTGCCCATCTGACACTTAGTAGGTGCTTAATAAATGCCTGTTTGTTTAATTGATTACAATCTAGTAAGAGCTCACCCAGAGGTCAACATAAATTCAGAGACACAGCTGTCAATATTTAACTATTGGGGCAAAACTGCTGTAACAAACCCACTGAGATCTGTTAAACTGTGCATGAATCATGAATCAAACAGTTTATTTCAGAACATGGTTTCATCGGGAAGGACATAAGTCCACTAAATAGGTTCTCTACAATAGGCAATGCCCTTGGCATTCATTCAAGAAGCAATAAATGCACTAACAGGATAGCTGTTTTGGTCAAGAACATCACTCTCTTTGATAACAATTGATGGTGTAGTAACAAACCTGTTTTTCACAATTTCCTGTCTCATTCCCTAGATAGTCAGGGGATCCTATCAGTTTCTTCAGTTAACATCCTTGGATTTCATCGCCCATTCGATTTCCGACCTGCAGATGCTATCTGGAAGGAAAGGGTTAGAATAAAAACAATAGCTAAACAGGAAACTCCCCAATGCATATGTTACAAAATGTAAATGGAGCTAAATTGCCCTACTGTGCTGCCACTCCATTAAGATTTTATAGCCCTCTGTAGAAAGCTTAGAGATGCCTATGACATTCATCAGAGCAGCAGGTGCGTTCTAGTTGAGTGTGTCTAGATTGTTTGCCAGCAGCAGAGCTGTTAATTAACACCCATAAAAACCAATAAGGCTATCTGTTGGATACAGGCTACCTGTGTGTGTTAGCACAAAGTTTAGAGAAACAGAATTATGGTTAATGATAGGCAAATCTCTAGAGACCCAGTTTAGAAACAAACATCAGATTCCTGAAGTTACCTTTGAGAAAGCAAGGTTCATTGGGAAGAGAGTGGATTCTGAGATATCCAGGTTCAAATTCTATTTCTCTCACTGTTACTTTGAGTAAGTCATTTAAACTCTCTTATCTGAAAAATTAGAGGGTTGGACAAGATGGCCCATGAGGTTTCTTCCAGCCTATCTCTAGAACTATGATCCCCTGGTAACAGGGAGAATCAATACGAAGGCTAAAAGCCGTTTTAATTGTAAATGTCGCTCATGTTCCTTGCGTGCTCAGGTGAGCACCCTGTGAGAAGTGTCTACCAGTTGTGACGTGGTAAGGACCATTGAGGTTTTGGGGTATGGTTAGGAGTGCTTGGACCCGGAGAATGCCAAGTAAAGTCTCCTGAAATGAATTCATGCACTCAAGCCATCTTTCAGTCAAGAGGCAGTTTATTGTAACACCAGTAGAAGTGGGCAAAGTTCCTTTTTGGGAACTTGCAACCTAATGGGGGTGAATCTAGAGCTTATATAGAAAAGGGGCATGGGAAAGGAATGCCAAGGATGCCAATTAGGTAATCTAAGGGTCCAATTGTCTTTGGGAGCTATTGATGGGAAAGTGTAGGGAGTATACCAGACATTGAGGGAAAAAAGACAAGTCTTTTGTCTAGCTGCCAGAGGCATGGACCTTGGGGATCTGGCAGAAGGAAGAGTCCTTGGTCAAGTCAGGGACAAAAATCCTTTGGCCAGCCACCCCTCTGTCTGTTCTGATAAGGGAAGTACAGAGTCAGGCCTGCAACAAAGGAAAATTTTCTCACAAGTTGGGGGAGGCTGGGTTACTTTCAGAGACATGGTCTTAGGACTTTTTGGGGTCCAGGTGCTACTACACTATCACTGTGATAACATGTGAGTATTGTGGGCCTTTACTCCAACTGAGGATGTGTAGGCCCTAGTTAGAAGTCATTGTTTAAAGTATTGAGTAATACGCTAAGCAGTAACCTGGGAGTCAAGTCAACAGGGATTTATTAAGCACCAACTATGTGCTGTACTGTGCTAAGTACTAGGGATGGGAAGAAAGGCAAAACATAATCCCTCCTTTCAAGCAGTTCACAGTCTAATGGGTGAGATAAATGCAAATAGCCATGTACAAACAAGATACATACAGGATAAAGTAGAGATAATGAGCAAAGGAGAGGCACTAGAATTGAGGGGGCTCTGGGAAGGCTTCTTGTAGAAGATGGGATATTAGCTGGGACTCGAAGGAAGCCAGGAAAGCCAGAAGGAGGAGATGAGGAGGGAAAGAAATCCAGGCATGGGGAAGAGCCAGTAAAAATGCCTACGACTGGAAGATAAAGCATCTTGTTCAAGGATTGTTGTTATTCCTCCTTTGTTTGGGAAGGGGATCAATGGCATCACAAGGGTAATGTCTTGACTTACACATGAATTGGATTTAAATGAGTCAGTTATTGATAAGTCATCAGCCTCACTATCTCCTCCAGAGACATTGAAGTTTGGTGGCAAGACAAAAGCCAAGACTATGAGGAACGGCTGGGAGGAAAGCAAACAATGTACAGCTCATCTGGGACATGGATTGGACTCTCCCCAGATGGGCAGGTATGGTGTAGACAGGTTGTGATCTGCATCATTCGAAGGAACAACTAGATGGATAATATCACAGATCTATTGGAGTCCTAGAGTGTTAGATATGGAGTGCCTTGAGAACTCCCAAAATCACAGAATCACTCATTTGGAAGGGACCTCAGAAGTAATCTCATCTGACCCAACCTGAAAAGGAATCTGCTCTGCAAAATTCCTGACAAGCAGTTATCCAGCTTCTCTAGGAAGACCTTCAGCAGTGGGCATATTAGTCCTTCCTGAGAGAGGTCATTTATTCTACTCTTACATAGTTCTGTTAGAAAGTTTCCCCCCATATCAAGCCAATATCTATCTCTACCACCTTCATTTACCCTGCCAGGTTTTGTCCTCTGGGACCAAGCTGAACAACTCTAATCCTTGTTCTATACCCAAATCCTTCAAATACTGGAAGACGGTATGCACCCCTCCACCCCATCCTCAAGAGAAGGGTAAACACCCCACCAGCTGACACTCATACAGTTGTTTCCAATCCTTTAATCATCCTTGCTCTCTTCTCCTGGATGTGTTCTCATTGTAAAATTTTTGATAGATGAGTAGATGAAACCTGGCAATAGTCTAACATATGACCTAGATTTGGGGAGAGCAGGTTTCAAAGGGTTCAGAGAAAGAATAAGTAGGACTAAAATTATATAGGGCAAGTCAGCCAAGCAGATGAGACACTATTTTAAAGAAAGCACTCCTGGTCAGGGAGGAAGGTGGTGATTAAAGTTTGAGCTTTGAAGGAAACTGAGGGATCTGAGAGGTAGAGGTTAGGAGGAGTGCATTTCAGGCATGGGGCATAGCCAGTACAAGGTATGGAGGTGGGAGATTCCTTGTTGCTGTGAGGAATATCAAGAAGGCCTGTTTGGTTGGACTATGGAGTGCCTGAAGGGACAAAATGCATGGGGGGTGGGGCGGGGTGGAATAGCACCTGGGAGAAATTTGAGTAGTTTGCTAAACATCTGAGGCTGAGGCAGTATGGCAGATAGCATTAGCCTTAGAATTAGGAAGGCCTGTGTTCAAATCCCTCGGACCCTACCCTTGCCCTATCCCAGTCTTAGTTTCCTTGTTGTGACAGTCAAATATGATAACATGTATGATGCACATATAAATGTGAGCTATTATTATTTGTGAGAAGCGGTGCAGTATAATGTATAGAGAGCTGACTTCAAATCCAGGAAGATCTGGGTTGAAGTCCAGTCTCTGACATATACTAGTGAGGAGTTTCCTCACCTGGGAAATCACAGATCTAGTAACTATCCATATCCCTCAATATTTGATTAAGCCCTCAATAAATCCTTCCATTTCCCTATTTCTCTGTCTTTTTTTTTGGTGGATAGAGGGGGAGAAATAAGGATTTAAACCGATAAGGTTTGAAGGGTCTTTCCTTCGTGTTTTATCTGGTGTCTTGGAATAAAGTATCTCTAAGTTCTAAGGCTGGAGTTCCATACTCCTCTGATTGGGCACCTCGGAGTAACTTTGTGAGTTGTGGGGAGAGAAGGACAGTCAAAAGGATAGAGGATAAATAAAAATTTCCTGAATTCACCCCTTTGCCCATAGTAGGCTCTATTTACAAAGAATTCGGCTAGTAGGGGAGAAAGCTTCAAAAGAAAACACTTGTAATACCAAGTCAGGCAGCCACAACACTTGAGGGAAGTGTAATGAAAATTGTGCTAATGAGGAGTCTTCTCCATTGACAATCATGGCAATAGACTCCATACTCCATGAGGCGCTCATATTCTGATGAAGAGCTCAGTAACTATCTTTGGAGGGTTTTAGATTATGCGTCATTTGTCTTGGCATTCTTCAACAAGTCTTTTTGTGACCATTATGGCATGAAACATAGCATGCAAATAAAGAGACTCAAACATTTGAAGCTTCTTCCATCTGGCTTTGTACATGACACTCCAGCTCTTGTCTCTGTGTCTAGAAGGCCCTCCTGCATCATCTTTGCCCCAGAGCTTCCCTAGCTTCATTCAATACATGGCTCAAATCCCATCTTCTACAAGGGGCTTTTCCCAACCCCTCAAATGCTGTTTCTTTCCTCTCTCAGATTACCTCCCACCTACTTTCCATTCCTAGTTATTGGCATTTTGTCTCCCTCACTCAAATGTAAGCTCCTTGAGGGCTGGGACCATGTTTCTGCCTTTCTTTGTATCTTCTGCTCTTAGTATAGTGTTTGGCACATAGGATGGTTTGCTGTATAGTATAGTTTGGAACAAGCACTTAATAAATACTTGTTGAGTGACTGCCAGACAGAAACAAAGGAGGAATCTGAATCTCTCTATCTTGGTCACATCTCTCAGTGGCTTCCCAGCACAGCTCTTTTTTCTATGGAGAGGACAGAACATTTGATGCAGGGTGACATTCCAAGGAGTGTGGGTAGAGTCTGTGAGCTTTCTGAAAGATAAGGAGAGGAATGTCTATGTGGCCATGACTACAATGCAGCAAAACAGCTGGAAAATTTGGTCAACAATTCACCATTTCAGGGGGGAAACAACAAACAGGTATCGTATAGGCCTAAAATACCCAAAAAACCAACCCAAGCCCAGCAAACCCAATAGGGCTACATTTTCCTCACTTTTTACATAGCTCTGTTGGCACTTATTCAGCATAGCCCAAGAAGCAAGGAAGGGGAAAAAAAGGAATGTTTCAAGATCATTGAGTGCTAGGAAAATAGGCAATTTAGGCTGGAAAGGGTAGGGCCAGTGCTTTCCTTGATACAAGGAACTCTCAAATGAGGGAACTTACTTTATCAATGCAGGTCGGCATCTTCTCTGCAAATGGGCATAAAGAGTTGTCTAGAGCAGAAGTATCAAACACATGGCCTTTAGCATTCCTGAGCACAGCCCAACCAGAATAAAATGTAATTGGGAAATATTTAATACAATAAATGAAAGTATGATCAAAATAGATAATGTTACATTTTAAAACTTTCCATTCGTGACCAGCAGGAATTCTTATGTATGGTTTAGTGACCCTTTTTCTATCTGAGTTTGATACCACTGGCTTAGGGTACTGTAGCCCATATGCCTCAGAGGTGGAATTTGAACCCAGGTCTTCCTGGCTTTGAGCCACTTTCTATTTCTTATGCTTGGAGTTGGAGAAGGAAACTAGAATATTTAAGAAAATAAACCTCTACACTTCCAGAATCTAGCAATGAGAACCTTTGCCCAAGAAACCTTATGGAGGTAGAGGAAAAGGGGAAAGAGAGAGCTTGTGACTACAATAGAGGGAAGGATGAGAACAGCGTGTAGATTTAATTAAAGTTACTGAGAATGTGGTGGGTTTGATTTCATTTTGATCCTCATTTCCCCATAGGCTTTAACAGCAGGGTTGGTTGGTTTGTTTTGTGCTCAGTAGCTTCCCAGCAACTTTCCTTAAATACCTAGGACTGGCAGGATTGAGACGGCTTTCATTAACTCTTGGGTGTTCCATTTCCACCCCTGAGCTACATTCCTTAGGGATGAGAAAGCCTGTTCACCTTTTGCTCTTCCTAGGGCTGATTGCTCAGAGTAAAAGTAATAACTCAAGCAGAATAAAAATAGCCTTCTTATTTGCCTTTCAGGTTAAATTCTGTTTCTTTTTGGAGTTCCACCAACGTCTTTCAGTCCCAGGTCACATCATTCACCTCCAGCACTGAGCCAGCCTATCTTGGAACAATCAGACAGACTGGAGAAAGAATTGCTTTCTCATATTCCAGTTTAAGAACTTCAAAGCACTCTTCTATCTGAGCACAGAGGGAGAAAGAAATACAAATACAAAGGGCTTCTAGGCAATACTTAATCAGATAACTGACCATCTAATGAGCTAAGAAGAAGTCTTGTAATGGTGCTTTGAAGGAAAGGGATATTGAAATTAAAATTGTCTACTGTTTTTTTTCTCAGTTTTGAAAGGAAACTGAAGTTGACTGGATTCTTTTGAGCTGTGGGCCTTTCTGTGCTCTTTATTTTAATCAGATTAATTAAGAAAATATTGTGGTAGTTAAAAAATTCATTGGTAGGTCCAGGTTTTCTGTCACATTTGCTTCCATCTAAACTATTTTCCATCTATTCTAAACTCCTTATATCAACTATAAGCTCTTAGGCTTCTTTCCTTGCCCACCAAGACATTCAATATTCTATATCTGTAAAGGCTTCTTTGTGGTTAATGCAATACTTACTACAATTTGTTCCATTCTTGGATATTACCCAGAGCAGTGAGATCCTAGGGCCATAGCCAAAGTAGTCTATACAATGCTGGGTATTTCATTCTCACTGATTCAATTTCCCTCAATTACTTTCTACCCTTACTGCTATATCCTACTCCCTTACCCATCTCAGGTGAAGCCCTTCCTAGCCACCTTAGGTCAGACTACCTTCTCTGAGCTCCTTGTTTGGCATTTAGCTAATCCTCAAAGGCTAGAATGATTCGCTGATGTTACCAATGTGGTATTCCCTCAAACAATGCAAATGGCAACCCATCCATACCAGCATCTTGCGGGACTCTTGTCTATGTAAATCTTATTGCAAATTTTCAGGGACCAATGAGATTGTTTCTTGTGGGAAGGAAGTTGACAATTGAGGCTGTGAGGACGTTTTGATACAAGAGGATGAGATCCTGCAGGTGCAAGAAGTTTTGGGGGCAAACTGATAAATGGTCAAAGGATATGAATAGGCAGTTTTCAGATAAAGAAATAAAAGCTATCTATAGTCATTTAAAAAATGCTCTAAATCACTACTGACTAGAGAAATGCAAATTAAAACAACTGTGGTACCATCTCACACCCACCAGATTGACTAATATGACAGAAAAGGAAAATGATAAATGTTGGAAGGGATGTGGAAAAGTGGGACACTAATGCATTGTTAGTGGAGTTGTGAACTGATTCAACCATTCTGGAGACCAATTTGGAACTATGCCCAAAGGGCTATAAATCTGTACATACCCTTTGACCCAGCAATAGCACTACTAGGTCTGTATCCTAAAGAGATTAAGAAAAAGAAAGGGACCTATTTGTAAAAAGATATTTATAGCAATTCTTTTTGTAGTGGCAAAGAATTGGATGTTGAGGAGATGCCCATCAATTGGGGAATGACTGAACAAGTTGTAGTAAGTGATTGTGATGAAATACTATTGTGCTATAAGAAATGTTAAGAAGGATGTTTTCAGAAAAAGCTGGAAAGATTTATATGATATGATGAAAAGTGAAGTGAGCAGAACTAGGGGAACATTGCACATGGTAACAGCAATATTGTATGATGATTAGTTGTGAATGATTGTAATGGCAAGCAAAGTGGGACTTTTTGCTGTTTTTTCTTTTGGAGTGCTTCTCAGCACCAAGGTAACGGGTGCCTTTGATGGAGTCTTGCCTTTGTTTGCATCAGGAGTTTTTGATTGAATCAAGAGTCCTTGATTGGAAACAGTATATATACTCTGAGGTTAGCATTTTGCTTTGGGGCTCACTCATTGGAAGAATGTTATGTGATTTGGCCAGATGAGACTCTGGGTAGCCATTAAGAAGCCTCCTGGCTTTGAAAACCCAGACATTGGTGCTTCTCTCTCTGGTAACTCTATTTATTGCTATAGTCAGACAGTTAGAAGCCTGTCTGTTGATTTGTATTATTTTTTTCTGTTTGTAATTTCTGTTCATGTTTTCTCTGAAGTTCAGGGTGCTGACTTTTTCCCCTGAACTAAGTGAATGATATATGTACGTTTAATTAAAATAATATTGTTTACCCCTGAAACAGCTATCTTTCCTTAGTAAAGCAGATAAAAGAACCTGCATTAGCAGCCATCCTGGGTATGCCAGTGTGGTTGCCCTTACAATGACTTAGCTATTCTCAGCAATACAATGATTCATGACGATTTCAAAGGACTCTTGATGAAAAATGCTATCCACCATACTATTTTTTGCTTTCTTTATTTTTTCATTTTTTTGGATGGGGGTCTGTGTTTTCTTTTACAACATGACTAACATGGAAATACGTTTTGCATGGCTACACATGCATAACCTATATCAAATTGCTTGCCATCTCGGCAGGGAAAGCGGAGGAAGGAAGAGAATTTGTAATGCAAAATTTTAAAAAATGAATGTTAAAAATTGTTTTTACATGTAATTGAAAAATATATTATTTAAAAGAAGAAATTTTGGGGGGCAGCAAGAATTAGGTAGAGATATCAAAGAGTGTTTGAATGAGATTAGATGTTGGCCGCAGGCAATATGGGGGACCAGCAACCAGAGAGAGGCACCCAAAATGAATCACCAGTAATAATGGACTTATCCTCCCTTTGGCTGCAAGGGCAAGCTGCTAAGTGTAAATTCTCTCTTCTTTTCCCTCTCTTCCATATTCAAAGATGACTTTATTTTACCCTCTAGAACTCTCTACTCACTTTCCACAAATCTTTTTAGTGAATGGTGTGTGTGTGTGTGTGTGTGTGTGTGTGTGTGTGTGTGTGTGTGTTCGTGTGTGCACGTGCGTATCTTTGGTTAAATTTGATTTGTTTAGATAAAGGTTTTGTTCTCTATTATTTTACTGTGTAAGACTGGAAATGTCATCCAATTGTGAAAATAGAGGTGGGCAATGGGGCAGCAGACCTGCTGATGGTTTGTATTTCACAGAAGATAGATACTAGGACCTCCCTCCTTGGCATGGTGGTTAAGGAGACCTCTCCTGGGGCATATTTTATGAGTTACTTGTCTCATTTTTTGTTTCACAACTAACCCCCAAGGGCGGAATTGAAGTGGAATCTGGGACTTTCTCCCTTAGTACTCATTTCTCACTTCCCCTCCCTTGGTCTTTCTTTCTCCATCTTGCACTTAGTGATAGTGGTGGTGGTGGTGGTGGTGGTGGAGGTGCTGGGGCACAGCCTCAGGGGTCTGCCTGGCTCTGTCTCTCCCAGGAAGCTACACGATCTGAGGTAAAAACAAAAAGAAAGTCCTTAATAAAGTAGGTACTGCAGATATAAAGGCAAAAAGGAAAAAAGAATCAATCTGTTTCTAAGGAGCATACATTCCTCTAGAAGGGAATGTTGTTATTGTCGTTTGGTTATTTTAGCCACATCTGACTCTTTGTGACCCAATTTGGGTTTTTCTTGGCAAAGATATTAAAATAGTTTGCCATTTCCTTCCCCAGCTTATTTTAAATATGAGAAAACTGAGGCAAACAGGGTTGAATGACCTGCCCAAGGTCACACAGCTAGTACGTGTCTAAGGCCACATTTGAACTCAGGTATTCCTAATTCCAGGTCTGGTGCTCTATCCACTGTACCACCTAGCTGCCCCTAGATGACATTAAAGGATCATAGATTTATAGCTGGAAAGGACCTTAGAGATCATTTATCCAAAGCACATCATTTTGCAGATGACGAAACTAGGACCCAGAGACACCGTGACTCTCCAAAAGTCAGATACAAGTATTGGAGTCTAGATTTGCACTCTCAGGATTCTTTCCTCTAAACCATGATGTCTTTCAGTCCCAACCAATTAGATATATAATGTTGTTAGTGAGGAAATCCTTACATTCTAAAAACCATTTCAAGAAAAAAATTCCTTCTCTTTTTTAAGCACATTAAATCTGGAAAACTTCTCAACACACTTTGTTGTTGTTTGGTTGTTTTTCAGTCATGTGTGACTCAGTGGCCCCATTTGGGTTTTTCTTGGTAGAGATACTGGAGTGGTTTGCCATTTCTTTCTCCAGCTTATTTTACAGATGAGGAAACTGAGGCAAACTGGGTTGAATGACTTGTCCAGGGTCACACAACTAGTAAGTGTCTGAGGCCAGATTTGATCTCAAGAAGATGAGTTTTCCTGACTTCAAGCCTGGCACTCTATTCACTATGCCACCTAGCTGCCCTTTTCTAAAGCTAGCCTTAGAAGGGGGATGGTTCTGCAGGGACACTGATTCTTCTCTTTCTATCTTTGTATCAGTTCACATTTTCCCATGGTTTACTCTACTCCTCCCATCCCAAAGCATATTTTTCCCTTGTTTAATAATTTATAAAAGTATTAGTAATTTTTTCACCTTCCAGTTCACCATATGCAAGTAAGACTTTGACTAGCAAGCTGTCCAAAGGGCAGAGTATCCTTTGATGGAAACCCTGGTCTATGCTCTGACAAGGGAGAGAAGCAGGCAGAGTCCTCAGGCAGACATTTGGTTTTCTTGGCAGGGACTTCTTTAGAATGAAAATGCTGCACCAAGAAGATCATTTCCATTTCTCTGGAATCCTTCTTCTTTGGGGTTAACATAAGTCAGAAAGAGGACAGTGATGACTCATTTGACCCTGTCTTAATAGCTAATTGGGACCCATTCCTAACAGAATTCCATCGCTTCTAGCCAGAAGCAATGCAATATGGTAGTGGAGCACAATAGCCTGGAGGTTGGTTTGTGGGGCTGTGAGGTGTAGGGGGAGCAGTTTAAGAGACCTAAATTCTGATTCTGTCTCTGATACCAAGTAACTAAGTGTGTGATCTTCAGTCATTTCCAACCCACCCCCTCCCCGCCCTCACTCTGGGCCTCATCTATAATTTGAAACTGGTTAATTCAATGATCCTTCCAAGCCTAAACTTTTAGTATTTAAAATAACAATTTGTAAATAGAATTTGTTGCTAGTCTATTAATAACTTTCTGCACTGAAAATTACTGTTAAAGAAGCAATTAATTGGTCATCACCTTCACGATTCATAGGCTCCCAGTATTAATTTTGTGCACTGGCGCAAAACATTTATGGCAGGTTATTTAAATTCTGTAGATCAGAAAGATGGATTGCTTCTCTGGGTCTTCAAGAACTTTCAAGAACGCTGGCAGAATACAACACCCTTTTGATCACAGTTTTGCTCACTGAATTTTAACTCACTCTCTTTCTAGATGGACCAATCCAGTAGCATGTAACAAACTTACCACCTTGCTGACCTGTTCCAAGCTTTCATGGGACAAAAGCTACAGTTGACCTAAGTCAGAGATGTCACCAACACCCTGAGCTGAATCACCAGGAATTGTGAAGAACAACAGCGAATGACAGTTTTCCCTTTCAACCTCCTTAAGGGGAAGGGTAACCTAGCTAGCTCAGAGAAGGGTAATCTAGCTAACTCAGTTTCCATTTCCTTAACTGGTTTCTAGCCTCAGATAAACATTAAAGGAGCAGATCTGAGGGAGTCAACCTTGGATTTCGTTTTCACATTTTAGTTGCTGTTCTAGTTCTAGAGTTGTTCTAGATTAGGTTGCAACTCATTTCTTGGCCTTTGGTGGAAGCATTACAAGTATGTAGACCAAGAAACAGAAGAAAGAAGGACACTTTTCTTTCTGTCTTTTTTATCTTTCCTAAAGTGCCTACCTTTCATGGTTGTTGTGAAGTTCAAATAAGATAATTTTTGTAAAGTGCTTAATTAGCACACCGCCTAGCACATAGTAGGTGCTTAATAAATGTTTGTTTATTTCCCCTACTATGTGCTTTATTTCTCGGCTCTCTCCCCACTTTCCCTCAATCTCTCTTCTTCCCTTCTTTTTTCCCTCTCTTCAATATTTTTTTCTTTCACTCATTTCTCTTGACTGTACTGTATGACCACCCCACCCCCAACCCCAGGTTCTGGGGTCGCCTTTCTCACTCTTTGGACTCAGTTCACTCACTGAAGCAAAGATTACTTTAGCTACAAAGAAAATCAATAACTTCATTTTTTTGTATTTATTTATGTTTGGCTTTGGGTTGGGATGTTCTGTCTTCTTAATTAGCTATAGTCACTCCTGTGTCTCAGGGACAAGAAGGCATTGATTGGTTACAGTCTCCATCAGTAGAGTACCCTTTTTGAAGTAAGTTGTAGAAGAGATTCTATAGAGAATAAGGTGCTACAATAGGTGACTTCGAAGTTCCCTCCTTGATTACAAATCTTGCGATTCTGTGATCATTATTATCTTCTTTTCAAAAATGCTGAAAGGCATTTAAACTTAACAACCTAAAACTATTTACTAATACTTTTGCTATTTCAATGAAGACTATAGAAAAGATTAAAAACTTAGCTGCTGAACTTGTAGCAGTCTGGGTAACAGACTAATTAAAGAGAACATTTGACTTAATTGTAGATTATCACAGCAGCTAGGTGGTGCAGTGGATAGAGTACCAGGCCTGGAGTCAGGAAGACTCATCTTCCTGAGTTCAAATCTGGCCTCAGACACTTACTAGCTGTGTGACCCTGGGCAAGTCACTTAATCCTATCTGCCTCAGTTTCTTCATCTGTCACATGATCTGGAGAAGGAAATGGCAAATCACTCTAGTATCTTTTCCAAGAAAATGCCATATGGGGTCACAAGGAGTCAGACATGACTGAACAACAACAACTGCATATTTAAATACATTTATAATATTTAACCACTTAATCAAAGTACCTGTACTCAGTCCTTATTCCCTTTGATATTCCTTGGGCATTTGATACAATTGACCATTGCCATTCTTTCTTTCTTTTTTTTTTTTGGAGGCAATCAGGTTTAAGTGACTTACCCAGGGTCACACAAATAGTGAGTGTTTAAGGGCAGATTTGAACTCAGTTCCTTCTGTTTCCAAGACCAGTGTCTTATCCACTGTGCCACCTAGCTACCCTGAGACCATTCCATTCCTATTGGCTTTCTCCTCAGGTTTCTGTGATAGGATGCTTTTCCGTTTATTTCTCTCCATCAAATCTATTCTTCTCTTCAATCTATCTTCAACTTAGCTTCCAAATTGATATCCCTAAAGCAGAATCCCAGAATTTGAGAGTTGGAATAGACCTCCTTGACCATCTAGTCCAATAAACACATGAAAGGAATTCCCAAATAACATACCCAGCCAACAGTCTTTCATTCGGTTTAAAGATCTTCAAGGAAGGATAACCCATTCTTTCTTAAGGATGTTCCTTCTACTCTTGGTCAGCTCTAATTTTAGGAAGCTTTTCATGACCTCAAGCCTGCATGTTTTCTTTTGTGGATTCTGCCCATTGTTCCTGGTCCTTTCCCAAAGAGAAAAAGCGTAATCTCTCCACACAACAGCCTTTCACATTCTTGAAAACAATGGTCTCGTTCCCTCTGAGTCTTCTTTTCACCAGTCTAAATATTTCTTACATTCTCTACATTCATCCTCATATAACATGGACTCCAAGTCCTTCATAACACTGGATACCTTTCTCTGCTTATCAGTGTCCTTAAACTGGGACATCCAGAGCTAAACAAAATACTCTAGGTGAGGTCAGACCAGGATGGAGGGCAGGGGGATGGTCACCTTCCTATTCCTGGAAGCTACGCCTTTCTGAATGCAACCTTAGCCTTTTGGGTCATCCTATCACACTTGTGACTCACATTAAGCTTGCCTTGCACTGATAACTACAGATCCTTTATAGAATAATTGCTGACTAATCATGTACCGGAGACATTGATTCTTTCTTTGGTCTCAAGTGTAAGATCTTAAAATTATTCCCATTGAATTTCATCTTATTAGATTCAGTCTAATGCTCTAAACTAGAGGGGTCAGACATGTGGCCTGTGTGCCACAATATAGCCTATAATACTCCTGAGTGTAGTCCAAACCAGATTAAAATGTAGTTGAGAAATATTTAAAAATATAAACAAAAATACAATAAAACATAAACAACATTGCATTATAAAACTAAGTCAATGTGTTGCCTTAGGGATCTTTATGTGCAGTTTAGTGACCCTAACTTCCATTTAGGTTTGGCATCATTGCTCTAAACCACTGAGGTCCTTTTGGATCCTGGCTCTTATCTCCAGTATATCCTTCTCAGTTTTTGCTACCTGCACATCAGCTGATTGTGTCATTTATGTCTTTATCCAAGTCACCAATAAAAATATTAAACAGTAGAGGGCTAAGCACAGATTCTTGGGATTCTCCTCTGAAAACCTTCTGTCAAGTTGGCATTGAGATGTTAATGAATACACATTGGGTCCATTTATTCTATTCAACCAGTTTTGAATTCCTATAATTATAGTAATGCCCAGGCCACATTTTCCCACCTTCTGCACAAGACCAGTATGGGATGTTTGATCCAAAATCCTACTAAAGTACAGCCAAGTTATAGCCATAATATTCCTTCATCTATTTAGCCAAAAAAGGAGATAAAGCTATCCAGTTTTCTGTTGTTTTGCTTTTTATTTTATTTATTTTTCTCCTTTTTTTTTGAAGGGGGGAAGGTGGGGCAATCGGGGTTAAGTGACTTGCACACAGCTAGTAAGTGTGTCAAGTGCCTGAGGTCGGATTTGAATTCAGGTCCTCCTGACTCCAGGGCCGGTGCTCTACTCAGTGCGCCACCTAGCTGCCCCTAGTTTTTTAAATTAAAGTTTTTTCATTGAATATAATCTCCTTTCTCTCTCTCCCACTTCCTCACCCATTTAAAAAAATAAAGGAAAACAAAATTATTGCAACAAATATGCATAGTCAAGCAAAATAAGTTCCTACATTGGCCATATCCAAAAAGATGTGCTTCATTCTCTACTCTGAGCTCATTGCATCTCTGTTAGAAAGCCCATAGTATGCTTCATCATGAATCCTGTGGAATTCTGATGGGTCATTGTGTTGATTGGAGTTCTTAAATGACACAACCATTTCTTAATGCAACCATTCTGGCTCTTTGTCATCACCACCTTCCTTCTTAGAAGTTGGCTGACCATCTCTTTAAAGATACATTCTAGAATTTTCACAGGAATTGAATTTAAGCTAAGTGACTCCTAACTGGTGACTCTATTCTTGTCCCTCTTTTGAAAATATGGACTCCCCCTTCTCCAAATTTGTGATGTCTCTCTCCTGTTTTCCATGATCTTTAAAGCAGTTCTTATATTTTTAGACACACAGTGTATACAGTATGTGCATATGTATATAACCATGTATTCCTGTACTGTAAGTATATGTTGCAATATACACATTGCACAATACTGCACATGCATGCATGTATATACATTCATGTGCATGCACATATACATACTACACATATATAGTATATATTGTGTATATATATATGTGTGTGTGTGTGTGTGTGTGTATGCTCAGAGAAATAAAATGGCCTATCAGATATCATGAAAGAGATTGATAGAGGACTGGGCTTTGAATGTGTATGTGTATGTGTATATGTATATGTGTATATATATATATATGCATATACACACACGTGTGTATGTATGTGTGCACAGATATACACAGCATATGTGTATATTTTGTATACATTCATGTACTGCATGTGCGCATGTGTGTATATATGTATACAAGGAGCCAGGTGGTATAGTGAATAGAGTGATGGGCCAGCAATCAGGAAGACCTGAGTTCAAATCCTGCTCAGATATTTAGTAGCTGTGTGACCCTGGGAAATTCATTCAACCTCTGTTTGCCTCAGTTTCCTCATCTGTAAAATGGGGATAATAAATAACACCTATTTCAAATGGTTATGTTGAGGCTCAAATGAGACAGGAATTGTAAAGTGCTTATTACAGAGCTTGACACATAATAAGTTTTATACAAATGTTAGCTATTACATATGCATGCCTATATGTATATTATTGCTATACATAGAGCTATTATATTATGAGAGCTATAACGTTATATGTTATTTTATTATATATCATATATGTATAAATCTAGGTATCTACCTATTTCTGGCTATCTATCCATGCCTCCGACTCTGCCTCTGTCTCTCTGTCTCTGTGTCTCTCCATCTCCATCTCTATCTTTACTTCTACCTCTGCCTCCACCACTACTTCTTTCTCTATCTCTGTCTCTATATAGAGATAGCTAGCATCTGGACCTGTGTTTGAACTGGTTTAAGAAATGTGGGCGAGGAAAGTTCCTCTCCCAATACAGATGTATGACTTGCCGTTACCAGTCCTCTGAAAGGGTCTTCCCGAATCTGAGCCCAGCTCTCTGTCCACCATATTGTCTAGTACTTACAAAATAACTCCTGTCACCCATAGAGGGCTCTAGCAGTTTGGAATATCCCCAAAGACATCTTGGAAGTGGAACTTCAGCAGAATTTGGAAGGAAGCTAGGAATCTAGGAGGCAGAAGTAAGAGGTAAGGTGCTCTCTAGGTGTCCAGGACAGCCTTTGCAGAGAACGAGGCTGGAGCTAGATTGGAAAGTACTTTAGGTTCCAAACTGGAGTTTGCATTTTACCCTAGAGTCAAAAAGGGACCGGTGAAACTTCTTGAGCAGAAGAGTCGGATGGTTGGACATGCATCATGAGTGTCAGCTGGCAGTGAAGTGGAAAATAGATTGGAGAGGGGAGAGATCAATTCAGAGACTATTTCAGTGACACGGGTGAGATGTGATGAGACTCTGAACCGAGTATGTGGCCACATCTGTGGAGAGGAGGGAACAGATGTAAGAGGTGTGACTGAAAAATCTGCAATACTTATGAACGACCTTGATATGAGTATAGTGGAAAATGAAGAATTAATAGTGCCCCTGAAATTCTGACCCTAGGTGACAGAAAAAGGAAGAGGAGTGAGTTGAGAGGAGAGGGGAGACAAACAGTGAGTTCTATTCAGAATATATTTGGTATGAGATGTCTGTGGTTTATCTTACTGGAGATGTTCACTGTTGTTGAATCCAGCCCAGTTTATTAGATGTTTTAGTCGGTGCACGTACTCAAAATGACATATTTTGATTTAAAGTGTCTCGTCCTAAAAAGGACATTATCTCTGAGATTGATTTCTACAGAGAGACCAGATAGTCAGTATGAATTAACATCTTGATACAAAAGCACATTTAAAATGCTACTAAAATTGGCCTTGTAGAGAGTCCCCCCACACCCACACTAGTCTCATGATCTTGTTGAACTCTGCATGTTCCATGCTTGATGAAGACTAATGATCATTACTTGGTATTCAATCAAATTCTGGGAGATTGTCATACTTTGTGAGAATTCATGCCCGTGCTCCCAGTAGGTGGCGCTGTGTCTCTGCAGAATCTTATTCACAGCTGCCTTTTGGATAGTTCCACGAATAACTGGATTTACATGCATCTCGAACCCCTCCCCTCCCCCCGTTCCAATGGAACTTTTTACTGTGATAGAAATGGCAATTATTTTAATTGATAACACTCTCTTTGATGAAGGAGAGGGTCAACATCAGCTTCTTCCCCCACTTTTATTTACATTTTAGCCACTTTGGAAGTTTGAGACCCTCCTTGCTTACTACTATTTTTTAAAACTAATTCCTTAAAGCCATGATTCAAGGCAAAGAATCACAAAACTTTAGATATGAAAAGGATATTTGGGATAATTTAGTCCAGTTCATGGATTTTGCAAATGAAACCAAGGCTCAGAGAAATAAAATGACTTGTCTGAGAGTACTTTTCAGGTATCACGAGGGAGACAGTCTAGAACAGTAGAAAGGACATAGATTTGATAGTGAGAGGCCTGGGGTTTGAATCCTGTCTCTGATAACCGTGTATACTTAAGTAAGACATTTTGGATCATAGATTTAGATCTACAAGAGGCCTTAGAGGTCAAAGAGTTCAACCCTTTTATTTTACAGGTGAAAAAACTGAGACCCAGAGAAGTTTAGGTGGCTTGTCTATGGTCACACAGATAGTATGTGCCAGGCAGGATTTGAACCCAAACCTTTCTGATTCCATGTACAATATATTTTACCCTACCCCATGATGTTACCACTCTACCTCCTTAGGCCTTTCTCACCTCATGTATAAAATAAAGGAGTTGGCCTCAATGATTCCAAGACCTCTTCTAGCTCTAAATAATATTCTTTGGATTCCCATTTCAGTGTTTAATGTACTTTACTACACTGTCTTTGGCCAGGACAGATGAATTGCTTTGCCCTGTGAATAATAGTATATATGAGACTAACATTCAACTTACTATGTTGTGATTTTTTCTCCCGAGAAAGCACAACACCTTGAAAAAACTGCAGAAGGACTTTCCAAATAGAAACCTTCTGATCACATGGGCCTTTTCACCATCAAGGGTTAGTGACTTCCAAGGACCAATACACTGGGCAAGTCCATGAAGTGATTATTGATTTGAAGTGAGCATTTTTGTAAAAGTAAAGTATAAACATGTTTTTTCAATTGTTATTCCTTCCTGTTCTGACTCAGACAATCAATTCGTTATCTCGTGTTTGTCCTCGAGCATGAGTTTCTGCTGGTCCTCTTTGTCGAGACTGACAGTGTGTTTGTAGGCATAAAGGCAGCTCCCTACATTCCACTTGCTGACATCATGCAAGCCTCCCCATTCATAAAGGCAGATGGAAAATGGAAGGTTTTGGGAAGGAGTCCATTTGTGGAGATGGAAAAAATTCTGGGAAATCCAGAACACAACTTTATTAGATTCGTGTCTATGAATGACATTTATGGCTCTCAGTGGACGTGGAGCCCAGAAGGAGGCTGTTGCCTATGAAAGGAAGTCACAGAGCCTCAGAACATGTCCTGACTTTTGTTCTGACTTGGATTAGGGCTTAATTATGGGATATCTGGCCTATTATTTTACATCTCTGCTTTACTTCACACTCAGGTCCTATATATTCTCAGAGTTTTCAGACTCCCATCCTTTGCTCATCTTCCAGACCTTGATGGGCACCTTTCAAAAGTAATCTATCCTGAGTCCCTTTCCTTTGGTTCTCTGCTAGCTCTTCTACAACATAGTGCTGTAGAAAGAATACTGACATGGACAGAAGAGCCTAGACACTAAGCCTTAATAGCTGTTGTATTGGTAATTAAGGTGGATTTTCTTTTACTGTTTTCTGTTTTAGCACTTATTGAATCAAGTGCCCTTGAAGAGTCTGGCCTTTGTTTCTTTGATTAAATCAGGAGTCTTTGATGACCTCCTTACCTCAAGGGAAAGCCTAGTTCACGTGGATTTGAGTCACATATTCCTGACACAAGAAGCTTTTAGGCCATGTGGGTTTAACTCAGGCCACGTGGGTTTAAATCACATGTTTGTGATGCTTTTAGGTCAGGTGGGTGAGTCGCATGTTGTGACACCCTTTGACCCTGAACAGAATATATAAACTCGAGAGGTTGGCATTTTTCCTTGGGGCTCTCACTCACTGGAAGAGTGACACGTGACTCTGGGTAAGCCGTTGTAACTGCCCCTCGGCTTTGCTAACCCAGATGTTGGTTGGTATTTGGTCTGTTTATAATGTAGGTTTGTAATTTGTTTATATTTGCTCTGAAATTCAGCGTGCTGACTTTTCCTCCTAAACCAAGTGAATGATATTTGCATGTTTAATTAAAGTGAGATTGTTAACCCCTTATGGTTACTTTTCTTAGTAAAGTAGATCAAAAGAACCTTTGTGAGTGGCCTTCTGTGTGCTGGTTGTTGTTGGTTTTACACAGCCACAGTAGCTGCTAGCTGAATTGTTGCTACAGCTGTATGACTTTGGGCAAGTCACTTAACCTCTCTGGGTCTCAATTTCCTCATCTGTAAAGTGACTGCATTAAACTAGATTATTTCTGAGGTTCTTTCCAGCTCTAAATCTGTGATCTCTAGTAGAACGTAAGCTGCTTGAGGGCAAAGAATTGAATTTTTTTGTTTTTGTATCTCAGGACAGTGCCTAGCACATAGCAGATGCTTAGTAAATGTTTATTGAATTATTGTTATTGAATTAATATTGGGGTGGTAATTTGTCAAAAAAAATGTAATTGTACTTAAACATATGCTGCCTGAAGACACAGTGATATAACCTAAGGTGTAACTCAAATGGTGGGAATTTTAGGCATTGGAATGTAACATTAACTGATCTTTCTATAGCTAATTGAAACAGTATTATAATATTATTAAATACATGTGTGATTGGAAAAGAAGATGGACTGGTCATATAGTGAGAACAAGACATACCTACTGCATCTTTGGAGCAATGATAAAGAATTGGAAGGAAACTTAAGGATCTTCAGGTCCAACCCCTTAATTTTATAAATGAGGAAACTGAGACTCATAGAATCTGTGACTTGCTTAGGATCACACAGCTAGTGAGTGTCTGAGGTGCATTTGAATTCGCCCTTTCCTGACTCCAAGTCTGGTGGGCTACCCAATGGTCCATCTAGCTGCCTATGTTACTCTGTATGGTATCCATTCAGTGTGAAAAGAACAAGATAGACTAAGGTGAGTTTATGGAAAGACGGTGACAAGGATGAAATGGACAGGTATGAAGGGGTTTTGAACTGCACTGTTGAACGAGATGAACAATTCTTGGGAGTATTGGGATTACTGCACCGGTTTGTTTTGAGGATAAACTGAGATAATATATGTAAAGTACTTTGAGGTGTGTAGAGCATTTTACATACATTGTCAGTTTACCCTCAAAACAAGCCTGTGCAGTAGACACTGCAGGGATTGTTGTCTCCATTTTACAGATGGGCAAAACTGAGGCTGAAAAAGGTTAAGCGACTTGCCTAAGATCATATACCCAGCAAATATCAGAGGAAAGATTTCTCCCCAGATCTCTCCTGACCCCAAGTGCAGCACTTTTCCCATAATACCTGGCTAATTCTATAACATCAAATTAGATAAAGCACTTTGTTATCATAAAACATCTATAAATGCTAAATATGTTTAAAAGTCTGTAGAGAAGATGTTAATTGAGGTCAAAGACTTTCATTTTTGCCTTTATATTCTTTGTATCTAATACAGTGCCTGGGACATAGTAGGGACTTAAATTAGTGTTTGTTAAACTGTTGTAGAATTATTAATGTAGTAATGTTACCTTTGTTTGAAAACGTGTTTACATTTCAACATAGGTTGCCTAAAGACACAATGATATAGCCTAATGGAATGACCCAAATGGTGGGAATTTGGGGCATTGCAGGCTGTTGGTCAGGGAAGGGGAGATATTTGGGGAGTGGGTGGGTCATGCCCTTTGCCCTGGAAGCTAACTATTCCTCTGACTTCTGAAAGTGTGCTTTTAGAGATGAAGTTCTTTAGAGAGTGTCATTTCAGGGGAATAAAAAGGTTCCTTAGTCAAGAAGAGGGAGACATATTTTTGGGAAAATTTTCTGGCCTTAATGATTACAAGAAGGGGAGGTGACCCAATTGGTATCACCTTAGAATGGACCACAGATTACCATCATCATGAATGCTAACATCATCTAAAAAACATTTATTGAATGACTGTGGTTCTTGGGAAGTGCTGTACAAATGGTCCATGTCTACTAGGCTCTTATAATCTAAGACAGCAAAGCCAGATACAGAACATGTGGCCAGTGAGCAAACACAGGCCACAAACTAAAAATTCAGCAATTAAAAGCAGTGACATCATACACAAGCAGAGCCTGTCAGAGACTTCTTCTCACTGCCCACATCACTCAGAGTTAAACCTGAGGTATGTAAATACAAACAGGGCTGTCTCATTCTGTACATGTCATTCAAACACGTCAGGTTGCTGGATGACTAACAGCCTTCTCATTTTCTGAGTGTTTCACAAATGGCTCTTTCAGTCAGTTCTCTAAAAACAACCCTGATCAAAAGCAGCTCCTGGGGGAAGTGGGTGTATGTGTGGGTGTATGTATGTTTGTATATGTGTGTGGGGGATGATCACATTGGGGAACAAATTATAAATGTGATTTAGTGGTATCAGTGCACATGATGGCTATATTCTCTATGTCTTAATGTGATGTTTTCTGTATGAAATATCCAGATTGAGCTTTAGTTGTGTCTGTAGTATAATGCTTTAAAAAATGCAGCCAGGAGCTTGGTTGGAAGAAAGACAAACAAGAACCTGGAGTCCCCAAAGCTGTTTCATATTTTGCATTGGGAGGCAGGAGAGAGCCATGGGAGTTGTTTTTAGTAGTTCTGTAATACTCTTGGTATGATATTCATCCAGCATGTTTCTGAGAGATAGAAATCTTCAAGGTTCCCCTGGAAATTCACTGGGGGCTATTAGTAATCATGACAGTGGAACCAAAACAAAATGCTTTTGGGGAGAGCTTGTGACTAATTCCAATAGTCCAAAACTTTGAACAGAAGATTGTAGCCACGGGGAAAGAATGTAACCTTTTATTTACAAGGAATTTATAATAGTGATGAATACTTATAGTTGAATCAAGTTTGGGAAAAACCCCAATCTTCTGAATGCCTTTTTTCTCATTCAAGACAATGGACTTCATAAAACAACTGACTACCTAGTAAAGAAGCAAAATATCTCAACTACCCACAGTGCTACATGTGCATTTTCGGAGTCCACATTCCCAATATAGAGCTGTATGCATGTGCATTTGTAAATGTGGTTCGCATGTTGTCTCCCCCATTATACTGTAACTTCCTTGAAAATAGACTGTTTTTTGCCTTTCTTTGTATCCCCAGCGTATACCACCGTGCCTGGAACATAGTAGGTTCTTAATAAATGCTATTTAACTGACTACATGTGAAAAGTTTGTGTCCCTTCTAATGATGGTGGGAGATACATGGGAATTCCATTGGTACGTAGCTGCTGAAGGGGCTAGATCATGGTTGGGTACACCCAGAATGTCTGTAGCGCCATATTTCAGAATGTACTGGTCACCCAAGAGGAGGGAGGTGAGGTTGGGAGGAGGAATAAGTTAAAAGAAAGATTTTCTAGACCAGGGGTGGGGAACCTGTGGCCTCGAAGCCACATGTGGCCCTCTAGGTCCTCAAGTGCGGCCCTTTGACTGAATCCAAACTTCTCAGAACAAATCACCTTAATAAAAGGATTTGTTCTATAAAACTTTACTCAGTCTAAAGGCCACACCCAAGGACCTAGAAGGCCACATGTGGCCTCTAGGCCATAGGTTCCCCACCCCATTCTAGACATTGTTAGCTTAAAAAAAATTAATTTCAAGTAATAACTAAACCTTAAAAGGTCATATTTAAGTATATATATATATATATATATATATATAGTATATATATATATATATATATATATGAATACAATAAGGAAAATAACAGAGAGTTGGGATAGGAGGGAGAAAAATCCAAAATATGTTGAAAAAGTACTACTAAAAATTTATTCTGTTGAGGAATAGCAGGCTGCTATGTGTTTAGGAGATGATCTAAATCAGGGGTTCTTAACCTAGGGTACATGAACTCATTTGATAACTATATTCCAATTCAATTATTTTCCTTTGCAATCCTATGCATTTTATTGTATGCATTTGAAAAATTATTCTGAGAAAAGATCTGTGGACTTCACCAGGCTGTCTAAGAGCACATGACACAGAAAAAATTAAGAGCCTTTGGTCTACATTATCTATAGATTATCTCACCAATGATCTGAAGTGGAATATAACACAAGGAGGATTGGTAGAGTATTAGAGGTGGAAAGACCTTTAAATATGATTTGTCTCTCATTTAGAAGCATCATGTGTCGGTAGATAGAATGCTAGACTTGGAGTTGGAAAGTTTCTGGGTTCAAATTTTACCTCCAACTTTTACTTGCTGCTATGTTGAGTTGGAACAAATTTATTTGGTGAGAGGAAGGGAAGTGAGGCCCTCGGACATCCTCAGGCCCTTGCATCCTGCATTGGTGTTGATTTCTGGACATCTTGTTTTGACTCAGGTCCAGTTGGCACATGGGCAGTCTATTCTAGTCAGGTGGCCCTGGCCAGAAAGTAGGGGAGGGAGGAGACTCAAAGAAGGTTATGCTAGCAATGGAAACCTAGTGGAGGAGTATGCTTGTTTACCCTAGGGACTGTGCGTCCTCCGCTGGTGGTCTTCTATTGGCTTTGTACCATCTATCATTACTGCAGTAGAGAGAAAGATGTCTCTCAGGATGTTGATACCCTTAAAGATGGAAGAAACCCCTACCCCATCCCTTCACCCACATACATACCGTGCTTAAACCTAGGTCAAAGCTCTGGCCTGGTGCTAGCTGTGGCTCTGTGTGTGACCATGGATTCTCAATTTCCTCAGTATAAAAATCTGGATAATTACTCTTACCATCTACCTCACAAGGTTTGTTTGGATAAAGGATAAAGGATATGTTTGTAAGGATAAAGATTATGTTATCCATTATAATTAGTCGAAGTTTTGGCGTCTATGTTGTTTTCAGTTATGTAGCTCTAGTTAGGGTATATATTATTCTTTTGAATCTCTTTTCTTAAATATTCATAATATAAAGCTTTACATATGCCTTTGAATGTTTCACATTCATTGTTCCTTACAGTGCAATAATATTCCACTACTTTCAAATGTTATGATTTGTTCAGTCACATCTCAGTCCCTTGGCATATTATTTACTTATAACTTTTCGGTATTACAAAAAATGCTATTATGATTTTTTTGTACATATAGAGTTGTTTGATACAGATCCCATCTACAACCTCTTTGAATTATAATCTAGAAATGATATCTCTGAGTCAAAGAGTAAAGACAATTTTTGTAACTTTTATTATATAACTTGCTTTTCAAAATGGTAGAACCAACGTATAGCTCAAGTAGCAGGTAATTAAAATGTTTGTTTTCCCATAGCCTACCCACAATGAAAGATATAATCTTCCAATTTCTTCTATTTTTAAAATTGTGTTAAGTTGGGAAGGAAGTGTTTTATTTTTGTCTTTATATCCCTAATACCTACTATAGTATTTGACTCATATTAGGTACATAATTAATACTATTGATTGGTTGCTTTCTTGGCTGATTGTAATTTATTAAGGTATATAGTGTGAAATATTAGTTTAAAACCATTTTTTTGCCAAACCGCTATCTCATTTTCCAGCTAGTTTTTGTTGTATTATAAATTCCTTTCTCAGTAATTTGTGTTCTTGAATTTATACATTAGAAAAATATGCATTTGCTTCAAAATCTTGTTGTCTAATCTATTTCTCTTGCAGACTGGTTTTTTTTTAATCTAGTACCAAAGAGTTTTTGATAGTTACGGCTTTATAACATAGTTTGATATTTGATGGTGTTATCGCACCTTCTTTCTTACCCTTTTCATTATTTGCTTGGATATGCTTGACCTTTTGTTTCTCCATGTGGATTGTCATGAATTCTTTACAAGAAAAAGACATCGGCTTTTTTAACAGGATAAAATTGTTAGCATTCATTGATTTTTGCCATTGACAGAGGTATAATGAAATGTTAGAGATGGAAGAGACTTTAGAAGTAATTTAATACAATTCTCTCACTTTACAGATGAAGCCATTGAATCTTAGACAGGTTAAGTGACTTCAATCACAGTTAGGCAGTTGCAGAACCAAGAGTGGAAACCAGATCTCTCAATTCTCAGTCCAATGTTCTTTCCACTGCATAATAATGCTACCTTCTGTTTATAATCCATAGACTTTATAGACCTCCATTATGATGTAAAATAGGCCCCATATGGCTGATGTGTTAATCCTAAAGAGGACAAGAGGGAGGCGTAGCTACATGATAGTTGAATTGAAAGAGATTTGGAGCTTTTATTAGTTTGCAAGTTCCTTATGAGCCAACAGTGCAATATGGCAGCCAAAAAAGCTAATACAATTTTGAGCTGAGTTCATGGAAGTATCCTTTACAAGACTAGGGAGTTGATCATTCCAGCATACACTACCGTGGTTAGACAGCATCTATCTATCTTATGTCTACCTCTGGGCATTACATTTAGGACTCACATGAATAAGCTAAAGAATTCAGAAGAAGGTAGCCAGGATGAAGAGAGTCTTGAGATCATTACACAGCAAGGTGGTTTGAAGGAACTGGAGATGTTTATCCAGGAGAGGAGAAGCTGCAAGGGGAACATGGTAGCTCTCAAATATTGGAAAGGCTGCTGTTTGAAAGAGATATTAGATGTTCCCCTTGTAAGTGATCAGTGAAGCCATGAAGGTGGATAGAGATAATACAAAGGCAAGAGAAAAGAAGATGGGGGATACCCACACTTGGAGAACGGGAGGGAGAAGATGCACTAGTGGAGAAAAGCATTTCTTTTATACTTTTCCTATTTTCTTTTTTTTGCTTTTTGAAATATGGAAATGTGTTTTACATGATTTCACATGCATAATTAATGCCATATTGCTTGCCTTCTCAGTGGGTGGGGGAGGGGTAGAAGGGCATGAGAAGAGCATTTAGTCACAGGAGAACTGAGAAAAAAACAGTGTCACTGAACACAACAGAGGAGAGGATATCTAGAATAAGGGGCTGGTCAACAGTGTCCAATGTTAAAGAAAGGTCAAAGAGCGTGAGTGTTCTCTAAGAAGTCTGATTACTAGAGCAGAGTGGTAACTTTCTGCAGCAAACAAATACTACTGAGGGAAGGGGCCTTAAAACCAACCTGCTCTTCCCTCATCCATCCTCAGAACATCCCGTTAGAACTGGAAGGGACCTTGGTGAGTCATCCAGTCCAATTCTTTCATTTTATAGAAGAGGAAATTGAATCTCCAGAAAGCAGATGTGATACAGAGCAAGGTTGAGGTACTTGAAATATCCCCCTCTCACCTCACAGTGTGGCCCACTGCATTTCCAAGCCCATCATCCCATCGCACCCCGATACCATCTAGTTCTAAGTCGTGGGAAAATTTTGAAAAGTCAAATTGGCAAAACTTTGAGGAAAATAGAAGGTCACACACAGAAAGAAAGAAGCCTCCAGAAGGTAAGGTATGATTTCTCTTCCTCTGCCTTTTCTTGGGTCAGGTCCTGCTTCTCTGTAGAGTGGGGCAAGGAAGCTGTTCTGCTCCCAACCTACCACTCAGGGCTGCCTAACCTTCCCCCACAGATGGCAACTAGTTTTGTGAAACAGCCCTTCACTACTAGAAAACTGGTTTCCTGAATCCAGGCTTAGCCTGGTATCACCCTCTTGGATAAACCTGGCCAACTGTGGCATGTGCTCCTCAAGTAAGACAATTGAGCTGCTTCCCCACACCTCTCCATCTCCACACCTGCTTGACCACCAGATTTTTCTTTTGCCTTTTAGGGGTAGCGAGGTGGTGTGGTAGATAGAACGCTAAATTTGGAGTTAGGAAGACCTAAGTTCAAATCTTAACTCAAATACTTACTAATTGGTAACCCTGGGAAGGTCACTTAATCTCTCTCAACCGAGGTATTCTCATCTATAAGATGGACATAATAGTACCATTTACACTCAAATAAAGTGTTTTGCCATACCTCAAAGTATTAGGACTTATTATTTTTGTATTTTCTTGAAAGAGGACTATTAGCTGCCCTTTAACTGTCCCATTCTGGGACATTTCTCTGCCTTGGGGCAAGGCCCTAATCACCCTACCTTATGCACAGTTCCTGGAAATTGGAAGTTTGAGGGACAGAGCAGGGCTCAGATTGGTGTGGTAGAGTGCTGGGAGAAAGAATGACCCGTTCTTGACCTCTCTTCCCTGATTTTCGCTGGCAGTGGCTCCATTTTTGATTTCCTGGGTTTTGAGAAATAAAATTGGTTACTTCTTTTGTGCTGTTTTTTTCACTCTTAAGTATACTTTCAACTCAATTTATATTCCATTTCCTTTTTGTATTCTTGTTTTTAATCTCTAATGAGGTTTTCACATGCACATTCCTACCCTTAATTGGAGAAGGCTAGACTTTGTCAACATGTAAGTAATAGATGATTGTTCTTCAAAACAGAAATATAAACATAATCTTGACTCATGATTTTTCTAATAATTCTTCCCTCATGTGGACTTGGATGATAGCCAGAGTTCAACCTCATTTACATATTTTATACGCACATTATTTTTGTTATAATATTTGTTTTATATTCATATTATAGTTTATATAGGTTCATTTGCTTTAGAACTAAAAGGGATTTTAGGCCTTTTATCTTGCTGAATTTGGAGTTAGAGAACTTGGGTTGCAACCCTAGGCCTTCCATTTACTGTTTGCATAAATCACTTAACCTCTTTAGGCCTCAGTTTCCTCATTTGTAAAATAAGAAGGTTGGACTTCTAAAGTCCCAACCCCCTCATTTTATTATCCAGGCAACTGAGACCCAGATAAGTTAAATAACCATTACAAAGTCATGAGGGTGGTAAGTAGAAGAGCCAAGATTTGAACCCACATCCTCTAATTTAAGATTTAAGCTCCTTCTACCATTATATGTTTTCATAGGATTGTAGATTCCATTTAAAAATCAAGGCTGTCACCATTTGTAGTGTGGCTTCTTAGATAAAGCTAGAGAATTTTTAGTCCATTTTCACACACATGAGCAGTTACTGTGGCAACAAAAATCCCAATAACGCCTCAACACATTTCATTTAAACACACTTTTATCATTTAAGAGGCTGCACAGTACTTTGGCTTCCAACTGAAGGTGGAAGGTAGAGAGATTTGAGGGGTGATTTTAGCAGAGGTTTTTAGAAAGTGTCTCCAGCAAATTCTCTGCAACTGAGTCAACGTGCTAACAAAAACATGTGGAGTCATTGCAATACTACTGGACCAATTGTATTATTCAAGTCACAGAAAACAAAAAGTCACTTTCATGGCTGTCAAATGGTTCAGCATCAGAAACTGGTATATTTTTTATCAGTGGAAATGATATTAAAGAAGAGGTATTCACATCTCCTTTGCCACTGCACCCTATGGACCAGTAGACCTTTCCATCTGATTTGAAGGTGAAATCTTCCAAATGTGTTTTCATGGTGCCTTGTATATAGTAGGTGTTCAAGAAGTGTCCATTTATTCATTCATTCATGGCCAGCCTGGGGGAAAGTTGGAGTATATAACCACCTGTAGACTAATATTTAAATGATAACTATTGCCCCAGAAGAAATGACAAATAAGAGGTATTCATAGAAACAATTGTGTAGAATTTGTCTACTTTCCAATGTTTCAGAAATTCGTGGAAAGCTGCCACTGAACTCACTGTTTAGACTCACTGTTTTTTGAAGGCCATAGTTTCACTGCTCTTTTTTTTCTCCTTCTGGTCTAAATCCACCTGGATTTTATCAAAGAGACTGAAACTGTATTATTTTGGTTGTTGTTTTTGTCTGTCCTTTGTTTCTGAAGAGGACCAAGTGATGACTTACATGAATTGGATTTAAGTGAGGCAGAATTGCTCAGAATGGTCGGCCTCATTATCTTTTCCTAAGTCATCAAAGTCCGGCAGCAAGACAAAAGTCTGATGATAGGCCAGGATGCAGTGGTAGACCTTGGCTCTTTGATGCTTGACCAAGCTCTAAGCCAGAGGTAGGGAACCTGAGGCCTTGCGGCCACATGAGGCCCTCTAGGTCCTCAAGTGTGGCCCTTTGACTGAATCCAAACTTCACAGAACAAATCCTCATAATAAAAGGATTTGTTCTGTAAAATCTGGACTCATTCAAAAGGCTGCACCCAAGGCCCTAGAAGGCCATATGTGGCCTCAAGGCTGCAGGTTCCCCACCCCTGATCTAAGTGCTCCACAGTGCCTGCTTCAGTCACTTTCATGGCTGTTGGAACCAATTGTTCTCATCTACCCATCCTACTGGGGAAAGTCTTCACATGTTTGTGCAGATGGGCTAAACCAGGTATAATATTAAGGTGGGACCTTTTTACTGTTTTAGAATGCTAAATTAATTAAGTGTCTTTGATTGAGTTTAACTAGGTGCTAAAACCCAGGCCTAAACCCCTAATTACTAGGTGCTAAGCCCATGCGGGTGTGAAGCCCCTAGGGCCCTAACAGGAGTTGCTAAGACCAGAGCCAATAGTATGTGCCTAAGTTCTGGTAGGTCAGATGACGTTTGATGACGTCTAAAGACTGTATAAAAAGAGAGAAGAGAGTTGTTTGCTTGGGGCTCTAAGCCACAGGAGGAGTGGGCATGACTGGGCTACCTGTTGTTAAGAGCTCCCCAGCTTGTCAACCCAGATGTTGATGGTTTCTTAGTAACTACGAATTGTGATCTGGTCTGTTTATATTGTGTATGTTTGTAACTTGTTTGTATTTGCTGTGAAGTTCAGGCTGCTGGCTTTTCCTCCTGAACGAGTTTATTTGTATATGTTAGATTAAAGTAAGATTGTTAACCCCTTAATGTTACTTTCCTTAGTGAAGCAAATCAAAAGAACCTGTGCTGGCAGGATTCTTGTTGGGCTTGTGTTGGTCTTTTACTCCCACAGCAGCTGCTGGCTGAATTGTTGCAACACCAGGCTGAGGGTGACTGACAGGCCTCAAACCTATTGATGCTGATTTTAGTAACAAAGAACTAGAAAGAAAGTAGATGCCAATCTAAAAATTCCACTAAATAAATTTAATGGAATATTATTATGCTTTGGGAAATTATGAATATAATGAATTTGGAAAAACAAAAAAGATTTACAGAAACTGATGCAAAGTGAATTAAGCAAAACCAGGAAAACAACATACATAATGACTACAATTGTGTAAATGGAAGGAATAACCACGTGATAATTGAAAATTAATGTTGAGAAATTATAAGAATAGGCTTGGCCTCATAGAAGAGAAATGAGAAGACACCTCCAACTTCTTTGTAGAGGTCAGGGTGTGCTGTGTGGTTCATAGGTATAGAACACTGCATACAATGTCAGATTTTTTCAATATATTTTTTCTTTTTCTTTAAAAAAAATTCTTGGTTGTAAGGATGGCTTTCTAGGAATGAGAAGGAAGAAAGACACTTGGGGAAACCTAAGAAACATGGTGATATAAAACATGGTGATATAAAACAGAAAACATAATTTAAAACTATTTTAAAAAAGAAAATGTATGATTTTTAGAGGGTGCTGCTACAAATTAACCTTTCCCTTCTAAAGCCTTCCTTTCTCTCTTTCTTCCTTTAACCCCTTAAAAAATCTACTTGAATAATTTTTTTAAGCATAGACAGCTGCACAGTCAAGGAAAACCAGTTGGATTACCTGCAGTTTCTAGGAGATATATAAAGATAGAAGATAGAACAGAAAATGAAGGGAATAGAAAAGACTTAAGACTTAGCTCAGGTGACATTTGCTTTCTGGAAAATAGACACATTAAAGCTAAATTCTGCAGTTTGGCTTCAAATCTGCAATAATGGTAATGAGAAAAAATCTGCATAATTTATATAGGGGAGATACATAGTGTGGCTCTACCAGATTCAAAGTCAGGTTTTCTGATTTCAGAAACCAATGCTCTTTCCAACGCAACACACTGAAAGATGTGACTTCAGGTATCAGTGAACAATTATGATGGGTCCAAACATCACAGAGTGGTAGTAGTATGTGGACAAACAAAATTTTGTCGCCATATGCTTGTTCAGGCCAACAGAATGGGAATCTTGGGTGTATCTGGGTTGGAGACAAATGGAGCTCTCATTTCAGAGTTTGAAGTCATCCCTGAAGGTCACAGGATTCAATCTACATGCACAAATTCCCATTCTAGTTAATAGGTTTGCAAGGTGGAGACTAGATGAGTTTAGTTATCTTTCCTCTAAAACAGAACCACCCATATGAAGCGCTATTTCTTTCCCTTCCCACACACTTTTTGCCCTGTACATTGCAGTGTTGGGTTGTTTAGTTTCTTCTTTTTAGTTCTAGGAGCAGGTGGTAGAGTCCTTAGATGTGGGTGTATAATGTTAATGGAATAGGAATATCTTCCCTGTCCATTAATAGGCCTATGTGACCACATGTGTTCAATCACAGCTATGAAACATCCTGAGTCACACAGAGCCCACTGGGGGAGGAACTTGCCTAAGGAGGAGCTTGCTTAAAGGGGAAGCTTGCTTGCAGGAAGGCTTTCACACCTGCTGGTACTAAGGTAATTAGGCACTGAGTCACAAGCGTCATGATGTCTGGCTCTGAGAAGTGTACACATATTCTGAGGTTGGTATTTTGTTTTGGGGGTTTGCTTATGAGAAGGACCTTTTGATTCCCTAGATGGGACTCTGAGTAGCCATTTGTTCAGAGCTCCCCAGCTACTCAGATGTATCTGTGCTCCCCCGATCCAGTGGTATATGTAGATGATTGTATTGCTTTGGTCAGATAGCTGGAGCCCTGTCTGTTGGTCTTTGTGCTAATTTCTCTGCTTGTATTTTCTCTGCTTATATTTTTCCCATGTTCAGGGTGCTGACCTTTCCCTGAACTAGTGAATGTAATTAAAGTATGATTGATGATCCCCTTTAAGTTGCCTTTTCTTTTAAGAAAAGCAGGTCAAAGAACCTGTGCTGGCAGTCCATACTGGGTGTGCCAGGGTGCTTGCTATTACAGGGTGCTCCAGCCATGATGACCTTGGAGTCAGGATTCCAGGCTGAATGTTTTTGCCAGTCCAACAGGGAAGCCCCAAAAAGCCAGAGAACCAGGATGCAAGCCTGGTGGGTTTTGGACTTGGAATTTAGTGAAGTATGAACCTAATCTCACTCCCCTTTCCTCTCTTCCCCTCTCCAGAGACTGAGGTGGTATAAGGGAGGAGTATGCTGCCCCCACCACCAGGTATTAGGGGTGATGTTTGTATGTCTTGCTATAATTTTGAAGTACAAATTTATTTGTAAAACCTACTTTGACTGTTAAGTGGTCACATGGAACTGAGGTTCAGGTGACCCATAAAATTGGGGGACATAATCTAGGAGCATTTGAATCAGTATCAGAGACTAGATACCCCCAAATCCCCTAAGGATATGGGAAAACCCTGGAGGAGAGTGAAATGGAACGTATCTGACCTTTAGACAGTGGGGCCCAGAAAAATCACTGTTATACCTGTAATACTGTAATTACCAAGCATCTCTCAAAGCCTACGTGAATGAATGAAGGAGCATTTATTAGGGATTTTAGGCAGTATTTGTCCTTATGTTTTCGAAAAGGTCCAGTGACATCACAGAGTGGTGCCTTGACTTGTGTGTGAATTGGATTTAAGTGAGGCAGAGTTGTACAAAGTCATGAACCTCGCTCTCTCTTCCAGAGTCACCCAAGTCCGGGGGCAAGACAAAAGTCAAAATGACTGGGAATGGCCAGGGTGCAGTGGATGTCTTTGGCATCTTTGATGTCTTTTACCAAGTTCTAAATGTCTTCATGACCATTGGAACAAATTATTCTCATCTACCCATTCCTCTAGTCCTCTCTAGAGGTTCCCTCTACTTGGATTTCCCCTTACCCTATTCCCCCGACCCTGTCCTGTGTGGGAGAGCTGGCTTAGCTAGGGGAGAGGGATATATAGATAGTTCCCCCTGAGAGACTCAAGGGACAGAAGAAAGGGATTTCCCCTTGGGCTTGGAGTTCCTCCCTTGAAACAGATTGAAGTAGGGGGAGAAGTCTTGGGTAAGTATAAGGCTGGGCTAAAGCCCGAGGCTACAATTCTGCCCACTCTTCTCCAAGGGCCCGGTTTTCTGAAGTTGTTTGTTTTAATTTATTTTAAATGGCATAGGTTTGGGGGAGATGATGCTGAATGGGGTCCCCCTAGACTGGGGAGGAAAGGAGGAGAGCTCTTTTATGTTGACTTTGTTTTCTGCCTATCTCTACATCCTACTCTATTGGGACCCTCAGAGTCATACCTTCTCTGCCTTCCCAAGAAGCTTTATGAGCTAAGTCCTCTCCCTTTTTCATGTGTCTGTTGATTCTGACTTGTAGTAAAGAAAATACTATTCATGTTGAAAACAACAGCAACAACGAATTGTTTTTATCTGCCCATCCCACTAGGGGAAGCCTTCACAGGCTTAGGTAGACATCCCCCTAACTCACCAATGGATTTGAGGCCCGATTGGTTACCCTCAACCTGAGTCAGCCCATGTGCCAAGCCATGGTGGCGCTGCTGTGCATGGTACAGCTTTTTGGAGCCACAGGTGAGAGTTGGGTGACAGGTGGACACCAAATGTGGATGAGCAGCCCTGATAAGGGTTCAGCAAGCCCTCACACCAGAGGTGCTGGTCCTCCCTGAACACCCCATACACCCCAGAGTATACTAAGCATTGAAGATACAAATATAAAAAAATCCTCAAGGCAGTCCCTCCCCTCAAGGAGCTCACATTAGAATACAGGTAGATAACACAGCTCAGAGACCAGTAATCAGGGAGGGGAAAGGTCACAGGGAAGAGGCTCTGAGTAGAACCATGGGAAAATCAATGAAACGATGGTAGTATTTCTTGTTGATCGATGGATTGATGACAAGAAGGATATTCTGTGACAGGGGATGGCAAATCATTCTGATAGCCTTAATTTGCATATAAATCAGGATTTTTTTTTGCTAAGTAGGCTATATTTTAAAGCCCCCAGACATGCCAAATTTAGTCCTTTATGAGCATGAACAAGTAGATCCCTAACTTATTTTCCTAGTAATCCTGCTATGTCCTGCATTGAATTTTCTTAAAGCAAATCACACCTGAATTCAGCCTTAAGCCCCTCTGCTGAAGGATGCCAGATGTAATAAACAATGGTGGTACAGAAACAGAAATGCTATCTGCCCACTGGGGCCCATAAAAGAGGACAGCCAGATTCATCAGGGTCATTCTCTTACAAGAAAGAGTCACCTCAAGCTCTGAGGCTGAATGGCCTTTGGGGAAGTCATCCATCCCTAGCTAACTGTCCAGTGAGGCTGAGGGAAAACGAGCAGCAAAATATAAAGGGCATTCCATTCCCAGGGCCTGCTGTGCTGCAGTGCCCCTGTATAAAATCTGACATATTCTGGCGAAACAATTTAGTTTGTGGGGAACTTCCTTCCCCTTTTGGCACCACTGTCTTTGAATCTGATCTCTGCAAATCCTATAGTAATCAGTCAGCAATCTCAGGAATCTGTGACTGTCTCAATAAGTTAAGCTCCTCCGTTAGTCCAGATCTTTTGCAATTTATGAAACAAAATGCTCAGGGAAGGAATTCATCCCTGGAATCTCAGACAGGAAATCAGTAAAGCAGACCTGTTGACACTAACATTTATCAAATTTGCCAGCCTATTCTGCTGCCCCATGGATTTGAATGGAAAATCACATGTGAATGCTGGGGAAGTATAACCAACTGAACTCAGTTACTGGATAGAAGGCTGGCTGGACTCAGAAAATGGAGATTTCACCTAGCTCCCATTGGGCAGTGAGAAAGATAATGACTTGAAGAACACACACACACACACACACACACACACACACACACACATATCTTGAGTAGACATCCCTCTAACTCACCAATGGATTTGAGGCCTATTGGTTACCCTCAACTTGGGTTAGTCCATGTGCCATCCATATCTATATCTATATCTATATCATCTATACCTATATCTATATCTATATCTCCATCTCCATATCTCCATATCTCCATCTCCATCTCCATCTCTATATCTGTATCTATATCTTTATATACATATACATACATATATGTATGTATATATGTGTCTATGTATATATATGTATATTTACACACATACATCAGTATAGACAGTAGACTTCTTTTGAAGCATGTAAGATGGTGCTAAGACCATATATTTGTGTGTGGTAAATGGACTTGGTGTTTAGTTAGAATTTCCAGTTCTCCATGAAGTCAAGTATTTTTCCCCCAGTTATTAAGCTGTCACTTGTGATTTATTCACAATTGGAAACTGAATTCATCCTTTCATTACACCACATAATAAATCCAAGTCAGAGGTTAGTAAACCTTAACAGAATGAAGAAGGGATTGCAAAGAGAATCCTGACTCCATGGTATGATGTGGAATCAATCAATCAATTAACAAGCATTTATTAAGGTCTTACTATGCACCCAGGAAATGTGTAAGAGCTAGAGATACAAAGAAAAGCAAAGATAATTCCTGCCCTCAAGGAGCATACATTCTCATGGTAAATACAACATGAACGAAACTAATTTCATACAAGATTTTTATAGAGTATATGGAAGGTAACCTTAGAAGAGAACATTAGCTGGGGGATTGAAAGAGAAAATCTTTGGTGTTTGAGCTGAATCTTGAAGGAAGGTGAGGAGGGAGAATATTCCAAGCAGAGGGGACAGCCATAGTCCTCTTTTTGCCAATTTTCCCAATGTAGTTTTCTAATTTAGTACTGGAAATTAGAGGCAGGAAATTGGAAGATCTCATCTGAAGTCAAGATACTCTGTTACTATTTTATCTGACATTCTAATTTGACTGGAAATAACTTTTTGGCCTTCAGTTATCTACTTAATTTCCTTAATGGCTAGGAAGAGATTAACATAACATGTAAAGTCTAAAAGTATGTATTCTGTTATAAAACAGTTTTCCTGGATTTATCATGTTATAGTGGTAATGGGCCTGGAATGAGGAGGGATTTGTATTTTAATCCCATTTCTGACATTTACTAGCTATGTGGCTGTTCGTGAGTTACTTCAAATTCTTCATCTGCAAAATGGGGGTAATAAATCTGTGAGAGAAATGATTATTAAATAACCAATTGGCAATATTGGGGAAATTTCAGTTTTTCCCCTCCTAGATCCTTATTCTCAACTAGGCCAAGACAGTATCTGCAGGACATAATGAGATTGGATTAACTTTCTCCTCAATCTTGTTCTGAACTCACCCAAGTGAAGGAAACCATTGTGTTCTGCTCTGGTTTAAGTGGGGGTAGATCCTTTGTCTAGATTGCCCAAGGCTGGAGGTGACTTGCAAGTAAATGACACGATCAAAGTCACAGCCCCCAGCCCATCATTAGAATAGGCCCATCTCTTATAATAATGTTCATTCTTTCATTACTTATTAACCAATCAGAGTTGATTGCCACCCTTAGGAACACCCACTCTTCCAAGGGCATATAAGTATTGAGTGGGTTCCATGAAGGGCCTTTGGCATCCTACAGGGCCGTTGACCCCTTTTATTAATTATTGCTCGGATGATTAATAAAATGATTAATTATCCAGGAACTATGTCTCTCGAACTTTTTATATTGGATTATATATGTATATATATATACACACATATACATATATGTGTGTGTGTGTTTGTATGTATGTATGTATACTGCAGTACAAGGATGTTGTAACTTGTTCAAGGTCACACAAGGGTTGAATGTCAGAGGCAGGATTTGAACGAAGGTCCTCTAACTGTAATGCCAACATTTTTTATCCTGGATCACAGAGACCTCCACAAACAAATGTTAGTTATCTTTATGCATTAATCTAAAGTAAGAATGAACCCATAGTCCAGGGGTTAGGAGAAATGATCAATTCCCAACTAGATTTTCTTATAACACATGCAGGTATGCTAGAACTATAAATATGATGGGTCTACCAGGGTTTTACCCCAGAGTAAGACAGTAAGTAGACACTAATGGTACCTGCCCAAGAGCCCTTCTTCTCCCATCCACTAGGCTCCCTGGGGAATGGCAGTCTCACCCCATTGCATGCATTCTTTCCCTTCAACAGCTCTCTAAATCTCAAGGTATTTTGGGGCATGTTTTGGTCCTCCTGGGTCTTATAGCAACTGTCTCTACTCCTCCTTACCCCACTCCACTGCCCCCCACTTACCATGGGGGTAATAATTACTAGTAAAGGTGCCGAGCTATAGCACTGCTTCTCTAAAGTAGCAAAATATTTGTATAGTATTTTCCAGATTTAAAAAATGCTTTCCTTCTGTATGATAAGTAGTGCATTATAATCCCCACTTGACAGATGAGAAAGCTGAAGATCAGTAGAGTTAAGTAATTGGGACAAGAGTTCATAGTGTGTGGAAATTCCCAATTTATTTTGTTTGTTAAGTTCAAAATAAAGGGAAAATGTTATTTATAAAAAAATAAGTGTTAATGGATACCTTGAGATATCACTTGCATAGCAGAGCAAGGAGAGAGCATGGAACAGACAGCCAAAGACCATGCAGGAAATGGAAGGCTTAAGATCAGAAGGACCTTTGTACCTGAGGCTCTCTACATCTCATTTAGGATCTTGGGTTGGCAATAAGAGGAAGTTGCCTTGTGCTGGGTCCAAAGTTGGCCTAGACTAGCCCTTGATGCCTCCTTAGGGGAAGCAGGAAATGGAAGGCATTTGTTCAATGGAAGTTCTAGTTCTTCTCATCTGAGGCTATCCCTTGTAATAGAAAAGTAAAAAAAAAAAAAGATTTAAAAAAGAATTTCAGTAAAACTAATCAATATATCATCTGAGTCTGACAGCATATACAACATTTTATACCCATCTAGAAACAGCATTCTCAGCTTTGCTATTAACCTTGGGACTTACTAGAATTACCCTACAGTGAATCCAACCAAGCTTCTTATTGTACTAGGAGAATGTGTTCCTATACCCAGAGTTCTGCAAAGAAGGAATGGAGGCCCATTTTATCTTCTCTTCTCCAGGGCCAAGTTTGGTCATTATAAGTTGTAACAATTTGGCTAGCAGCTGCTGTGGGAGTGATAGAACAACACAAGCCCAACAACAAGAATGCTGCTAGCACAGATTCTTTGATCTGCTTTACTAAGGAAAGCAACGTTAAGGGGTTAACAATCTTACTTTAATCCAACATATATATATATATATATGCATATATATCTATATCTATCTATCTATCTATATATATCTACACACACACACACACACACACACATATATATATATATGTGTGTATATATATATATATGTGCATACTCACTTAGTTCAGGAGAAAAAGCCAGCACCCTGAACTTCAGAGCACATACAAACAAATTACAAACATACACAACATAAACAGACCAAATCACAATTCATAGTTACCAGGAAAGCATCAACATCTGGGTTCACAAGCTGGGAGGCTCTTAACAGCTGCCCAGAGTCCCACACCACTCTTCCAGTGACTGAGAGCCCTAAGGGAGACCACCAACCTCTGGGTTTATATATCTTGTTCAGGGTCAAAGGTGAGTCACAAACTTGTGAAACCATGTGACCTAAAAGCATCACAAACATGTGACTTAAACCCACGTGGCCTAAAAGCTTCTGATGTCACATATATGTGACTCAAACCCATGTAAACTAGGCTTTCCCTTGAGGCAAAGAGATCACCAAAGACTCCTAATTTAATCAAAGAAACAAAGGCCAAACTCTTCAAGGGTACTGGATTAAATAAGTGCTAAAAGCCCACCTTAATTAGTGATACATAAGTATATGGTGTTAGAGTATTTTTATTTTATTTTATTTTTGGTTCTTTCCATTTAAATGGGAAATACTTCTTTGACAGTGTAATATTTGTAATCACATTAAAATGAGTACAGATGGGAATTGTAGATGAAGTGGCACTTTTTGACCTTTGATTACTACTTGAAGTTAAAGGTGAATCCTAAGCTTCATTCATCCCCATGCTTCTCATGTGATCTTGCCTTGCAAGGTCAGCCATCTAGTTAATCCTGGATTCCTCATTGGTGAATGAAAGTATGGAGGGAACATCTGGGAGCACATTCTCTTAGTATAGAAACAAGCCTGGTTGAATTCACTGTGGGGGAAGCCTAGTAAGTCCAGAGGTTAATAGCAAAACTGAGAATGTTACTTCTAAGAAGGCTCAACATAGCCTCTTGGTTTCACTTCCCCCTGGGTGATGCCCATCACGTTTAATTTCCCTCTGGAGAAGCAGGGCTTGTCTGCTCCTTCGTGTAACCATGATTGAACTGCTGGGGAACAGATGTGCTTTGGGCACTTCAGCATGTTCAGTTTCCGCACTATCTTGGCAGTGGAGGCAGGGAAATTAGGTCACTTGATATCAGTCCTGTCATCTTAATCTGCCCCAGAACAGTTGGTCCTAGGAAGTAATAAAGGCAGGAAATGCCAACTGATTTTAATAGTTGTAAATATTCTATTTAAATTGCAATTCTAGACATAGTAATGAAGGGATAGAAATCTGTAGGGGTTTACTCAGTAAAAGCAGAGAAAAAATAGTTTTTATGTGAGAATGTTTTATATCAGTTTTGAACAAATGATTGTGGCTTTGCAAAATGTATATTCAATTTTAATCACTTTCAATGCTTGGTTTCATGAAGACAATTCTTTAACTTACAAGTATTTACACACACTAAAATATCAGCTTTAAATTTTTTATTTTATCGACTTGCTCTCCTGATAGTTGGTCCTAAATAAATGAAATCAGCATTCCTTACTATTTGCCTGGAAGAAATCATGACTTGCCTGTTGTGAGTGGTTATCTTTTTAGTGCCATTTCCCCTAATGAGAATGAGAGACAACAGATGGACACACAAATGGTACATTGGTACCCCCAGGATACTAAAAGTAAAAAACAAAACAAAACAAAAAAAAACTCCAAAAAAGGTCTCTCGTGCATTGGGTAGATTCTCCTTGGAGGATTTTTGGGGAACAACAATAGCAAACTTGGCTTAGAATCACAGAGAATAGGAAAGCATAGGGGGCTTATGGTCTGTCCTGGTGGAACAAAATATCAGGAGAATGGGATGCTGAGGGAAAAGGGAAAGATACTTGCAGCTGTTGCCACATTTATGGCAAGATTACTTCCCTGCCTCTTGCCATCGGAGGAATGGCTGAACTGGGGCAGGGTGAGTGATCATGGTGTATGAGAGCTATGCGCATGGAGTGGAACTTATGGCCTGAATGTGAGTACCCTGCAGGACTCAATGTATTGCACTGCTCCTGGCACATTATAAGTTCTTAATAAATGCTTACTAATTGACTTGTAGTGTGTACCAGTACATAATGAGCCATGATGAGAGCTCTGAGCACTGATTCTATCTATTTAGGTACAGGGTAGCTGAATCATGAGCACGAAGGAGTTAGTTCACCTCCAGCTTTCTCTTGGTGAAAGGGAGAGCCTGTTTGTGGGGGAGGGCCCAGGCAACCTAACAGTTACATTAGCAACACCATGGAGATAGATAGCACCCACTCCCCTGTCACCTTAAATGGTTGGTGGGGGTGGAACAACGCCTCAGGTAGTAGCAGCGTTGGCAGCTGCAGGTATGTGTTGCTTTTTTGTTGAGTTGCTTTTCAGTCCCATTTAACTCTTTGTGTCCCCATTTGGGGTTTTCTTGGCAAAGATACTGGATTGGTTTGCCATTTCCTTCTCCAGCTCACTTGACAGATGAGAAAATTGAGGCAAAAAGGTGAAGTGACATATCCAGGGTCACATAGCTAGTAAGTGTCTGAGGCCAAGTTTGAAGTCTGGAAGAGAAGTCTTTCTAATTCCAGGTGTGGCACTCTATCCACTGAACTACCTAGCTGCCCCATTCATTGCTATAGTGGTAGCTTAATAAGATACCCTGGTGCAAGAGTTGCTCACCTATCCTACCCCACTGCAGTTTTTAGGGGAAGAAAGATATGTTAGATGCATTATGGGGGAAGTATCAGCTTGCTTTTAGGGTCCAGCCTCATACTGAGGAGGGATGTTTGAGAGGTCATGCACTGAAGAAGAAACCCTTAGCGGAGAGAACCTCTAAATTCAAGACTCCATTTCAAGTGGTCAGATATCAGCAAGAAAGGAAGACAGATTGAATGAGTGGCCTTTAGATCTACCCAGTTTTGTAAGAGAAAAGCCTGGAGAAGGAAGAGTGGGAGAGAACCTGGCAAAAAAAAGGAAACCTGTCAGTGCAGCAGATGACAGATCAGCAGACACTTGGTGCCTTCAGCAAAGAAGGATTCTTCCATATTATTATGTAATTCCCTTCTCCCATACAGGGAGAGATAGACAGGGTTGGTCTCCTTCCAAGAAGAAAAGATTGTGAAGCAAGTTTTGCAGTTGGGAGGAAGAGAGTGGTCAAAGTGCTTGCTATGTGTCAAGTCCTGTGCTAAGCACAGGGGATACAAGAGATAGGTTTGTGAAATTGTTGGTACTTGTGCCCCCTTGGAGCCTCCAAGGACCTGCTGCCCCTTTATCTTCCTCTTTGCATACCATAGTGTCCCCAAATGCCAACAGTAACAGTGTGGTACAGACATTAGCAACATATGTACAATTTCTTGGACACAGCAGGTGTTCAATAAATTCTTGTTTAATTTAATTCAATAAATGTTGAGGGGAATCAAAGGAAGGAAACTGTCACTGTGGGAAGGCTTTAAAAAGGAAGTAAATCTTGAGTTAGGTTTCAAAGGAAGGCAGGATTGTGGTACTAATGGTGATTAAAGATCTTCCTCACCCATTCATCCCTTTAATAGGTGGAGCTAGTTAAGGGAAGCTTGATCAGGGGAGGTTTGTTTGTAGGAAGGCCCACACCCTTTTCCTAAGTAGGTGCTGAAGCCCCAGGTCCACAGCCTTTTGCTGATTAGGTGTGAAGCCCTCGGGCCCTAAATAGGGTGTATACATGTCTACACACACATGTATATATGTATACACACACACACAAATACGCATATACCCTGAGGATAGCCATTAAGCTCAGTGTAGAAAGAGCTGAGAAGAAGAAGAAGAGAGAACTGCGAGAGAGACTGAGAACTGGCAGAGATGGGGAGAGAGAGAGAACTGCAAGGGCCCTCAGGACTGAAAGCTGTCAGGACTGCAGGAGGAGAGGACGAAGGCAAACAGACAACTAGAATTTGTGAGTGAGTGTTTATGGGAAGGCACCAGCAGAGGGGAAGGTTATGGGATGGCTTGGCTCCTTGCTGCAATATTGTGTTTTAATTTCCTTACTATTACATTAAAATGGACTTATTGGTTTTGGAATACACTTCTCGCTATGTTGAATTGGAATTATTGGTTTTGGGATTTGATCCTCTGGTGTCTGAATAAACATTTTACTTCTTTTGCTTTCTGTATAGAGCATCTCTTATATTCTGTGATTGCAAACTATAGAGGCATATTCATGATCACCATCAATATCGTGAATCTTGCCTTACTGATACAAGGATTGAACTAGGTCCAGGGAAAGGAGTAAAGATAGAGAATAAACAGACTTATCTATGGTACAGTAAGGAGACTTGGTTGGGTGAAGTAGAAGGCTCATGTAGTAGACTCTGGGGACTATAGAGGGACCATGTTGTGCAAGGTGGGCCAGTTTATTTAACGATAGGGAGCTGCTGTAACATAGAGCAGGAAATTACCTCTTTACAGCTGTGAGGTACTCCTCTCAAAATGAATATTGGGCTACAATTGTCACACCCCTTCTAAGCCAAGAATTCAAGTTACTTATTCTGGCAGCTTGGTGGCTTAATGGATAGAGTGCCTGACTCAGAATCAGGAAGACTTGAGTTTGAATCTTGCCTCAGATACTAGTTGTATGACTTTAGTCTTTTTTTTTTGGAGGGGGGAAGGCAGGGCAATTGGGGTTAAGTGACTTGCCCAAGGTCACACAGTTAGTAAATGTTAAGTGTCTGAGGCCAGATTTGAACTCAGGTCCTCCTGACTCCGGGGCCGGTGCTCTATTCACTGAGCCACCTAGCTGCCCCCGACTTTAGTCTTTTTCCAGCAAGCCACTCCACCTCCTGACTGGGTATTTTCACTTACCTTGAATTCTCTTCTTTTTCATCACCACCTCTTGGCTTCCTTCAAGGCCCAGCTAAAATATCACTTTCTATAAGAAGCTTTTTTCTGATTCCCCTTAATGTTAGTGCTAGGCTGGTCCATACTGTAGGACTCCAGGTCTCTAATGAATCTGTGATATCATCAGAGAGGTTATTCCTTCCCATGGTTCTGGTCACAACTCATCCATACTGTACCTGCCCAGGTGAGCAGACTCTTTTCCCTGTTCCACACTAATTGCTTGCTGGCTTCTTTCCTTGGTGTTCCTCACACAAGACACTCCATCTCCCAACTGTGGGCATTTTCACTGTCTGACGTCATGCCTAGAGTTCTCTCCCTCCTCATCTCTGCCTCCTGGTCTCCTTGACCTTCTTCCAATACCAACTACAATCCTACCTTGTATGAGAAGCTTTTCCTGATCCCTCTTAATTCAAGTGCCTTCCCTCTGGTGATCATCTTGGACTGGTCCTGTACATATCTGTTTGCACAGGATCATTTTCATGTCTTCCCCATGAACTCCTTGAGAGGAGGGACTCTTGCTTTTTTTGTATCCAGTGCTTAGCACAGTGCCTGACGCATAGGAGGTGATTAATAAATGCTTATTGACCGAGGCTGGACTCTCAGCCTCAGTTTCTTCATCAGTAAAGTAAGGATAAAACCTACCTCACAAGGTTGCTATGAGTATCAAATGGGAAAATATATGTAAAGTGCTTCATAAGTTTAAAGGGCTATATAGATGTTAATAATTATTATTTATTATTAGCGAGCTCATGGATTTTGGAGGAAATTTTAAGCTCAATATAAAGATGCACATCCATTAAAGTGAAATCTGTAAATCACAATATAATTTGTAAAAAATGATTGATATCCTTTGTTTTTACATTATCTGTTTCCTAGCATATTCCTACCACCTCCCCAAGAGTCCCTCTAAGAGTCATCTTTTAGAACAAAGACTAAAAAAGAACAGAGCTCAGCAAGAATAAACAACACATTGAAAACATTTGACATGATATGTAACGTTCTACACTTAGAGCTTTCCTACCTCTGCAGAGAAGAGGTGCGGGAGTACCTTTTCATCTCCTTTTTTTGGTCGTTATAATTGCACAGCATTCTGTTTTGATTGTTTTGTTGTTGTTTTCCTATTTACATTGTTAGGAGAATATAATTCTTAAAAATAAACCTAAAGATGGCTTGCTGAGGGAGAGGGATATATTTGGAAATGATGGAAAAGCCATAAGCATCAACAAAAATAAGACAAAATTAAAATGAAAAATAATCTTAAAGATATAAGACATATAAGCATACCTGTAAATAGGATGAAATTAGACAAACTATTCTGGGCTCATTTAGGCCTTCCTTGACATGAAGTTGTTGTACAATCTTCCTAGCTCTCAAACACACAGGCAGAGAGAAATTGAGAGCCAGAGGAAAGGGGATTTAAGAACCAAAGAGGGTTGCCACCTGCCAAGAAATGAGAGAGAATGGAAATGAATGTCCCTGACTCCTACCTATTATCTCTATTCTAGAGTCTCTAGAGCATTGGAGATGGATGCCTGCCATTTGGGGCAGAAATTCCCCAATGTTCCTTGGGGCTGGTGCAGGTGTTGATCTTGATTCACAAGCTGGGTCATCCCCATCTTTGGTCATCTAGGAATTGCGGAAAAGTGCAAGGTGGGATAGTAGGAAGTTTCAGAGCAGGCCCCTAAACATGGACCATATGCTTTTCCTGGTCCTATAAGTACTGCTCAGCTATGTCAGAACATCTCTGCAGGCTCCTGCTCCTCAATCTCTGCTGCAAGATGGGAAGAAGATTGGTGCTTTTCTCCACCCCTCATAGTAGTGGGAAATCTCTCCTTTATCCTTAAGCGTCTTACTTTCTGCTCCTGGAAGTCCAAAGGTAAGAAGGGCTGAACTTGTGTGTCATGGTCAGTTCCTCCACTAGCTACAAGGTCAGGGCAAAAAACCTCCAGGGGTCAAGAAGGGTGGTGGGAAATGTATGCCCCAGCTGTCCGATATCATATAATTACTGTCTGTTGTCTTCTTCTGTCAAGGAGATGCATGGCCAAGATAACATTACACCTTTATAAGAAACAAGTCAATTTTGAATTGAGGTCCAACCCTATTAATGATAGAAAGCTGTTTTCTCCACCTAAGCATTTGATTCATTGTTGCTCACTTTTTCAAAACATTGTTCTGGCTGGACTGAAGTGGGTTAAGATTGAGTTATTAGTCCATGCTATTATATTAACATATTATATATTAGCATATATCATATTAATATTATATTATTATATTAGTTCCCCCTATTACAAGTTAGAAGATGTCAATAGATAATGACTTTGCCAAGGATAGTTAAATAGGTAGGCCCCTAATTCAGCAGGGGACTGAAAATTAATGTTAGATATTTACAGTTCAATTAAATGGGATAAAAAATTGGGGTACAAGATAGTTTTATTAAGTACTTCCTTTCCAGATTTGTCTAATCCAGACACAATACTTTTTCCTCTTGATATATTAAGTTAGCTTCAGTTTTTGAAACCTGATAGAATTCCTCTTTGCCCTAAGAAATATAGAATTATTTCTTTATCTCTCTCCAAAACCAAACAACGCCCCCTACTTTTCTAACTTCCCTCTTTCTGTTGCACCACTATCTTTTTAGAGTTGGAGTTATCCCTCACTCTTTCCTCATCCCTCTGTCTAATCAATTGTCAAATCCTGTTAATTTTAGTCCTATATTATTTCCCACACTTAATTCCTTCTCACCACTCACATTGCCCCCACCTTAATTCAGGTCCTCAATACCTTTCTCCTGGCAACTTCATAATTGGTCTCCCCACCTTAAATCACTCCCCACTCTAATCCTGGTTCAAGTCATAACCCAAAAAGATTCACTGACAAGTGGTCATCTAGCCTTTGTCAGAAGATTTCCAATGAGGGAAAACTTACCAATTCACAAGATGGCTCTATTCTACTTTTGGAAAGCTCTGCTTATTAGGAAGTTAAACCTAACCCCTGTGACTCTTGGTGACTTCCATTTATTACTCTTCACACTCTCTTCCATGAGACAATCATTCAGAGACTTACAGAAGGGTACCAGGGACTGTGTCCCTCTCCCCTTCTCTTTGTTATGCTAAACTTTCCCGGTTTCTTCAGCAGCCTGAGCTCAGTGGTGAGGGGATTTGTTCTGTGAAGTTTGGATTCAGTCAAAGGGCTGCACTCGAGGGCATAGAGGGCCACATGTGGCCTCAAGGCTACAGGTTCCCCACCCCTGGACTCTACACCATCTTGTTTTTCCTCTTTTGTTTGGCTCTCTTGTTTGTCCTCTTAATGCTCTCTTGTTTACTGATAAGTACATTGCTTTGCTAATTCCTAAAATATGCTCAGAATTAAATATGATACTTCAAATATAGTATGGCTAGGGTACAACAGGGCTTCCAGTGTTGTTCAGTTTTTTTTTGTCTCTACATGACCCCATTTGGGATTTTCTTGGTAGAAATACTGAAGTGATTTCTCATTTCCTTCTCTAGCTCATTTTGCAGATGAGGAACCTAGGCAAAGAAGGTTAAATGACCTGCCCAGGGTCACACAATAGTAAGTGTCTGAGGCTGGATTTGAACTCAATGAAGATGAGCCTTTTTGATTCCTAGCCCAGTGCTCTATCCTCTAGGCCACCTAGCTGTCCCACAGCAGGATTACCACTTCATTGTTTTTACCTGTCATGATTCTCTTAATGCAGCCTAAGACGGAATTAACTTTTGTTTGTTTGTTTGTTTGCTTGCCACATCTCTTATTGAGCTATAAAATCCCTGAATCTTTTTCAGAAAAATTTCCGCTTTACTGGGCCCTTGTAGTTCCATCTGATTATTTAAATGTTTTAAAAATACTTGAAAATAGTATATTTTAATGTAAAGAGGCTATAGAATGTTCTTGAGAAGTCAGAGTTAACTGGAAAGTCCCTCCTGGGGTTCTTAACCTCACGTTCTTGAACTTACTTTTTTAGTAGTTTGGTAATTGTATTTCAGTATAATTCATTTTCTTTGTAATCTTATGTATTTTATTTCATATATTTCAAAATAATATTCTGAGAAGGGTCCATAGTAGGGGTGAGGAACCTGCAGCCCTTACATGGCATCTAGGTCCTCAAATGCAGCCCTTTGACTGAATCCAAACTTCACAGAACAAATCCCCTCACTAAAAGGATTTGATCTGTAAAACTTGGACTCAGTCAAAAAGCTGCACCCAAAGACCTAGAAGGCCACCTCGAGGACCCAGGTTCCCTACCTCTGCTCCATAGGATTCACCAGATTGACAAATGAGTCCATGACACACAAAAAAAGCCCTCTAACCCATCATGCCATTTATAGACTTTTTTTATTCAATGATAAAATTTACCAATTTTATATTATACTAAGTACATGGATAGTCAAACATTTTATGAAGAAATATCCTTGTAGCAGGCAAGATCAAGACAATCCTTGCTTACTTTGATGAGACCCACTAACCTACTTGATGAGATTACCAAGCTTGACCTTTGTCCTTACAAAAGTGGGCACCTGCTATGGAACGAAGATACTAGTTCTAGTGCTTACTGGGAGGATGCTGGAAATTCCTGATTGGTCCCTAGGGAGTGGGCTGCCTTTAGACAATTGGCCGCTGAGAGTCAAGGGGATGGATTCTCATCTGGGGCACCCCCCTTCTGTACTGTGCTAAAGATTGGAGAAACAAAGACAGGTAAAAACATCCCTGCCTTCAAGAAGCTTATATTCTAATCAGGTAGAAAAATAAATGAATAGATATGTATAGAGTAGATGGAAAGAAAGGAAACAAGAAAACATATGAGTTTTCCATAGAGAAAGACACATGCAAATTCAGTATAAGGTTTGAAAAGTTGAAGATATCCATTCAACCTCTCCTCCGAAGAGTCAAAATAATGGTGTAAAATAATTCTATGTGAATTGTGCACGTACTGTTTTTTAAAAGAGGAAAAACATTGTATCAAGAGCATCAAAGGAAAAAGAGTAAAAGGATCATGAAAGGAAATGTTCTGGTGGCTAATATGGAATTTTAGAAAGCTGAAATAATTTATCCATGGTAACATATCTGATAAACATCAGATTAGAATCTTGAGGGTGGGATGGCTATGTGATGAATGATAAGATCTTGGAAAGAGGTCTCCAATGGAGGAATCCTAGGAATCTGTGCCTGGTCTTGTGCCATTTGATATATAAGTACATGTAAATATATACATATTATATGTAATATATTATATGTAAATATATACATATTTTATATAATATATTATATGTACTTTACCAATAACTTAGACAAAAGGAATAGTGATGTATTTATTATATTGGCAGATGATGCAAAGCTGGGTGGCAAATGAGGTAGCAAAGTTAGCAATAAGATTTGATATAAAGAAAAACTTTATGAAAATTAGAACTATTCAAAAATATAATGAACCGCGTGGAGAGGTAGTAATTTCCTCTTTATTAGTGGTCTTCAACTTTTGGGTAATGCTGTGGAAAGGATTCTTGATTGGGTATGAGTTGGAGAAGGTGGCTTCCAACTGTAGTCCCTTCCATTTCTGAGACTCGTGATAGCAGCCCTGGAAATTAGCTGCCAGTGCTAGATATTAAAAACATTCTTCCTGAGTTTCAGGGGGCAATGTCCGGCTTGGCCCTCTGTGAAGCAGAGACCGGTTTACATCAATTTGTAGTCAGACATCCTTCAAGGATTCAGAGAGAACTCTTGTGTAAAGCTCCCTTAGATAGTAAGCTCCTAGAGGGCAGGGATTGTCTTTTGCCTGTTTTATTGTTGTTGGTTTTGTTTTTTTGGCTCCCAGTGGTTGGCACACAATAGGCTTTTATTAAATGATATTGTAGTGGCAGTAACCGTCTCTCTGGCAGCTATAAATTGAGTGTCAGCGTCAGTGGGAGCTAAATAAATGCGGCTGGTTATCTTCAGAGCTAAGGGAAATTTCATTCTTTATGGAGTATTTTCTGGGCTCCACTGTCAGCTGAGCTTGGGTGAGGGCAGATCTGCATGGGATCCTCCTATAGCCCTATGGCTATCAGTAAAAAGGTTGGTGGGTTGTTTTTTTTCCTTCCCTGTCTTTACAATTACAACATCCTGGAAAAATAAAAATGTTTTCTTTCTGTTTCAATACAAACTGGAGGAATTTCTAGGCTTTCCTCCAAAACAATCCCCTAATAATTATTTGTCTAACTGTAGTTTGCTTGATTTGTGACGACATCACCTGTGATCTGTTATCTGCTTCATGATGAGATATTTTCCTCAGCTCCTGAAAAATATTTTGTCTGTGATGAAGACTATGGTATTGTTTTGCACAAGGGTTGGGAAACAAAACCTTCTGAAAATCCAGGGGATATGAGTGGAACCCAAGTGTAATAGGATTGTCCTTTATGGCACACTTAGGTCATTATTTCTGAATTGGATACATCTATATCCATACCTGCATATGTGTACGTGTATATGAGGGGCAACTGGGTGGTGCAGTGGATAGAGTACCAAGCCGGGAGTCAGGAAGATCTGAGGTCAAATTCGGACACACATTTACTAGCTGTGTGACCTTGAGCAAGTCACTTAACCCCTATTTGCCTCAGTTCCTCATTTGTAAACTGGGGACACACTGAAGAAGGAAATGGCAAAGCGCTGCAGTGTCTTTGCCCAAAAAACCCAACCAGAACAAACTAATGAAAAAAAAAAACCATGGACAAAGCCCACAGGGTCACATAGAGCGGGACATGTCTGAACAACTGAAAAATGACAAAAATGTGTATGTATGTGTATGTTGTGAAGTCATTTTTCAGTCATGTCCAACTCTCCATGACCCCATTCGGGGTTTTCTTGGCAGAGATACTGGAGTAGTTTGCCATTTTACAGATGAGGAAACTGTGGCAAACAGTGTTGAGTGACTTGCCCATGGTCACACAGCTAGTGAGTATCTGAGGCCAGATTTGAACTCATGAAGATGGGTCATCTGAATTCCAAGCCTACTAGGACACTTAGTTACCTACATATGTGTATGCGTATATAATGTGTATATATATTTGTATATATATGCATATACATAGACACATATAGGTAGGAGTATGTAAATATATACATCCATAATATATATACATATGCATACGTACATGCATATATGCATATACATGCATCTGATAGGAACATACATTCTTGTCTGAGGAATCTCCCCCTCCGTACTGTGCTAAGGACTGGAGATACAAAGAAAGACAAAAAAACTGCCTCTTGCCCTTAGAGAGCTTATATTCTAGTTGGAAAGATAAATAAATAGGTAATAAGAAAAATAAATAAAAATTATTTAAAAAATAATATTACCCCAACCGCCGGACAAGATACTTAAGGAGTAGATGGACAGGAAACATCTGAGATCTCCATAGAGAAAGGCACAGGCAAATACAGAATAGAATTTAAAAAGTTGAATGTACCCATTCAACTTCTTCAAATAGTCTTAGAATAATAGTACAAAATCATTCCATATGAATTGTGTATGGACTCGTGTGTGTGTGTGTGTGTGTGTGTTTGTGTGTGTGTGTGATGTTATTTGGTGGCCTGACCTGGAAAAGAAAAAAACAACAAGAAAATAAAAGATTCCTGTTGTCTGGACATGACATGCAGTTAAATGGGTAGATGTATTTAAATGAGCAAACATAGAGCTCATTCATCAATAGATAGACATAGCAAATGAACAACGAGTTGTGTCAAGAGCTGAACAGAAGGAAGAGAACAGCCCATATTGACTTTCAGTAATTGCAAAATTGTTTTAGTGGCCACAGGCTTTCCCCTGAAACAAAGGCCCATCTTTTTAATTCTGATATTCTACCAAAGAATCATATGGCTACAATTCATAGAATGCCAAAGCCTTCAAAGAATTAAAAGTATTATCAAAAGGAGTGGTGAGTAGTGGGTATGAGCAGGTGGTAACACTTTACAAAAAGGAGTTGCAAAGGATGTATAATTACAAAGAAATGTATAATCAAAAAAGGAGTTGGGCTAGTCATGTGGCCACAAGAAGGGAAAATGGAGGGATGGCTCCAGTGTTCCATTGGTGTCCTCAAAATGTCAATAGAAATTGAAGAAAGACTTCATCCAGCACGTTGTGTAGACCTCTCCTTGTGAATTTGTGGAAGGATAGAGATGAGAGCTGGAAAGGACATACAGACATGAATGGGTTGGGGTATGCATCATGGGATGGAATGCTGAAATCAATGGGGGAAGAGTTCCTTTGAAGTATTTGAGAGTTGATACATTGCAAAATCCATGTTAAGACTAAGTTTCTTCATTCCACCTGGGACGTATTGCAATGACTGGTTTTAGTTAGTTGTTCTTATCAGATATCTCTGTTTTGCTTCCAAGGTAAAAAAATCTGGCCATTTTTCTAATCAGATTAACTGAATGAAAGTAAGAGCCAGCAATAGCACAAGCGTGTTGCCACTGCGATTACATCAGTTCAGTTGTAAAGATTACTATTGGATATCCTTAGGTGAACTTTCTTCCTCCCCCAGTGTCTCATCCGGGATTCTGTAAATAGCTGGCATTTAATAAATGCTTGCAAGGACACAATAGGCAATGCTGAGAAGTTCTGGGGGGGTTAATCGTTCAGAGTGACCCAACTCAAATGTTGATGTTGACTCAAGGGAGAGTGAAGGTTATTGACCCAAACATTAACCAATGTTGTCTCTCGGAGCTGTATTGCAGCTTACATCAGCCAGGTCATAGCTTTCTTTTTATTTGCTTTTAGATCGGGCACATGCTGATCTTTAGCTTCAGACTGGGCTATCCCAGCATTCCTCTCACAGCTTCTATGGACAACACTTTTGCATGAGACCCAAGAATTCCTGGCAATCACATTCTGATGCAATGTTGGCAGCTGTCCTAGTACAACTACGGCCTTGAAATGTGCTCTGTATACAAGGAACTATCCCCTTTGGTTTCTCAGGAAGAAATGTTCCTGAAACTTAAAGCAATACTTTGATATCCTTAGTGGGATGCTTTTGCATTAAAAACGAGGAATAGTATGTATAGAATAATTTTACATATATGTATATGTGTATGTGTGTGTATATGTGTATATTATATACACCTATTTGTGTCTAATGGTATCACCGGTAAGGCAATAATAACAATGTAGATGATAATTGTCAAAATACCTATGTGGTTCTGTATCGCAAAGTATGTGAGACTCTCCACATAGAAGGTAGATGAAGTAAACCATTTATTCAGACACCAGAGAACCATATCCCACAAGCCATCTATCCAGCCAGCCCACTTCATCATAACAGCAAGGAACCCAAAACATTCAATATACAATATAACAACATGGAGCCTTGCCATCCCAAAATCTCTCTGACCCCCTGCTGGGGTCTTCCCCAAAACAAACTCACAGTACAGCTACGTCAGCCTGTTCCATTCTCTCTCTCTCTCTCTCTCTCTCTCTCTTTCTCCCCCTCCCTCTCTCACTCACTCTTTCTCTCTCAGCATTTTCCTATGACATAACTTCCTTTTCCTGTCAGGAAGCTCCTCCCACCACATATGTCTTAGGCTTCCTGTGCCATAAGCGGGTCACATGACCTATTAATGGGTGGAAAAGATCTTCAAATCTAATTGCTACTACAAATGGTAACCATCTCTAGGATGGGGCAGGGGGGAGGGAAGAAAAACAAACAAAAAAGAAATTTACATGATAAGTTTATTATATATTTAAAAGGAATAGCAAGTTGTATGTAATAGATTTGCAGTTTTATATACAATCTTTTTTATTGTACTATATTATGGAAATGTTTGTTTTATTTTGTAAATTAAAAATTAAGTAAGTTAATTAAATTACAAATTAAATTAAAATTTAAATAAGAAAATAAAAGAGTAAGAATCAAGGGAAAAATTTTAAAAATTAAAAAAAATGAGTAATAGTTTCCTCTGAATGTAGGTTCATAGAACCTTAGTTCTGAAGCTGGAAGTTTAACAGTTAACCCCTTCATTTCATAGATGAAGCAACTGAAGCTAGAGTAATTAAATGACTCATCCAGGGACACACAGCTCAGTCATGTCTGAGGCAGGCACCTCTAGGTACATCTCAAAACAATGCATGCTTTAGTGTTAAAGGTAACACCTTTGATTTCGCTGGTATAGGGCATTCCTGGGGGAGAAAATTCCCTTTACCAGTGCAGATTGGCACCTTCTATGCAAATTATAGCCTTAGGGAATTGCCCAAAATACTGAGAAATTAAGTGACTCGCCCGGTCACACAGCCAATGTGAGACAGAGGCAGGGCTTGAACTCAGTTGTTACTGGCATGGGCATCTCTCTCTCTCTCATCATAACAATTAGATGCCCCTTTTAGTCACTGATAGTACATAAAAATGACAATTAGGTTTTATTTCATTTAGCAAGTTAGCAAGAAATGTAATTTATAGTGTTTGCTAATGTGGGTGTGGAATCGTTTCAATGCAATTAGTGATACAAGGCACATTTGTGACCCTTTGTACAGTAGATAGAATGTATGCAAATCTTGACATTTTTAAGTGATAAAGTAATGATAATCTTAATGATGATAATAATAGTAAGCCTAATATTTGTAAAGAGCTCAATAATTTTGAACAGCCCATATTCATTTTTCTATTGAAATGGGATTATGCTTCACACCAGGAGAGGCAGTATGGTTTCCTGGAGAGTCCTGGATTTGGAGACAGAAAATCTGTTTTGACTCCTAGCCTTTCTCCTAGTAATGTGTCTGATCTTGGGAAAGGCACTTCTCTGGACCATGGTTTCCTCATTGTGTAAGTTGAGAGGGTTGAACAAAATGAGCCCCAAGTTTCCTTCCATCTCTAAATCATATGAGCCTTTGATGTGTGAGATGGGCAATTCATTTCAACAAACATTTCTTAAGCTCCTTAAGCAAGTCATCGGGCAGGGAGGATATTATTCTTTCCAAGGAGAAAGGCCATGTATTTATTATTTCAAGACTTGTCTACCTAAGTTCAGGGAGTCTTATTACCAGGAAGGTAGCCACAAGGTAGTGCATTTTTTTTTTTGCTAGGGGGAAGGCAGGGCAATTGGGGTTAAGTGACTTGCCCAAGGTCACACAGCTAGTAAATGTGTCAAGTGTCTGAGGCCGGATTTGAACTCAGGTACTCCTGACTCCAGGGCTGGTGCTCTACTAAGTGTGCCACCTAGCTGCCCCTTGGTAGTGCATTTTTTTGGCAACATCAACTCATGATGACTTTTAGCCCCAGAAGACCAGATGTCTGATCTTTTAGCCCATTTTCCTCATCTGTAAAATAAGTATTAATATCTATAGTACCTATCTCCCAGACTTGCCATGAGGATCCAATGAGATAATCTATATGAAGTGCTTTGCAAACCTTAAAGTGCTATATATGTGTTAGGTATTGTCTGTGAATCTATTCGTGTATGTATCTATACTGAAGCATCATTGGAAAATGTAGCCCATTATAATTGTCATAGATCTTGTCAAGTACTGAAAAACATCTACAAAGGTGAGTTTCTAGACACAAAAGTTTGTAGTTTTGCAGGGACCTTGTGGGGAGCAGTGACCTAGGCAGGCAAGAGGAGAAGGGGGTAGAAAGGTAAGAAGCTCTATGTCTATTATCAACCCATATACCAAAGGGATAAGTAGCTGGCCGTGACACCCACTAGAGTATAAACTCCTGAGTGCAGGGATTGTTCTGTTCTCTTGGCTTTGTATCCACAGTGCCTAGCATATTGTCTGGCACTTTGTAGACTCAATCTTCTAAGATGGTAGTGAACAGAATTCAGCTTGCTAAAATGTTTTATTATTGTTCAGTAGTTTTCAGTTGTGTCCAACTCTTCGTGACCCCATTTGGGGTTTTGTTGGTAAAGTTGCTGAAGTAGTTTGCCATTTCCTTCTCTGGCTCATTTGACAGATGAGAAAACTGAGGCAAACGGGGTTAAAGTGACTTGCCCAAGGTCATACAACTCATAAGTGTCTGAGGCCAGATTTGAATCTCAGGAAGACGGAGTTTTCCTGACTCCTGACTCCATGCCTGGCCTTCTATCAACTGTGCCACCTAGCTGCCCTTTAATGAAATAGAAAGAAATAGAGAGCAAGATCTTGAACTAACGTTCGTAGCTTTAGCCAACCATAAACAAGAAGTTAGGCCCTTTTTGGGGTGGGTTGTGGTTTGGCTATGAAACAGAACACTTCTGTAGGTGTGTAGCCAGAATGGCCTTTGTTTTCTTTGAATGACTCAGTTTACCTCATTGAGCTTCCCTGGACGCTGGGGCTTGCTCTTCCGGGGCAGGAGGCCCGGGGAGCATGCCGGGAAGCAGACAACTTCCTGTGTGAGGAGTCATGGGGCTGGCTGAGGGGAGGTGTTAACGGCTATGCTAGGGGGAGGGGCCAACTCAGGAACCAATCGGCCCTGGTCATTTGGGCGGAGCTTGATGATGTCAAAAACCCTATAAGAGGGGAGAGGACAGCTTGAAGATTTTCTCTTTCCTTTTTCGGTTGGAGCCAGCGACAGTTACATCGTCAGTTACAGCGACCGTTACATCGTCAGTTTCAGTTGCAGCTTCAGTTACAGACACAGACACAGCTGAGGCAGGAGCTGCCAGTAGCAGAGCTGATCTACGGGAGGAAGCTGAACAAAGACTTCAGGCCAGTGGGTAATCTTATTACCATCAAGGGGGAAACATGATTTTGCTTTACGCAATCATGTTTCTCTGTAGCCTCCTGGTTACTCTTTCAAGGCGTACTTATTGGGCCTGGAAGCTTTCGATCAACATATCAAAATGGGGTTGCTGGTTCATGGGTTGGTTACTGTTGAGCCTAAATAAATGTTTTGATTCTTCTGCCTTCTACTTTGAGAGTTTCTTATATCCGGCGATTCCGAACCTTTCAGACATGTTTATGATCCTCTTTGAGATTATAAACTCTGCCCTCCTGATACATTTGGCGTCACGAACAGGATCGCTAGGTATAAGATCTCTATTTAGAAGCAGAACAATTTCAGAGGAAGAGATGAATATCCCAGGATGGGAGGATCCATTTTATTCCTCCCTAGCAAAAGAATTGGCTAAAAAAGCTGGACCCTGTGAAAACTGGGAACCAAGGCTACGGAGAGGAGATCCTAGGGATTTGGAAAAGTGTTTACGAGAAGTTGGGATTCAGTCAGGGGCATCACTATCTAGGCAAAGCTGGATAGTGTTATCAGCCTACCGGCTAGTATACGAAAGATTGAGATTAAGTGAAAGACATGGGGGCACTCCTACCCCACAGGAAGAAGAGGAATCTCAGATAGCAGGAGACCAAACTGACTCAAATGAGAACTTTTCTATTAATGTGGCTAAGAGCAACAGGAGACCAAAAAAGCCCAGAGTGCATTTCAACCCAGCCCAGAAAGAGCCTGACTGCCTGCTTCGTCCTAGCCATGGTGGCAGAGGAAGTGAGTGGGGAGAGAATGAGACAATGTTAGGGGCTGAGGCACAAAACACTACTGGGGTTCAGGATGTGCCTCACACAGAGAATAGGAGATGGTTAAATGATCAGACAAGGGCTCGACCCATACAAAGGAGGAAGACAGAAACCCGAGGTGAAGATTCAGTTACAAGGGAAATTCAGGAAGATTTCTCACCGCAAGAGGTCACAGATATTTTGAGTAGATTCAGCCAAAGAATAGGAGAACCATTGATATCTTGGATGGTAAGACTCAGTGATCAAGGGGCCGGTGGAATATCAGTAGATGGGACAGACTGCATGAGATTCATAGGTATCAGCCATGATCCTCTAGTTCAACAAGCTTTTAGGGAACATCATCAGCAAGGAGATGGTGATAGCAGGACTACTCTGTTGGCATTAGCCGCTGTGGGATGCAATAAGAGATATGCTACTGATTCTATGTGGCCCACTGAGCACAGACCCTGGTATTCACTTAGAGATTGTATCATGAGACTAAAGGAGGAGGTAATGAAGACTGCCATTATGACAGGAACTGCAGACAAATATTACAATGATTCAATGGAACTGCCTCATAGGAATTTAATAATTAGGACAGCTCCCCCTGCTTATAAACAACTAATTTTGAATTTATTACTTGGAGAAGTAGGGAGCCGTCTTACAACAGTGATAAATAAGATTTTACAGTTATATGACTTAGGTGACTGGGGAAGGGATAGATCTCCTCGAGAGAGAAGAGTGAATAACCAGCAAACTTGGCGCCAAAGGAGAGTAACAAGGAAAGAAATGTTTACTGCTTTATTGAGAGCAGGGGTAGGTTTTGAAATGATAGATGGAATTCCAACCAATGAATTATATAGAATGTACAGAGATAAAGGCCTTGATAACAGGAGAGATAGGGAAATCAGAACTGCTCCTGCAAATGCTACAGATGTTGAACCTTCATACCCAAGTGAATCACATGAAAGGGAATACTAGGGAACAGGCCAGGCCCCAGCCCAAATTAAGGAAATACACAGGCTGGATTGTAGACCTCACATTAACTTGACCATATATTGGAAAAATGGGTCAAGTACGGTAACTGAGGCATTAATAGATACTGGGGCCGAGGCCACCCTTATTTATGGAAATCCAGACAAGTTCAGCCATGGAACTCCTATTACCATTACAGGACTAGGAGGGACTGAAATATCAGCCAGACAAGTTAAATTAATGATGAAAATTGGACAGTTGCCCAAGAAAGATTATAGTGTGGTTATTGTGACTATTGCTGAATACATCAATGGAATAGACATATTGAAGGGTATGACCTTAAATTTACCCGAAGGGAAATACCAATTTGCTGTGAGGAAAATAGGCATTAATGCAGTCTTAGTGGGGAAAATCAAGATGGATCCAATCACTTTGCCCGAACCTTCTGAAGTAATTACTTTGAGGCAATATCGTGTGCCAGGTGGGCAAGATGAAATTGCCAACACTATAAGAGAATGTGTTGAGGCAGGAGTGTTAGTCCCTACAACTACTCAATGGAACAACCCTGTCTGGCCAGTCCGAAAATCAGATGGAACATGGAGGATGACAGTAGATTATAGACAGCTGAACAAAGTGACTCCTCCCTTGTATGCTGCTGTCCCAGACACGGTTACTTTAATAGAGAGAATACAAAAACGTGAAGGGACTTGGTATGCAGTTATTGATTTGGCCAATGCCTTCTTTACAATCCCAATAGACCCCAAGCAATGGAATCAGTTTGCTTTTACTTGGCAAGGCCGACAGTATACATTTACACGCCTGCCGCAAGGATATATTCATAGCCCAACTATTTGCCACAGGATTGTAGCTGAACATTTGGATGAATTAAAGTTACCTGGTGTACAGCTTACACATTACATAGATGACATCATGATACAGGGAAAGAATATAAAGGAGGTGGAGGAGAGTTTAGTATTATTAATTGACCATATGAAAAGCAAAGGATGGGAAATCAACCCCGCAAAGGTTCAAGGGCCAGCTCAAACTGTAAAATTCTTGGGGATACAGTGGAATAGAGGACTGCGAGAAATTCTCCCACAAGCTCGACAAAAAATCCAGGATTTTCCCACCCCTACCAATAAGAAAGAGGCCCAAAAGTTCATAGGGCTGTTTGGTTATTGGAGACACCACATCCCACATTTGGGACAGATTTTAAAACCCTTGTATAAAGTCACCAGAAAGAAATATGAATTTGACTGGGGACTTGAACAAAGTAGAGCTTTTGAGGAAGCAAAGGCTGCTATTCAATTAGCTCTAGACTTATGGCCTATGCAAAATGGGCCAGTGGAGTTACAAGTGACTGTACAAGATGACTATGCAAATTGGAGTCTGTGGCAAAAACAACAAAGCCGAAGTGTACCTTTAGGCTTTTGGTCAAGGAAACTGCCCTCATCTGGAGTGCAATATACACCTTTTGAGAAGCAGCTGTTAGCTGCATATTGGGCTTTAGTAGAAACTGAGCAACTAACTCTGGGTCATGAAGTGGTATTAAGGCCTGGAATTCCAATTATGACTTGGGTAATGAGTACCCCAGCTTCTCACAGAATTGGACATGCACAAGAGGCAAGCATAATCAAATGGAAGTGGTATATTCAGAATAGGTCCAGAGCAGGCAAAAATGGAGTTTCTGCTCTACATGAATCTGTGGCGAACATTAATACTGAGAGCAATGAAAAGCCCCTTGAATCTAAGCAACAGATGGTACCATCCTTAGTGAAATGGAATAATGGATATGACGGACTAAATGAAGAACAGAAGAAACATGCTTGGTTTACTGATGGGACAGCAAAATATTTAGGACAGAAGAGACATTGGAAAGCAGTAGCCTATAACCCCTGTACAAGGAGAACTCTGGAAAGTTCTGGGATAGGTGGAAGTAGCCAATATGCTGAACTGATGGCAGTGCATCAGGCCATCAGAGCAGAGAAAGGAGGACAGTGTCATATATTTACTGACTCGTGGGCGGTAGCTAATGGATTAGCTACGTGGATGCCTATATGGAGGAATCAGAATTGGGAGATTCATGGCAAACAAGTTTGGGGTAAAGAGTTATGGGAAAATATATGGGACATGTCTTTGGTTACAGATCTGTCAGTTTTTCATGTTGATGCTCATGCAACCCTGACCACACCAGAACGTGAGTACAATGCACATGCGGATCGACTAGCAAAGATTGCTACTGAATGTATTGTCCCTACTCCGACTCCAACTGATGACCCAGCCTTAGCAAGATGGGTCCACCAGACTGCTGGCCATTTAGGGGTCCAGGCCACCCATCGATGGGCACAGGATCGAGGTATCAGTATTTCTCATGCGTTGTTAAAACAAATAACAGAGGAGTGTTGTATATGCCAATTAGAAAAAGAACGAACTCTTCCTAGGATAGTTACTGGAGAAATAGCAAGGGGAAAAGTTCCAGCCCAAATTTGGCAGATAGATTATATTGGCCCACTACCCCAGGATAAAGGATGTAAATATGTATGTACGTGTGTTGACACCTATTCAGGTGTACTAGTGGCTTGTCCTTATAAAGACGCAACTCAGAAAAACACCTGTAAAACTCTAGATATTGTAAGTTTATATTATGGAACCCCAATGCAGATTCAAAGTGACAATGGGTCACATTTCAAGGGCAAAGAAGTGGAAAGATATTGTGTGTTGAATAATATAGAATGGATATATCATATTCCATATTACCCACAAGCATCTGGGCTAATTGAAAGAATGAATGGATTGTTGAAAGAACAGCTGAGAAAATTAAGCTCAAATAATTCATATCGACATTGGAAGGATAATTTGTCTATTGCCTTACGTAATTTGAATAATAGACCCTTAGGGGGGAGTACACCTCTAGCCAGAATGATGACCCCAAATCTGCAGATCAGAGAACAGCAAACATGTGAGATCCAAAACATTGAATTTTGGACTGTGAGGGAAGATGTCCCACTACCAAGTCCAGGAACACCCGGTTCAGCAGGATATGATTTACATTGCATAGAGAATTTTAGGTTAAATAGGAAAGAGATAAGAAAAACCCCTACTGGAGTATGTATGAGAATCCCCAAGAATCATCTTGGACAGATATTACCTAAACCAGGATTAGCGGCTCAAGGAATACATGTATTGGCTGGAGTGATAGATTCTAATTATCAAAAAGAAATTGTTGTGACACTCCAGAATATGGGTAAAAACCCTGTACAATTTTGTAGAAATGATAGGATGGTTCAAGTCATTATTATCCCCTGTAAAAAAATACCCTTTGTGAAAACTGACCCTCCTCCCAAAATAACTACTAGAGGGGCAAAAGGGTCTTGCTCCATTGATAGAATAAAGTCAGGAGCTAAGGTATGGGTAAAACGGAAGCCAGATGATATTCCAAAGGCTGCAGAAGTTATAGCCCATGGGAAGGACAACACTGTAACAGTTGTCTATTCAGGGGAAAATAATTACCAAATCGTACCCCTGAACCATATATTTTACCGTGAATAGGTTATAATAATAGATTCACAGACTACTCTTTTTGTCCTTTGTTTTGGCTAACCTTGTTGCTAGTTTTGTTTCCTTCAGGCTTAAGCACCCTGCACTTTCCGGTGACTGCCTAAGCATGTAGCATTCTTGGAATTCCTGCCAGCTCGTTAAAGAAATGACCTCTGGAATGGGACTTTTTGGGGGCAGGGCCATCTCTACATCCAATTTCAGCATGAAGAAGCTATGGAAAATGAGACCTTCACCCCTCACCCCAAGATTTTGAGCCCCAATCGTTCAAGGGGGGTGGAAATGATGATAGTGTTCTGTTTACTTATTTTGTGTTATCCTTGCTGTGTTGTTTTATTGTTATGATATTATTGATCCTATGTAATGGATACAAGGATTTAGGGGTGGACATTTGAATTGTTGATAATTGTTTTGGGGATGATTGATTGAAGAGATTATTTTGCTGGGATCTAGGGGTGGATCACATTTGAATCGTAAACCAATGTTTGGGAATGTTACTGAATGATATGTTTTGCTTTATAATGAATGATATGTTTTAGTTTCCTTTGTAATTGGATCACAATGTATGTTCTAGGATACATGGCTGATTAGATTATGTATCCTATAACAAGGGGTGGAGTGTAGCCAGAATGGCCTTTGTTTTCTTTGAATGACTCAGTTTACCTCATTGAGCTTCCCTGGACGCTGGGGCTTGCTCTTCCGGGGCAGGAGGCCCAGGGAGCATGCCGGGAAGCAGACAACTTCCTGTGTGAGGAGTCATGGGGCTGGCTGAGGGGAGGTGTTAACGGCTATGCTAGGGGGAGGGGCCAACTCAGGAACCAATCGGCCCTGGTCATTTGGGCGGAGCTTGATGATGTCAAAAACCCTATAAGAGGGGAGAGGACAGCTTGAAGATTTTCTCTTTCCTTTTTCGGTTGGAGCCAGCGACAGTTACATCGTCAGTTACAGCGACCGTTACATCGTCAGTTTCAGTTGCAGCTTCAGTTACAGACACAGACACAGCTGAGGCAGGAGCTGCCAGTAGCAGAGCTGATCTACGGGAGGAAGCTGAACAAAGACTTCAGGCCAGTGGGTAATCTTATTACCATCAAGGGGGAAACATGATTTTGCTTTACGCAATCATGTTTCTCTGTAGCCTCCTGGTTACTCTTTCAAGGCGTACTTATTGGGCCTGGAAGCTTTCGATCAACATATCAAAATGGGGTTGCTGGTTCATGGGTTGGTTACTGTTGAGCCTAAATAAATGTTTTGATTCTTCTGCCTTCTACTTTGAGAGTTTCTTATATCCGGCGATTCCGAACCTTTCAGACATGTTTATGATCCTCTTTGAGATTATAAACTCTGCCCTCCTGATACAAGGTGACAGAAAATAAAGTGGCTTTAAAGGTTCTTTCATTGGGGAAGGGGGTCAGTACCAGACTCCTCATGTGTTCCAACTCAAATACATGTCCTTGTCGCCTTTCAGAAGGTCCTTTACTCAAGGAGTTTCAGAGCTGAAGCCATTCCAAACCTGACGCCATTCCAAACCTGACCTCCTGTCTGGGTCTGCTGAGCTTTGCTCTTTAGAGCTGGATGACCTTGTGTTTTTATTGCAGACTCATTCAGGGAGCTTATGATGAGTGCCTCAGACAAACACATTTTGAAAGCAGATCAGTTGGTAAAACACAGATTTTAAAACATCCAAAGCTATGCATATTCTCATTCTATCTCTGGCTCTTTTATTCTAGCAATCTGGGGAGCTCACCTGACCTTTTCATACCTTGTAACTTCATCTTTCCCGCAAAAACAACAACCAAACACTCAAAAAATCATTCTGCCCACTCCAAGGGCATCTCTGAAAGTGTGCTGGATTTGGAATGAGAAGGACTGGGATTCAGATCTCAGTTTGCTGATTGTTACCATAAGTCCTTATGTAAGTCCTTTATTTTTAAATAATATTTATTACCCCCCATTACATGTAAAAAGAAATTTAACATTAAAAAAATTTTTTTGAGTTCCAAATTCTATCCCTCTCTCCTTCCCCGCCCCCTCTCTGAGACAGTAAGCAATCTGATATAGGTTATATGTATACAATCATTTGCATATTAGTCATTTTGTTCAAGACTTGAACAAGGAAGAAAAAAGAGAAAGAAAGAAAAAATGAAGGGAAGGAAGGAAGGAAAGAAGAGAGTGGAAAAAATAGTATGCTTCAGTCTGCATTCAGAGTCCATCAGTTCTTTCTCTAGAGATGGATAGCATTTTTCATCATAAATCTTCCAGAATCGTCTTAGATCATTGTACTTCTGAGAATAGCTAAGTCATTCACAATTGATCATCATACACTGTTGCTATTAATGTATACAATGTTTTCCTGGTTCTGTTCACTTCACTCTGCATCAGTTCATATAAATTTTTCCAGGTTTTTCTGAAATTATCTTGCCTGTCATTTTTTATAACACAATAATATTCCATTGCAATTATATACCACAACTTGTTAAACCGTTCCCCAACTGATGGGCATCTCCTAGAGTTTTGATTCCTAGCCACCACAAAAAGAGCTTATGAAAGTTCTTCAATCTGACTATCTCTCAGTTTCTTCATATGTAAGATAGATGATCTCTCTAAGTTCTAGAAATCTCTGAGCCTAAGACTAGCTAAAGAAAAAACAAAAGCAAAGAAAAAGAAACATTTGTCAAACAAAGTCCTGTGATGCTAAGGCACCATTTAGAGTTTGCTGTGAGACTGAATCCTGAACATCTGAATAGGAACTGGAGAATTCAGCTAGGGACACAAATGTTTACAAATATCCAAATGATTGGTATTGTGTGACCAGAGCATCAATAGAAGGGAAAAGGGTCCAGCAACAAATAGAAAATGCTCTGTTTGAGCAGTTAAAGTCCTTCCCAATTTAGCTCTTTCCTACCTTTCCTGTCTTCTTATATTATGCTAGGTGGCACAGTGGATATAGTGCCAGGCCTGGATTCAAGAAGACTCCTCTTCTTGAGTTCAAATCTGGCCTCGGACACTCACTAGTTATGTGACCCTGGGCAAGTCATTTAACACCGTTTGTCTCAATTTCCTCATCTGTAAAGTGAGCTGAAGAAGGAAATGGCAAACTACTTCAGAATCTTTGCCAAGGAAACCCAAATGAGAGCAGGTTGAATTGGGCAGGACTGACAACATGACCCAACAACAACAAAAATGATAATAACAGTGCCTATCTCAAAGGGTCGATGTGAGTATAAAATAACACAACACAGTGGAGCCCTTACAAATGAACATATTTAATTCCAAAAGTATCATCAAAGATATAAAAGCACATCACCCCAATGTGTGGGAGGCATAATCCTCCTTCCCCTCTCTGGACCACCTCAGTCTCTGGGGAAAAGGATAAGGATTAGCTTGGGAAGAGTTTAGCTCAGGACTCATAGGGCTTCTTAAACTTTTCCACTCATGACCCATTTTTGCATTTTGGCGGTGTTCATTGCCGTTGTGTGGCCTGAGGGTGTGAGCAGTGCAAAGTGCACAGGCTTTGTGTTCAGCTCCAAAGCTGCAGTGAAGTTGTGTGATGCAACATGAGCAAACACTGCCAGAAACACCTAGGATTCATCACACATTTGATTTTTAATTAATTTTTGGTTACTGTGTGTTCAGAAACCTGTTACCATTGCCAAATTTTTCATGGTTGTGACCACAGTTTCAGAAGTGCTACATAGAGCACGATACCACTTCCAAGTCCAAACCCTGTTGGGGCTCAAGTCTCAGGCACCCTGGTTTCTCAGGGCTTCCATGCCAGGTTGGCTGGCTGCTACACCAGACCACTGCAGCCCTGGTGCCAAGGTCACCATGGCTCAAACTCCTGGTCTGGTGGGGATCACCTCCAGCACCTAAAACTAAGGGCAAATAACCCAAAGCAGAAACAAACTTCCCAGACTCCTTTCTCAGAGCTGGAGTAAAAGAGGGAGAAGTCACAGGTTCAGTTTATAGTGTCCATCTATCTTGGATTCAACAGATAGACCAGGTCTGTCTCACCACTTTTAAAGTTGCAGGTAGCCAGTCAGTGGAGGCTATACCACCTACATGACCAGGGACGCAGTGGGCTCTATGTTAAGTAAATTGAGCATGCTCAAGGTTGGGTTACAATGATACTTGTAAGGGGTTTAGCAGAGTACCTGGTGTGTAGAAGTAGGTGATACATAAATGCTTATTCTCTTCCCCTTCCTTTTCCCATTCTCAATCCCATATCTTAGTCCTGGTTATCTTCTCAACTCTGCTTCCCTGGCTTCCTTCAAGATTCAGCTTAAATCCTACCTTTTACAAAAGATCTTTCCAGGTCCTGCTAGCTACCAATACCTTCCACTTTCAGATTACTATCCACTATATAGACCTTGTATATACATAGCTATTTGCATGTTGCCTCCTCCATTAAAAATATGAACTCCTTAAGAGCAGGGAATAGGTTTTTCCTTTTATTTGTGGCACAATTCCTGGCACATATTCACAGTAAGTTCATAATAAATGCTTGTTGATTCACCAGCAGTAAGAGCATAGGACTGTACCTTGAGACCTTTTTCATTAGGCCTTTCTGAAAGCTGTGCTAACTAATTAAGACTTACTGTGAAAAAAGTAAATCTGAAATGATTGGTTTATCTTGTCTATACCATGATAAAGAGTTTTAAAATGTCAGTGGAACTACGAATTATTCTGCAATGGGAAAAGGCTCTCATACTTTTCTGACCTATTGAGTCTGCAAAACTAAGCTTGTAGTCTGATCTGGCACTGTCTAGGGGCCAGAGTAGTCAATTAGTAAGTTTTATGTTCTATTTCTTGCCAAGAGGGCCTTATGCTTAAGTAGAGATAGTGGTGGGCCACAGTGTGATTTCATGCTCAGTCCTAAAAGATTCCCCTTGCTCAGATACGTTTTGTCTACCAGCTTGACACGGTACCTAAAGCTTCAACCCTTAGAGATTCAATGCTTTGTGTTAAGACATTGAATCGTCAGGGATCTCTCATTAAAATTCAATGGCCTCCTCTCTGCACCCCAGGACTGATCTCATATTCATTTAAACTCAATTCAATCAGCTTTTATTAATTGCCCAGATATTATGTTAGGTACCAAAGATACAAAGTCAAACAAAGAAAAGCTCTTGACCTCAAGAAGCATATATTCTATGGGGCAGGGGAGGGGGAGTAATATGTACACAGAGAAGTAAATACAAAATACATGACAATAAAAACAAAGTTTTATTTTGGAGGGAGGAGAAAAGAGAAGACTAAAAACTTGGTGAATTAGGAAATGTTTTGAGTAGGAGGCAGCAATCGAATTGAGTATTGAAGGGAGCTAGGGATTCTAAAGGGCAGTTAGATAGGAAGACGAGTTCAAAATTGGCCTCAAACCCTTACTAGCTGTGTGACCCTGGGCAAGTCACTTAACCCTATTTGCCTCAGTTTCCTCATCTGTCAAATGAGCTGGAGAAGGAAATGGCAAAACCACTCCAGTATCTTTTCCAAGAAAACCCCAAATGGGGTCATGAAGAGTCAGGCACAAGTGAAATGACTGACAACAGCAAATGTGTTGGATACAAAAGAGCATGGAACTGGGTAATAACATCTTGGATACTCCGATTTTGAATTAGATTTTGTTGTAATGTATCCTCCTCTCTAATGCTGACCTATAATAGGAACTGCCATGACCGACGTGATAAAACATATTTCCAGTGTCTTGTCTAAAAGGGATTTAGAAATTTTAAAAGAAAAATATGTTATTTCTACTAGTTACCTTCATTGTGCCGAACTTCAAGAGAACCTAAATCTGAAAATATGCCAACATTCTTCAATTCTTTATTACATGTGTGCATATATACATAAAAGAACCCATGTGTAGTGGAAAAATCTTTGGGATTAGAGACAGATGACCCGAATCCAAATCCCAGTTCTGAATACATGGGATCATAGATCAAGATTTAGGATCAATGCCAAATCAAATGTTCTTTCTTTTAGGTCAGTGACTGTGGCCAAGTCATTAATTTCTCAGAGCTTTGCTTTCTTATTTTGTAAGATGGGGCAGCACACTATGATGGAGAGATGACCAACCTTAGAATCAGGCAGAACTGGGCTCATACCGCCTCTGACACATACTGGCGAGGTGATTCTGGGTAAATCTCTGAGCTAATAACAAGTTGATGATCTGCATTGGTGAAGGAAGGTTATGGAAATCAATCAATATATATGTTGTGTTTGTATATGTGTATATATATATATATACATAAGACATACATATGTATATTATGTATATATATACACATATATGTCTGTTTCCATATATACATATGTCTTTGAATATATAAAGATATCATTGTAGATAGATGAGAGCCAGTATGGTATAGAAGGAGAAGAGCTTGATTTGGTGTTAAAACATCTTGGTTAGAATTCTGAGTCTGATTCTTGACTAGCTATGTAAACTTGAGAAAGTCACTCCAACGCTTTGGGTCTCAGTTTCACCATCTGTAAAATGAGAGCCTACACTAGACAATCTCTGAAGTTCATTCTAGTTCTAAATCTGATTATGATGTGATTTTGTGATCTCTAATGTCCTTTCCAGCTTTGAATCTTGTTTTTACCTATACTATTACCCCATAGAGTTGTGAATAAAACACTCTGAAAACCCTAAAATACTATAGAAATGTGAATTATTATTACGTGATCATATGGAATTATTACATGATTATGTTATATATTCATATTATGCATATTATATTATTAGTATATATTATGTATATAATACATGCATATATAATAGTTACATATACAATATATAATGTATATATAATATATTGTATAATTTAATTTATATGATACGATTATTTAATTTGTCATATAATTTTTATACACATATATACATATACACAATACACACATGTATATGTGTGGCGCATATATATACATATACACATGTGTGTATGTATGTATGCATGCATGCATAAATGTATGTATAATAGGGGCAACTAGGTGGCACAATGAATAGAACGCCAGGCCTGGAATTAGGAACACTTGATTTCAAATCTGGACTGAGATACTTATTAGCTGTGTGACCCTGGGCAAGTCATTTAACCTTGTTTGCCTCAGGTTCCTCATCTGTCAAATGAACTGGAGAAAGAAATGGCAAATCACTCCAGTATCTTTGCCAAGAAAACACCAAATGGGGTCGTAAAGTGTCTGATACTACTATACATACATACATATGTACATATGTGTATATATATACATATATATGTATGTGTATATATATATATATACACACACACACATATGTATATGTATATTTGGGGGGTGGGTTCTGGAGTAGTTTCCTCATCTATAAAGGGACAGAATTAAGATAGGTGATCTTTTAAGTCTCTTCCAGCTCTAGCATCTTATTGATCCTGTTGGTGAAAGCAAGAATCCCCTGGCTCTTGAGTGTTGAATGTAACCTTTCTGCTTATCATATGAACCCAGCATCCTTTATTCCCTTTTCTGGCCTTCCCTCTATCTCAGCCCTCTTCCACCATTTTCTGTGATCTCTAGCCAAGTGGATAGAACTTCTTTTTATCTTAATCCAGAGGTTCCATGTGCTGTTTATTTATAAAACCTTCCCCTTAAATAAAACATTTTGTTCCTGCAACTTACAGTCTTTTAGGTATGATAGCCTTCCTCTTCCTTTCAAGTGTGGTAATAATAATACATGCATTCACCTACACCAAGGCAAATCCATGTGAGTCTAGGAGGATAAAATTGCCTCTATTGATAATCTCTCTCTTTGCCTTTCCCTTCCTCCTTTCTGAGAGACATAATCCTACAGTCCTGGGATGGTGTTGAGACATAGTAAATAAAACTTTCTTGTTACATTAAAAAAACTATACACCTATGTGCATAATAATAATAACAGTAATAATAACAGGTTCCCTGTTTCTTCTTCCTCTACCCCATACGCATTTGCTGAATGCTTACTCTGTGCCAGGCACTATACTAGGCTCTGAGAACATAAATATATATGTGTGTGTGTGTGTGTGTGTGTGTGTGTGTGTGTGTGTGTGTATGTATTAAATAATCTATGCTTTCCCTATGTACAAGATATAGGGACTAGATTTTTATTGATCCCGTTGATAAAGGGAAATTTCAGGTGGAGAATCAACCTCTGCTATGTACATTTGTGCCTTTTATACAACCATGGTATTAGAGAGTTGCCTAAAACTTTGCAAGGGCAAGTGACTTACCCAAGGTCACACAGACAATATGGTAGGACTTCAATCCATATCAAACGCATACAAAATAAATACAGGGGTAATTTGCTAGACTAAGTCACTAGTGGCCAGTGGGGACAAGAAAAGACCTCATGTAAGAGGTACCATTTGAGCTGAGTTTTGCAGGAAATTAGAAAACATAAGAGATGGTTGTAAGGTGTGAGTGCTTTCTAGGCACAGTGGCTAGCTTTGCAAAAGCACTGGGGTGGAATGTCTTGTGTGAGAAACAGCAAGATGGTCCCTAGAAACTCTTTTCTATTAAGGAGGTGTCTTAATTATTTAATAAACCCTGTGAATAGGTAATTCTCAAAAGATATAATTTCAAAAGTATGGACATTTAATTCATACTTAGTGGTCATTTAGTTATTTCTAAGGGAATATTCTTATAAATATGGATTATCAGACAAGAATTATGTTAAATTTCATTTAAAGCACGAGTCTATAAACAAACAAGTAAACAAGAAGCCCAGTCCAAAAGCATCCATTTTCTTCTCTCTGAGGGCACCAGAATAAAATCATCTTCTGCTTGATCCAGGGCCTCAGAGCCCAGCTGCTCTTTTGCCGTTGGCCCCAAGGATGTGAGGGTCAGCTAGGCGGTGCAGTGGATAGAGCACTGGAGCTGGAGTCAGAAAGATGCGTCTTCCTGAGTTTAAAATCCGGCTCCAGACACTTACTAGCTGTGTGACCCTAGGTAAGTCACTCAATCTTGTTTGCTTCAGTTGCCTCATCTGACAAATGAGCTGGAGAAGGAAAGAGCAGGAGTGGTTTACTCCTGTATCTTTACCAAGAAAACCCCAAATGGTGTCATAAGGAGTCGGACATGACTGAAATAATAGAACAACAAGGAGCAAGGAAGTGAAGACCTGGCTCTTTTTGCCATTCTAGTCTTCATACACTTTGTTCATTTTCTAGAACTCAATGATTCGACTACATTGGCCTCCTTGCACACAATACTCCGCCTCTCCACTTCCTGCCTTCACACTGGCTTTCCCTCATATCTGGAACATTCTTCTCCCCTCACCTTCACCTCTCAAGTTCCCTGTTTTCCTTTAAGACTCAGCTCAAAAATCTTCTTCAGGACTTCCCCAATCCCGTAAGAGGCTAGTGCCTCCTGCTATCAAATGACCTTTTGTATATTTTATCTATATCCTGTATGTACCTAGTTATTCTCATATTGTTTCTCCCATTAGAATGTAAGCTCCTTGAGGGCAGGGACTCTGTGTGAGCATCTGTTTGTGCACAGGCCCATATACACCTTTAAATGTGTTCCCACAGTAAACAATAAATGCTTATTGTCTGACTGACTAATTCTCTCTAAATCCTTTCAGAATTAACATAAGCTGTTATTTTGAATTTCCCAAATATTTTCTGACCGCCTTTGTGTGTTTCTGTGTTTCAGGCTTGAAGTTGTTGCCAAAACCTCCCCCAACAACTTTCTTTCATGGGTTCCTAAATCACTTAGACAGAAAACAAGGCTTCTCCCACGCCATTAATCTCTGAGAAATATTTATGTTTGCTGTACATGTGGAGGTCACTAGAATACATATTTTACCACTTTGAGCTGAAGAAATAGTTTTGCCAACTCAGAATTATAGCTGCTCTGCTTTCCATCTTCAAGATGGTGCTCAGCTGGGTGGACACAGATAGATTTCTTACAGAAATCCAAAATCACACTGAGGTAGATTTAAAGGATGTTAGAACTGGGTAAAGGACAGAGAGATCCAGACAAGAAAGGGAGATTTCTCTACTCAGGATAAGATCGCTGTAGGTGTGCACGTCCACCTCTTTAAAAATCATTTTCATTATTTGAACTTGAAAAATACCCACAAATATAAACATTTCCATATATAAAGAACAGAAAAAGAGGATTATATACAAAATTGTAAATCTCTAATAAATGCATCTTATTTTCTTATACACAATAAATTAAACATACTAGTTTTAAAGCTGTTTTTTTTTAATCTATGTCTCCTTCAGAATTTCCTTCTGTTTTTTTTTCCTGTGCATTAAGATGATATTTCGAAGAACCTCTGTTCCTTTTTTTTTTTCTTTTTTGGACCTCACTATCACTAGCTTCCTTCATTCCCACCCTCTCATTAAAAAAATCCTGATACCAAATTTGGAAAAAGTTGGAAAATTTTGGAAAAATCCTGATAACAAATTTGGAAAGTTTCAGTTGGGGTTAAACTGCACAAGTTTATATTTGGGTTATCTGTCTATGCATTCTGTTGGTAGATGAATGGTTATCGATATTTTAATGATCTAAGCAAACCAAATATACAGAGTAAAACAAAGCAAAGCCATACGTTGGTCATACCCAAATATATTCAATACCTCAAGTCCCTCACCTCTCTGTCAAGATGGGGGTCACATGCTTAATTGTTCTTCTGGAGTCTTGGCTGGTCATTATATTAATCAGAGCTTTCGAGTCTTTCAAAGATTTTTTTGAACAATCACTTATAATATTGTAGTCATTGAATACATTGTTCTGGTTCTGCTGGTTCTGCTCCTATCACTCTTCTTCAGCTCATATGATTCTTCCCAGGTTTTTCTGAATCTGTCCCTTTATGTATTTCTTATGCACAATACATATGCCTTATTTTGAGGGATGACTATTACCTTTGCTCAGCAGCTCTTTGGACCAACTCTATTTTTATATCCTTCTCCTGGTCCTTACATATCCTAGACATCCTCATGTGTATAAATATCACTGCACTGCACTAGATGGTAAGGACTCTTTCTAGGTCACATTTTTATTTGTCCTTTATTCTTTCTCCTCCACTATTTTTCATTAGGAATTAATTAAAATATATGAAAATGTGGTGTATATGTGTGTTGAGAGTAATATGCCTATTTTAATTCCTTTTCTAGCATGATAGTCTAGATGTGGCTAGGGTTGGGCTTTGGGGAAATAGAAAACACAGGCTGTCCATCTTTGTCAAGAAGATTGATGACCTAGTCAATATCAACACAGAACACCTGGGAAAAGGCATAGATTTCCCTCCCTTTTCTCCTCCATTGCCACAGACCTTTCTCCTTTTCAACTAACATGTGGTTGTGGTCTTTCCCCTTAATTATATAAGCAAGTTCAATGTCAGCGAGGCTTGATTAACTCTTTACTCAAAATGTCTCTACAGAGGAGGAATCAGGTATCAGAGAATAATGGCTCCTCATTCCAGCTCCTTTGGGTGACCTTGGAAGATGTCACTCTAGTGGCCTTATTTTCCTTATCATTTCTTCACAGCTGTGGCAAGAATCTAAATGACAAATAGAGCTTTAAGTCTTTGTGGCTTACATAATTCAGAGTTTATTTGGGTACCGAGATCATTGTTTTCATATGGTACATTTTTATACTTGAGATTTTCTCACTGAATTTTGAACTGCCTATGGATGTAAATCTGAACCGTGTAGTTGATGTAAATCTGAACCATGTAGTTGAAAACCATCCTCTGCATTGAAATAAGTCAAATTTTCTAACGAAACACTAAAAACAAAAAAAGAAAGAAGCAATTCTGTTTGAAAGCTTACATAGTTGATTTCACTTTTTTTGTTTGTTTTATTCCTTGCTTCATTTTTCTTTGTTGAGTCTTTTAATCTGAAATCTGTTCTGAATCCTTTGTACCTACAGAACATCAAAAGGTTTGGGAGGGTAATGGGGGAAAAACCAAAATCACCTCTGATTTCAGATCGATCAATATTTCAGGGCCCAACTGAATGTTCAGATGACTTACTAAGTGGGGTCTTTATAACTTAAAAGTGAGTGATTCAAATTCTGCTCGTGGTACTCTAATTCAAGGGCATTAAGATGACACTATCAGCTAAGTTAACATCCCTTTCTTTAGCCTTTGGGAGATGTGTGTTTGCTGTTGCTATTTAGAAATGCTTTTTTCTTTAGAGGGGTTACTTGTGACATGCTTTTTTGGCTCCCCATTCTGGGAGAATTTAGGCAGTTTGGTTTAGTTACCTCATATAGTGAACTGATGAATCTCCCTAAAGTTCATTTGGTCATACGTGAAAACAAACTGTCACATGTGGAAAACTGAATCAAAACTGAACAAAGCCTCCAGGCCATCCACGACCTTCAGGCTTTAAATGTCTGAAAGCTATATATTATATGTAAAAAAAAACAACTTTAGGACATGAAGGTTGGTAAAATTCTGAGGGCTTAGGGTTTTAAAAAATGTTTTAGTGGCTGTTATTTCTTTCTCTAAGATTTGAACAATCTTTTTCACTGCTTCTGTGATTTCTGTCTCCCCCTGCCCCCCACAATACACTGCCTTCCCCTCCCAAAAGGGCATGCCGGGTTTATGAAATTTGAATATTGAAATTGAAATATGAAATTATGGTTTGATGGTCTTAATAAACATACCCATTGAATTTTTTTCTAGCACCTATATGAAAGAATTGCTGTACTTCAGTATGCTTTTGGAGTTCTCATCTTATAGGAATGAAAAAAATCATTTATTAAACACTACCTGTATGCTAAGCATTAGGGATACAAAAGCAAAAGCAAAGATTGTCCCTGACCTCAAAAAACTTACATTCTAATGGAGGAGATAATAATTAGCATTTATGTAGTTCTTTAAGTTTTGAAAAGCAACCATGGGAGGTAGGTACTACTGGTCTCCCCATTTTACAGATGACAAAATTTAGGCAGAAAGAGATTAGGTGACTTGCCCAGGATCACAAAGCTCATTTATAAGGCTGGATTTGAATTCAGATTTTCCTGACCCTAGATTCAACTTTCTATCCACTGTGCCACCTAGCTATGAGAATAGTGGCCAAGGAGGAGGGTTTTGAAGAAACTGATGTTCACACATGTTAAGTGACTTATGTAAGGTCACTCAGCCAAGAACTGTCTGAGGCACAATAGCAGTCATAGTGATGCTGACTCTACATCCAGCATTTTATCCACTATGTCTAAGTGTTTTTGTTAACTTTACTGCTTAGGGCAGCGACTGACACATAGATAGTACTTAATAAATGCTTCTTAATTGATTATGTATTATTTCATATATAATTATTATTTATTATTATATATCAAGTATTATTTAATATATAATTGATACAGACCTGGGAGAAAGTTCAGAGGTCATCTAATCTAACATCTTCAATTCAAAGATGAGAATATTGAGGATGGAGAAGGCTTGCTCACGGTCAAAGAAGGTGGTTGGAGGCACTGCTAGGGTTTGAATCTGTGTCCTTTGACTATAGATTAAGCTCTCTTTCCCCTGCCCCATGTCTGCATTCATTACATTAATGCCCAAGTCATCACAAATTCTGATGCTTGAAGCCTGCATGCTGAGGATTTTTTGCAAAGTATTGCTACTAACTAACCTATAGCTATTTAAATCACTGCACAACCCAGAGTGTGAAATGCTTTGAGCTCTGGGGCATTGTTTTCTGACATTGAGTAAATGCCTTGATGCAGGATGCTTGTCTTAACTGCTTTGAAAGTCAGCCATTCACCAATATAGTCCATATCTTCCCTGTCTCCTCTGAAATAGCCATTATCAAGAGTTCTCTGACTCATACATCCTGGTGAAACCCCCATGACATTATTCAGGAAGCCAAGCTCAAGTCACCTCAAAGAACCAGGGTAACATCCTGCCCTCACTGGCTTCTTAACATAAGAAGAAAGGGCCTGGGATTTGGGAGGTATAAATGCATCTGGGTTTCCTAAAACCATTCCAGGGGTAGGGAAGGAAGGAGCAAAGGGGCTTTTTGCTGCTGCAGGTGGAAGACAATAGCATGTGTAAGTTGACTATTAACTCTGCACTGCCCACCTCATTTCCGCGGTAATGTTTAACAAGACTTCATTGATTACGACAGCCTTGATGTGTAAATGGAACAGATGATTGCATTTGGGGCCCCACAAGCCCAAACCCTCATTAATCATTGATTTGTAGGAGGCTGTATTAGCCCCCTGGAGACTTCTCTTTTACTGGTGTGCCTGATCACAAGTTATTCTTATATAGAGTTACAGAATTTTAGAGCTAGAAAGGGGCTCATTAGAGAGCGCCTAGTCCAATCCCTTCCTTTTAGAGATGAGAAAACTTGAGGCAAAATTATGAAGTTGGCCAAGTCTGTCTTTGGCATCCCCAGAACATTCTCTTTTCTCTTCTTATCTATGCTTCTCTTTTACCCCTTCACATACCCAGTGACCTCATGCTCTTATCCTGCTCTCTCCTTTCAAAACCTCCTCTTTTTTAAAAAAAAATTATTTTATTTTTAATGTATGGAATAAAACAAGTATTTCCATCACATAGCATAATAAAAAAAGATTGTATATGAAACCACAAATCTACTATGTATAACCTGCTATTCCTTTTAAATATACAACAAAATTATCATGTAAATTTCTTTTTTTCTTCCCTCCTCCCTCCCTCACTCTAGAGATGGCCACCATTAGACATAAATAGGTATATACACACATATATGTATAGGCATATATATATATATTATATATATATAATGTGTGTGTATATATATACATATAATTATTTTATACATACTTCTATCATTTCTTTCTCTGGATGCAGATAGCATCTTTCTTCATTTGTCCTTTATAGTTAGTCTAGGTATTTATAATAATCTTGTCTTTGGAAATGTTTGGAATATCATCCATTTACATAATAGTGTGAATTTAGGCCGATTTGTTATGGGGTAAGATATATTTGCACTTTGATCTTTATTTTTAATGGGGAATAAACATTAGGTATCTTTGAAAAGGTAGAGGACACACAATGAGTCAGCTACATGGTACAGTCAATAAAGAGCCAGGCCTGGAGTCAGGAAAGTCTGAGTTCAAATCCCGCCTCAGACATTGAACTATGAGATCTTGGACAAATCATTTAAACTCTGTTTGCCTTAGTTTCCTTAACTGTAAAATGGGGCACAATAGCACTCACCTCCTGGAGTTGTTACGAAGGATTAAATGAGATATTTGCAAAGCACCTGGCATGGTGTAGGTGATACACAGATGCTAACTAGCATTAATGAGTGGGGTTGGGAAACCATTCCATAAATATCAAAGCCCAGACTGAGCCAGCATGGTAAAAGGAAAAAACAAAAACACTGACTATAGAGTCAGAATCAACCTTTTTTCACTTATGACCTTGGACAGGTCGCATAATTCCTTTGAGGCAGCTAGGTGGTGCAGCGGATAGGACCCTGGGTCTCAAGTCAGAAAGACCCAAGTTCAAATTCTGCTTCAAACTATTACTAGCTGTGTGACCATTTAACTGCTGGCTGCCTCAGTTTCCTCAACTGTAAAATGAGGATAATAGCACTTACCTCCCAGGGTTGTTGTGAGAATCAAATGAGATAATATTCATAAAAGCACTTAGCACAGTGCCTATAAAACAAAATAAGTTAGACCCTTAAGGACCCTTCAGGAGTTTGTAAGCCTACTATATGCCAGGTACTGTGACTTGTTGGGGATATAAAAACAAAGAATAAGCAATGGCTAAGGTCCTAAATCTGGAGGACTGTGTTTTAGATGGTGAAGATGGGGACGATTGTTGAATTAAAGAACCTATGAAACTAAAAGACTGTGAGGCAGGTATGATACCTTTTTTCCCCTGCTGTTTTTAAAGTAAACCTTGGTATAAATTCCCTGAAGGAATTTGTGTCATCAAAGTAACAGTAGCAACAGTTATGTTAGCTTTATGGTAGAATAACAAACTTTGTCCCAGTCTCCCCACAGAGATGTAAAGTTATGAGATAAGAGGTTGGAGGATATCACCAGTGTCTTTTTTATATATTGGAAATTCAGTGGGGATAGAGGGAGGCGGCAGCTAGGTGGTGCAGCGAATAGAGCACTGGCCCTGGAGACAGAAGGACAGGAGTTCAGATCCAGCCACAGACACTTGACATTTACTAGCTATGTGACCTTGGGCAAGTCACTTAACCCCATTACCACTCACACACACACACACACACACACACACGCACACACACACAAATTGAGTGTGTAAAGGGTTCAGTAGAGCTGGCTGTGATTGAGTATAAGAGAGGAGAGCCAGGGCTGAGCTGAGAGACATTGATACAGAGACATACAGAGAGAGCCAGAGCCAGAAAGAGTCATAGTTAATTCTCAGAGCAGACCATTCAGTGATTTAAAGCATATCTAGTCCTTGCATACTTAGCTTGCAAATTTGGTTTAGTGTAAAGCTTGGGTACTTGGTCATTTAAAGCTTGCATCCTTAGACACCAGTCCTCTGACGTCAATGAGCATTACGACCGCATAAAGCCAGTAGAATCCGACATGGCTTGGAACCATTAGACTGGTACAATTTCCTATAGCCAAGAAGCCTTAGTTTTCTTTGTTCTCTTAATCTTTGTCATTCACTTTTGTCATTGTCTTCTCCCCTCCCCCCCCTTTTACTTTTTGTTTAAGCCTGAAAATTCTAATACATGCTTCCACATAGGAAAATTCACCAACATATTTCTCCATCTCTAAAAAGTACTCTGTGAGAGATGAATATGAGATGATTAAAAAGGGGGTGGGGGAGAAGACTGCAGGTGTTTTTTCCATGTTTTTGAAAGGGATTTCATAAGATAATCTGTCCATATATGATTTCCCTCCTCGTTTAGAAATTCCCTGCCTCACAACAGTTACAGATTATAAGGAATCTAGTTGGACAAAGAAAAGTTGGGTGCCATGAATGTGAGAAAGCAGGTTCCAGGCAAAGCTAGATCCTACTGGCTTGATGCAATCATCATGCCTGCTTTTGTCAGAGAGTTATCTGAGGTTTGGAAAGATTATGGGGCTTGTCCATGGTCAGGTGAGATTTGAACCCACATCTTTCTGATTCCAGGCCCAGTGTTCTAGCAGCTATGCCTCACTGCTTCTCATATAAGAACATAATATAGGGGAAATAAGTTTTTTTTAAACAAACATTTAAAACCCACAGGAAATACTTTCCTATGGATTAGGAACTGATAGGCTTATGGATGAATGAATAGGGAAGGAATTAAACATCTATTAAGTACCTACTATGTGCCAGGCACTGTGCTAAGCACATTTTACAAATATTTTATTTGAGCCTCACAACAACCCAGGGAGATAGGTCCTCATTTTACAGCTGAGGAAACAGAGGAAGATAATGGTTAACAGATAGTAAATGCCTGAGAATGGATTTGAACTCAGGTCTTCCTGATTTCATGCCTGGTTCTCTATCTACCATGCTACCCAGCTGCTTCTGCATAAAGAATAAAAGCTTACTATAAGCTTACATGAAGCTCACTATGTATAGAACATTGTGCTAAGCCCTGGGGATACAAATAGAAAAAAAGATGGGGGCAGCTAGGTCGAGCAGTGAGTAGAGGACCGGCCCTGGAGTCAGGAGGACCTGAGTTCAAATCCGGCCTCAGACACTCGACACATGTACTAGCGGCATGATCTTGGGCAAGTCACTTAACCTCAATTGCCCTGCCAAAAAGAAAAAAAAAAGATGGTCCTTGCTCTCAGGGGATCCCATTCTAACGGGAGAAACAACACATATGGAAGGTTTCAGCCAGGTCAGATGGAAAGGTCCCACAGTCCTTAGGATACAACAGCAAAGGACCTGTGAGGGTCTCTTCATGTCATTTCCACTGATAAAAGCGTATCAGTTTTCTGATCTTGAAATAGCCAAGGACTTGGATGCTAAGATTTGCTTTTCCCCTGGGTCTTTAGTAGCTGTAGCTGTAGCACATGCAGGAGCCTCCAGGCTATGTCTCCACAGGGGCTCTTTCCCATGACAAAGGCTAATGGCACTGGCATGGAGGCACTGCTTTCCCAAGGCTTTGAGTTTAGGGTCCTCAGCTGCCTCCATCAGAAGGTGATGGTCAAGCTGGCAATGGTCGTTTGATTTGCCTGATACATGCTACCTCCTGTTTTTCCCTCAAGGTGCCTTGCTTCTTCAGCTAGACTGGCTTGTCTGCCCTGTGGTTGGTAGCTGGTTTGCAGTTATTGGTGATGTCTAGCCCCTTCTCCACCGGAGTTGCTTCCTTAGATGATGGCTTTGTGGTCTAGACAAGGAAGCAGGATGGGTGGTCCTGGGGCAGGGGTGCCATGTTGACCCTCCCAGGATTTGTAATTATCTGCCCATTGGTGACAGTTGGTCAGCAGTTGGTGATGGTGGTGATGAGAAAGTTGGGCCCCTTTTCCATCATAATTTCTACCCCCACATGGTTATATGGGCAGGTCTATATCATCGGCCCTCTTCTGACAAAAGTCATCTTAATTCTTTTGAGATGCTGTCTGTCTCACAGAGGCATAGTAAAAAAGAATTTGAAGCCTATAGAGATGCCTTAATTAACAGCAGTTTACTTCCCAGGGTAATCTTAAATCACTTCCTATAACCTCAGTCTTTTCAGTGAAATTGGGTTATTAGTGGCTAATATCCCTTGTGGTCTTATGCACCGTGGGACAATTACAAAGACAGAAGGAGCCGGACAAAGCCCCAGTAGATGTACAAAACTAAATAACTGAGACTCAAAAGCAAGATACCAAATCCAAACTGAGAAAATATATAATTGACTAAAGTTATACAGAAGTATATACACATGGAACAACAGGGGAGTTTAAAAAGAATGCAGAGTGGGGTGAAAAGAAAGGTTTTATGCAGGAAAGAAATTCCAGGAGATCTTTGAAGGAGACTGTGCATTGTACATCAAAGGAATGGCATGGAATCATAGAATCAGCATAACAGTGGAAGGACAACTGGTTCTCAAGTCATGAAAGCACAGGTTCAAATGCCATCTCTGATACCTACTGCCCAGGGCAAGTTAAGTGCCTACTATGTGCTGGGTATTGTGCCACTAAACTGGGCCTTTATTTTGGGGCAAGTTATTTTACTTCTCTGGGCCTTGTTTTCTTTCTTTTTCTTTATGATCTGTAAAAAGAATGGACTAGATAGTCTCTGAATTCTGTATCAGATGTAGAATTGTGATTATAGGGGTCATAGCTTAGAGTTCATCCATAAACCAACTTTTTTTTTTAATTACAGAGGTGATGAAAGGCAAAGCCCATTTGAATTTGAGGTCAAGTCATTTAAACCAACTTTCTCCCCGCCCCCTACCCCATGCTTCTCTCCTGAATCAAGCTATCTGATCCAATCTCAAAGGGAATGACTAGACATTTAGTGGATGGCTTCAGCTCCCTGTGATGTAGTGATAAGAGGCTGGAATCTTCATAATTACTTTGTGAGGGGTACAAAACTAGATAAGACTGTGGACCTGTCCTCAATGAGCCTATGGTTAAGAGGACTGAAAATCAGTCTAGGAGCATCCCTTTTTTACTTCCAACACAGAATCTCCTCATGGGAACCAAAACTAACCCCTAAATCTAACCCCAGGTCTGAAGTCTCCATTGGTATAGCCCAATCTTTCCCAGCATCTGCTTCTTCCATTGCTCTTTTAGCTGCTTTTCTTTAACTCAATTCTGACTGGTCTGTCCAGGTGAGAAAGAGATCTTCTCTAGTTCCAAAGCTCGGGTGGATTAGTGCAGTCAAAAGAGCCCTTAGGCAAGGGGCTTACTTCCTCTGGGTTACGTTTTCCCAATCTGTTAAATGAATGCGTTAGATTGGATGATCTTTGAGGTCTGTTTGTAGATCTAAACCTAGTGTTCTATGATCCTCAGCTCCTCCAGGAAGGCTTCCTTGATTATTCAACTGTATCTCATTCAATTTCATTAACTATATTTATTTATTATTTAAATTATTTAAATTCATTAAATAGACTTCCCTTCCTATGGTCTACTTCATTCATCAGTACTGTCTCAATTTTCCACTCATTTGATCTGGAAATTGTTCTCCTCCCTTATGTAAATCAGACTTTAAGGGTGAAAGTGTATATGGGTATTTACTATTCATAAATCATGTATTCCTAGGATCATTAACATTGGTGGAAGAGCATAAGTCTGGTTCCTGTAACTGTTCTCAGTCTAGGACCAAGTAGAAGTGCTATCCTGGGGCAGGGGAGTGGTGGCCGATAACCCATTCATCCTTTCCTTCTCCTCTGCTACATCTTGGTTCAGGGGAAGGAGGGGAAAAACATTTTTCAAGCACCAGTTATATGCAGGCAGTGTCCTAAGGTCTCTATAAATATTATTTTATTTGATTCTCACAGCCCCTCTGAGGTAGGTGCTGTTATTATCCCCATTTTACAGTTGAGGAAACAGGCAGATGTTAAATGACTTGACCAGGCTCATACATAGTATCTGAGGCAGGATTTGAACTCAAGTCTTCCTGACTCCAGGATCAATACTCTATTTACTTTGTCACCTAGCTGCTCTGTAAGGTGATGCATGATTGGAATGGGAGAAATGAATGTAAATAGTTTGTCCTTGGTTGGGACTAAAAGTGTGGCATGGTTTTCGGTAGAAAATGGTAACATTTCAAAGGCCTCAATTGGTGGAACTTCTTCAAGTTGTTTTTAGGAATGTCAGTTTGATAATGTGGTGGAATTGAAGCAAAGTGAATCAAAGTGAAGCAAACATGATCAAAATTACTTGAGGAAGATTATTCCTGCTTCCAAGGAGTCCCTGGAATATAAGGGGTAGCAGGGAAATTATTGTAATAGTCCAGAAAAGGGCTTTAGTTTGGTTATAACTAAAGGAAACAGTGAAGAAGGAAGAAATTATCTGGAAAATATTGCAGAGAAGATTCTATATGAATTCCCGATGAATTTGACATGGCTTCTTGATGCTAGATTCTATCAACATAAAACGAAATTGGTTAACCTCTCCTTTTGAGAATACCGCTTTGGGAGATCTGACTGTAGTAGAAGCTATCTACCACTAGATGGTGATATTGTTTTTATTACACTGCAGAATTTGCTAGGCACTGATTATTAAAATGAGAACTATCTATAGAATGCAGCAAATATTGGTCCTTTATATAAAATTGCTCATCATTCCAAAAATACACTATTAATTCTATGACCGAATATCCCTAATTACCTAGAAATAGTACAAAGAGCAAAATATCAAATAAACAATAAGTTTTGAACTTTTGATGTGCTTTCTATCTCTAAAAGAGACTTTTGATTTTTAATTTTAGTTATGGAGTGAAAGCATGATGGAGATGACACCCTAGAGATTATTTAGTCTAATTTCTTCATTTTATAGATCTTATTTATTTTAATCACATTGGTGACCTTTGAGCCCAAGGTGGAGTCTTTTCTTTAAGATCTGTAACCTCTGGAAGAACTCATGCTCTAGTTTTGCTTTTTTCTTTTTGCCAGCTTCAAAAAATTATATTGAAGCTTTTTTCTTCTTTTTTGTTGCCAACACTTCCTAATGACATTGCTCTCCCTATCCCCACCCCACATAAACATAAACACTCCCCAAAGAATCCTCCCTTTTCGTCTTTCCTATTAAGTGCCTATTATGTGCTAGGCACAGTGTTAAACTCTAAGGATACAAAAAAAGGCAAAACAAAATTACTTGCTCTCAAGTAGGAGGAGAGGGGGAGACAAAATGCAAACAACTACATACAAGATATATACAAATTAAATTGGAGATCCTCTCAGAGGAATGGTTCTAAGATTAAGAAGGACTGGAAAAGGTCACTTGGAGAAGGTGAGACTTTGACACTTGAAGGAAGCCAGGGAACTTAAGAGGTAGAGAGTAAGAGAAAGTTCCAGACATGGGAGACATCTAGTGAAAATCCCACAAAATATAAGCTCCTCGAGGTCAGGGATTATTTAAATTTTGCCTCTCTCTGAGCCCCGCCCATCATCGCCTATCATGAAATAGTTAATAAATAGCGCATAATAGTTCCTTGATAAAGTCTTTCAGATTGGCTGATTGTAACAAAGTAGAACTAAGAAAAACAAACCAAAACATTGTGTCTAACAACTCTTGTTTCAGTCTATACCTATAGTTTTTCACTTCACCTAAGAGTTGAAAGTAAAAGATGTTCGGTCTTCTCAAGTCAAGAAGAGTCACTTCATAGTCACTTCATAGATGAGAGTTCTGGCAGTCTTTCCCTGTATGGTTGCTTTAGACAGCTATGTGTGTTGCTTCCAGTAAGACAATGCTTTATTGTGTTGGTCACTATTTTGGTAAGAGATGTTGCTAAAACTATAGTATTCTTTGTATACCAGCTTTACACTTGCTTTTTGTTTCCATGACTTGAAGGAGACGATTAAAGGAAGGCATGTGGATCTTATTGATCACTTTTGTAACATAGAGAATCATAGATTTTGAGCTGGAAGGGACCTTAGAGCCATCTAGCCTAACCCTTCATCTTACAGATCAGGAAACTGAATCTCATGAAGTTTAAGCCATTTGTCTGAGTGACTACTCAGGTCACCAATTTTCCCTAACTCTACTCCAGGTTTCTTGCTGCTTGTCATGTTAAAATATTGTTTGGAGAATAATGTTTAGACAAGTATCAGGTCCAAGCAGTTGCCATCAGAGGAAGAAGCTGAACACAAATCTTCTGATCTAGAGCTAGTGTTCTATCAGCTACCATAGGTTCCTAAAGTGGGTGACACCACGTCATGGAGGGCACTGGAATGATCCAGGGGGTTGGTAGGGTGCAGTTGGGGGGCACTGAATAAAAATAAGGAGGTGGTAGAAGCATAAGGAAAGAAGAGAAGAAAAATTTTGAAAAACAGTTCATACATGTTTCATCTATTGTGCAACAGAGTTAAAGTCATAGTGATTATATTATTTTCCAAATAAACACACAAAATGCAAATTATAGCCCATCAGTGGTCAAGTCTGCTGACAGGTCTTAACAAGTGTTGGCAGGTGAGGGTGTTGTGCATTGTTGGGAAGTCTAGCATGCATCAGTAAGAATATGTGTGTGTAATGTTTTGTTGTGTGTGTATTGCTTACAATATGATACAATATGGTTACATTATACAATATTACATCATCAAAATTTCAATGCAGGAAAAACCCCACAAATTTACAATAAATTACTAAATTTAAGATGAATTATTTTTTAAAAAAAATTTATATTTTTTGAAATGGCACAAATTTCAAAAACAACTATAAAAGGGTTAAAGAAAGTAGATTTCTAGGGGGTGCTGAGTAATTTTTTTTGAAAAGGGGGCAGTAGGCCAAATAAGTTTGGGAATCACTATATACTGTGATTCTTTCTATAGTTATAGGAAGCATGGAGTTCCTCCTATTACCACTATTCTCTAGAGCCCAGACCAATTTCCACAAACAATAGGGATTGTTTTAATTCAGCAAACATTTATTAAACTCCAGTTAGAATAACAAATGACATTTCTATAGTTGTTTAAGGATTGCATATTGCATCACCTGCATTTTCTCGTTAGATCCTTCTAATGCCTCAACCTAATTATGAAGGTGACCCTGGACTCCTGAAGGCTGAGCCAACATCTTGTGAGCTCTGGAACTTTCCAAGAAGCTTCAAAAACTTTGACTTTAGGTACAGCAACAGGCTGTAGAAGTATTGTCTGGGGAGCAGCCCAAGTTCAGAGAGTCCCATTAGCAGCAATCTGGCCACTAGGTGAACAGTTTTTGATCACAGCAATTCATGAAGGTCATCCGCTAAGGCATGCACACTTCATCAATAAAAGGAATACCAATAGCATGGAAATCATAGATTCTTATAATATTAAAACATAAATAATTACTAATATTCACTGTGCAAGTGAGCAAACATAATTCCTTTGCTTCTGTTACATGACTTTGCTGTCAGCTACCTGGCTATAACTAAAAACAATGGTTTACAAGCATTAAATGTATAATAAATACAGGTATAATAAATATGTATGCACGCCTACAGGTAATATGTATCATATCCAAGGAAGGATTTAATTCCAGGGTTTGCTGGCTCCGATACACTCTATGAATTACTCTACACTGCCTCTTATTTTAACAATCTATAGATGTGTGTATATGTATACACATACATACAGACAGAAGCAGATATATTGATAGATACATAAAGTGATTTCTTCACAGATAGACAAGAAGAAAGAGGCCCATGAGGCTAAGATTAAGGATAATGGTGTTTCTTGACTGTATTGGATAATTTCAAGACTGATGATGTGAGGGAAGCCAGAAATTTGCTGGATTAACTTCAAGTATTTCAGACTTTGATTTAATATTTTACCTTGAAAATGTAGATCAAATCACTGCAGGGTTATGAAGGGAAATTGCTTTATATTAATCATCTCCTTACCCAACAGGATAGCTATGTGCTTTATCGTTTAGTCTTCTCAGATACCATCCAGTGAGCCAAATTTTGGGTCTAGGTTTTAGTTTTCAATCTTAAGACAAAATAAAGACAATACTACCAATTATCATTAAATATCAGGAATGAATAGCCTCTGCATGCTGCTGGCTTAGCATTAGTGTTTATTTCTTAATAAGACTTCATTAGGGATGGAAATGTTTTTTTTCTTTGGTGCCAAACATCGATTGAACTCTGATAAACTCACTACAGGGAGTGCATTTTCTTTTTTATCTTTGTTCTTCCCCAGTATGTAATCTTGTCTTTTGAAATGGTTGCAATCAGAAGAAATTGCACAATGGGAGGGAAATGAAAAGATTTCAGTCTTTATGGGCATTTTTAGTTCTTTTTCATAATAGGCACCTCTCACTGGAAACTGAAAATGCCTAAAAGATCAGTTCTTGATGATACTTGTCTAAATATTACTATCCAGCCTACATTTTAAAGTCACAAACAGCAAGAGACCTGGAGTGAAACTGAGGAAAACTGGCAACTCAAGTAGTTGCCTTGAGGCCTGCCTCTACAGGGACTCTGTGTCAAGGCTTTGAGAGATTTCCAAGATCCCATAACCACAGTTCTATTTAAATATACTTTCTAGGACCTAGCTGCTCCCACCACTCTTGTCACTGGGATCATAAGGGCTACGCTCCTCCAAGAGGGTTTAACTGGATAGTCTTTTTGTAACTACATCCCCCAGAAGACTATGTGTGAGCTCTCAGCATGAGATAGCTTTTGGGAAACTTTGAAAAGGTCTGGAGGAAGTCTTGTGAAAAACAGGAAAGAGCCTCTTGGGATGGAAACCATAAGACCATAGAAACCAGGGGTGATGGGTCTAGTGAAGAATCATTTTCGAAAATGAAACTGATCACAAATTTAAGACAGACAAGTGTGAGCCACTGTTGTCCCAGAAGTCTTGATGCAGATGTCCCAGTTGATGTAGATGTGCTTCTCAATCTTATATATGTTCCTGTTACTTAATGATGGCCAATCAAAAGGTTCAATTCAATTAAACTCAACAAACCTCCAGTAAGCACCCATAACGTATAAGCTACTGTACTAGTTACTGAGATTATAAAGACAAAAATGAAAGGATTCTAATTTCAAGCGTTTTGTTTCTGTTTTGCATGGGAATCCAAAATAAGACAATCCAAGTTAATTTGAGAAGAGAGACAGCACTAACAACCAGGAGAGAAGGTGAGGCTTCCCATGATATAATGCCTGAACTGAGCCTTGAAGAGAAAAAGTGAGGAAGGGGAGTGTTGGTTTGGTTGGAATGTAGTGTATATTAAGGGGAGTAATGTTAACTTGATTTATAAAGGTAGGTGGAAGCCAAATCATGGAAACTTTTAAATGCAAGGCTGAGACATTTGTATTTTGTCCTAGAAGCTACATCCAGCCACTGAAGATTTTCAAACCAGGGAATGACATGGTTAGACCTTTGCATCTAGGTACATGCAATCCAGGTAATGGATTGAAGTAGGGAGAGACTGGAACCAGGGAGACCTTAGGAGACAATAGTCTACTAGGGGGTGGGAAACTTTTGGCCTTGAGGCCACATGTGGCCCTCTGGGTCCTCAAGTGTCACCCTTTGACTGAATCCTTGGGATTGGTTCTCTGAAGTTTGGATTCAGTCAAAGGACTGAACTTGAGGACCTAAAGGGCCACATGTGGCCTCAAGGCCGAAGATTCCCCACCCCTGGAAGCAATAGGTAGTGAGGGTCTAAAGTAGGGTAAGTGGGCATGTGAGTAGAAAGAAGGGGAAAAAAAAACCAGGAGGAATGTTCTGAATATAAAATCAACAGAACTTGGTCATTGATTGGATATGCGGAGTGAGAGGAGAGACTCAATTATGGCTCCAAGGTTGGGCTCCTTAGGTGCCTAGAAGGCTTTAAAGGATCACATGGGATCACAGGTTTTAGGGTTGAAAAGGATTTTACTGGTCAGCTAGTCCTACCATCTCACTTTACAGGGATGAGGAAACCAAAGCTCAGAGAAATGACTTGTCCAAGGTCACTCAGGTAGCAAATCCGAGAGATGGGATTTTCACAGTTTTACTCTAAATTCATTGCTCTTTCCAGGGTTCTAGGGTGCCATTTGATGATGCAGTTGTGCCACCAAAGTAAAGATGTGATTGCAAGGTCTTTAAAATAATTGGACAAGTTTGGGAGGCGTTACAGTTGGTTTTGTCTTTGTTTTTTTTTGTGGCAGGGAGGGATGAAAAGAAAATGATGTTTAATTTGGACATATTGAGCTTAAAATGTCCACAAGACCTCATCTAGATGAAGGTGTCTAGTAGGGAATTGGTGATGTGGAAAGAGATTAGGGCTTCAGGGAGAAGATAAGGACTTGATTTATTGATTTGGGAATCACTCACATAGAGATAATAATTACACCCATGGGATCATGTGTGAGATCAAGAGAGAGGGAATAGAGAGAGAAGAGAGGATGGCTCAGGATAGAGACTCATGGGATGCCACATTCTTGCTTGGGGGCAGGACTATCTTTGTCAGAGCTGGTGACTTTCTTTTAATCTAGGCAGCATACTTTGTCACACTGTCTGCAATTCAATTTTTGGTTTTTCAATAACAGAGGATAAATGAACACATTCTGGTCCTTTTGGCTCTCATTATGCCCTGCTATGCAAAATTTCCCTGAAGCATCGATAAATATCTAGGAAGCACCAAATCCTGGTTGGGGTTGGAAATCAGGAGAGAGGGGTACAAAAAGCTAGTTTTTGTGGTAATCTTGCCACCCTCACTCAGTCCTTGTCACCCTTTACATGAATGTTTGTACATATATTTGGATTTATGTGTTATACATGTATATAGATCTCTGCATATATTATATTGCACATATCCATGGTTCAGAGAGGCAGTGTGGAGTAGTAGATAGAATTGACCTTGCAGTCAGGAAGGACTGGATTTAAATATTACCTCTGGCACAAATTAGACTGTATAACTCTCTTCAAGTCACTTAGTTCTTGTTGTCCCAGACAACTTCTTGCTGATCTCTGTTGGTCGACGGAGTTTGCTTACTGGGAGTTGTCTAAACTGATAAAAATCAGAGTCCCTTCCTCCACCCAAACCCCAACATAAAGCGGGCACATATGTGTATGTGCATGCACTATAGTTTTTCCTTATATACACACACACACAAACACACACACACGTACACTGGTCCCCCCTAAAAGAGACTACAGTGTTCTCTTGCTTGCCAACGTGGGACATACTGTCAGAATAATTTCATTTAGATGAAGAGAAGATGTAATCCAGAGCCCATTTTCCATTCAACAGGATGGGCTCAGGAAGTTACTCTGCTAATTGTATAAACAGAGAAATGTATTTGTGTTTCATTTTATTGGACATTTATATTTATGCAGTAAAGCCACTGAGAGCCGGATCCAATGGTATGGTAGCAAAAGTTTCTGTATACCCAAATACTGGAGAAGGCCAAGGAAATGATTGGTGTTTGGCCTGTTTACATATCTCTTGCCTTCAAACATGGTGTTCACTATCAAAGCAGAATCTAAACTAGGTGGACTACAACATTGACAGAATTTGTCTAGCCAATTTTCTAGTAACTTTCTAAAACAATGATGTCACTATGTCTATTTCATTGGTAGAGTCACAAGTATTTGGTTGATTTTTTATCAAACATCCAGATATTTGGAAATACCAGGTAATTAACTGAGTGTTTAGAATGATGTTGATGTGGCTTCTCTGTGTGTGCCTGCTAACCATAAAATAAACTACATAGCTTGTCCTTGTAGAACTCAGATCACTCATCAAACCATACCAAAAGAATGAGTTATGTAACTGTGGACTAGCAAACTATGCAGACTATGTTGAGGCCCAGTACAAGGCCCTGGTTAAACACTGGAAAAATCTTGTATCCATCCAAGGGAAATCATCCAAGTTACCCTTTCTACTATAATTGGATGTATGCATGCAAGGGTGCCAGGCCTAACTACCTGGGAGAGCAAATTTGGACCCATGCCCAACCAACCACATGGACTTTGAAGTGAGAAGTGTATTTTAAAGAACACTTAACTCAGCCTATTTTGTTGTATTCTATATTGTTTTTTTTTCTTTACTAAGTATCTTACTGCCTTGGTCAAAATTCATCTTAAAACATCTCAATGGGTTCTATTGTGGCTACTAATATGGAATGTCCTGAAACATTGAAATACAGGTGGCCACGAAATGAATGGGGAATGTGTGCACAGGCTCTGAACTTAGGGGCCAGAGCTGAAGTAAGCTGGCACAAAAGCAGGTAGATAGCATGATGGTAAGTCAAGTGTAAGTGGGCATTTGTCCCAGACTACCCTGGCATGATAACTTGATCCAACTGATTAAGAACACCTTACTTAGTGCAGGGGGTCTTAATCTTTTTGTGGAAGTCCAGTGAAGCCTATGGACTCCTTTGCAGAATAATGTTTTTAAATGCTCGAAATAAGATACAGAGGATTACAGAGGAAAATAATTATATTGACATACAGTTTTCAAAATATGTTTAAGAAGAGTTCACAAGCCAAGATGGTTGAATACAGGCTCAGACTCCCCTGGACTCTGTCAATATTCTCCTTCAAACAACTTTAATGCCTCAAATCAAATTTTGGAGCAGCAGAGAAAAAAAAGATCAGAAGGAGACATTTTTCAAGCTTAAGACAGTTTAGGAGGTCCATGGAGAGGTCTGTAACACCAGGGTGGGCACAGGGCCAGAGCACAATAGGAACATCAGTGCTGGGCCTTATAAGTGGCCCTAACAGGAGCAGCAGCAGCTTCAGGAGCTCTCAGCCCAGAGATGGTAGGGGGTTGGACAACTGGTCAGAAAGAGATTACAGGAGACTTTTGGCCGGCACTGGGTACGGCTGGTGCTGATTGGTGACTCTACTGACCATAAGAAGTTCTGGGTTGCAGTTCCAGGATGGAGAGGAGCACTTGGTGATCAATCACAAGGGAGCAAGGGCTCCAGTCACAGTTTCAAGGCCAAGAGGAGCACTAGCACTTGCGCTGCAGGGGAAGAGGGGCTTTCCTGGGTAAAGACCAGAGCACAGAACAGTATGTCAGAGACAACACCTCTCCCAGGATAACACCACCTTGTAAGCATTGGAAACTTTTTCAGACCCTCAGAATTATCTCTGAAAACAGCAGCCCAAAAAAACCTGAAGCTTGGCGCAATGCCTTTCCAACCCCAGATGAATGGAGCTCAACTTTGACATAAAATTCAAAGTGAAGACCTAGGCTGGGAAAATGAGCAACAATGGCAACAACAAAAAGAACATTAAATATATAAAAAAGCAAAAAACAAACTACTACAATGGCAGGGAAGACCAAGACGTAAGCTTAGAAGACGACAACAATGTGAAAACGTCTACCAGCATAGCGTGAAAGAAAAATGCTAATTAAACCTAAAGCCAGCAAGAATTCCTGAAAGAGTTAAGGAAAGTAATAAACGTGGTAAATGAAAAATTGGAAAAAGAAATGAAAAAAAAATACAAGAAAATTATGAAAAGAGAATTAATAGCTTGATAAAAGAGACACAAAAATACAGAAGAAAATAACACCTTAAAAAGCAGAATTGACTTAATGGTTAAAAAAAGGCACAAAAATTCACTAAAGAAAAGAACTCCTTTAAAACCAAATGGAAAAACAGATAGAAAAGCTCAATCAAGAAAATAACTCCTTAAAAATTAGAATTTGGCAACTGGAAGCTAATGATTCCATGAGACTTCACAAAACAACAAGACAAAGTCAAAAGAATGGGAAAAAAAAGAAAATGTGAAATATCTCATTGGAAAAACAACTGACCTGGAAAATCTGTTGAGGAGAGATGATTTAAGAATTTTTGGACTACCTGAAAGCCATAATAAAAAAAGAGCCTAGACATCATATTTCAAGAAATAATAAAAGAAAACTGCCCTGATAACTTAGATCCAGAGAGAAAAATAGAAATTGAAAGAATCCACCAATCACCTCTTGAAAGAGATCCCAAATTGAAGACTTGCAGGAGTATTATGATCAAATTCCAGAGCTCCCAGGTCATGGAGAAAATATTGAAAACATCTAGAAAAGAAACAATTCAAATATCATGGAGCCACAGTCAGGATCATACAAGATTTAGCAGCTTCCATGTTAAAAGAGTAGAGGGCTTGGAATATGACACTCTAGCAAGCAAAGGAACTAGGATTACAACCAAAAATCATCCTCCCAGAAAAATTGAACATAATCCTTCAGGGGACAAATGGGTATTTAATGAAATAGGACTTCCAAACATTCTTGATGAAAAAGCCAGAGGAAAGTGGGAATTTTGACATTCAAACAGAAGACTCAGGGGAGGCACAAAAAGGTAAATATGAAAGAGTAATCATAAGAGACTCAGTAGAGTTAAACTATTTATATTCCTATATGGAAAAATTATATATGTAACTCCTAAGAACTTTATTAGGGCAGCCAGAAGGAGGCTACATAAACAGAGGGCATGAGTGTGAGTTGATTATGTTGTAGTGATCTAAAAAAAATGAAGGAGTGAAAAAGAGGGATGTGCTGGGAGAAAGGGGAAGGGAGAGCTAACCTAAGGCAATTTTCTCACATGAAGGAGGCACACAAGTAAGAGCTTTTATAGTGGAGGGGGAAATGGGAGGAAGGCAAAGCCTGAAGCTCTCTCTCATTGCAATCCGTTCAAAGAGGGAAAAATAGATATACACATTCAGTTGGGTATAGAAATCTATCTAACCCAATAGGGAGATAGGAAGGGAAGGGAACAAGAGATATCAGGGTGGGGAGTATAATGGAGAGAGTGGATTTGGAGAACAGTGGTTGGTAGCAAGATAGACTTTTAAAGAGGAATAGGATAAAAAGAGAGAAGAAAGAAAGAAGAGAAGAAAATGAGATGGGGGAAATGCACAGTTAGTGATCATATCTGTGAATGTGAAGGGGACAAGCTAACCCACAGAACAGAAGCATTTAGTAGAATGTATTGGAAATCAGAACCCAATAATACATTGTATACAAGAGACATGCTTGGGACAGAAAGACACACAGAGTTGAAATGAAGGACTGGAGCTGAAGTGAAGAGGGCAGGAGTGGCAATCATGATCTCAGACAAAGCAAAAGCAAAATTAGACCTGATTGAAATAGATTGTCAGGGAAACTAAGAGGTACCATAGACAATGAAGTGGTATAAGAAAGGGCAAACTTTTCTGATAAAGGCCTAATTTCTCAAATATATAGGGAACGGAGTCAAATTTGTAAAAATAAGAGACATATCACAAGTGATAAATGGTCAAAGGATATAAATAGGCAGTTTTTAGAGGATTAAATCAAAACTACCTATAGTCATATGAAAAAAATGCTCTAAATTACCATTGATTAGAGAAAGGCAAATTAAAACAACTCTGAAGTACCACCTCACACCTATCAGAATCATTTCTATGATTCTATAAATGATGGAGGGGATAAGGGAAAATGGGTGAATTAATGAACTGTTGGTAGAATATTCTGGAGAACAATTTGGAACTCTGCCCAAAGGGCTATAAAACCTTTGATCCAGCACTATCACTGCTAGGTCTGTATCCCAAAGAGATTGAATAAAACAGAAAAGGGCCTATAGGCACAAAAATATTTATGGCAGCTCTTTTCGTGGTGGCAAAGAATTGGAAATTGAGGGAACACTCATCAACTGGGGAATGTCTGAATAAGTTGTGGCATATGATTGTGATGGAATTCTACTGTGCTCTTAGAAATGATGAGAGGACTGGTTTCAGCAAAACAAAACAACAACAACATGGCCAGACCTATATGAACTGATGAAAAGTGAAGTGAACAGAACACGGAGATCACTGTGTACAGTAACAGCAATGTTGTAATGATGATCAACTGTAAAAGACTTGGCTGTCTGATCAATACAGTGATCCAAGACAATTCCAAAGGACTCATGATGAAAAAATGCTATCCACCTCCAGAGAGAGAACTGATGGACTCAGCGCAAATTGAAGCATCATTTTCTTGCTCTTTTTTGGCGATGTGGCTAATATGGAAATATGTATAATTGTTATTATATTGTTTGCCTTCTCAGTGGGTGGGGGGAGACTGGAGGGAGGAAGAGACTCTAGAGCACAAAAATTTAACAAAGAAAAGAATGTTAGAAAACAAATAACACATTTTTAAAAATAAGGGAACACAGAAATCAACAAGTTAGAACAATTAGATTTATCTAGCTGGGTAAAGAAATTCAAGCCACTTAAATAAAAATTGGAAAAGTAACTCTACCGGGAAAAAAGTGAGTCCACAAAGTTAGAGCCCTTGCTGTAATGTATAAATCACTACTATGTGATGGTAGGGAACAGAAAACCAAGGACATAGCTCCTCCCTCCCTCCCTCTCTCTTTTTCCTCCCTCCCTCCCTCCCTTCCTCCCTTCCTTCCTTCCTTCCTTCCTTCCTTCCTTCCTTCCTTCCTTCCTTCCTTCCCTTGCCTTCTTCTCTCTTCTGTTTTTTCCCTCTCCTCTTTCTTTTTTTTTCTTCCTTGCCTTACCTTAACCATTTTTCACCTAGAACACAGCAAAACCATATGAATTGGATAGTGAGAAAATTACAGGGCTATTTGAAAATCTACCCAGTACTCATCCTTGCAGGGAGGATGATGTCTTCTAAGAATAGGAGATACCTAGACTTGGTTTTAGACTCTCCCCTTTTAAAAGTTTCATAGGCTTGTTAGAAAGTTTGTATTGATTCAATTTAATTTAGGGGTTTTTTTTTGCAGGAAAATTTTCCTTTCTTACATGTCATGTTTGTTGCATAGGAGGAACAGGGAGGAGATATTTCTGATACAATTCACAGTTATATGTCAGGAAGGAGAGGGAGAAGGGAGATCGATTTATTCACCTTTTTCAATTGCCACTTTTCCAAATGTGACAATGGGTGGGCTTTCCACCAAAGGAAATAATAGGAACACCATCACTGTTACCACTACTAATCATCATCATCATCATCATAATAGATATTTACATAGTGCTTTAAGGTTTACAAAACATTTAATATATGTTTTCTTATCTGAGTCTCATAAGGATATTGTGAAGTAAATTGGAAACTGAGGCTCAATGCATTTAAGTGGTTTACTCTTGGTCACATAGCTGGCAAGTGTCAGGGATGAGGTCTGAACATAGATTTTCATAATTTCAAGTTCAACACTCCATCCACTGCCTTCCAGACTTCCTTCCATAAGGTCAGAGTAGCCATTCCAGATCCCTTTTTCCCACTGATTTCAGTTTTTGCTCATTTTTATTATGCTTGATAAACTTGGTTTTGCTATCCTCATAAGAAAGCCATGAAACTCAGATGAGAATAATGCATATGAAAACTTTGAAAAGCATGAAACTCTATACATAGGTGAGGTATTTCAATTTTATGTCACCTGTGGTCCAGAACCAAAGCTTTGGGTTTCCTTAGATTGCTTTCAGTTTTGGGGATTTCTCACTAATCATACTCTTAGGTCCAATTTCCCAACTGCTACTTCCTTATTGCCTCCATTACTCCACTTTCTAGGCTGTAGCTCAGGGTATGAACTAGCTGTGAATCAGTAACAACCAGTCATCAGTCATCTTCAATGTGGTGTCAAAGGAGCATCAAGTACCCAGAACAAGTCAAGTAACTCCCACCCGATCACAGAGACAGCATTGACACCAAAACACCTACTAATAACTGATAGTCATATAGGATTTTTATGTATTATTATATTTATATTTCATAAATATATTTATATTTTATATTACATTATTATAATTATAGTATTTTATTTCAAATGGGCTATACATATACATACATACACACATGTAATTTCTTGTTATGATCCTCACAACAACTCTGTTAAGCAGGTACTTCAAGTAATTTACCTCCACTTTACAGAGAGAGAAACTGAGACTCAGAGAGATTCCGTGACTTCCTCATGGGCATGCTGCTAGTAAGTGTCAGAGGTAGAGGTTTAACTCTGGTTCTTTCTCATTCCAAGTCCAGCATTCATGCCTTTCATACTAAGGCCACATCTGTGGGACAATAAGGAGGGACTATCAAAGCCAGAACAAAGGGCCACCTCAGTAGGGCACCAGGGACCCAGGACAGTGCCTGAGTATAACCAGACTATTTGTTTATATAATTGTTCAGTGTTTTTAAATTTTCCTCTCTAACATTGAAAAGTTCCAAAGAGAGGGGATTTGCCCATGCTGTCATGAAAATGTAGGTATTGATAAGGCTTCTTAGTTGCTTCTTAATTCTTGTTAGATAGATATTTTTCCTGCTTTGCCATGTTGAAAGGTGATAGCTAAACTATATAAAACTATACACATTTGTTTTTTGCTTTTTGTCATCATCACTTATTCTTTAGACATTCTGCATTCCTCTCCCACCCTTTTTTGTTTATTGTCGTTTTTTCCTAGTGAGTCGTTGTTATTGAGTATTTCTATATGAGGTACAGTGTGTATTTATGAAGCTACTTCAGGCCCCCTTTGCCCTATATTACATTTGGCAGATGGACCCTGGCCTTGGCAGCACCTCCTGATTGATAGGGAAGTAGGTGAGTTGGGAATGGGCAGGGTTATAGATGACCCATTAACTTGGGTCTACCCAGCAGGGCACTGCTGAAGTCACTGGATTGTAAAGCTATTAATTATTAAGCTTTGGGTTGTATGCAAAAGAGCTTTCCACCAGCCCCTGTGAAATTATGCCAGTAAACATCTGGCCTGATGTTAAGAAAGGACAAGGGTTTAATTCCTGGTGTTGCCATGATGTGGAAGCTTTTAATCATGTTCCCAGAATTTCAAATATCCAGGGCCAAATGTAAGAATTTTCTAGGCTAAGGAAAAGGTAGAAGGTGAAAGAGTTAGGGTGGGGGAGAATTTCTTTTAAAGTGGTACGAAGACCAGTAAAGTCATGGGAGTAAATGATCTTACCAAGGAGGAGAACATAGGGTAAGAAGAAAAAAAAGAATGAGTACTATATGGCAGTGTAGAAAGAGCCCTAGAGTCTGAGCTGAAAGGCCATGAAGGTTGAGTATAGTACATAAAGAGGAGCTAAAACGTATCCTGGAGAAGTGAAATCAAGATGGCCTTTGGGTTCCAGGACAAATTAATAGAGATTGTCCAGACAATAAAGGCAGAAGGGAAATCCTTTTTTGGAGTCATGGGAGCTAGAACAAAATGGTAACTAGAGATGTATATTTAATCATGTATTTTCTAAGGGAATGGGAGTGTACAGTGTGCATTTCTCAGGAGAAGAAAAAATGAGGTCAATGTGTTGTAGAATGTCACTGAAACTGGAAAGGACTGGGCTATTTCAGAGCTGAGGTCAATAACCTGATCACATGTGATGGGCTAAGCTTTAGCCAGAAATAATCTCCCCAGTGGAGTGTTCTTTGAGCTTTGTCCGTGTGGGAAGGATGAGAAAAATGTCTATGAAATGACAGGAGTGTAACCTTCTGACAGGTGGCTAAAAGAGCTAGGCTTTTCCTTAAGACCTGACCAGTTAGCAGGTATCTGAATAGCCCTATCGAATATCTGTCATTGTCATCTACAAGTTTATCATGCTCCCCTCCCATGGCTTAAAATCTGAACCCCCAAGCAGAAATTCTGAAAAGGGTCCTCTTGGCGTGGTTGTACACTGATAATGTGCAAAATAAGCACATCTACTTAGGGGGCATCTCATCTTGCACCCCCCACCTGTTGCTTAAGTGAGGGTTGAAGTAAAGTGGGGGGGGCGCCTTGGGTAAGGGCCTTGCAAGACAAGCTATATGCTTCTAATCTGTAGCACACTGAAATCTTTTCAGTGCCTTCAAGGGTGGGACCTGCAAGAGGTTAACTTCAACTCAGCCAAGGCAACTACTGAATGCTTTTACTCTGGAATAAAGAAAAAAATGAGGCTAAGTGTTTGTTTAATTTCATTGTTAACAATATCTATTTTGCTTGCCCTTTTGCCATCCATGTTTTAAATAAATAGACTTTGTGCTGAGCATTTGCGTCAGTAGGGTTTTTATGGTTTGTTTTTGCTTTGTTTTGTTTTCCCTTCAGAGTAAATCCAGCCTACGAAAGGTGCCAGGCTGAAGGCTCATTGACCTACCAAAGTATTTCTCTTCTAGAGTTTCCTACACTTCGTGCTGGGGAACCAATCCTCTGCCCTCTTGAGAATGAGCTGAGAAGCCTATCTAATGCTTGTGGTTACGGGTGTGCCTTTCTTTAAGAAAATCTAATCTTCAGTTGATTATCTCCAACTTATCTTGTATATATTTTATTTGCATGAAGTTATTTTTATGGGGTCTTCCTCATTAGACTATGAGCTCCTTGAGAGCAATGACTTTTTTTTTTGCCTTTCTTTGGATCCCCAGTGCTACGGGAATACAAAATCTCTATGTACATACATAGTAGGTGCTTAATAAATGGTTGTTGACAGACTCCATTTCATTGTCTTCCATTTTTCATTCTTTTGGTTTTGTTTTATTGTTTCTTGATTTCTCATAAAGGTATTAGCTTCCATCTGCTCAATTCTAATTTTTACAGAATTATTTTCTTCAGTGAGCATTTGTACCTCCTTTTCCATTTGGCCAATTCTACTTTTTAATGAGTTTTTTTCTTTGGTGAATTTTTTTTCTGTTGTTTCCCCATTTTCCCACCCTATTTCTTGACTTTTAACTTTTTGTTAAAATAGGGTTACGCTTCCGGGATGGAGGGCTCACTGTCCCAAACTTCAGGGCTTTGTGCAGCTGTTTTCAGAGATACTTCTAGGGACCTGTAAGTTTTCAGTTCTTCCAAGGTGGTATGATCTGAGGGAAGACATTTAGAGTCATTATTTAAAGGTGTTTGGAGGGGCTTGGGGAGAACTCAGGTGAGTCCCTGACTTTACTCCACCATTTTGACTCCATTTTCCCGACTGACTCCCTCTCTACCCCAGTGGAAAGAACATTGGCTCTAAAGCAAGAGAATCTGGCTTCAAATTCTGCCTCTGACACCTTACATCTGTGATTTGGGACTAGTCACTTAAATGTTCTGAGCTTCACTTTCCTCATCTGTACAATGAAGGGGCTGGAAGAGATGGCTTCTGAGATAATTTTTAGCTCCAAACTGACAATTCTGTGATTCCGCATTCAATTGCTAAAATGGCATATTAAAGTAAGGGTTCTTAGCTGTGCCTTGTAGATCATGCACCGCTTTGGCAGTCTGGTGAAAACTATGGGTCTCTTTTCAGAATAATGATTTTAAATGCATAAAAACAAATACATCAAACTACATAGGAAATGATTATATCAAATGTAAAAATATTTTTATTATAACAATTATGAAAGTATTTTTAAAAACCAAGCTCATGGGTCCTAGGTTAAGAACTATGTAAGAGGTTGGTGATTTATGTCACAGAAAATTTTTGTTTTGAGAAAAAAATAGAATTCACAGAGCTGTTCTAATTAAAGGCTTCTAGTTTGCATTTTAAATTGATCTATTTTTTTAATCATTGCAATCAATCCAACTTTTCTAATACTAGTATTCCCTCATCCACACAACAAACAGTTAATATTTGTTGCATTAGTGGATAAGTGAATGAAAAAATTGATGGAAAACAGAAGCCTCACCATCCTTGCTGACCCTATGCCACACAGCTGAGTCCAATTCCAGTATGTCTGGATCTTTTACCGTAAGGCATTAAAACTGAGAACCTGAAAGTATGTTTGATTTTGGTGTCCTTGCATGAACTGTTATGGGAGATTCCCACCTGTTCCCATTTGAAAAAAAACATATCTGTATATATTTACCTTGTACTTCAAATATTAATCACGATTACCTGCCTGTGACCTCCCAAAGGCAGACATTCCCCTGATTACCTAATCTTCACATTTTAAAGTACAGAGAACTTAGCCCCACAGAGAAAAGATAAATATAGCTACAAGATACATACATTTTTTAAGGACAGAAGTAGAAAGCTAGATGCATGGAAGAAGCACCGTGGTGTAGGGGAAATAACTTTCTGCTTGCAGTGGGAAGATTTGGATTTGAATTCTATTCCCAATGAGATGCAGTATAAAGACCTTCCCTTCCCCTTTCCTTTCTCCTTCCCCTTTCCCCTAACATCCCTTTCATTCTCTTCTCTTTCCTTCCATCCTTCCCTTTCCTTCTCTCCCCTTCACTCCCTCCCTCCCCTTCTCTCTCTCCCTCCTTCCTTCCTTCCTTCCTTCCTTCCTTCCTTCCTTCCTTCCTTCCTTCCTTCCTTCCTTCCTTCCTTCCTTTCTTCCTTCTTCCTGTTCTGTACTATATGGCATTAGTAAATTTAAATGTTAAAAATAAGGTCACACATGAATCTTTTTCTGAAATAGTTTTCCATAGGAGTGAGGGCCAGATGGGGAACATCACAGGGTCATAGATTTCAAGCTGGGATGTGAGAAGGGAAATGCTAAAGATAAAACACTAATTTCACCATTTTTATCCAAGGCTGGCCATTTGCAGAACTATCTGTTTATTCTTGGCAGTGACCATTTCTGATATGTTTTGAAACTATCAAGCCATGTGAGAGAGTTTAGACTCTGGGCCCCAAAGCAAGTACTTTTGATCTGTAGAAAACTTGATTAGATTCAGGGAAATTCGGTGCTTCTGGGGAAAAGTCCTGTTAAAATATAAATTTCCAATTATGTGGCATTTTCAATAGTAATGATTACTTCATAGTCAGGCTTTTTGATTATAGACCTCATTGAAAGAAGAAAAATCAAATAATTGTCAGACAATTGAACATTTTCTCATCATTATTGGATACTATTAGACAAATCTAATGGAAAGGTTAAGCATGAGAAGGAGAATCTATAGCGACCATACTCAGAACAACACTGTAAATAGAAAAATCAGTTTTCATAGTAACCTAAATCGGATCATAGATCTGGAAGGGTCTATAGAGGTCAACTTGTCTAACCCTCCCATTTTACAGAGGAGGAAACTGATATGTTTAATGACTTGTTTGATGTCACCCAAATGTCTGAGCCAGGATCAAACCAATAACTTCTGATTCTGAATCCAGTGCTCTTTCCATTGGGACATAGGTCCATTTATGATGAGCACAGCTCAACATACCTCTTATCCTTTTCTCCACCATTGTGAGAATTTCAAAGCAAGAAATAAGTTGAGTGGCAATTTTAGGACTTCAGGGAGTTATAATAGTTATAATATAATGAATAGTAAATTTGCATAAGATCAGCAGTGATACTTAGTTGATTGTGATCAGTGTCCACAATTTTTCTCCTTTGATGCCTCATTGTAGAGTGAAGGCAACCCATAATCTCAGATTTGGGACGTCAGAGGCCATGAGGCTTTGCTTTTATTTGAACAAGAATACTGCAGACAAGTGGTCATCCAGCTTTTGCTTGAATACCTCTGGTTGGTTGTTGTCCTTCCTTCTCAAAGAGGACCAAATGTTGGAGTCGAGGTATAGTGTGTCCAAATGTGGCCCATCAGCTGGGAAGGCTCTACTATAGGACAGGCATTAGTGAATGGTAATGTACTACTTTCCAGGAAGCCCATTCTACTTCTGAAGGGAAAGCTCTATTTTTAAGGAAGTTTTTCTTCACATCAAGCCTAAATTTGTTACACAATTTCCATCTTACTGTTCCTAGATCTGCTCTTTGGAGCCAAACAGAGGCAATCTAATCTCTCCTACATATGACAGTTCAAATATAACTATCACATTCCCCTCCCCCTGCAAGTGTATTCTTTTTAGTAAATACCCATAGTCCCTTCTACTGATTATCATGAGGATTTGTTTTGGTTGCTGGTTGCCATGCTCTGGACGTTCTCCAGCTTACCAGTAGCCTTCATACAATGTGGCATGCATGCAGAGCTGAATGCAATATTCCATATGAGTTCTGACCGGTGAGGACTGCCTCCTGGACCACAGCCTGTGGCTTCCATATCACACTGTTGACTTATCTTGAGCTTGCAGCCCCCGAAACAGCCAGATCTTTTTTAGATGCAGTGCCGTTGATCCAAATCTTCCTCATATTGAATGATGAATTTAAAAAACCCAAACGGAGGACTTCACATTTATCACTACTCAGTTTCATATAATTAGATATTATCTAGAATTCTAGGCTGCTAAGGTCTTTGAGGATTACTCTTAGCTTTGTGTCACTTGCAAATGTGGTAAGTATGCCATTTATATATTTATCCAAACTATAGATAAAAAGGTTAAGTAGCACAGGGCCAAACACATCCCCGAGGCTCTTTACTAGAGACTTTTTTCCAAAGTGATATCAAATAATTAATGACTGACTACTTTTTGGGTCTGATCATTCAATCCTTTAAGGATCCAACTAACCTCACCAGTACCACTCTCTAGCCTACATCTTTTCGTCTGGATATAAGCACATGACAGACCTTGTCAAGTGCTTTGCTAAAATCTAAGTAAACTAGATCTACTACCAGTACAATAGTCTTGCCATAAAAGGAAATGAAGTCAGTCTTTATGACTTGTTCTTCATGAAGTCAAATTGGCTTTTTGTCATCACTGTTTTCTTATCTAGAAGTTAATCAAGACATTCCTTTAATAATCCTAGAATTTTGCCAGGAAAATCAAGCTTTACTGTTCCTTACCATCTTTCAAGTATTATTAATAAAAGCACGTTGAAAGGTCACTAGTTCTTTCAATAACCTGAGATATAGGCTATTTGGGCAAGCAACTTGTGCTTAGAACACATCTGGAAGATTATCCAACCAATTTTTATGTTTGACTTGAAGGAACACAAAGGAGTCTCCAGTAACACAGTGAAGTTTCTACAAGCCTAGATGAATTCTAACTTTTAAGCACATACACGTGAATAAAAGGGGGAATTTTGAGGGAAATTTTTGTCCTTCAAGTTTTCCACTCAGGGCCTAAGGTAAAGAGGAAAAAAATAAACCCAGAACAATCCTCTTATCTGCACTGATAGACTCCAATGCCTCCCCCTCTCCCCATTTGATATTTTGCAACTTGTGAGAGGAGTGATAACATGAAGAAGGATGATGTGAAAAAGGAGAAAACAAACAAAGGAGAATGAGAGAAAGATGGTTGACATTGTTCTGAGGTGGCAAAATCCTACAATTGTTCCTGTTTCTTTCAGAAGAAATTGTAACAATTAAATTGATTAACTTATTCATGATCCCTTAAAGAGACATTGGTTCCCAGGTGGTTGTTTGTGTGTTTCTGTGTGTTCAAGACTGTACTATTGTTGTGTAAGATCTCCAGGTTCCTCAGGGCTGGGCCTCTCTGGTCAGTATAACATTAATGTCAGCATTATACAATTTCCGTTGCTACTGGAAATAATACCCCTAATTGCTTATGGAAACAAAGGGTACTTTTGTTTGTGGGTATTCTTAACATAAAAGCAGATAGAGTTACAGTCCTCCAACCTGAATGGAGACTAGCTTGGCCTTAGTTTATGCTATTGGATTAAGGATGGAGTAGACAAAATGTGCCTGATGCAGTTCCGTTTCCTTTTAGGACAGAAGCATGTATTCCACAGGGATTCTAGATCTTTTGTGTAGTTGTCTAGCTTATGCTGAAACCTGTATCTAAAGGTGATTCATGTACACGCAGGTTTGAAAGATAGAGAACTGGTTTTATATAATCATCTGAATGTCTTCTATTGAAGGCCCTGTGTTATAGTTCTTGCGGGAGATCAAAGAAGGACAAGTCATGATTCCTGCTTTGACAGAGCTTAGTAGGGGAGATTAAATGGGTACCAAAAGAACTATGATCCATAATATAATGAAGACATGAAGGAAGAAAGGGGAAAAAAGATGGCAGTTCTAAGAAGGAAAGGATTGATTTCAGGTGGGAAGATGAGAGAAGGCTTCTTGGAGGAGATGACGTTTGCAACCTTGAAGGTCGAGTAAATATCAGAGCAGTAGAATTGGGGGGAAGGAAATTCCAAGCAGAAGGGATAGCATGAGTGAAATGAGGAAGCAGGATGGTTTCAGGGAACAGTAACTAGTTTTCCTAGAACATAGGGTATTCTAGGATGAAAGGAAATCATGGGAAATAAATCTAGAATGGTGGGTGAAGACAAAATTGTGCGAGATTTTGATTAGCATGTGAGGGACTTTGGATTTTTATTTAATAAGCAATGGGGAGCCATTGAAGATTTTGAGCAGAAGGTTTACATAATCAGAATTCTACGTTAGGAGTTCTCATCTAGCAGGTATGTAGGAGGAATTTAAATTGGAAAGTAATGGAGATAGGGAGAAGAATTATTGTTACAATTGCCCAGAGTTATTAAGCTCCTGCAGTCAAGTGATAATAGTGGTAATGAAGAAAAAGGTGGATATTCTTGAGCTACTGAGTAGGTAGAATATTAGAATCACAGATTTAGAGGAAACAAGGAAAAGACCAGGAAAGAGGTAGAAAAGTAGCCAGAATGGTAGGAATCTCTTCCTACCAAGTTACAGGAGTCAAGGGAGGAAAAAATTTCAAGAAAGGAGAGGGGCATATTTGTGTCAAGTCTACTTAATGTGCAGATGGCTTCAATCTGTAAAACCATCAGAGGCCATCAATATTTAATTGAGGCTGTTTAGGATTCTTTTACCCATCAAAGCTCCCAGCATCCTTCAGTAACTAACCATCAGTTTCATTCTGGGACTTTAGATTGTCCTGACTTTGGGCTCCAGATCTGCTAAGTTTAGATCATTTAAGCTGATATCCTTTGGGGCCAAATTCACTTTGCAAAAGCCTCTACAGAGTTGCAGTTTGGTTTCTAAAATAGTCTTCTTTTCCTTTTATAAGGAACAGTACTTAATAGATGGAAATGAGTACCTCATGTGAAAAATCAACAAAGGACAAGTGCAGAAGCAAACCCAAATCAATTAAAAAGAGGGCGGCTATATCCCATCCCTTGTCGGTGCTTAAGAATCCTTGCCAATTCTTAGGAAATTGGAACTGTATTTTTATGGTTAAGCTTGTATATTTTAAACCCATAAAAGGAAGGAAATTTTTTTTGCAGTTTTTAATTCACATTATTATTATATATATATTACATAATAACATTATTAATGGGAAATGGAAGTAACGATTTGGAATGTCATTACTATGGGGTGGGAGAAGTTTGGGGTGAAGATTATAGACTCATAGGATCATAGAGTTGGAGGTGGAAGGAAGGAAACAACATTTATTAAGCACCTGTTGTGTTCCAGGCACTATGTTAAGTGCGTTTTACAAATGTTTTCTTATTGATCATCACAACAATCCTGGTACATAGGTGCTTTTTATTATCTCAAGAGGAAATCAAATATATCTATCCAAATATGTTGATATTATAGAATACTATACATATATTTTATGCATTTCTGAATTTCTAAACTTTTTTTCTGTGTTGTCTGCTGGCCTTTGCATGTTGTCAGCAGCTTCCACAAAACTCCCTCCCAAAATTCCCATTTCATTTTTTATGCTGACCCAAGATATATCGAAACCATGATGGGGAAAGTTGTGATAGGGAAGGGATAACTGTGCTTAAATATCTCTTCTCTCCACATACAGAAAAAAATGAAATCAACAGAGAAGATAATATAAAATTATAGGTTAGAACATAAAAAAAGCTGTACAGGGCAAGCAGATCCATTTAGGAGCCAGAGTTCTGACTGCAATAATGAGCCTCTTAGTCAGCCAACGTCTCATTGGTGTGCATTTTGAATGGAAACAGATTCTCACACAGAACAGATGCTATCAGCATTTTCTCTCTCTAAATGGTTGTCCAAGAAAACATGGACACCATGGAACAAGTCAGTTTTAGCACTGTGAAGGATCTATATAAATGAGATGGCTAAATAGGGTGCATCACAAGAGGCAGTCACAGGTCTGGCATAGGGATGGGGAGCTTCTGTTTACAACTCTTTCCTTTGTAAGCTCAAATCAAGCAAGCAACAGACGTCAGATTTGGTACTGGGACACCAAGACAAAAATGATAGAGCTTACATTAAATTGGGGAGGGGTGACAGCAATGAGTACTAACATACATACACCCACATATACATACACACATACACATATAATGTATTCAAAATATGAAGTTATTTTGGAAGGGAAGACGCCAGGAGCTGGAGGAATCAAGAAAGATTTTGTATGGAATGGAGTACTGGAGTTTCCTTGAAGGAAACATAGTGGAAACAGAGATGATGAGGAAATGCATTGCAATGGGAAAGAGTAAGAGTAAAGGAACAGAGCTGCAAGTTAAGTGACTTATCTAAGATGACATAAACAGTGAAGAAATCACCAAAACCAAGGATTTGACTCTAGGTCTAGTGCTCTTTCCACTATAACAAGCTGGCTGTAAAGTTCCTTCCAATTCTAAAATTCTATGATTCAGTTTTCTGAGGTAGTTGAACACTTGGAAGGGATTATTCTCCTTCTGAAAATAAAGTCTTTAGCCTGTTTCTCTTTCTCCCCCAAAGATACAGGATAGGACAGGGAATGAGAAGAGCAGCTAGGCAGGCTTTTCCTTACACCTAAGGGAGAGGGACAACTGTAGCAGACTCAGTCTACAGTGTCCTGGATGAGCAACAGTGAGAAGACCAGTTTGGCTAAGCTCTAAAATGTGGAAAGGGGAACAATGTATCATGAACCTGGGAAGGGCATATTGGTATCAGGTTGTGAAGGAACCTAAATGCTAAAGATGTGTAACAACAATGCTGCTTGCAGCTGCTGTGGGGGCATATGACCAACAACACCAGCACACAGCAGGGCTGCTAGCACAGATTCTTTGATCTGCTTTTCTAACGAAGGCAACTTTGAGGGGTTAACAATCTTACTTTAATCAAACATATATATATCATCCACTTAGTTCAAGGGAAAAAGTCAGCATTCTGAACTTCAGAGCAAATACCAACAGAAATGACAAGTAAAAATTTATGTAAACAGAGCAAAATAATGCAAATCAACAGACAGGCTTCTATTTATCTGACCACAGCAATACATACATAGTTACCAGAGAGAGAGAAGCACCAACATCTGGGTTTTCAAAGCCAGGGAGCTCCTTAACAGCTACCCAGAGTCTCCACACCAACATTCTTCCAATGAGTGAGCCCCAAACAAAATGCTAACCTCAGAGTATATATATACTTCTTCAGGGTCAGAGAGCTTCACATCTCTCAGAGCCTCATGAACTTCTAGAGTGCTTCACACCTCTGGTGACCTAATTAGCAAAAGGATGTGGGCTTTTCTACAAACAAAGGCAAGACTCAATCAAAGTACTTAATTGCCTTCGTGCTGAGAAGCACTCCAAAAGAAAAAATAGTAAAAAGTCCCATTTTACTTGCCTTTACAAGATGGGAGTTTATATTTTATCTTAGAGGCAACAGGATATCACAAAAGTTTGAGTAGAAGAGTGATGTGATCAGACTTCTTTGTTTTTTTTTTTTTTCAGAATCACTTTGATAGCTCTATGGATATGGGAGAAGGGAGAAACATGGAACCCAAAAGCTAATGAGATGGCTATTGCTACAGTCAAGTGAGAGGTGATGAGGGTAAGAACTAAGCCATCTGAGTAGAGAGAAGGGCTTAAATGTTTGAGTTATTGTGGAGGTGGAATTGATAAGATTTGACATCTGAATGCATATGAGGGCAAGGAAGAGTGAGGAGTGAAGGATAATGCCAAGGTTGTAAGCCTGGATGACCAGAGGAATAGTGGCTGCCAAGAGATGTGGTGATCTCAGGAAGAAGTTAGGGTTCAGTGAGGACCAGAAGATGGGAGGAAAATGAGAGAAAGAGACCTAGGATCCTAGGCCTAGATCTGAAAATGGTTTTGGAAATCATCTTGTCTGACTCATTCATTTGACAGATGAAAAAACAGTGCCTCAGAATGGGGGAATGGCTTACCATTAATAGTGGTGGTAAGGGTGGGGTAGAGGGAAAGATAATGAATTTGTAGTGCTTGACATGCAGTTTGAAATGTCCTATAGACAAATCAGGACAGGAGCTCAGGAGAGAGACTGGGGCTGGATTTATAGATATGGTAATAATCTGTGTAAAGATGTTAATTTAACTCATGGATGCTGATGAGGACATCAAGAGAGGATATAGAGAAAATAGAAGAGGGCCAAGGACAGAACTTGGGGGAAATATGCAGAGTTAGTAGATATGATGCAAGTGACGAACCAGCAAAAAAGACAGAGAAGTGAGTCAGGCAGGTAGCAGAGGACTCAAGAAAAAGCAGTATCAAAGAGAAGGCATCCAGTTGGAGATGGTTGTCAAGAATGTCAAATACTGTAGGTGGGTCAAGAAGGAAGAAGACTGAGAAAAGGCCACCAGAATGGGTAAATAAAAGAACATTGGTAATGTTCCCTTCCCCTCCCCTGCCCTCCTCTCTCTATATCTTCCACCTTTTATATTTAAAAAATTCATATCATAAAGGGAAAAATCCAATCTGATTCGATTCAACAAATATTTGTTAAACATGGACTAATAGAAGCAATGAATAAATATAGTAAAGGAATTTACATTTTATTTATTTTATTTTAATGAAATGACTCAACATAGCACCTCCCCCCTGCCCACCCCCACCCCCACCAATTCTGACTAGATAAGGCATCATTAGCATTTCAGTTAATGTCAGTTATTCTATCCACAATTTGGGGACTTAATCACATAGGATAAAGGCAACCTGTTTTTCACAGTCTCCTGGTTCTATTACAATAAGTCATACAACATAAATAGTATACTTCTGATAAATTTTATTTATGGAGGAACTCGTTTAACCTAATCAGGATGATCTGCATTTTCTTAGAGGACTAAGTCACTACAAGGATTGAAATGCCCAACTACAAAATTGTAGATAAAATGAACTCCTAATTGCACCTAGGACTACAGGTTAGTCAAGAAATGGGTCTTAAACGAAGATTATTGGTCCTTAAAACAAAGTGTAGTCCTGTGAAATGAGAAAAATTAAACTACCTATTTCCATGGTAATTACAGGTTGTGTGCTTGTGTCCCAGATGTTAAGTGACTTGCCCACAGTCACACAGCTAGTAAACGATAGTGGGGAAGAGGGAGTAGGGAATTGGGAAACAAAAGAAATATAAGATATAGTTCCTGCTATTTGGGAATTTATAATCTCTTCAGAAAAATACTAGTCACTTAACTTCTGTGCCTCAGTTTACTTATCTATAAAATGAGGATAATAATAACATCTATTTCTCAAGATTGTTGGGAGGATAAAATAAAATGTTTGTAAAATGCTTTGTAAACCTTAAGTTACTATATAAATTCTAGTTATTATTATCATTAACAACAAATATTGGTTGGTCACATGGCCTAAAGTAGCCACAAACCCACAACCTATACATTACCATGGAAGTAACTAAGCCTCATTGTCTTAACCCAACATTGTATATGCTCAGGAGCCTTAAAAAAACCCTCAAAAAACCTCTCAAAAACCCTTTAAAAAACCCTGGAAAATGGAAGGATTGTAGGTTGTAGATTGAGTTTCACATCCCAGGGCTGTAAGTAGAAACCCCAGCATCTGGGTCAAGTTCACTTGGGGTCAAGTTCATGAGATCTAACATATGAATGATTATTGCTGTTCATGGGTAAAGTAGATTGGAGAGAGAGGTCACGTTGGAGAAGCTGAGAAATCGTGAAACAGCCAGGATTTCTTAGGTTGACTACTGAGTGAAGGTGGCAAAGTGAGGATCAGAAGCCGGTATTGGGGAATTCTTCCTCCTAGGTTGGGTTGTCAAGAAGTTGTGAGAGAACAACAGTCAGCCTTGTAGAGGCTGCCAAGAGGTGATCTCAGGAGGAAGTTAGGGTTCAGTGAGGACCAGAAGACGGGAGGAAAATGAGAGAAAGAGACCTAGGATCCTAGGCCTAGATCTGAAAACGGTTTTGGAAACCATCTTGTCTGACTCATTCATTGACAGATGAAAAAACAGTGCCTCAGAATGGGGGAATGGCTTACCCGAGGTCATGCACTGATAAATTGCAGAGCCAGGATTGGAACTCCTTTCTTCTGCCTCTAATTCCAGTCATCTTAGTGCAACAAAAGACAGGAAGATTCAACAGAGTGCAATGGAAAAGATGTACCTAGGAGAATGGTAATTGTCAAGGGAGTCAGATTGGGAAGAGGCCTACAGAAGCCGCTAGAGCGGTCAGTGTGGCCAGTAGTGACCTGCCTTTGCCTCAGTGTTCCCCATTGCACTGATCTTCCTTGGACCTCTTTCAAGGCACTGATTCCTAGGCCAGGATGTTCATGGTTGTGTTTGGGAGGGAGGAAGGCACTCCAGGAGGGGCACCTGATAGCCATGAGACTTTAGAAGGGTGGCTTTTTGAGAGCTGAGTGAAGGTGTGAACCAGAGCATTGTTGGGTAGGGAAGGAGGGATGCCCCTACCTGACCCCAGGGAAGTTGGCATTTGAGACACAGTCCTAGACATCCCATAAGGACATTATTTAGAGGCTATCATGTCCTCTATAATCTGAGGAGAGATAGTTTGGCTTGTGTTTTCATCCTTTTGAAAAAAAGGAACAATTTGGCTTCCTTCTTCCTTTCTATCACACATTTCTTTTCCTTACTACTCCAAAAGGGGAAAAATACGTACATGGTTCACCACTCCCTCAGCTGTTTCATGGGACTTTATAACATTGCTCTCCTTTAAAAGTCCCATTCAGGGGCAGCTAGGTGGTGCAGTGAGTAAAGTGCTGGACTCTGGAGTCAGGAAGACCTGAGTTCAGATCCAGACTCCGACACTTGACACACTTACTAGCTGTGTGACCTTGGGCAAGTCACTTAACCCCAATTGCCCTGCCTTCCCCCTTCTAAAACAAAACAAAAGTCTTGTTCAAATTGCAACAATGGTCTGGTCTGATTGGAAGTTATAGTTAGAATGCCTTAAAAAATCCTTACTTTTCCTCCTGAGGACTGACCTGTATATTACTTAAGTAATAGTGATTGCTCTGGCCCGCACTGCCTGAAGGGCAGGTTTGTTCCATTTCACTGTCATCCCAGGGTTTTCTGGTACCTTTAGCAGGTTGGGGGTGTCTCTTCTCTCTGCCATTGACTCAAGTCCCCAATTTTGTTCTCCTAATTTCAGAGATGCATGAGACAGTTCCATTCAACCCCTAACAATTAAATTATTTTTTTACAAATGATAACTTACTTCAAAAGTATGACAAGAACATGCAAATACTTCTCGCCTACCCCCAACACTTGGGGTACACAATCTCTCCCATATCACCTTTATTTCTGAGGAGATGAAGGGCATTAGGCTTGCGGTTTATTTCAGGTCCTATATAGCATTAATCCTACCAAGTTCCAAGTCCAAAATGCCCTCTTGGATTTTCATCCCAGGACTCAAGCTTCTTATGACTTTCCTGCTAGGCTAGTTGTAACATCTGGTCTGGGATCCTGAGATCCATGGTCCCCATAGCTCAAGCTCCTGGGCATGAGATTCCACTCTTTGCAACTATAATTAAAAAGGACAAATGAACCTCAATCCCATTTCTTGGGGTCACAGGGACAAAATGGAAGAGAAACTATCCTTGCCTGCCCTTCAGTGCAAGGTGCTTCTGCTGACCTTCCTCCCAGAATTACACCAGAAAGAGAGAATTTGCCTCAATCAAGTAGATTTAAAGATATAACCATATCCGATTATTTGACCAGTGCAAAGAGGCTCCCTCCTATGTGGTAGACCTACACAGAATGCCTTTTCCCAGAAGAAAGTGCCTGGTATCTCCTCCGTGAGTGCCTTCATCTTAGGTGATCTGGGCATGCACCAAAGCCTTGTTACAATTACATCATCTATACTCTATCTTTTTAAATCTTTTATCAGATGATCCCACAAAGAGATCTTGTCTTTGATCTCATCTGATCAGACACACACCCACACTCACTCATACTGTTTAAAATAAAAAGTGGTAAGTGTACTTGATGGAAATATAATCAATAAAGGCTCAAATGAAGAATTACTGTCCCAATTTCCAGTCAAGTGAGGCACTAGTCTCTGTCTAAGGTCTTCTATTAAGCTCTTGTGAATTCACTGGAGAATCAGATTGCTATTTTAAAAATGGACTTTGCTTGAAAAAGTACTTTGCTTGAAGAGCCCTATTCTTCTGTTGGAGGGTTGGGTGTGGGAAGATAGCTTTTTAAAAACATTTCAGTTTTCTATTCAAAGGCTTCCTTTTATAATATGCTGGTTCTGCTCTGCAACACTATTCAATATGAATGGCATTAGTATAACGCTGGTCTGGGACTGCATTCAAAGACAGATGTAGTTAGATGTAGCATGTAGCAAAAGCACCAACTTCTTTGTGAGCTCTTTTCTTTTGGGTGCTCCCACAGCATGGATTCCATGGGCATCATGATAGCAGGTATAGTCAAGTGAACAAACATTTATCAGACGACTACTATGAGCCAGGCCCTGTGCTAAGTGTTGATACAGTGTGGCTCATTTTACCTTGAGCTCTATCTTGATCAATAAATGGTTTGGCTGGGATTGTTAGTTTGGCACAGATTGAATATTGAGTTAATTATAGGAAATTTTCCTTTGTTCCCCAATGAAGCTCCTTCCAGAGTGGCTTAATTACTATGTAACTACTTTTCTCAATAGTCACCAGTGTCTTTTCCCAATTTAGAACTAATTACTATTTGAGTAGCCCAGTAATAAAAAAACCCTTTCAATTTTATAAGTGCATCATGTTAGAGATGAATTTTTAGAGCTGGGCACAATACAATTCTACTCTGTAGGATTTGTATATTATACATTCAGGGAAATGAGTGTCTATTGAACTTATTTTGTAGGGAATAGTAAAAAGAACCAGGCTGTTAGCTTTTATGGCTTCTGTGGGGAATGATTTTATCTTGTCTCTAAGCATTTAACAATGAGTAGCAAAACCCCCCCCCCAAAATTAGAGGTAAGACATAAATCTAGGTCTTGGCTTTGAAGCCTTTGTCCACTGCACTATTGTGCCTCTTGGTGATACCAATAACGGGCACTTATAAAATGCTTTAAAGTCTTCAGAGTGCTTTTTTTGGGGCTTCATCTGAGCCTCAGAAAAATCCAGTGAAGTAAGTACTAAGGGTGTGAGATCTTTCTAAAAAGGCAAACAATGAACATGGGAGTTACAAATGAGAGCAGAGAAAGTGAGGAGCTACTACATTCAGTCTTGGATCTCCTCTTGTGTACTCCTTCGACCTGAAGATTAGAACACTTCTCTACACTGTCATAGTGGTCACCAAATTGGGGGCAAGAATGGATTGACTGCCAAGGGGCAAGTGATCAACCAGTGGGAGGTGGGTGCATGAGTCCCATTTGTTGTTGTTCAGTCAAGTCTGACTCTTCATGACTGCATTTGGGTTTTTCTTGGCAAAGACATTAGAGTGGTTTGCCATTTCCTTTTCCAGCTCATTTTACAGATTAGGAAACTAAGGCAAACAGGATTAGGTGACTTGCTCAGAGGCACTTCCCCACCCAGCTGCCCCATCCAAGTCCCACTCCCCATCCAGTCTTCAATACAAGTAAATAACACTCCGACACTTTCCTACTCCAATTCCCCCCACCCCTGACTTTCTGAGTCTGTGCAGGTGATGGGTTCTCAGGTTAGTTATATACTACCCTGACCCAGATACCTGAAGCAGCTGGTACATGCAACATTCTCAACAGCCCCCACACCCTCCCACCCCCAATCACTTTTGTGCCTTATAGAGGTAGGCTCTGTACTCTAGAGCATGCTAGATGAGTAATCTTTTTGTTCTTTGGAAGAGAAGAGTGAATTGCACAAGGTGAGTAGGCATGGATGGATTACAATTACATCTTTCCCCACAAACATGTCCCTCTTCCAAACTTCCCTGTTCCTTTCATAGGTACCTGTTCTAGTCAAACAGGTTCACAGTCTTTTCTCATTTGCCTAATATATCCAATCAATTACCAAATCTTGTTGTTTTTTTAAAAATCTCCATTACATCTTTCACCCTTCTCTTGCCTCAGAAAGAAACCACACTAGTTGTGTCCTTCATTCACTTTGCATTTGGACTATTTCAATAGCTTCCTCCAGTCTCTCCCCCAATCCATTCTCCACCTTGTTTCCAAAATTATTTTCCTAAAGGGTCAGTCTAACCATGTCAAGAGTTTATTGACTAGATGGAGCCACTCACAGGTGTTTTAATTTGGTTTCTATTGAGTCTTTGCTGAATTTACAACCCTTTTTCATATTTCATGGGATGTGTTCCAAAGAAGCTTGGCCCAGCTGGAATCTTTTACATTCTCATCTTTGCTAAAAGTCTTGGTAGTAGGTTTGTCATATTACAATGATTTCCTTGGTGGTATTGAGTTAGCTAAGGCATTTCTCTGTTCTAAGGAGGGAACCCTGAATAAAATCCTATTCAGATGCCTCACTGGTCATGGAGCTTCTTGAACATTGTACCAATAGGGATGGAAACTCTTACAGGTTGTCCCATAGTGCAAAGATTTCAATTACAGCTGGAGAAACATTGACATTGCCACCCAGTGATTGACCAAGCCAAGGATGAAAAGGCTCACCTTTCTAATGAACTATAATTTTCACCTCATCACTAGGTGATGAATTTTTGGCCATTGGTGACCCACAAGACAAAGGAAAAAATTTAAATAACTTATTTCCAGAAATCTCTTTTCACAATGATGGCATATTGTTTGATACTTAATAAATGCTTTTTGATTGCCTGGCTGATGGTGATGGTGGAGCAGCAGAAAAGGAGGCAGAAAATACTAGGAATCAGTTTTATACTCTTTGCAATTATTAACTTGACTGTTGATACTCTAAATGTGAGATCTTTGTCCAAGGATAAAAGATTTGCCATGCTACTGGAAGAATTGAACCACATCAGTATTACCAGTCTCATGATAAACGAAGTCAGAAGAGAAATGGAAGGATGGCTGTTGCTGATGATTTCTTAATTGACCAATCTAATGTTCTTTTCTTAATCTGCATCCTTCTTTACCTCTCTTCAGCCTTTGATGCTGTTTGTCACAGTCTTTCTCCTTGACATACTCTTCTCTCTAAGTTTTTGTGACACTGCTCTCTCCTGATTCTCCTCCTACCTTGTCTGACCACTGTTTCTTCCTTTGCTGGATCTTTCTGGTCATACCTGGTCACCATAGGTTATTTCATTTAATGATCTCATCTGCTCCTATGGATTCAATTATTATCTCTCGCTGATGATTTTCAAATCTACTTATTTAACCCCAACCTCTCTACTGACCTCCAGTCTTGAATCTTTAAATGCCATTGGGCATCTCAAACTGGATATCCTGTAGAAATGTTAAATTCAACATGTCCAAAACTGAACTCATTTTCTTTTCTCCAAAAGCCTCCTCCATCCTAACTTCCTTATTGTTTTTGAGGGTATTACCCTCCTCACAGCCATCCAAGCTTGCAACTGAAGAATTGTCTTCAACTCCTCACTCTCTTCCAACCCGTCTTCCCACTTTGTTGCCAAGTCCTGTCAATTATTATCTGCACAACTTCTATTATATCACCCTTCTGTCCTCCAACACTGCCACCACACTGGTATAGGATCTCTCATCACCTCATGACTTGATGATTGCAACAGCCTTCTAGTTGGTCTCCCAGCCACAAATCTCTCCCTACAGACCATCTTTCATTCAATAATCAAAGTGATTATCTTAAAGTGTAAGTCTAACAATGTCACCCACCTTCCCCACCCAATAAACTCCAATGTCTCGTTGCCACCTTCCGGATCAAATTGAAAATCCTCTGGCTTTCAAAGTCCTTTATAACCTGGCTCCTTCCCACCTTTCCAGTCTTTGTATACCATATACTGTTCCACATATTCTTCAATCCAGCGACACCGTCCTCCTTGCTGTTACTTGACTAAGACACTCCATATCCCAACTTCAGGGATTTTCACTGGCTGTCTTTCATGCCTGGAAAGTTTTCTCCCCTCATCTCTACCTTCTGGCATCCTTAAGTTCCACTTAAAATTCCACCTTCTACAAAAGCCTTCCACAATCTCCCTTAATGCTATTATCTTCCTTCTACTGATTGTCTCTAATTTATCCTGCAGATAGAAGACAACTGCAGTTTCATGACTGCTTTTCAGTCTCGACTCTAAAATTGACCAGTTCAGCCATAATCTTGATTCATTGCCCTCTTGTCTTACCCATTTTCACACCCTGGTAGTGTTATTCAGTTCCTTGTCGAAGACTTTTCTCCATTCCTATTCCTGAGCTGGTAAATATCACTAAAGAAGTCACGCTACCTTGCTCACTGGGTCTACAGCCACTACATCATGTTTCCTTTTCCTTTTTTAAAATTTTAAGGTTAAATACAAAATAAGAAAAGAAAAAAGAAACAAACTTAAATACTAAAACTTAAACAGAAAATAAGAAAAGAAAAAAATTTCCATGTGCACAGCAGAACATGAGAGGATTCAAAATATAAAGCAATAAATTTCCATTTTAAGAAAGCCTATATAATAAATTCTACACATTGTGCTCAGAGTTGTCCATCTTTACTTCCACGTAGGTTTCATTTTGTTCTCTGCTGCACACTTTTTACTTTGTTCTTTTTCCTTCTTCTTTCTCCCCCTCCCCCAAGAAGGCTACAGTGAAGCATGGATGTGTATGTGTATGTGTAGGTGCATGTGCATGTGTACGTGTATGTGTATGTGTATACATTCATATATATAGAAACACAAATATACATGTATACATATATACATAGACTTAACATGGCATACATATACATAGATGTTTATATTCGTATACATATATACACATAAATGAGGATACATACGTCCTCTGTTTTTCTGAGGGTAATCTCTTCCTTCATAAGTCCAAATCTTTCCATATTTTTCTAACTCCACCAACTCTTCATTTCCTACATCACAGCAATATTCCAACCTTATACTGTCTAGTTATTTCAAACAGTCTAAAACAATATTGATTAATATGGATGACATATACTGTAATTACATCATGCTTTCTAACCTCAAATGAGCCCTCTCTACTGTACCCCAAAACTTTTGTTCTCCCTTGATTCTCTATCTCACAACCCTCAGAGGCTATTCGAACACTTCTCTTCCATCTTCGTGTTCCCTGTGCCTTTTCCATACAGCTCTTCCCCAGCGGATATACTCAACTGCTATTTAACTGGGAAAATTGAGGTTATCCTTCCTAAATTTTTTTTGCCCCTATGCCATACCTCAAAGTTCCTCTATATCTTTGTGAATTGGTGAAACCAGTTGACTGGTATGGCCCCAGGTCCCAGGATGTTTCTATAACAAGGCTAAAAATCTAGAGACTGGGTATTACCTCCCACCTGTTCTCCTTGGCAGTTTCTTGCTAGATTGGTACAGAGTTAAGTTTCCCACATCCCTGCCCTTCATTCCTCACTCTGCATTAGGCAATTCTGAAAATATACTCATTTCACTAGTTACAACTATATTCCTCTATGGATGACAGACAGGTCATCTCTTTTCAGCCTGCTAGCTCTTTGTCTAAAACTCCATATAAGTTTGTACCCTGAGGGACTCTGAGTCTTTGATTAGAGTGTGAAAGCTTTTACATGGTTACGTATCCAGAAGCCATCCCCCAGTGTGTTACCCAGGCCAGATCAATGAGGGCCATGTTGAGAGATTATTTCATCTTGGAATCTGTTTTCTTCTTGTGAGAAATAATAAAATTTTGTTAATAGCTATCCTGTTTGGCTCTAATGTGCTTCATCTAAACTCTCCTGCACTACAATTTTCACTTATTACTTACTCTTTTACTGCTGTCACTGAGGAGGAGGTGACCATTCTCCCTACTAAGACTAACCCTTCTGCTTGAGTCCTTGATGCTATTAACTTGTGGTCCTCCAGGTGAAAAACTTCATGCCCTCTTTTTCTCTCCTTCATCCTTTCCTTATTTATACTCAGGCATACCCAATACTTAAAAAATAAAAAAAAACTTCACTAGATCCTACTATTACCTATCACCTCAGACTATCATTCTTCTCTCTCTGCTAAACTCATGGAAGGATCATCCATCAGTACTTCCTGGTTCTTCTCTCACCACATAGTCACTTCTCAGCAACTTGTAATATGACTTCTAACCTCACTAGTCCTCTGAAACTGATCTCTCCATGGTTTCTAGTCTCTAGTAATCTTGTAATTGTTCAGGCCTTTTCTCACTCTTTATCATCTTTGACATCCCTCTGTTTGTACTGCTGATCACAGTCTCCTTATGGATGCTCTTTTATCCCTTAGCTCCTGTGACTCAACTCTCTTAATTCTCCTCTTTCTAATCACTCCTCTCTCTCTCTTTGGCAAGATCATCGCTTATGTCCTGTCCCCTTAGTTTGGTTGTTCTCCAAGAGTCTGTCGTGGGCCATCTTATGTTCTCTCTCTTCACATGCTTTCTTAGAGATCTCATCAGCTTCTGCGGGTTCCACCACCCTATTTATGCAGATGACTCCTGTTCTAAACTTTAGTAACACATTTTCACTTATCTGCTGTACACCTCCTCCTCTATATTCCATAGGCATTTCAAACTCAACAGGTCAGTAGGGGAATTCATTACCTTCCCTTCTAAACTCCTCACTCCTCCAAACACCCCTTTATCTTTTGAGGGTGTCACCATCTTCTTATTCACCCAGGTGTACAATCTCTGAGTCATGAAATGAAGTAATGTAAATAAAGCACTTTACGAACTTTTAAGAGCTACTATAAATGCCAGCTGTCATTGTCATAGTCATTAATATTATTGTTATTTATCATCCTGGATTTTCTTCCTTCCCCTTCCTTCTCCCACCCCATAGCCAATGCCAAGTCCTGTTGATTCTACTTCCTCAACATCTCTGCCTTCTGTCTTCTTCTCTTTGCTCACACCGATACTGTTCTACTTCAGATTACATTCACCTATAGCCTAGATCACTGTAATAGCCTCCTAATTGAACTTCCTGCATTTAGTCTCTCTCCTTCCTAAAACAATCTAAAGATGAGTCTGATTATGTCACTCCCCTACTCAAAACTTTCTGTGACTCCCCATTGTCTGTAGGATAAAATCCAAAGTCCATAGTCTAAAATTTTCGACACTTCATGATCTGGCTCCCACCCATCATTCCAAACATTGTATTCTATTCTTCTTCATGAGTTCTACATTCTTGCCAGACTAGACTATCAGCTATTCCCCAAACTCAACATTCCACCTCTTTCCTTCATGTAGTTGCATAAGCCATTCTCTAGGCTTTCCTCATCTCTATTTCTCAAAATCCTTGTCTTCCTTCCAGGGTTAGTTCAAGATACCTTCCCTGGCTTCCCCAATTGTTAGTGCATGGACCTCATGGAGAAACACAGAAGAGAATTATGATAGAATCATCTCACATAATAGCAAAAAAAAGTGGAGGTGAAGAAAGCCTGTAAAACACTTGATGTGAGACCCAACAAAGCAATTAATTGATGAATGAGCATTTAATAAGTGACTACTACGTGTCAGGCATGGGACCCCATCATCCCAAGGGCCTCCATAGAGTAAACTGTCTGGAGGATGACAAATAAAAGTAAAATGATAAAATTGGTCAGCATCTTTATAATGATCTATTTTTCTCATCGGGGACAATAGAAGTGCCTTTTTTGGATCCTAACACTCTAGGTCTGATATGTTAAATCAGGAAATAAAAATAGTACTTAAAAATTTTAAGTTAGATAAATTGGCTAGACCAGACCAAGTACACACTAAAGGAATTTATGCAAAACTTTTCTTCCAAGGATACCATATGGTCATGAATCATGGAACTCTATGCCCTCTGAAGAATTGAAGTTGCATGTAACCCAGAGGGCAATAGTAGACACAGATAGGTGCAACAAATATCCAATGATGACTTAATGCTCAAGAATGAAAGAATGAATGAAGAAGTTTTTATTAAGCACCAACTATGTTCCAGGCATTTTGCCAGCTTCTGGAGATACAAAGCCAAACGTGAGATAGTTCCTGATCTCTAGGAGCTTACATTCTAATATGAAGAGAAAAAGCACATAAGAAGATGAAGGTCAGAGACGGGGCTTTAGGATGGGGTATCACAGGAATAATGAGTGGAGGTATAGGACAGACAAGTTTGCTTATAGGCTATGGGATCATATATTTTAGAGCTGTAAGACACATCAAAGGCTATCTCTTTTTATTGATGAGAAAACTAAGCCCCAGGAAGATTAAGTGACATGTCATGCATGCCCTTTCCTGCAGCCGTGGTTGTATTGATTTGGCTACTGTTCTCAGAACAAGAGGTGAAGAAATAGGGGTGGGGGGCGGTATATGGCAGGGCAGATAGCAAGATATCTAGGGTAGATAGATGTGAAGCCATGGTCTCTGGCTGACTAGATATAATAGGTTAGGTGGGTTTGTATTTTCTCACTGATCAGTAGGGTAGCTCAGGCCCAAGGAATTCCTCCAGGCATGGTCGCTGGAGGTCTGGTCATTGAAAAGTCCTATTTCAGGTGGGGAGAGTGGAGTAGCAGTATGACTGATGGCAAGAAGTCAAGGACACATGAATAGGAAGCATTGTGTAGAGCAAGTTAGATATAGCTAAAGAAGTTGAACAGGGACTACTGCCAAGGGAAAATGTATTACCTGGAGGGGGTAGCTATGTGGCACAGTGGATAGAGTGCCAGGCTTGGGGTCAAGAATTCTCATCTTCCTGAGTCCAAGTCTGCCCTCAGACACTTACTACCTATGTGACCCTGAGCAAATCACTTAACCCTGTTTGCCTTAGCTTTCTCATCAGTAAGATGAGCTGGAGAAGAAAATGGCAAACCACTGTAGTATCTTTGCCAAGAAAACCCCAAAGAAGAGTTGGACATGACTGTAAAATGACTGAACATTACCTGAGAAGGAGATAGATAGGCTAATCATATGTCCACAGTGAAAGATAACAGATGGATATAACTAGTACTACACTGGGATCATGAAATGTAAATGCTTAGAAGAAGGCCACCAGCATGATAAGTAGATCCTCAGTGTGGGAATTATGGGGAGACCAAAGCCATAGATGTGAACCAATGTAGGGAATGCTTGTATGTGTAACACAGGTTATACTTTCTAGCAGATAAACTTCTTTAGTGTTAGGTTATTAGTAGTTATGATGGTGGAGCTAATCTTCACTATTAAACCAGATGAGTGAGACTAGATAGCCACTTTTCAGAGATGTTGCAACGAGGATCCCTGATCAGGCACAGGTTGGACTAGATGATTCTGTAGTTCCTTTCAATAATTAGATTCTTGTGATACCATGAACTTCAATGCCCATTTTACAGTTCCTATGTGAACTTCTGAGCATCCACAGTCTTCTCTGCCTTCTCCAGTAAACACAAGTCCTAACCTGTGCAATGTCTTCATTTATAATTGATTTCTTCTGGGAATATAGTCATAAAACTAGTACTCTGATAGTGTTCCAACTTGAAAAATTTCAAGTTTTCTTTAAGAAGACACACTACTCTGTGCATGTTTGCCCCTGGGGATTGGATTGGAAAATGTGAATTTCAGTTCAATTGAATCATGAATCGCCATCTCAGTCCGGCACTTTAATTTCCTGACTCATTTGGGTGACTCATGTTTTGAGGGATTTACATTGTTTTGAATTCAATTGCCATGGCTCCTGATAACGTCTCAAGGGTGATTGTTTACGGTCTCCAAGTTGTTCGCAGGCTGATACACATACACCAAAACAGAATAGAATTCTTTGGTAACTGGCTGAGTGACCTTAGTCAAGTTGCTTGACCTGGCTGGGGTTTCATTTGCTCATTTATAAAATGAGACCATTGGATTAGATGACGTATACCATTCTTTCAAAATCTCAATCCTATGATCCTTCCATCTGTAAAGTTCCCTCCAGCTCTTAAATTCAATGATTCTGTCAAGGAAGCATGTCAGCTTACTCTGGAGATGGATTAAAGTTGAGTTTGGTGATAAACCTGTCACCATGAGGAAAAGGGAATCATCTAGAGATGGGGATGAGATGATGATTTCATTGATTTAGGGAACAGTGGATTCTCTGTGATGTAATCTTACAGAGTTGCTTGAGTCACCAAGGGGTTTGCCAAGGCTCACATGGCCAGGGAGCATCAGAAGTAAGCCTTGAACCCAGGACTTTTAAGCCCTGAGAGCAACTCTTTCTCCACTTCATCTGGTCTCTTTACCTTGCTTAGATTAATAACAAGACTAACACTGCTGTCTAAACAAAGGTAATAATAGTGATTCCCTATCATTAAGACTTGGACTTTGAGTTGTTTTTCTAGTACGGAACCTGGATTCATGTTGTGATTCATCCATCTATTTTTAATATATTGCTTTATAGATATGGGCTAAAAATATCATATACAAATCACTTCATTTTAAATGCCTAGTATAAAATTGTAATAATCTAGTTGTTGATTCTTTTTGACATGTCAAATCAAATGAACCAGGGCTAGAGTGCTTTTAACACTGCATTTATTTGTTTTTTTCCTTTTTATCAAAACACTTGTAGGAATATTTCATTAGAAACCTGGCGCTACGAAAATAAAGATATAAACAGTATGCAATTTTACATTAGTTGTAACATAAATACAAATTATATACATGTTTAAAATTCTTAAAACCACATTTTCTATGATTCCCAACATGCCTGTGAAGAGAAAATGATAAAAGCAAAGAAGCCCCCACCTACCTATGTATAGACTATGCACACTTCCACTTCACAATACATACATAAAGACAGAGACATAAATGGTGGGGGCATCAGGGCATTGCCTAAGAAATGGGAATGTTTCCTTCTGACTTTGCAGTCTGGTTAAAACAGATGCATCGCAGTCATATTAAAGTCACCTTCTGGAAAAACTGTCTGGAGTGACTATACTGAGATGAATAGAATCACTTCCTTTCAAGCCAGCAAAAAAGTCATTTATTTGATGTAAATCATCCAAAAGAACACCCATCTATTCTTACCCAGGGCCTCCTTGTGACTAGTGGCATGCATTTTCAAAGCAATTTCTTTTCTCCTTCTCCATCCCCTTCCTCTCTCCTCCCCTGCCTTGAAAATTACTGGAAGTATTGGCCATCAAATCTGAAATACAATGTGTGTTTTTTTATACATTTTTATAATTTTGACTTTTGTAGAATGGTACAAAGAACCTTTGTATTTGGAACATATAACTCCTGGGGGATTAGGTGGAAGATCTGTTTAACTTTAAGGTGAATCAAGAAAGTCCAGGTGTTTGATCACAAACTTGTTCATCTGAATGCTAAGATGGGATTTCAGAAATTGTTCCAGAGCTCGTGGATAGCCAGTGGGTACCTGAGTCTGACTTGACTTGAGTAATATGTCATCTGACATTCCCACATCTTTATTTTTGTGTTTGACCATCATTTTTAAAGTAGTGTTGCCCCCACTGTAGTCTGCCATTCTAAAACTGTTGCCTTTTCTGAAGCTTCAAAATTTCATTTACACTAAAATAAGATGTCTAAGATATCCCCTGCCCTCTTCTTTCTCCCTCCTCTCCCTTCCTCTCCCCTAGCTTTCCCTCTTCTCCTCTACAAGTTAAATGACTTGTTCAAGATCACACAGCCATTTCACATCAGAGTCAACATTTGACCCCAGGCCATCACTATTCCAAGGCTGGCTTTTTCTCCACTATTCCACAATTTGTTGAGTCATTTCAGTCATATCCAACTCTTTGTGACCCCATTTGGGGTTTTCTTGGTTTGCTATTTCCTTCTCCAGCTCATTTGACATATGAGGCAACTGAGGCAAACAGGGTTAAGTGAGTTTCCCAGTGTCATACACCTAGTAAGTGCCTGAGTCTGGATTTGGACTCTAATCTTCCTGATTCCAGGCTTAGTGCTCTATCCACTGTGCCATCTAGCTTCCCCAGACCACAATGTTTCAATTTAATTAAACATTTATTAAGTATCTATAATGCACACAACACAGTGCTAAGTGTGGGAATGCAAAGATGAACCAGGATAGTTCTTGCCCCCAAGAAGCTCACAATCTAATAGGGAGACAAGATACTTGCACAAATAACTATAATATGAGGAAGAATATGGTAAATGCAAAGGAGAGGCCTCAATAAAATAGTATGAGCCATTTAAGGAGGGAGAGATCAAATCCTAAATCTTTTGAAAGTCATTTTGCTTCCTTTCTTCAGGATCCTTATATGAGCATAACAGTAATAACTGGGGCCTAAATAGAATAATCTCTCCCTCCCTTCTGCACCTCTTCTCTCTCTGTCTCTGTCTCTGTCTCTGTCTCTCTCTCTCTCTCTCTGTCTCTCTCTCTGTCCCTCTCTCTCTCTCTTTCTCTCTCTTTCCTTTTTCTTCTTCCCCTCTCCCCCTCTCTCTCCCTCCCTCCCTTTTCCTCTCTGTCTCTTTCTCTCTTTCTGTCTCTTCGACTCTCCATCCCTTTCTCCCTCCTTCCCTTCCCCACCCCTCCCCCCACCCCAGATTTAGAATCATCTAGACCTCCTGAGTTCTTCTTTAATGTTTTTACACTGTCTTTTCATTGCCAATGTTGATGAAGATGTGGGTGATGGCAATCAGGTTATGAGGAGAGGCAATGATCAGTAAATAGATGGTGCCTCTGAAGGCCTCCTTTTGCTCTTACCAAAAAGGCAACTTCTCTCTTGGATTGCTCTCTATTCAGTGCTGTGAAGGAACTACTTTCTATATTGACTAGGAGAGAGGCAGCTAGTGCATAATTGAAGCTCATCTTTCTAAATCTAAGGACAGTTTCTCCTGGTAGTAATCAAGACTACATATATATGTATGTATATATATACATACATATATATGTATATATATATATATATACACACACACATACATACATATATGTATAAGCTCATAGAAATTAGTACCTAATTTCAGTTTTATAGGTTTGGCTTTTTTAATTTGATCATACTGTAGGAGAGACTTGGGAATTCTAAGCTAATTATAGGAGGAAATACGGAATGGTGGGAAGAATACTGGATCCAAAGTTATAGGACCTGGATGCAATTCTTCTGACGCTTCTTAGCTGAGGGAACTTGGATAAGTAGTCTAACCTCTGGGGCTCGTCTGAGGAGGCTGGATATGTCTTCTGAGGTCCTTTCCTCTTCTAGAGCTAAGACCTTATTGCTATGCTTAGCATAGTGCCTGGGACATATTAAGTACTTAATAAATGCTTATTGATTGATTTATTGATAAAATTAATGTTAACACATTACCAGCATTTAATTAGCTATTAAAGGAAGAAAGGTACTTAGTAATAGGAGGAGAACAGGGCCTACCCCTGTGAAGTATAGTATTGCTATAGGGGACTCCCATATGAGAAAACTCCCACCAATGCAAATTGGCAATCATTCTGCAATTTACAGTCTTAGAGAGTAGCCTAAAGCACTGAGAGGTTAGGGATTTGCCCGGGGTCACGCAGCTCATATGTATCAGAGGCCAAGGCTTGAAACTTCATCTTCCTCCCTCCAAGGCTGGCTTTTCCTCTATGGCATACTGCCTCTCTAATCATAATAATAGCACAGGGAACAGACAATTGGACTCAGTCAGGAAGGTTTGGCTTCAAGTCCCCTGGCAGACCGCAGCACTGTAAGATACACAAAACGTTTGCTATTTGTGATCTTATTTGATTCTCACAACAACCTTTAGAGGTAAGTAGCATAGGTATTCTTATATGCAGAGTATATCATGTGAAATGCTATGCTGGATGAAGCAAAAGTCAGAATTAAGGTTGTTGGAAGAAATACCAAAAATCTCAGCTATGTAGATGATACCACTTTGATGGCAGAAAGTGAAGAAGAATTAAGAAGCCTCTTGATGAGGGTAAAAGAAGAGAGTGTAAAAGCTGGATTGAAGATTAACATTAAAAAAAAACTAACCCTTAGCTTTTTTTTAAATTCAGATCAGGGGTGGGTAACCTGTGACCTCAAGGCCACATGTGGCCCTTTGACTAAATCCAAATTTCACAGAAAAAATCCCCTTAATAAGAGGATTTGTTCTATAAAACTTGGACTCAGGCAAAAGGCGGCATCCAAGGACCTAGAAGGGCACATGTGGCTTTGAGGCCACAGGCTCCCCATCCCTGGTTTAGATCTTGGCAACTGGTCCCATCACTTCCTGGCAAAAAGAGGGAGAAGATTTTCAGTGTCAGATTTTTAAGAGCACTGCAGACAGCGACCTCAGCCATGAAATTAAAAGATTCTTGTTCCTTGGCAGGAGAGACATGGCAAATGTGGACAGCATAATAAAAGGAGACACCGCCTCCTGACAAAGGTCTGTAGAGCCAAAGTTATGGTTTTTCCAGTAGCAATGTGGGGCTATAAGAATTGAACTATAAAGAAGGCTGAGCACTGCAGAATTGAATTTTTCAAATTGTGGTGCTGGAGAGGACTTTTGAGAGTCCCTTGGACATCCAGGAGATCAAATTAGTCAATATTTAAAGAAATTAATTCAGGCTATTCACTGGCAGATCAAATACTGAAGCTGAATCTTAATACTTTGGTCACATAATGAGAAGACAGGACTCATTAGAAAAGACCCTGATGTTGGGAAAGATTGATGGTGAAAGGAAAAGGGGATGGCAGAGGATGAGATGGATAGATAAGAATATGGAAGCAATGAACATAAGCTCGGACAGACTTTGGGAGATAGTGGATAGAAGGGCCTGATGTGCTATGGTCCACGGGGTCACGAAGAGTCAGACATGACTGAATGTTTGAACAACAACAACAAAAAGCATGAGCGTTATTATTCTTATTTTCCAGGTAAGGAAACTGAGGCCCAGAGAAGCTATTTGACTTGCTCAGTCATAGCTAGTAAGTATCAGAGTGGAATTCAAACCCAGATCTCTCTTGTAATATGTCTAGTATGCTGTCCACGACAGTATTCTGCTTCTCTGCGATACTGCCTCAGCTTAGGGGCTATGATGGAACCCCTAAGTAAAATGGTACCACAGTGGACCAAAAGGCATGGGCAAAAGAGGAATCACCAAAAGCCCTGTGAACTTTACCAAATGCAAAACTGTCTGCTCTCCCTCTACCATTCAGTTGTAGTCTCAGCTGGACATCCTCCTGTTATGCCAAACCAAGAGATATGTACCAATGGACTAGGTTGTCTTTACGGTTGGTAGGAAAGCAAGGGGCAATGACAGAATGAATATATTAAATTCTTACACAATCAAGAAACTTCATTTAAACTTATGAATGAATGAAAAAAATACTGCAAAACACTGTGCTGAGCAATGAAAATACAAATAGAAAAACAAGATAGTCCTTGCTCTCAAGGAGGTCACATTCCAATGTGACATAGCAGATCTAGAAGGTTCCAAATGAAGGTCAGATCGAAAGGCCCCAGAGTCCTTAGGGTGCTGTGGCAAAGCAGATAGTAATACCGTTTCAATTCAATAAGCATTTATTAAGTACCAGGCACTGTGCTAAACACTGGGGATACAAAAAGAGGCAAAATACAGGCCCTCTGAGTCTTCAGCAGCTGTGACTAGATCACCTATGGCAATTACCAGGCTGCATCTCCACAGGGATTGTTTCCTAGAATGATGGCTGGAAGCATTGCCATTCCCAAGGCTCTGGGTTCAGGGTGCTGGGCTACCTCCATTGGGGTCTGAGAAGAGATGAAGTCAAGGTGGTGGTGATGGTTTGACTTGCCTGACACACGCCACTACCTTTTTCCCCTCAAAATGTTTTGCTGCTTTAGCTAGACTGGCTTGCTTGCCTTGTGAGTGATGGGTGGTAGTTAGGGGACATATCTGGGTCCTTATCTACAAGATTTGCTTCCACGGATGATGACTATGAGGGCTGGACTGGAAGCAGGAGCAGTGGCCTGGGGAGTTAGGGATGGGAGACATTGGCATTCCCAGGGTTCCTGCGCTTATACTTTACAAACTTATACTTTCCTTCGCTACCAATATTTCCACTGATCTGGGGAAAAGTAAAAATTACCAATTTGAATTGTATCAGCTTTTCTTTTCCCAACTACTGCTTCCTGATAGAGATAATAATGAACAATTAGATATTACTAAAATTAATCAATATAGATATTTCGATATGGTTGCCATCTTCTAGAGGGATTTAGAAGACTTGCCCAACTATAATGACAAATATATATATATATATATATATATATATATATATATATGTATGTATATATATATTATATATATGGGTCAATGCAATTGATCTATAAACCGATTGATACTTAATTCCAATTTTCTATCATAGGTAACCTTGCTTTTGAAATATCTTTGTTCTGCAATTTGAATTCTTCATTTGTCCATCAAGAAAATAAGTGAAGGAAGAATGTCTGTATCTGTTTGGTGGTAGGTAAACTGAGACTCTCCAGCTTAAGCTCAGCATGGGAGCATTATTTTTCATGAGGCCTTTGCTGATCTCCACCCAGCTGCTAGAGCTTTCCCTCCTTCATTATGTTGTACACGTTTTGTGTGAACATATGGATCAGTTAATCAACAAATATTTAGTAAGCCCTCATCATGTGCCAGGCACTGTGCTAAGCACTGGGAATACAAAAAACACAAAAACAAAAACAAAACACAGTTTCTGATCTCAAGGAGCTTACAGTCTAATGGGGGAGATAACATGCAAACAAATATATACAAAGCAAACTATATCCAGGGTAAATAGGAGATAATTAACAGAAAGGAGCCACTGGAATTAAAAGGTGCTGAGAAAGGCTTCCAGTAAAAGATAGGATTTTAGTTGAGGATAGGTAGGTTAAGATAGGATAGTTAGGATAGGATAGTTGGGGTAGGATAGGATAGTTAGATTTTAGTTTAGTTTAAAAAGCCAGGGAAGTCAGAAATTGGAGCAGAGGAGGGACAGTGTTCCAGGCATGGAGGACAGCCAGAAAAATATGCCAGAGTTTCTTCATGGAACTGCCAGGGATCAGTGTCACCGGATCAAAGAGTAGATGGCAGGGAGTAAGGCATAAGACAGGAAAGGGAGGAAGGAGCTGGGTTATAAAGGGCTTTGAATGCCAACAAGAGCATTTTGTACTGGAAGCAGTAGGAAGCCACTGGAGGCGTGTGTGTGTGTGTGTGTGTGTGTGTGTGTGTGTGTGTGTGTGACATGACTGGACCTTCACTTTAGAAAATAAGAATGTATTAAGGTGGGGGTGGGGGACACCTGAGGCAGGTAGAACCATCTGCAGGCTATTGCAATGGCCCAGGTGTGATATGATGAAAGCCTGCACCACAGTGGTGGCAGTATAAGAGGAGAGAATGTGGAATATTGGAGAGATGTTGCAGACCTTGGCAACAGCTTCAATATAGGGGGGCGGTGAGAGATATTAAAAAATCCAGAATGACGCCTAGGGTGCAAGCCTGAGGAACTGGGATGATGGTGTCGTCCTCTATAGGCCAATAGAAGTCTCTGTGTGGGGAACATTTAGGGGGAAAAGATGAGTTCTGTTTTGGACTTACTGGTTTAAGATGTCTGCTGGACATCCAATTCAAGATGCCTGAAATGCAATTAGAGATGTAAGACTGGAGTTCAGAAGAGGGTTTGGGGCAGCATACGTTAGATTTGAGATGGCAATTAAAATCTGTGAGAGTCGATGAGATCAGTCAAGTACTATAGAGGGAGAAGAGAAGAGGGCGCAGGGCAGAATACTGAAAGACACCTATGGTTAGAGGGTGTGGTCTGGAGGAGAATCTAGCAAAGGAGATAGAGAAGGAGCAAGCAGATGGGTAGGAGGAAAATCAGAAGAGGGAGAAGTGTTCCCAAAACCTAGAGAGAAGAGAGTATAAAGGAGTGAGTGATCAACAGTGCCAAAGGCCACAGAGAGGTCGGGAAGAGTGAGGATTGGTCATTGGATTTGGCAACTAAGTGATCTGGTAACTTTAGGGAGAGTAGTTTTGGGGAAAAGATAAGGTTTGAAGCTGGATTTGTGAGGCATCAAGAAAAGAGTGAGAGAGGAGAAAGTGGAGACACCTATCATAAATGCCCTTTTTGAGGAATTTGGCCACAAAAGGCAGAAGAGATACAGGATGATGGTAAGAGAAGGTTGGGAGGTTGAGTGGTCAGTAGGAAATGGAAGTTGCCTTGTGCTGGCACAGATGGCAGTGGTTGCTTTGGGATAGATGGAAGACAGCTGGCTCTGGCCCCTAGCAGCCTTTCCTCAGGGACACGCCGTTCCCAAGAGATGAAAGTCACAAGGTGCTGATGTGTGGTGATCTTGCTTTTCTGTATGTGGACAGATAGATCCACACACACATACATACACACTCGCATAGAATGTAAGCTCCTCGAGGGTAGGGGCTATTTCATTTCTGTATCACTAACACAATGGCACAATTTCTGGTGTACAGCAGGAGTGTAATGAATACTGATTAGTTGACTGATCAACTCATGTCTACATAGGTTTCAGTATTTTGCTCATTCTCCTCCTGTGGATTAATTTGCAGTTTTCTTTTTTTAAAGAAAATTTGTACTTGTAAATGAGGGAAAAAATCATTCAAAGCCCATAGGTCGGTAGGCTTCCAATACTTAGGCTACTGCAATCATATGAGAGCTCTGATGTTGGAAAGGAGTTCTGGGTAATAAATGATGCTTCAGTGAAAAATCCAAAAGAGAATTGGAAATGTATGAAGCCAAATGGTATATTGTCTGTTTGGTTCTCCCTACTCCTAGCACTCCAACCTTTAAAAAAGAGAAATACAAATACTACTTTCTTTCAATGCTGGAAAAATAAAAGGAAGGAGGTATTAAACAATTTTACTCAGAAACATATGAAAAACATTGACTCATTGTTTAGGTTTTTTCCCATAGCCTAAAACTATGGGGCATAAGCCTCTCTAAGTTTTTCAAATTTATTGACTTAAATTCTGGGAAACTTTCTGAGACTGAGTGAAGAGGGGAGGCAGCAGTGTTGTTCCTAAGCTCTGAACAACTTCTAGACATCAGGGAAGATTCAGTTCTTAGGTGCAACCACAAGATGGCCCAATAGCTCCATACATCAACAGCTCCCTGCTTTGGGGGAGGTGAGGAGGGAACATGGGATCATAGGGAGATGGGTGCCAGGAAACTAGAATAAGAACTCAGAAAGTCTTGGGAAATCTGGGAGGGTTGGAGGAGCTCAGCTTTTGACCAAGTGAGTTGGGTGGGCTAATAGGGGTTGGATAGGATGTAGGAGAGGATTGTGGAGAAAGTACAGGGCAGTTTGGTAACTGGACATAATATATGCCTGGAAACTGATAAACCTGGTAAGTTCCACTGTGGTCAGACATACAGAATTGAAATTGCCCATGCTCAGGCAGGAACCTGAAAGAATTTATATTTGGTGAATCTTGAAAGCAAATGTTCGTGGAACACAAAAGAGAAGGATGCGTATAATGGATCATAATTAAAATGCTGTTTATATAGCCCCTCAAGAAGGCATTTTTCATGTTATCTTGTTTGATCAAATAATTGTAGGTAGGGACCACAGATGGTATTTCTGCCATTTTACAGATGAGGAAACCAAGAGGTAGAATGACTTACTCATGGCCACCCAGATAGCAAGCGTCACAGGCAGAATTTAAACTCTGTTTTTGCCTGTAGGTGCTATGCCATATTACCTCACATTCTAGGTCATTAAAGCTGAAAGTGATTTAAGGATGATCTAGTCTAACTCCCTTATTTAAAGATGAGGAAACTGATGCTAAGGGAGGTAAAGTAAGATGCCCAAGGTCATAGAGCAACTCAGTGAGAGTCAGCGGCAGAGGTGTCCCTGTATGGTAACAGTAAGACCTCACATGGTACGGATAATACACAGGAGGAACAGAAAAAGATTGAGCAAAAATGCTATGATCTTTAAGATAGCTTCAAACAATTTACAGAATTTTTTCTTGGATCTTGTAGCCATAATTTCAGGCAAGAGAACAATGAAAAAGCTTTAAAGAAATATTTAGAAGTAAAAACAATAAGCCTAGAAAAATAAAGTACACATTTGCATAAGTTTCAACAGTTCCCACATTGGGTGATAATAGCAGGTTACGAGAAGCGTGTTCCGGGAAACAGCCCGGAATACTTGTTGTGGCCTGAAGAACTTACTGTAAAAGTAGTTAACACCCTTCATTTCACATTTTTAAATGTTGAGAAGAAAGCTGAGAGAACAGGGCATTTAAGATGTATAACCTGCCCACCGTTATCAAATTATTATTAGACTTTTTTCTGTTTTATAATGGTCACTCCTTTCTCCATTTCTAAAAATGAGCAGTGGATGAAAATTCTAGCCAAAGCATTCAGACTCTTCTCCTGAATCTTCCCTTCCCTCTCTCTCCTTCACCAATACAGCAGAATTTAGCTTGTTGCTGTCCTTTTGCTGGAGTCTTGAAACAATCATCAGGAGATTGGGTACTTGTGGAAGTCAATGATGGTGTTCTGAGATGTTTAAAGAGGTTTTACAGTAGACAAGTGAGAAAGATTGGTCTAAATTCTTCTAGTCACTCCCTAACAATTCATGGTCTGTGATCTCAACTTTGCCCTTGGTACTGCTTGAAAATCCTTCTAAGTGCTGAGTGAAGTGAGTAGAATCAGGAGAACATTGCACACAGTAACAGCAACATTGTATGATCAACTCTGATTGATTTAGCTTTTCTCAGCAATACAATGATCCAAGACAATTCCAAAAGACTCGTGATAGAAAATACTGTCCACATCCAGAGAAAGAACTGTGGAGACTGAATGCGGATTGTAGCATACAATTTTCACTTTTTTGTGTTTGTGGTTTTTCCCGTCTGCTCTGTTTCTTCTTTCACAACATGACTAATATGGAAATATGTTTAACATGATTGCACATGTATAACTTATAGCAGATTGCTTGCCCTTTTGGGAGGAGGGAGGAAATGGATAAAGGGAGAATAATTCGGAACTCAAAATCTTATGAAAATGAAAGTAGAAAATTATCTTTACATATAATTGGAAAAATACTATTATAAGAAAAAATAATAAGTAATCAAACAAACAAAAAAGAAAACCCTTCTAAGTCTACTTTCTAACCATGATTTCATTCCCTAGAGTGAATCTTTCCTTTCCTTCTGCTACCAACACGATATCCACTCCACACTGACAAATGACCTTAGATCCTACATCACTGGGGTTTGGGCCATCAGTTATGGTTTCACAAATAGGGAACCACCGGAGGTTACCATATGGGATGTGTGTGTGATATGGTCAAACTTGCCCTTTAGGAAGAACATTTTGAATGCTGAGTGAAGACTAGACCTGAATGGAGAGACCACTCCACTTCCCTGTGGCAGGGAAACCAACCAGAAGACATTTCAATCGTTCAGGCATGAGGTGATGAGGGACTGTACCAGGGTGGTGGCAGTATCAGAGAAGAGAAGGGGGTATACACGGGAGATGTTACGAAGGTAAAATCGACAGGCCTTGGCAAGAAATTGGATATGAGGGTGGGGGTGAGAGAGAGAGTGAGGAGGTGAAAATGACACCTAGCTTTTGAGCCTGGGTGACTGGGAAGATAATGGTACTCTTGAGAGTAAGAGGAATCTTGAAAGGGGGCAGAATTTAGAAAGAATGTTAATAATAATAAATGGAAAATAACTTTTGGACATATGAGTTTCTACAGAATATCTAGTTTGAGATGTCCAATAGACAGTTGGAGATATGAAAATAGAATTCAGCAGAGAGATTAGGGCTGAATAAGCAGACATGAGAATCAGTAGTAGAGAGATGATCATTGAATTCATGGGAGTTGAGATCACCAAGTGAAATAGTATAGAGGAGGAAGAGAAGACCCAGGACAGAGCCCTGTGGGATACCCGTACTTAGTGGACATGATCAGGATGAAAATCTGACTAAAGACATCAAGGAGTGGTCAGACAAGTAGGAAGAAAAGTGGGAGAGGGTAATATCATGGAAACCTAATGTGAAGAATATCAAGGGAAAGAGGGTGATTGGAAATGTCAAAGGCTGCACAGGTCATAAAGGATAAAGATTGATAAAACGTTAAATTTGACAATTAAGACATCATTAGTAAGTTTGGAAAGAGTAGTTTCAGCTGAGTGATATGGTGAGTCTGAAGCCAGACTATAGAATCAAGAAGAAAGTGAAAAGAAAGGAAATAGAATCAGATACCCATTGCAGATGGCCTTCTCACAGGGAGTTTAGTCACAAAATGGAGGAGATATGTGGGATGATAGCTAATAGAGACACAAGGATCTGTGTTTGTGTGTATGTGCATAAATGTGTTTTCAACCTACCTTTGACAGGTTCAGTTAAGAGTGAGTTTCACCAAATGCTTATGTCCTCCTTCCATGTTTGTATAGTCTTCTCGCATACTCCAATTATAAGAAACATTAAATCCTACCCCATCTTCCTCCTTTGTACACTAGTGTATTCCTTCCGTTTTCTTTCATTTCTTAAAACCTTGAGAACAAAGCCAATTCGCCTCGAAGTTCTCTGTTTTTCTTATTTAATTTTCTCAATACCTTTTGAAGACATTAAGGTTCTGAAGATGTACTTGCTTCTTCTCACCCTTTTAGAGTGTTAGCCCTTCATCATCTGATAGCTCTTTCTGATTGTTTGAATAAGCTTACTTTTCTATGTTTATCTTGATCCTTGTGTTTGCATTTCAAAATTCCTATTCAGCTCTGTTTTTTTCCACCAGGAACACTGGAAAGTTTCCTTTTCCACTCATGGTTCATTTCCTCTTCGGTGATTATACTCATCTTTGCAGCATAAATTAGTATTGCTTGTAAGGCTATATTTTTTGCCCTTTGGAATATTATACTCTAAGATCTCATCTCATTTTTAATAGAAACTGGCAGGCCCTTTATGATCCTGACTATGGTTCCTTGGCGCTTGAATTCCTTCTTTCTGTCTGCTTGAAATATATTTTTCTTTGATGAGGAAATTCTGGATTTTGGCTATGATATTCCTGGAACTTTTCCTTGTGGGGTTTCTTTCAGGAGGTAGATTTTTTCTCTTTTCTTTTCCTTTTTGTCCTCTGCTTCTAATAGATTTGGCTAGCTTTCATTTATGATTTCTTGAAATAAAGTGTCCACACTTTTAAAAAGTAATCGTTTTCAGGAATTCTTATGATTCCTGGATTCTTTTTTCTTAAATCTGTTTTCCAGGTTAGTTGTTTTTTTTTAATATCAGCTCACATTTTCTTCTTTTTAAAATGTTTTTTATTTTGTTTTGATTTTTTTTGCTATTTATGTAGTTATTGATTTCTCTATGTTCTAATTTTCAGGGGCTCCATTATTTGGATAAGTTTACCACTTTGTGCTCTAAACTATTTACCCTTTCAATTATTTCTTCAAAGACTTTTAAAAACACTTTAAATGTTTTGCTTCATTTCTTCTATGAATCAAACTTGTCTCTGTTAGTTACTTCTCATTGTCAGGGCTATTGCTCACCATATAGCCATTGGCATAAGTATTCAGATCTCCCCATACTGCCTTGGGTACTCCCACTAGCGTCAGGGCCCCGGTGCATGTGTACTTGCTAGCAAGCCATTTTCCTCACTTTGAAATTAAACTTCTATTTGATTCCTGACTTTTCTGTTTCTAGCCTGCTCTGTTCAGATTCAGCCATCCACAGGTTAGAGGCCAGTTTGGTCCAGTTGACTCTATCTATCTATCTATCTATCTATCTATCTATCTATCTATCTATCTATCCATCTATCTATCCGTCTGTCTGTCTGTCTGTCTGTCTATTTGGGGGTGAAGGGAAGGGAGACTAAGTCTTTTTATCTTGCCCAGTCTAGAAATGCTGCATCTATTCATGTACTAATCCCATCGCTTACTGGCCTTGAAACCTGTATTGGCAACCAAAAATGGGCTCCTTAGCACTTAGTCAACAAGTGCCCTTGACTAGTTTGGTTTTTTCCCCTGAACTGAATGCTGTTTGTATCTTGGACTGGAGTAAGCTTGTCGGCCCCTTCACCTTGCTTCCCTTGCTTAAGCAGATTGAAAGAACCTGTGCTTTCCCCAGCGTACCTTACACCCCCGCAGAAGCTGGATGGTTAAAAGCAGCTCCCGTTGGAGCCAGAGGCTGCCACAGCCACAGCCACAGCTGAAGCAGGAGCTGCCAGTAGCAGAGCTGACCTACGGGAGGAAGCTGAACAAAGACTTCAGGCCAGTGGGTAATCTTTTTACCATAGAGGGGGAAGCATGATTTTGCTTTACGCAATCATGCTTCTCTGTAGCCTCCTGGTTACTCTTTCAAGGCGTACTTATTGGGCCTGGAAGCTTTTGATCAATATATCAAAATGGGGTTGCTGGTTCATGGGTTGGTTACTGTGGAGCCTAAATATATGTTTTGATTCTTCTACCTTCTACTTTGAGAGTTTCTTATATCCGGCGGTTCCGAACCTTTCAGACATGTTTATGATCCTCTTTGAGATTATAAACTCTGCCCTCCTATTACAAAACCCTAACCTACTTCATTTCTGATCTGGTCTATTTTGACCCACCTTGGTAGCCACGTGCCTCCCTGTTCTCCTGAAGGCTCACAACCTTTGGCAGGGTTTGGTGTGCCCCAATCGTCTGTAGCCCTAGTACAGCTCAGAACTTCCAAGCTTAGGTGATCCTTCAGCCTGGGCCTCCCCAGCAGCAATGATTATAGGTGTGTCACCTCATCTGGCTCTGATTAGCTTTTAAAGTCCTTCACAACCAACATATTTTTTCAGCTGCTTCATATGATACTTCCTCTCCCACACTCTGCTATCCAACTGAACCAGCTTTTTCTCTCTTTCTCACACATGGCACTCTATCTGCCATTCTCATACTTTTACATTAGCCATCCTGCAGGCTTGAAATTCAATCTTTCCTCACCTTCACATCATAGAACCTCTCTCTTCCTTTAAGATGCAACTCAAGGACCACCTTTCACATGAAGCCTTTTCTGATCACCCAATTGTCAATGCTCTCCCTCCTCAAACTACTTTGGATTGTATTTCTTCTCTTCATCTTTTTTCTAGATATAGTTATGAAAGTGCTCATCCTCTTATTAGAATAGCAGCTCCTTGTAAAGTAGGAATTGTTTCATTCTATGTTTTCGTATCCCTGGTTCCTAGCACAGAACCTGGAACACAGTAGATGTTTAATAAGAAAATTAAAATAAAAATTTTTGATTAATTATTGAAGAAGGTAGAAAATAAGCTTAAAATCACAAGAAGCTTTCATCCTTAACAAGGATTATCTTGAATCCTTTGATATTTGTGTAGAATGAGATAACACATGTAAGGCATTCTACAAACCTTGAAGTATGCTATAGATGCTTGCTCTTGTTATCATTATTATTAAATTAGGAACTGGATTTTGCACATTTTCACATGCCTTTTTCCTTATTCTTTTTTCTTCCTCTTGAATAGAAAACCATATTTTACAGATGTGAGGCTTTTATTTTTGAACACTCTGAGAAGGTAGCCATGAATGCTTAGACATTGCCAGGATTGGTTTCTCTTGGCACCCCTGTGCACCTCTTTGGAGCATTGTCACGGAGCAGCTCCAGAACAAATTCCATAGTCTGTGCGTGGTTTCTTTGAGTTCACCACAAATACCCTCATTATTGAGAATGGTGCATTCAAGTCTCTCTGGGTGATTGGCTCTTCATTAATTTATTCCACACTTATGTGCTTTTGCAGAATGTGAGGTAGTTAAAAGACAAGACTTAAAAGGAATGGTTCCTCAAGTCTTTGAACTCAAGTGGCTGGTAACCAAAATGAAGAGCACTTCTCATTTATGAATAAGCTTTGAAATACCACTTGAAATCAGAACAATGGAGAAAATCATAGTGCATAGCACTTCTAAACATACCGGCCACCTTATGAAAAGACCAAAGCATCTTCATCTCTGGAGTCATGGGTTCAGTAACTATAATGACTCGAAATCACATTTTAACATTTATTATATACATATATATATATATACATACACTCATACACATACACATACATATATATTCACACACAAGCAATATCTATGTGTATATATACATACATACATATAACACACACATATACATATATGCCAATATTTTGGTCAAGAAAATGTACCGTTCTAGGGGCAGCTAGGTGGCACAGTGAGTAGAGCACTGGCCCTGGAGTCAGGAGGACCTGAGTTCAAATCGGGCCTCAGACACTTGACACATTTACTAGCTGTGTGACTTTGGGCAAGTCACTTAACCCCAATTGCCTTGCCTTCCCCTCTCCAAAAAAAGAAAAGAAAATATACTGTTCTTAGAGTCACAGAAATAAGGTCCAAATTCCATCTCTGATGCTTACTGCTTGTATGACCTTGGGTAAGTCACCAGTTTCCAAGTTTTGTTATTTCTTGCTTTGGGACATCACTCATAAATGCTTCATTCTGTCCTCTGATGTTGACAACAACCTTTGTGCAGGCCTTCATCACCTCATGCCTGACTATTCCAACAACAACCTGCTAGTTATCCTCTCTTCAAGTCTCTTCCCACTATAGTCCATGCTCCATTCAGGTGTCAAAGTGATCTTCCTAAAGCACAGGTCTAACCATGTCATCTTCCCCCTACCTTGATGAAGTGCAGTGGCTCCCTATTACCTCTAAGTTCAAATATAAAATGCTATCTGGCGTTCAAAGTCCTTCATAACTTGACTTCCCTCCTACCTTTCCAATTTTCTTACACCTTCCTTACCCCCGTATAATCTACAGTCCAGTGACGCTGGTATCCTTGCTGTTCCTTGTATATAATTTTCCATCTTCCCACTAGGAGCATTTTCACTAGCTGTCCCTATGCCTGGAACTCTTTCCCTCCTCATCTTTACCTCCTGGTTCTCTGACTTTCTTCAAGTCTCAGCTAAATTCCCACTTATTTGCAAGTAGCCTTTCTCAGTTCTTCTTAATCTTTTTTTTTTTTTTTGAGGCAGTCAGGGCTAAGTGATTTGCCCAGGGTCACATGACTAATAAGTGTCTGAGGGCAGATTCGAACTCCTGACTCCAGGGCCCTTGCTGCCCCTAGTTCTTTTTAATCTTAATGTCTTCCCTCTGATAATATCTCTAATTTATCTTGCATATATCTTGTTTATACATAATTGTTTACATACTGTCTCCCTCATTAAACTATGAGCTCTTTGAGCAGAGACTAGCTTCTATTTTTTTTTCTGTATCTCCAGTGCTTAACACAATTCTTGGCACAGGGTGTGCAGGGAAGAAATACTTGTTGACTTGCCCTGATTATATGGGCCAATATCCTCTTGTTTATTAAATAAGAGGGTTGAAATAAAAGATTTCTGAGGCTCCTTCCAGCTCTAGTTCTGTGTACCTAAGAATATTCCTGTAACTCTGGAAGTATTGACCAATATTGTCTGTTGTAAAAAGCAACATCTGTAATCAGCACACTTGCTGGTTTTCTTCCCAGAAGAAAAATATTTAAACATTTACAGATCAAAGGAACTTGAATATGATAAACTCCAAGTCTTTCTCCTTCCTCTTTCTTTTTGGAGGGGTAAGGCAGGGCAATTGGGGTTAAGTGACTTGCCCAACGTCACACAGCTAGTAAATGTGTCAAGTGTCTGAGGCCCGATTTGAACTCAGGTCCTCCTGACTCCAGGGCCAGTGCTCTACTCACTGCCACCTAACTGCCCCTCTCCTTCCTTTTTCTTTACTTTCTCACCAGGACCATGATCAGAGTTTTAGGCTTTCCAATTACATTCCTAAAAAAGAAAATGCCCAAGGAAAAGATCAATATCTTTGAATTGCACGTGAAGCACCTGTGGTCATGATGTCAAAAGCATGTTGGATCTAGGTACACTACAAAGTTTTCTCAGTCCCATTTGCCCAAATCACCAAAAACGTCTGGTCTGCTGATGGCCTCCAGAAGCCATGATGCCAGAATCACAGCCTTAACGTTGTGTTTCAGAAAATATGGAAAATAAGCATCATCAGGGTTGCCTCTGGACTGAAAGGAAATTGATGATTTGTGTTGATACCACTGGGTGGGTCGGAAAGCCAGAGTGTAAGGAAATCAGAGAATAAAAAATGATTGCAGGAATATGCAGTGGGCAATACTGGTGCAGTAGAAAGAGCATTGAATTTGGAGTTAGCATCAGAGGTGTGCTGATAAAATTTTGACAACCAGCTCCATTCCCTGCCCCCAAAAATACACATGTTAAGATTTTAAGTTCAATTTAAATTTTCTCCACTTTAAGTCTAGAAAATCACAATAAACCAAGCCTTGATTTGAAGTGTTTGCTGATTTCTGAGGTATAAATGCTTATATTGAAACTCTAATAATCATCTCATTATTATATTTTTATTTATTTTGTTAAATATTTCCCCATTACATTTTATTATGGTTTAGGTATTTTGGAGCTGCCACCAGTACACTCAGGTTTGAAATCTTCCTCTGCAACTTTCTACTTAGCTAACCTTGGGCAAATCGATTCAACTTTTTGAATCCTCATTTTTTCATCTGTAAAATAAAGGGGTTGGAATATATGGCCTTCAAAGTCACTTTCAGTTCTGAATCCTATGATTATGCATAAGCAAAGGAGAATGCTGATTGTGTTAAGACTGCAGATTTAATTAACTATTTAATAAGCATTTATTTAGTCAAGTGCCAGGCACTGTGTTAGGTAATGGGGATAATCAAATGGATCTGTGATCTCACTCATCTGGACATCCCCTTTGATGCTGTTCATAGACCAGATAGGCCATCTACATGGCTGTGGGCTACCATATGCCCCACAACACTCTCGAGTATAGTCCAAACCGTATTAAAACGTAATCAGGAAATATTTAACAAAATAAAAATAGAATAAAACATAATGTTAATGTGGTTTTCTGAGTAAATATTAGTCTGTAGGGATCTTCTATATTGTTTAGTTTTTCCCAGTTTCTATGTGAGTTTGACACCAGTGATATAGGTCATAGTCAATCCAAGCCAGCTCATTCTACAAAGCAAAAATGAAGAGTTCCTGACCTCAAGGAACTTAGGTTCTAGGGAAGCAGGAAAGATGCTGGATTTGAAATCAGCAGAACTGATTTCAAATCCTAGCTCTGCCACTTGGTGCCTGTGAGACCTTGTACAAGTCTTTTGCCCACTCTGCTTCAGATTTCACATCTGTAAATTGAAGGGGTTGGACTATATGACCTCTTAAAGTCCCTGTGATTTCTAAGTCTGTGATTTTACTTACATCCCATATAAGAAAGTGCGAAAGAAATTAAACATATTGATTTATTGCAGAGCCAGAAAGCCAATCATCTCAAAGAAAGCAAGTATTTCCTTTCCTCGACTCATATCATCAGGGTCCTTCCTCTTGCTTTTTTTTCCTGAGTCTTAGCTTCCTCCCATTGCAATAGTATACTTGCTTAGATCTCTAAGACAGCAAAAAAAAAATCCTATTGTGTAACAAGCCCATTTTAAAAAAGTCTTCAAGAGAAGTGGTGTGTGTATTCATGCGTTCTAGCAGCAATTTAGTTCTGGTCTCAGGTGTCATTGTAAGGGTCACCCTATTACCATGGATAGAGCGGCTATAACTCCATGAAAGGGCCATCCATGTATATTAAGTGGGGGCAAACAAGTTATGTTACAATTGTAGAGAAAGCTCCATTATGCTTAGCAAATGGCAAAGAGGGCTTTGAGGCATTAAAAAAAGTCTGATGATTATTTGTGTTAGTACTACACACACATATAGAGGAAAAAAAGGCCTTTTGACAATGATTTTTTGTGGCATGTGTTTCTATGGATGCTTGAGCACCTTCTCAGTTGGCCCTATCTCTTCTGTGAACATCCCTAGAGACCAAATCAAGGATGGGAATAGAGACAAAGGAAAAGTGCAGTGAAAGATGTGTGGAAATATTCTCTTTGTTTTTAAGTCTTAGAAGTTCAAGTCCATAGAGTTCCAGCATAGGGAGACCATTGAGATGAACATCTAAGAGCCTCATGGTGACTTGTATATATTTAGTCCTACTTTTTCTCATGTAGTTGAAACATCAGGAAGTATCAATTAGTCTGTATGATGATGAATTTACCACTGACTTTCCAGCTAACCCTGGAGATCATCGGAATCTCTTCTGGCATAATCTTTTAAAGAGACCACAAGGCAAATCCTGCAGAAACAGAAACCATCCTAGTCCAAAATAACTACATAATCATAATAAAATAAACCCAAGTTTCTGCCAATGACCTAGTTATTTTAAGAATTACTTGATAAAATCTCTCTCTGTGTGTGTCTCTCTGTCTCTATCTCTCTGTCTCTCTGTCTCTGTCTCTGTCTCTTTGTCTCTCTCTGTCGCTTTGTCTCTCTCTGTCGCTTTGTCTCTCTCTCTCTCTCTCTCTCTCTCTCTCTCTCCCCTCACCCCCAACCTTGACTCATTGTTTGCTCATCTGACAATCTGAAGCCCATTAACAGTTTCAATTCTGAAGAGGGTTCCATTAATGACAGATGTGTCCAATAATAGCCTCAGAAAACTCTTCACGTGGCTGAAGGTAATTACATTATCCCATTACAGTATGAAATTGTGAGGCTTGGGAGAGTACAGCCAAGAAGTCTTGACATCCTTTTCATCTATGACTCAAACAAAATACTACTGTTGGTGCCCCAAGATAAGGACTCTAATAATCATTGAATTTTAAGACATGTTTAGTTGACTACATTGAGTAAATTAACAGAATAATTTCCCAAATCCTACTCTACTCTATGCAGTCACTGCATTTTCAATCAAAAAATTATTCTGAAGGCAACCTTTTTATAACTTTCATTCAAACTAATTCAGCGAAGTCAGTGGTAGGAACAGTAGGAATTCTAAGGTTATGGCCAGTCCCATCCTATAACCAGATTTACAAACTACAGTCAATCAATTTTACCAAAAGTTAGAGTCGAAGCAATTCTAGAATGGTGCTGCTGTCAAATATCAAGACAGGTGGTGGAGGCTTCTTGTCTAAATCCCTCTTGCTTGAATTTAAGTCCCCCTCTTCTTAATTGGAACTCAGCAGATATGGAGACTAGCCAAGCACTACTTTCTGAAACATAAATTCCTTGGTATACTGGAAGAGTATCTTAAAGTCATGCTTCATTTTTCTTTTTTTTACATAAATTAATTCAAGTTATACTAGTCTTTCCTCAAAGATCTTGTTTTTCCTAAAAGCACTATTGCTCATACCAACTTTTCCACTGAATATTGTTAACATGAATTGCTTTGAGAACTTTGCACCACTCTTTGAATTGACTGGAGATGTCCTGGAAGTCATGAAACTCAGTTTCAGAATAACTGCCTGTAGGCAGAGTATGGTTCTCACCTATGAGTTGTAGATCCGGTGGCAACACAATGTGCAGTATGATTAATGGATTTTTTTGTCAAAAGCTTTATAATATCAATGCCTTATTTTTTTGCCTAATAAGAAAAAAACATTTCTGATCTTTGTTGTTACAATCATAAAAGATGAATTCATTTAAAAATATTGTTGACTTTGTAATAGTCTTTTGCCATTATGCATTTTCTCCATGAATGTTCATTTAACATTCACAAAGCAAATATTTATCAAGTGCCTAATATATATATATATATATATATATATATATATATATATATATGGCACTATAATAGGCACTGGGTATGCAAAGACAAAAATAAAACAATTTCTGTACTCAAGATGCTTATTACATTCTATTGGGGGAACACAACATGTGTGCAGGTAAGTAAATGCAAAACACATACCAAATAATACCAAAAAAGAGAGAGAAAAGATAAACAACGGGAGCTCTGAGGGCAGGGTTCGGAACAAAGCCTCCTTTAGGTAGTTAAGTTGCATCTCTCATACAGAAAGCTGCGGATTCTAAGAGGTGAATATGAGTAGAAAGTGTGTTATGGATATGGAAGACCACTTATGTAAAAACATGGAAGAATATTGCAAGTGTTCTTTGGGCTTTTATGAGATTGTGAGGCCTGAGAGAGAACAGTCAAGATATCTTTACATCTTTTTCATCTATGACTTAAAATGCTACTGCTGGTGCCTAAAGAGATGGACTCTAAATAACCATTGAATTTTAGGATTTATTTGATTGTCTACATTGATTAAATTAACCAGATATATTGCCAAAGTCATCCTTTACTCTGTTCAGTCATTACACTTTCAGTCAAAAATTTTTTCTGAAGGCAACCTGCTTTGAAAAAATATATTTCTGAAGGCAACATATTGTGGTATATGGTGTAAGGTGTTGGTCTAAACCTAATTTCTGCCAGACTGATTTCCAGTTTTCCCAGCAGTTTTTATTAAATTGGAAGTTTTCCCCTAGATAGCTTCTATTTTCTACTTTAACAACTGCTAGGTTGATGAGAATCTCCTTTGTCTAGTCTGTTCCATTGATTTATCTCTATTCTTTAACCAATACCTGATGGCTTTGATGACTGCTGCTTTATAACATAGTTTGAAGTCTGGAAGTGCTATTGCCCCTTCATCCTTACTTCTTTCCATCATTTCCCTTTATATTCTAGTTCTTTTATTTTCCAAAGCTCCATTTTTTCAAAGCTTTTGTTTTTATCAAGCTTTGTAAAGCATCTCCTTGGGAATTTGATTGTTATAGCATTAAAAATAAAATTGAAATGAATAGTATTGTTATTTTTATTATGTTGGCATGACCAAGCCATGAGCACCACCAACTATTTAAGTTGTTCTTTATTTCCTTAAAGGAAGCATTGTGATTGAATCTATACCAGTCTTTTGTGTGCTTTGGGAAGTTGTTCCTTAGATATTTTATCTATTTTGTAATTATTTGGAGTGGGATTTTTCATTCTATTATTGCTTCATATATTTTGTTTCTAATACATAGAAATGCTGTTGTTTTTTTGAGAATTTATTTTTTAACGTGCAACTTTGCTGAACCTATTGTATCAATTAGTATCTTTGCTGATTCTCTGGGTTTTTCCAGGTAAATCATTGTATCATCAGCAGAGATAATTTTATTTCCCCTTTAACTATCATTTTAAAAGTTCTTTTCTTTTGTCTTATTACTACTGCTAGCATTTCTAGAACTATATCAAATAATAGTGGGGAGAATGCTCATCCTTGCTTTAGTACTATTGGAAAAGGTCCTAGTGTATCCCCACTGCATATAATCCTTTCTCTTAGTTTTAGTTAGATGGTTTTTTGTGACATAAAAAGGTCCCTCTATGCCTATACTTTGTAGGGTTTTTTCTTGGCCTAAAAGAGTGTTGTCTTTTGTCAAAAGCTTGTCCTACTTCTATTGAGATGATCATGTGGTTTTTGGATGTTTTAGTTTTAATATGATTAATTATATGGATTGCTTTAGTAATCTTGAACTATCCTTGCATCAATGGTATAAATCCCACTTGATCATAATGAAGCCAATTTAATTTTATTGGGGATTGTGTGAAGGGAACAATATGAAATAAGACTGAAAAGGTAGTTGAGAGTCAGAACGTGGAAGATTTTAAATGCCAAGTGGAGGCGGGCACCGCCGAAGATTTTTTAGTAGGGATGTAACAAAGTCATATGTATGTTTTAGGAATTTCAATTTTGAATCTATGTGGAAGGATTTGAGAGAGGAAGGGAAACCAATTGGACTGCTTTGCAACAGTCTAGGTAAGAAGTGATAATAGCTGGAGATAAGGAGATGTTGTGTGTGTGGAGAGAAGGGGACAGATGCCAGAGATGCTATGGATGAAGGATAAGTAATACTTGGCAACTGATTGACTATAGGTAGGTGAAGAATAAGGAAGAGACAAGAATTAGTCAAAGATTTTTAACCTGATTGACTGGAAGAATGGTAAGACAGGAGAAATGGTAAAGTTGGAGGAGGGAAAATATAGGTTCTGTGTGGGATGTATTGATGTTGAGATGCCTAAGGGACACCCAGGTGATGTCCATTAATACTGGGATTCTTTACAGAGATGAGAGCTGGATATATAAATCTGGGAGAGATGTTGATTGAACCAAAGGGAGCTGATGAGATTATCAAGGGAGAGAAAAAGAAGAGGAACAAGGACACAACCTTGGGGAACACCCAAACTTGATGCTTGGTGGCAGGAGAATGACCCAGCAAAGGAGACGGAGGGCAGTCGTACAAGTAGGAAGAGAATCGAGAAAGAGCAGAATGACAGGCACAAAGGCAAGAAAGAGTATCCAGGACAAGGTGGTGGTTGGCAGGGTCAAAATCTATGGAGGGAATAGAGGGAAGACTAAGAAAGGTCACTGTATTAAGCAATTAAAAGATTTTTGATAATGTTATAGAGAGAAGTTATAGCTGAGACTTAGAATCAGAAGCCAGATTACGAAGGATTGAAATGCAAAGGAGTGGAAATGAAGCTAACAAGTATTTTTGACTCTTTTAGGAATTTGTCTGTAAAAGGAAGATGAGATAAAGGAAATAAATCAAGGGTATAACAAGATCAGGTGAAGAGGATGGGTGAGATGTGAACGTATCTATTATTGCAGGTGATTGGAGAAAGTGGCCGTGGATAAACAGTGAAAATAAAAACGAGAGAATTATCAAGGAATCACTGGTATTTGGGGGTGGAATTTGCAGCACTCTATCCACTGAGGCCTCCTAGTTATTACTACTGCATTATGTACATTATTTTCCTGATTTCTGCTTTCTTCATTCTGCATTAGTTCATGTAAATCTTCCCATGATTTTCTGAATTCTTAATGACCATTGTTTATTATATGCTTAATGTTCATAAGGATTGAGCTCACATTCATTTTCCTCTATTAGCAAATATTTCATTTGGCTAGTTAATCACTTAATAAATTTAGGAGGCTTTTTTCTCCCCCAAAGTTAGGGAACTAAATGAAACCAGAGTTCTAGATCAAAGTGATGTCCTTATTAAGGCCTTCTCCTCCCACTTCAATCCACAGTCATCTCTGCTTTCACAGAAATTCTGTCGTAACTAGTTTTCTGTATCAGTTCCTATTCAGATCTTAAGCTCTCCACTGATGTCTTGTATTTTCTTGCATTCCCTTTAGTGGCTGATATGGGGCAACGTAGAGAGTAGGTGGTCAGTAAATATTTGTCTAATGAATAACTAAAGGAGATTAGTCTAGCAATGTTGGACTGAAAGAGCTGAGTAAGTTTCTTAAGTGGGAGGTAATATGACATGGTGGCAGGGAAGGAAGGAAAACTGATAAGGAAGGAAAAACAATAACTTTATTATATATTTAAAAGGAACAGCAAGTTGTACTTAACAGATCCGCAGTTTCATTTGCAATCTTTTTTTTTTTTTTGGTGTTGTACTACTTTATGGAAATGCATGTTTTATTCCATAAACTAAAAATAAATATTTATTTTTTTTTTAGAAAAGAAAGAAAGGAAGCCTGGACTTTGAGTCAGAGAACTTGCATTTGAATGCCGGATACTTAATACCTGTATGACTAGGAAAGCCTAAGGTTCCTCTTCTATGAAATGAAGGGATTGGACTTGATCAGAGAGACCTAATCCCAATTTATTTGTATGTGGCACCCTACCTCCACCCTTATACCCAGAGAAGAATGGCTTTCATATTTTTTGGTTAAATTGAACTTTAATTTAAAATGTAAAAAACATTGTTACCTTTTGGACCATGCAAAACAAACCTTAAAGGCTGTTGATCCTTGGACTTGGATGTGCTCTAAGGTCAGTTTCATATCTAAATCCTAAGAGTTTTCATTGCATCTGAATTCTCCTCTCAATTTACCACTTCACCAAGATGTTTGAGCTAAATTTGTTTTGTTTAGTTAATTACTCATATATGACTCTTTGTCATAAAATAATGAAGCAGTTTGCCATTTCCTTCTCCAGTTCACTTTACAGATGAGGAAACTGAGGCAAACAGGGCTAAGTGACTTGCCCAGGGTAAATGTCTGAGTCTGGATTTGAACTCAGGTCTCACATCCCTATAAATGCATTATTTTGGGATATCTTTACTATCCCAACCTCTGCAGATCAGGTATGATATTTTTACCTTTCCATTTTTCTCAGTTTGGAAATTCCAATTTTTCTGTAATCATATTGATTCTTTAGAATAATATGGAACTCAAAACCACTTGGTCCAAAGACTTCTTATTACTTATAGGTAACTAAGAAACATAGAAGAAAAGCTGTTGGTTGAGAAACCTCAACTAGAAGGCTCAGGGGCAGCATTTTTTACCTGGGAATTTTTCTTATGAGTAAGGGACTTAATTAAGATAAGCTTTATTACAGAAAGCTGATTAGCAAGTTAATCGTCTGTACTATAGATGTTCTAGCTGTATGTAATGGCTCTTGGCAAGGAATGTGGAAGTGACATTTGAAACACACACTCTCTTCATTTTGGCTAGTAACTTCCCTTTCAGCATGCCAAGTCACCACCCAAGATGTGACCTGTTTGCTACCTGGACTCTGGGTAAGCACTATTTCCTTGGTGGTCTACAATATTTCAAGAGGGCTTCTGTTCACTTAGAGTACCCAGGTGGTACAATGGATACAGCACTGGACTTCGAATCAGAAAGACTCATCTTTTTGTGTTTAAATCCAGCCTCAGACACTTACTAGCTGTGTGTCCCTGCACAAGTCCTTAATCTTGTTTGCCTTAGTTCCTCATCTATAAAATGACCTGGAGAAGGAAATGGCAAACTACTCTAGTATTTTTGCCAAGAAAACCCCAAATGGGGTCACAAGCAGTTGGACATGACTGAAACAACCAAATACCAACAAATCTGTTCTCTTGCATGTGATCTATAATATCTCTCTCAAGGGGCCATCTAGCTCTGCATAAAGAGTCTGGATAGTGGGGAACTCATTAAACCCAAGGTATCTTCTTTCCCTTTTTGGAACACTCAAATTGCTGGGAATTTCTTCCATATTTTGAGCCAAAATCCATCTCCCTGCAACTTTTATCCATTGGTCCTAGGTCTTCCTTTTAGGGCAGAGTACACCTTTTAATTAAAATGAAATAAGTTTTAAGACATCAAGTTCTTCTGTTTCTCCTTTGGCTTATTATATATTATAGATTTAATTGAAGATAGTACTATAATTAGATACTCCACAAAGCAGGTCAGGGAAATCCCTATCAGACCTGGCTACTAGAGTCTCAAAAGACCACTACGCTCCAGATGTTGGTTATATCACAGACTTTTTCTTATTTTGGTCTAAAGCTGTGATTTCATTGGTATCGGAGATTCTGGGTGATGAAATTCCCTCTACCAAGGCAAGCTTTGGGTAACTTATAGTCTTCCAGAGTTGCCTTGGATATGAAGGGGTGAAACGACTTGGATCATAGAGCCAGTAAGTATCTGAGGTGGGACTGGAAGAAACATTTGACTGACACCAAGGCTGGCTTTCTATCCGTAACACTGCAATGTGTTTCACAAACATGATCAACATAATTATCCTATTGTCTTATGGCTCAGTCAAATCCCGTGTGGTTTTTCTGCTGTTCATCTTCCTCATGGGTTTTTACCTCCACCACCAGCTTGGCTGTGGTTCATTCTTTAAAATTCATTGCTCCATTCTTGCATACCAACCAACAATAGTTAGCATTTACACAGCTTGGTGAGCTGAAGAATCCTCCATCCTAAGGAAATAAAAATCAATCATCTTGAAGTAAAAATGGAGAGTACTTGACAGAGAGGAGATAGGGCTGGAAGTGGGCTTCCACTTGAGAATTTTTATTTGTGTTCTGACATTTCTAGGGATTAGCTGATTTGTCACTTCCCTCTCTAGGCCTCAGTCTCTTCCTCTGTCCAACGGGGAAAATAATGTTGCCTCTCCCTAACTCATAGGGTTGTTGTGAGGCTCAAATGAGATCATGTACGTAAAAGTATTTTGTAAATTGTAAAGTGTCATTCCGCAGTTCAAATCCAGTCTCAGACACCAACTGTGTGACCCTGGGTGAGTCATTTAGCCTCTGTTTGCCTCAGTTTCCTCATCTATAAAATCAGGTGGAGAAGGAAATGGCAAATTACTACAGTATCTTTGCCAAGAAAAGTCCAAATGAGGTCACGAAGAATTGGACATGACTGAAATGACTGGACAACAACAAAAGTGTCATAGAAATGGAAGATATTGAAAGTGCCTTATTGATGGGTTAATAATAATAATTGATATATTGTTATGGTTAATTAATGATTAATTATTATTAATAATGTCTTCCCCCATTATACTGTGAGCCTCTTGAGAGGGAGCCTTCTCTAAAAGATACAAATGGTATTTTGCTTTTCTTTGTATCCTAACATTCAGCACAATGCCTGGCACATGGTAAGCACTTAATACATGTTTGTTGACTGATATTTTATGTAGTACTTTCATATGTCATCTCATTTGAACCTCTCAGCCACTCTGTGAGATAGTCACCGCAGGGATTATTATCCCCCCATTTTCCAGGTGAAGAAACTGAGGATTTAATGCTCAATGGGGTCATATGGTGAGTGAACATCCACAGCAGGATTTGAACCAAAGCCCTCTTGACTCCAAATCCAGCACTCTACCTATTACTCCACGCTGCCTTAGGAACTAGGAAGCAGCTGGGTGTCTCAGTGGATAGAGTGCTGGGCCTGGAGTCAGAAAGACCTGAGTTCAGATTTGTCCTGAGACACTTACTAGTACCTTTACACTCTAGATGCTCTCGTATCTTTGTCAAGGAAAGCCCAAAATCAGGCCATGAAGAGATGGAAATGACTGAACAATCTCCACTTCGCTGTGTTCTCTTAATTTAACAAAGCCTTAAATGCATGTGCTGAATAAATAATTTTCAGAATAAGCAAAGGTTTAGATAAAGAGAAGGAAAATGAAATCTGTTCAAATAAGCAAGGCCTTTGACATTTTCATTTCCTGATGAGAGAAATACCTGTTCTAAACTAGCATGTTGCTAAAAAGACCCCAAGGCCATTTGTTAATAGGAACTATAGGTCATAAGCATCTACATACAAAATGAGTTTGGAAATCCTCACCTAAATTTAGATCTGCATGAGACCTTCTGGCCATCCAATCCAATGACCTCAGGAAATGGAGCCTCAGAGAGGCAGAGCCAGGTGTTGGACCCCTCGCTCCAAATCCAGGATTCTTTCTGAATTGTGTTTATCAGACTTTGTGAGGAAGACTTGAAAACTAGATGTGACCAGCTTAGTAGGGAACTGAGTGAAATGTCAGGTAACTTAAGCCGTTCTGTTTGTCCAGCACCAGCTCCTACCAGTTCATCTGTGTGTGGTCAGAGTCGGTGATTGGCCTTCTTATCAACGAAAGGCCTTTTTCAATCTTCACAGGTGTATTGGACAAGCACCTGGCCTACAGACTTCATCCTGCAATTCTTCTACACTCATTGCAGTTATGGGCGGTTAAGACTAAATTGGTTGGGACTGCTCATAAATAACCCACTCTTTAGGAAAGAAAATAGGGCAGAGTGTAGGCACAGCCCAGAAGAAAGCCAAGTTCTTTTTTGAAACTGGGAGGGAAAATTAAAAAATAATAAATTTTAGAAAAGAAAATAATAATGACAATAATAAAAAGAAACGGTGAGAGGGTTCTCTGAAACTGCTCAAAATGTGTTGAGCTAAAATATGGACCACTTTCATTAGCGGACAATTGGCCAGATGAGAACATCTTGGCTTCAATAACAGGGTTCAGGAATCAGGTTGAGATGCAGGAGGGACCTTAGCTTAAAAAGCCCAAGGTTTCCCACTGCACTGGAGATGGCCAGTCATATTGACCTGTGTCTTGCCACTGGACTCTGATAACTCCGGAGGAGAGAGTGAGGCTGATGACTTTGTGCAGCTCTGCCTCACTTAAATCCAATTCACTTTCAAGCCAAGAAATCACCCTGCTGATATCATCAGATATCTTCAAGAATAAAGGATGAACACCAATCAGTGAGTAGTAGTAGCTGCCCCCCACCCCCACCCCGGGGACTCAACTGGTCATTGCCTCTTGGGAAATGTTGCTATTTCCTCCTCTTTCTCTTGTCCCTCAGTCCATGTGGTGAGTAATATTTTACATGTGGGTGCTCTGCCCAAAGAAATAGAATTTTGGTCCTTTATACTCTTCACAAGGGATCTTGAGAATGGGGCCCAGATCTTTCTTTTTTTTTCTTCCCTATTTATTCTATCATTTTTCTTCAAAAAACTGGGACAATTAACACTTTTGTCTCATGTACTTTTCATTTATGATTTCTTGAAATATAGCTCTGAAAAACCAGGCTTTGATAAAGTCCATTATGATTCAAATGGCACTACTTGACTATGCTTTTAAATCCAAATCTTTCTGGCTTTCACTAGTTGGCCAATAATAGGCCCCAGCCCAAGCCTCACTTCCTCATTGTTGGAGTTTTGATGGCTCAGAGTGCGTGTAAAGTAGCGGGGGTCTTCCCCTGCCAGGGTGGTTCTTTTGTGAAGGTAAACTAGACCATCTTTATCCTCAATACTTACCTTGCCTTTAACCACTGAGTGGGCAAAACTGGCAAACTGAGACCTGGGAAAGACCTTAGCTGAAAAAGGTCAAGGTCTCCCACTGCCTCTGGTGCCATCATCAGCCTTCTTGACCAATGTCGTGCCACTGGACTCTCATGACTCTAGAGGACAGAGTAAGACTGATTTCATTGCACACCTCTCCCTCACTTAAATCCAATTCACTTGCAAGTCAAGACATTTTTCTCCTAATGCCGTCCCCTTTGAGAAGGAAGGACCACCCATGACAAACAGCTGCAGCAATCGGGAACCAGGAACACTGATGAAGACTATAAAATTAATATCTAGCTGACAAAGGAATCACAGAAGCTGCAAAACACTTGCGTTCCCACCCAAGTTTATGTGAAGCATTGAGGAACGTAAGGACACGAGGTGGTGCAGTGGACAGAGCACTGAGCTTGGAATAGGAAGACTCATTTCACGAGTTCCAATCCAGCCTCAGACACTTCCTAGCTGTGTGACCCTGGGCGAGTCACTTAAGTGTACTTGCCTCAGTTTCCTTATCTGTCCAATGAGCTGGAGAAGGAAATGGCAAAGCACTCCAGTATGTTTGCCAAGGAAAACCCCAAAGGGGGTCATGAAGAGTTGGATATAACTAAAAAAAATGACTCAATAACAAAATTGAGGAACAGGAATATAAGTCATACAGCTGGTATCATAAAAGGTCTCTGATTCTTTTCTCCACCTGCATGCGGAGGCAGTGTGGCTATACAGATGAGTGAGCCAGGCTTTAAGGCAGAAAAACCTGGGGTCAGATATCATTTCTGAGACATATTAGTTAGCTATGGGACCCTGGGTGACAGGTACTGTAGACTAGGATAACAGGCAGCTGCTCTGTGGTGCCACAGATAGAGTGGTGGACCTAGAATTAAGACGATCTGAGTTAAAATCCAGCTCCAGCCACTTATTAGCTGTGTGACCCTGGACGAGCTATTTCTTCTCTGTCTTCCAGGGTTTTCTCATCTGTTATGGGAATAATAGTAGCACCTCCCAGGGTTGTTGTGAGGATCGAATGAGATAACATTTGTCAAGAACTTCACAAGTCTGAAAAGTGCTATACAAAGGCTAACTATTATTTATTATTGAGCAGCTGAGTGTCCATAGTGGATAAGATGCCAGGCCTGGAGTCAGGAAGTCCTGAGTTCAAATCCAGCCTCAGACACTTATTAGCTGGGTGACTTTGGGTAAGTCACTTAACACCATCTGCCTCACTTTCCTCATCTGTAAAATGAACTGGAGAAGGAAATGGCAAACCACTCTAGGACCTTGGCCAAGAAAACCCCAAATGGGGTCATAAAGAATCAGACATGAATGAAAACAACAACAAAGAGTATAGTGAAAAAGGCATTTACTCAGGAGTCAGAGGATCTGGGTTCAAATCCCTCCTCTGATACTTTTTACCTGTGTAACCTTAGGCAAGTCACTTAATCTCACTGAGCCTGTTTCCTCGTCTATAAAACAAGTTGGATTAGGTGGCCTCTGAGGTTCCTTCTAGGTCTAGCACACAACATCTCATTTTCAAGGGCCCCCTTGGATTTCTGAACAAACTATCTTACCATCCCTAGGGACAAGAAGGCTCCTAAGCACATACTGGAAAGTGGGCTTGCTGTTGAGAGTCACTGGTGCTGAGCACCTTCACTCACCCAACAAAAGACTAGATCTCCAGGGAATACAGAGGGTCACAGGAAACTGACTTTCTTGAATGATTTTGGAGACTTTTTTATCAATAATTTTACTTTTCCCTTAAGGGCTTATTCTCTGGTCATCTTCAAACCATATGGTCATGTTCTATCCTCTATCTCTAACGGAACACCTCCAAGCCCTGAGGTCTAGAGATCCTGAGTAATAGTATTTCTCCATATTTATCCTGAACCATACCGGACGTACTCAGCTCCAAAAATCATGTCAGCTAATAAAAGGGACAGGAATTATTTTTTCTTACTTTTTCTTTCAGATTTTTATTTTTAGATATAAAAGGTATATTATTTCCAATGACTTTGACAAGCCTGTTTTTTTCTTCCTACTGTTTGAAAATTTTGCTCTGAAAAGAATAAGAAAAGTCACCCCTGATGATAGTGATGTTGGATATTACATTAAATTCACTTGGGATTTTTTGGAGGAACCTCCCCTCCCCCCAACAACTCATGGGTTTGCTTCTAAACAAACTGGAATTCACTCAATAGTCCTCAATCTCCTACCAAAGCTGAGTTTAACTGGCTAAAAGATGAGAAATGTTTCAATAGCCCTCCCTACCCCTTGGAGAGGGGGCCTTGCTGATGGACTGAGTCTAGTGTCTGAGGCTTCATGGAGGGAATCATTTTCAGCATTCGAAAGGTTTCTACTTTTTAGCTTTTGCTCCGGGTCAACGATGATTCTCAGTTGGGGCTCCCTTTGGTGTTGCTTAAAGGGGGTCCTCAAAAATAGGCTCTCTGCTCCTGAGCAAGTTACCCTGCCTTCCCTGCTCCGTCTCTAGAAGACTGAGCATTGTTCACTTCAGAGACTCTGGTTCTAGCCAGCCCCGACTGGCATGTCATTTAACCAAACATGTCATTAGCCCTCTCTTGTTGGCACTAAAGCTTAGCTAATTAAGTTTCCAAAGGGGCCGTTTGCCTCCAAAACATGGAAGATGGAAAGAGTAGCTGAGAGTGTTTCAATCAGCAAATCTGGAGATCGGTCAGGAGGAAAAAAGAACTCTTTGTCCCTGCAGGCATGAGGGTAGGTCACACCTCTCAGCTCTCAAGGAGCTGCTTATCCTGTTACTTTGGGCAGAGTGGAGCTTTCTGCACAGTATCTGTCTAGCTCTAGACCCTCTCTATTTTATGGGAGCCTTTGTCCTCCTCCCACCAACTTAGAGCAAAACATTTTCTGGTTCGATGGAGTTGGAGCTGATGCTCATTTGGTAATCAGATGACTCTCCTGACTTGGAGAATGACGCTGAATGATTGTGTGATCATCACCTCTTCTGATCCTCAGTCCTTGCAGTGGTTAAGTGGCAAAACACATGAAACCTCTTGTATTAACAGGTCATCTGATGTGAGTAGAACTTGGAGGCTGGAATCCTGTGCCCGTTACACTTGATAGGGGTGTGACCATGGGCCAGTCAATAAAATTCAGTTCAATAAGCACTTATTAACCACCTATCATGTTCCAGGCACTGTGTGAGATACTTGAGGGACAAAGAGGAAATATTCCATCACTCGAAAGGAAGGAAAAAAAGCATTTCTAAGTGACTGATGTGTACCATGCACTTTACAAATATGATCTCATGTGATCCTTGAAACCACCCTGTGAGGTAGGTACTATTATTTATTATCCCTATTTTATAGTTGAGAATACTGTGGCAAACAGAGGGTAAGTGAGTTGCCCAGGGTCCCACAGCTATTAAGTGTCTGAGGCAAGGTTTAAACTCAGCTGTTCCAGACTACCCAGCCTAGGGCTCTGTCCTTCACACCCATCTGACTGCCCCTAAAAGAGCTTATGTTCTACTGAGGAAAACAACATATGGATAAATAAAGAAGCATACAATACACACAAAGTAAATCCAGAGTGATTACTGGGCTAAGAGGAGGAATGGTTAACTCCTGAGAGATCGGGATAGTCCCACTGGACGAGTTGTCTGATGGTTCCCGAGCTGGAGATTCCAAGAGGAGGTGAAGATGGAGAACATTAGAGGTATGGGGGCCAGACAGCCTGGAGGATTGCTGACATGGAGTAAAGAAATGCGATGTCATGTATGAAGAGCAATAATTAGGCTAGTGGGGCTGGAATGGAGAGTATTTGAGGGGGAGCAAGGAAATGTGAAATCAATTCAGAAAGTTAGCTGGGACTCAGGCTATAAAGGGATTTTAACGTCAAACAGAAGAAGTCATATTATATCCTAGTAGAGTCAGAGGGAGCAACTGAAGCTTCTTGGCCCCAGGAGTGACCGAGGCTTTTTAGGAATACCCATTGGGCAGCTTTTTATAGGATGGATTGGAGAAAGGAGAGACTTCATACCTCTGAGCGTCAGTTTGCTCATTTGTAAAATGGGAATAGCAGTATCTATCTCACAAAGCAGTTTCGAGGTTCAGATAAGATGATAAATAAAGTGCTTTGTAGGCCTACAGTGGGGCAGCTGGGTGGCACAGTGCATAGAGCGACTGGCCCGAAGTCAGGTAGACTTGTCTTCCTGAGTTCAAATCCGGCCTCAGACACTGGACCCTGGATAAGTCATTTAACCCCATTTGCCTCAGTTTCCTCATCTGTAAAATGATCAGGAGAAGGAAGTGGCAAACCACTCCATTTCCTTTGCCAAGAAAACCCCAAACAGGGTCACAAAGAGTCAGACAAGACTGAAAATGAATCAACAACAACAAAAAAGAGGTTCTGGGGGGGTGGAGATAAGGAGGGAAAGCAGCCTGAGTAAGGGTGGAATGGTCCAGCCCGTGTAAAGGCAGGGCACAAACACCTTAGGATAATTCAGCTAATACCTAGGAAGGCCTTGAGAGGATGTGACACAGAACAGGTCAGTCTTGCTAGGGGATTTGGGAGAAGAGGACTGGGTCTAGAACATGAATTATGAATCGGGGACTGCAGTGAGGATCTAGGCGTCGGGGCAACATGGAAATATTGGATTCCTGCGTAGGGGGTTGGGGGAAGAAAAGCTATTGCCAAAGTGGAGTGGAGTGGTAGCGGTGGAAATGGCCCTGAAGATTGACTTTGTCTCTCCACAATTCTTTTCATTGATCTACACTGAGTTATCATAGAACCTCTGATGTAGTTAATTAATTTAATTAGAGTGATAATGTCAGTAACTCAGTGGCACCGAATTTAGATGAAGAGTAATATACTGGACGGGCAGTTAGGTGGCTCAGTGGATAGAGTGCCAGGCCTGGACGCAAGGAGACTCATGTTGCTGAAGTCAAATCCAGCCTCAGATGCTTAATAGCTGTGTGACGCTGGGCAAGTTGCTCAATCCTATTTGCCTCAGTTTCCTCATATGTCAAATGAGCTGGAGAAGGAAATGGCAAACCATTCCAGGGTCTTTGCCAAGAAAATCCCAAATGGAGTCACAAAGTCAGACACGATTGAAGGCTTACAGACAAGGCTTACAATGCTGAGATCTAGAAATTCTGATGACTGTTAAAAAAAAGTTAGGCAGTTAATTCATGAGTACTGGACCAAATGTCCAACTACGGAGGAAGCTAAAGAATGCCCTTGTTATCTCTCAAGAAACTATGCTGAAATATTTAGTGTTGCTTTCATAAATGTACATTTGACTTTCCTAAATATAAGGAATTTGCTGCTGTGAGAACTTGAGTCCTGGATTTCCTGGATCTTTCCTGTTTGTTTTCTTTCCCCCTTAAAATCATAGCTCAAGTATATATAGTAATGGCTCTTCTTTTGTATGTTTTGATTCAATATATATAATTTTTGTAAAACTATTTTTGACAGGGTCTCCAACATGACCTTCTGAAAATATTTGACTTAGAAACGTTCCTACATACAGGATACTCGCTGACTTTCATGTTCTCTCACTTATTATGATTATTGAAATCAAAACAGTGTTTTTGCTTCTGGAGATTTCCTCTATACATCCTGCATATTCCCCCACTGGAGCCATCCTGTTTGGGATGATAGATCACAAGTTACTGCCAGGGTCAAGGGTCAGTATGCCAGGCAGACACTTAATTTGTCTTGATGGTAGAGATATTGGAGAGGGGCAGAGAGCACAGGGACAAAATTAACCGAGAGAGATGTTTAGAGACATGGATCCTGTAGCCACTTAGAAAATGACATATACCACGTACCACATAACCCTGTGCAGTAAATGAGAGAGACAGTGTGAACAAGAAGAAAGGATTTTGAGATTGGAGTCTAAGAAGCTGGTTTTGAATCTTGGCTCTGCATGAACAGTCTCTAATACCTTGGATAAGTCACTGTATGTCTCAGAAACTCAGTTTCTTTCCCTCTTATAAGAAAGAGTTAGATTGAGTGATCTCTGTTGTACCATTAAATTCTGTGCTCTAAGATCCTATGTTTCTTGTGATATTCTTGAAAGCCCTTCACCATCAAGATCCAGCCCATCTTTCCTGGTCCCACTCTACACTCCCCCAAAACAGACCCCCTTGCTGTTCCACATATGACATATGGCTTTTCCAACCTCTTTGCCTTTGCCTAGCTCAGGGGTACGGAACGTGGAACCTGCGACCTTAAGGCCACATGTGGCCTTCTAGGTCCTTAAGTGTGGCCTTACAGAACAAATCCATTTGGATTCGGTCAAAAGGCTGCACTTAAGGACCTAGAAGGTCACATGCGGCTTTAAGCTACAGGTTCCCCACTCCTGGTTCAGTCTGTCCCTATGCCCAGAATGCCCTCCTTTCTCTTCTCAGTCTCTTGGACCCCCTAGCTCTCCTCAAGGCTCAGATTAAGTTCCACTTTCTTCAGATATCCTTTTTTGATATCCCAACCAATCAATAAACATCTATTAAGCACCTATGATGTTCCGGGCATTGTGTTAAGTGCTGAAAAGCTTTTAGTACCCTGTCATCTCCCCACCATCAGTATTGATTTTGTATATATCGTATATTTATTTTACTGAGAACACGTTCTTGGTAGAATGTAAGCTCTTATGGGTAGGGAAAATCTCACTTTGGTAGTTTTATCTCCAGTGCCTATACCTAGCACATAGTAGACAGTTAAGAAATGCTGATTAGCATTTTCCCCCCACCATTTTACTCTGACGGACAACATAAGCCCTCGGTTTCCTAAGCCCTACAGAAGTATTTTCTTCGTTTCTATTTCAAGTACGATGACCAACTGGCCTGTAGCCGTTGTTCAGTCATTTCAGAAGGGTCATGTCTAACAAAGTCGGTTGTTGCACGATGTTGCTGATACTGTGCACAATGTTCTGGTTCTGCTAACTCCACTCAGCATCAGTTCATGCAAGTCTTTCCAGTCTTTCTGAAATCTGCCTGCTCACCATTTCTTACAGAACAATATTATTTCATTATATTCATATACCACAACTTGTTTAGCCATTCCTCAAGCTCTCCCACTTATTACTTGAGAGACCTTGGGCAGATCACTGAATCTCCCTGGCCTTCTCTTTCCTAACCTAGTCTATCTTGCATCTCCTGGCTTTTGTATAGGCTGTTCCCCCTTCCTATAAGGCACTCGCTCCTCTGTTTCTATCTCTTAGAATCCTGGGTTTTTTCAAAGCTCAGCTTGCATGCTGCATCCTCCATGAGACCTTTCCATCCTCCATCTGCTAATGCCCAATTATCTTGTATCCACTTTGGATTTATTTTGTATATAATGATAGCTATAGTGCTTGAAATCTTATAAAGACCTTTACAAATATTATCTCATGTCATTTTCACAATAACCATTATTCACCCTCCACTTTACAGTAGAGGAATTTGAAGCAGACAGAGGTTAAATAACTCAGGGTCACACAGCTAGTTAGTGTCTGAGGCTGGATTTGAACTCAGATCTTCCTGACTCTAGGCACAGTGTGCTTATATCTTCCTGTGATAGAATATAAGCTCTTTGAGGGCCAAGACTCCGTTTTGTTTTTTGTATTACCAATGCCTAGAATAGTATCTGGTGTATAGGAGATACTTAATTCAGGCTGATTGATTATCTTTAAGATCCTGTCCAGCTTAAAATCCTATGATTCCAGTTGACTTGGAACCATAGAGATCAAGTACCTTGCATAGTTCCTTCTACACGATTTTGTCATTGTTCAGTCATTCAGTCCTGTCAGACTTTTCATGACCCCATGGACCATAGCACGCCAGGCCCTTCTATACTCCGCTATCTCATGAAGTCTGTTCAAGCTCACGCTCATTGCTTCTGTGACTCCATCTATCCATCTCATCCTTTTCCCTCCTCCTTTTCTTTTGCCTTTAATCTTTCCTAATGTCAGGGTCTGTGATGTTGTATATAATAGACATTTGATAAATGTTCATTAGATGGAATTGAAGTTTTAATGGACATTAGAGTGACTTGGCCAAGATTACCCCACTAGTGAGCCCTTCTTTAGGAGGTCACCAATGCATGTTCTTTCCTTATCACTCTTCAGAACACCATCTACACAATCTTATTCACACACTTTTGACTATTTTCTTTTAGCTCTTAATTCTCGCTTCCCCCCCACCCCGACCAGTGTGTTGTAGTTCTTAATATTAAGACCAACAAATAGATATTCATGCTTTGTTCTAGGATGGATAACAAAGGACCAGGTGGCTAACTGAAGATACAGTACAAATTGGCCCATTCTCAATCTGCAGATCTTGGGAGAAAGCTTTTGGAATATTGTTCTATTATGTTTCTGTTCTCACTTTTCCATCACAAGTTCAGAAATAGTATTTACCTCCCATTTGAGGTTTTATTCATCACATTAAAGTTATCACTTCAGACATGCTAAACACTAAATTTTTACCTTGTGTTTGAAGCATTTCAAATTCCATTGTTTTTATTTGAGGCAGAATTTGGGATCAGACGGATTAGAAACACTTTTAAAGGGTAATTCATTTACTTACGTGTAAAATTTATGGAAAATGGAATTCATTTATAATATTTCCATTATTGTTTCAGTGAATGGTAAAAACCAGTGTATTTCAACTGGACCTCTGTTCTTGATAGCATTTGGTAACGTAGCAAGTCACAGGGTCTTGGTTTATCATATCACTGGATCTGGTATAACAGAATAAGATGTTTACTCACTGTGCTTAAGATGTTTAAAATGTTCTTTCAACATTCCAGAGTCTGGGATTGTTCTAGGATCATAGATATTTGGAGGTAGAAGGGAAATTACATGGCATGCATTCGAATCCTGTCATCTTATAGACGATGAAACCAAAGAGAAGAGTGACTGGCCCATGGTCACACCAAAGTAGTAAATTTAAGAGCCAGGATTTACATTCAGGACCTCTGACTACAAATCCAAAGTAATTGGGGACAGGGAAGAGGAATGGATGACGACAGAGATCTGAAAATCCTTAGTTTTTTGAGATGAGCCCCCAGGGCTGTTAGGGATTCCAAGAGGGAGGAACGTAGGAGGAATGATAGACAGTCTGTGGGTGCAGCATACTCAGGAGTTTGCAGGAGCCGATTGATTGATTGTTAAAATTTCAATGTGAGAATTTCTACCTTGGAAACTGACAAACTATAAATTAGAGCTCGCATTATTGTTTTGCTGATCGTCTACATTTAAGAAAATGAGAGAGACGATGATAGTGATCTAGATTCAACTTAAAAGTGTGTGTACACACCCCCACTCCCAAAAAGCTGGTTGTTAAATATTTTACTATTTGTTGTTGTTGAGTCATTTCAGTCACGTCAGACTCTCTGTAGCCCAATTTAAGGTTTTCTTGGCAAACATACTACAGCGGTCTGCTGTTTCCTTCTCTGGCTCATTTTACAGATGAGGAACTGAGGCAAAATAGGTTAAGTGACTTGCCCAGGGTCATACAGTTAGTACATATCTGAGGCCGGATTTGAATTTAGGTCCCGTTGACTCCAGGGCTGGCTCTATCCATTGCACCACCTAGCTGCCCCACCCTTTATCATACCACACTTATAAAAGCTTATAACCAAGGATGTCGCGTGACTGATTTATAGCTTTAGACAAATATACATTTAAGCTTTTTTAGCTGTTCGATGAAACTAAAATTCTTTTCACAGAACTTTTCGCAGAACCAAGTTTCACAAGGAGCCGCAAGCGGCCATCTAATCCAACCCAAATGTCAAAGGAATCGGCACCATAACATATCTGATGAGTCATCTAGCGCAATCCTGTAGGCTTCCAAGGAAGGGGAAACCACCGTATCTTGAGGCCCCCCAACTTAAGTGACATTCCCAAGTCACCCAGCTAGTAAACATCTGGGGCTGGATTCTGCAGGATGTTCCTAAAGTCTGGACACATAGGTAAAAATGCATACTTTCAAGAAATGAAATGAATGAAATTTCAACAACATTTTATTTCATCGGAATATTAACAAATAACACCTTCAATAGCATTTCCATCATTTGTGATGCAAAGGTTGATGCGCTTTGCAAGATTCACGTGAACTCGATGTAATAACTCCACATTTCCTGTGTGTCCAGACTTTAGGAACACCCTGTACTTTCAGACAGCGCTAACTGTTCATAATCCTTTCCAGATATCAATCTCAACGTTGCCTCTTTGCAACTTTCCCACATGTGTTGCTCTCTGGCATCAAATGGAGTAAGTTTAATCCTTCCTTAAAACACAACATTTCCTTCAAATATTTTACAACAGCCATCTTGTCCTTTGCACCTTCTTTCTCGTGAAGGTTAAGGATGCCCTTTTCCTTCACCTGACCCTCCTATGGCAGGCATTTGAGACCCTTCATCATCCCAGCTGCTCTTCTCTAGATGCTTTCCCAGCTAGCAATGTCCTTCTCTGAACATGGTACCCAGAACTAAACACAACTAACTATAAGATCTATATATCTATATCTAACTATAGATTATATCTGTCTATATATCTTATCTGTACCTAGCACAACTATATCTATATCTCAACATATATATCTAACACAACTAACTAAAATAAACGCAATACTCAAGATAGAGTCTGATGAGGGCAGAATATGATGGGACTATATCTCTCTGTGCCTAGATTCTAAGGCCCTTTGAACGTGACTCAAAATTGCCTCAGTTTTTCTGGATGCCGTATATCATGTAGCTGGCTCATATTGAGTTTACAATCTACAAAAACATATCTTTTTCTAAATGATTGCTGTCTTATCATGCTTTATCCTGTAATAATAATAATAATAAAGAGCTAATATTTAGATAGCACTTTGAGATTTGCAAAACCCTTTACAAATATTAACTCATTTTATACTCATAACAGCCCTGGGAAGTAAGTGATATTATTATTTTAATTTTATAGTTGAGGAAACTAAGGCAGACAGTGGTTAAGTGACTTGCCCAAGGTCACACAGCTAGTAAATGTCTGAGACCAGATTTGAACTTAAAATTTCTTGACTCCAAGCCCAACGTTCTGCCTACTAGGCCAGCTCACCACCTCTGTCCTTCAGTGTTCTCAATTCAGAACAAAAAATCGAGGTTTCTGAAGAGTCACATGATTGGTTGATATTAATTCATATCCAGTGATTAGCACTATGATTTGCTCTGGACAATTTCCTCGTTCCTTAAGGTTATAGAGAGATTGAGATTCAGAGATGCTTATTTATCTACTCTTGCCTTCTGTGTTAGCTGCCCAGGGAAGATTTGTTGGTCTTACATCCATCCGTTTAGAAGGGGGGATAAAAGGTCAAGCACATACTTCATAGGGCTATAACATTATAATTTGATAGCTGGAATGGACCTTATAGATGAAAAAAAACTGAGGCCCACCTAGAAATTTAAAAACTCATCCAGGCTCAGAGTGACTGAGGCAGCACTTCAACCTGGGTCTTCCTTGTTCGTTCTTTCATCTAAAAAGCATTAAGTGTGTACTGTGTGCAGAACATCGGACTAAGTCCCCGGGGAAGGGGCAAAGTTTAGAAACTAATGGGTCCCTCTACTGTGGGAGTTTGTAGACGTGTTGAGGGATGTGGTCTAGGTGCATTATTACATGATCATTGAACTGGGAAGGTGCAGAATGTCAGGATCCCCATGCCAAGACCACTCTTTTCTTTTTACTATTAGAAGACATCCTTTTTTTTTACCAGAGCTAAGGCCGAGTGAGCAAGCTTTGGCACGAGCCTTGGCATAACAACAATCTTTTTCACTCACCCTCTGAATGAACTCTGCCACAGCAAAATCACAGAATTGTTTCATACCAGCACCAGGTGGTCCCTGAGCTTGGACAAGAACCAGCAGAAACGATGTTCTGATCACGAAGCCAAGCCCTGCCATAAATCAAACTCGTCTCATTGTTGCTGTTAGCTGTCATTATCAGGGCTACAACTCACTGCATACCATTAGTATATATATATATTGAGATTTGCCCACAATAAAGTAGGTGTCTTGGTATCAGAGGAGGCCCTGGCACGTGTGTCTAGTTTTCCTCCTCCAACAGAATAAAGGAAACTTGTTTTGCTTATAACAACTGTTAGCTGTTTGGTTTTATTTTGTTTTATTTTATTTTATTTTTCAGAGTTAACTGTATTATGATAACCTGTGTGAGCTCTCTGGTATTTTCAGAGTTAACTGCAGTTGCATAACCTCTGTGACCCTTTGGTCATTTGTTTTCAGGGTCGAGAAGAACGAAGTCTTAGGTTCACAATAAAAAAGGAGTTCAGATGAGAAATATTTCTAATTTTCTTTTTTGTTTTTTTAAAATATTGATTTTTATCTTTTTTACATTATTTTCATTTTAATAAATATATGCCCCCTTCCTCTGTACTTTACCCAGCAAGTCATCACTTGTAAGAAAAGATAAAAAGAAAGGCAAAAAAGTCCAATAAAACTAGCCAACACAAATGTGTCTGAAGATTATAAGCAACATTCTATAGCCTCAGGCCCCCACCTGTGTAAAGAATCAAAGAATGTGTATGTTCTTAACTGTTCTTGGGGGCTAAGCTTGGTCATTCTAGTTATGAAGCATTCATTTTCGTTGTTTTGTTGGTATTTGTTCTTTTCTTTTATATTGTTGGAATCATTGTGTATGTTGTTTTTCTGGTTTTATTTACTCTACTCTGTATCTATTCATAAAAATCTTCCTATGCTTTTATGATTAAAATTATTTATTTTATTTTTTAATTTATAGAATAAAACAAGCATTTATATAACATAGTATAATAAAAAATATGATTTCACATGAAACAGCGAATCTATCAGGTACAGCTTGCTATTCCTTTCAAATATATAATAAAGCTGTAAGTGTAAATTTCTTTTTTCCTTTCTTTCTTCCTTTCTCTCCACCTCACCTGAGAGATGGTTACCATTAGACACTAATTTTAGATTTCAATTTTCAAAATCACTTCAGATCAGAGGACTAAAGGATTTGTACAAAAAGTCCATTGGCGCCGGCTAGAATGAACAGTGTGAAAAGAACAATGAATTTGAAAGCCAGACGACCTGGGTTTGAATCGCAATTCTGACAATTTACTATCTTTGTGCCCTTGGGCAGGACCTTCAGCTCTCTGGGCCTCCATTTCCCCACTTGTAAAATGAAGGGACTGGAAAAGATAAGGTTCCTTCCAGCTCTAAATCTATGATCCCACCAATAACTCATCTTTGAGTAGGGCTTTAAAGATTACTCACACAATTCCATAAACACAAGGATATATGATGTGAGGCAGAGACTATAAAAGTCTTTGTACTATGTACAGTGAGGATATAGATCGAAGAAATTCAGCCACAGAAGATAATCTAATTATTTAAGTTCATGAATATTTCTCTTATTTTAAAATATCATTGTGCTTAAAAAAAGAAAAGAATAACCTTACAGTTTTCTTTTTCCATTAAGCAGGCAAGTATACCAATCTTATAAGACTGGGCTCAGGTAGTGAAGGAACATGCTACAGGTCAGCTTATGTCAGGGTCTCCCCTTGAACTCAGGCTTTCTGCCTCTAAGAATAGTGGACTTTCCATTACTTCATGCTACTATTTCTCTACAAAGTGTCACACAATCACATTGAGGCAAATGAAGTAATCCATTTTTCCATCCTTATATAAGGCAAAAAGGAAATACTTTCTCTCTGGTCTTCCTGAAAGGTCATTAGACCTTTTCTAGCTGGCTTCCTTTTCTAGGCTAAAAAGATGGACTATTCTACAGCAATCATATTATGCCCAGAAAGCACATTTCTAAAATAAAATGCCTCTTGCTGCCTTATCTCACAGGAAAGTTGTGAGGGCTAAAAATAATTGTAAGTAATTATGCAAATGGAAGTTGCCATAGACATTCCTAAATATTAATGACCACCGTTACGAGCTTTGATTCATTTTCCAGCTCTGGGTCATTAGTATGTATGGGACTGGTTCTTCTAGACAGGAGTGGGAGAGAATGACAGGACCTCACCTTCAGAAATAAATCCGATAATGATGAATCTCTGCAATTAAGTTCATAATACGACATGAGGCACATGGCTGATAAAGAATGGGGCTAAGAGATGCGGAGGGGAGGGGCAATCTAGGGAGACTTGCCCAGCTCAGCTATTGAATGTCAGAGATTTATCTGAAGCAATTAGAGAAACGTTTAACTTGATCAAATTTGGAAAATGTGTTTCTGAGCCTGGTGGTAATCATACTTTGAACACTATGGATGATGGATTTATTAATTAGTTCTGTACATGAAAAATCTTGGGTTTAAAGCAAATTCTACTTTAAAAAAAAAGAATTAAATTCTTTGCACAGCAGAGGCAAGGAGAAAAAGCTTAGTAAATTGAGCTCTTCGTATCACTGGGTAGAAACTAGACAGGTCCATTTGTTTGCCAAGTGCATGGCAGGTAGAAATAACTTTCCTAAGTGTAACATTAACTTTTTATTTCAGATTGTCTTTGACTATTACTGGTAAACTGAAATTTGTAGAAATGTATGTTTTTGTCTTTCTATAAGTCTAGGTGAAGAAATGAACAAAAAAATAATTTATTAAGCTCTTGCTATATGCCATCCACCATATAAGTGCCTGGGATACAAATACAAAAAGCAAGATAGTACCTGCCCTCAAGGAGCTTTTATTCTAATGGGGAAAATAATATAAATAGTGGAATGGTAGCTAAGGAGGGGTTAGGGAAGTCACAAGAATAGTGAATAGAGTCACTGGAAAATTTCCAGGACTGGTGGTGTGGGTTTATCAACTGTTCATAGAATTAGTGGAATGTAGTGAGGGATAGAAGGCCAGGAGGCATACACGTCTTTGGGTTCTGCTTAAGTGGTAGTGCCCCTCTCACCCTCAAAGTGAAAATGGGTGTTGGAGGGAAAAGAAATGTACTATATCTTTTTGATATTCTTTATCTTATCATCTCTATCTGATCTTAGTGTTATATCATTAATTATTAATTTCTTATTGTCAGCAGGAGAGTAAACATTTGGAAGGAATTGAAATGAGTAACATCAACAGATTATTCAATTATATTTGTTAAATGCCAAGCCCCATGCTAGATTCTGGGGATACAGAGACAAAAAAGAATCTCTGTTCTCTATAGGCTTACATTCTATTGAGGGGGGCAGCATAACACAGATATATAGAATATATACAAAATAAACACATAATAATTTTGAAAGGGAGAACACAAGGAATGGAGGAGATCAGATGGCCCTTTTGTAGAAAGTGATGCTTGAATTGAGACTTGAAGAAAATAGGATTTGAAGAGGTGGTGATGAGGAGGAAGTGTATTTCAGGCATGGTGGACAGTCAGTATAAAATGATGCGACAACTGTAGCCCAGGGTTCCCCCACACTCTGGTTCTGGGTCTGATTTGAGGGACTGATTCCAAGAGGTAACTTTCTAGTTGGCTTATAATGCCCTCACCTAGAGTTTACTCTAGGAAATCTCTGAATATACCTAGGTTTCCAGATATACATAAAAGAGATCCCCAGTTCCCACATAAACACATCAGGTAGTAAATATATATTGCTAATAGGACAGGTTTTATTTTTCTAAATGCACAGAAAATGCAAAAGGCATAAAGGACTCAGAGGTACCCATAAACAGATACAGAAAACTTTATGATACTCAGAGCATTCACAAGAGCACATACTCAGATACCGAAAACACACAAAGCACACAGTAGCTCCTTTTAGAAGAAACTGAAGTTGGGATTGCTTTGAGAGCAATACTCCAACATTCTGGTGAATCTTTAGTTTTACCAAAAGATTCTTCACAGTTTTACAATTATAATGCCTCCTGTATTTTGTACTCCCATCAGAAAAAGTCCCAAAATGGTCAAGTAGGTCCGTTTATAGGTTCTGGTAAAGGGATACCTACTCCAAGAAAAGTCCCTTCTGGACAAGCATTTATCTTGTGAGCTGTCCCAGTCACTGAAATTTCAACTTTGTCCCAATAAGTGGCTTCAAACCAGCCAATCCATCCTGGGATAGCTTCAGTCTCTGAGGCCTAGTTAGGAGTTTTTGTTATCATCTCAGTGAGATGTCAGTGGATATCTCTATAATCTACAGGGAGAGAGCTAAGATAAATAAATTGATCTGGGGAAACTTCCCTAGTCCACTCCCCTTACAGAGGAAACATGGTATCCCTGTTTTTCTATATTCTTTCTTTAGGTTTTTCTATGTTTCTTTGTTTCATCACAGTACCAGCGACACAAAACTGTGGACATTTATTCCAATGGTCACAAGCAATTGATGCATAGAAGAGAAAGGAGGATTTTGCAATTCCCTTGGAAGAGTCATGAAAAGTTCTAAATATCTTCTAGTCTATTCAGACCACAAATTTTGTGGATTCTCCAGGGAAACTGCTAATCTATACCTTATAATGTTGTATATCTACATGGTGGAATGGAAGGAACATTGGACTTCAGGAGACCTATGTTTTATTCCCACTTTTGGGATCTCATGTTGTGTGACCACAGACAATTCATTTTATTTCTCTGTACCTCAGTTTCCTCACTAGTAAAATCACAAGATTGGATTAGATCATATCCAACATCCTTTCTAGGCTTAATATTCTATGAGTCTCTCTTGACTTCAGGTTTATCTTCTGGTAAAGGTCAAACTATTTGACCTTTAAGTAGAAGTGTACTGGAGTCAGCTCAAACCATATTTTGTAGGGCCTTAAAAGCCAACCTATAGAGTCTGTATTTATTTGGTGGGCAATAAGAAGCCCATGAAGAGAGTTTGTGTCTGAGCAGGAGAGTGTTATAATTAGAATAGAATTCTACAACCATAGGATGTTAGATCAGGAAGGACCCTCAGAGATCATCTGAAACATCTCCTAAATTTGTTGATGTCAGGAAACTGAGACCCATAAAAGTTCAATGATTTTCCCCAGATCAAAACATCCTTTAAGAGCAGAGCCAGATCTCAAATTTTGATCCTGTACATTAGAAAAATTATTTTGGCAGTTACAGAAGATGAAAGATGGAGTCACAGAAGCAGTGACGAGGAGACTGTTTGCAAAGCTGTTACAGTCATGCTTGTGAGAGGTATTGAGAACCCGAACAGTGGTAGGAGAAGAAGAGGAAAAGAAGGGGGTGGTTGGGAGAGATATTTCAGAGGTAGAATTGATGGGTCTTGGCAAATTATTGAATTGGGGATCCCCAAGGAAAAGTGTTAGAGAAAGAAGAGTTTTTGGCAAAGGAGAGAGCTTTGAGGGATATCTACAATTAAGAGATGGGGGGGAGGGGAGGAAGGGTAATTAGGGACAAAGACTGAGAAAGGACCAATGCGAGGAGTAGGGGAAGCAGGGCAGAGCTGTGGAGACCTGAGCCAAGGAAGGAGTGTATCTGGATGATAAATGGGACATCACTTGAACTGACCATTTGTTTTCTCTCACTCTCACCATATGACCAGCCCACCACCTTTTCTGATGATACATTTATTGTATGATACCTTTCATGACTCAGTTTTTGTGTGTCTGTCATGAATCTCTCACTGATGTTTAGTTCACCTGCAATTTTGATTTGTGGTTTTTTTTTAGGATTGAGAATATCAGAATATATTCTTAGAAGGGCAGGAAAAAGTAGGAAAGAGGTAGAAGATGAGGGAGGAGACAGTCTGAGTGACACATTGTTTTTGTTGTGTTGTTCCTGACCTCTGACTTTATCAGTATAGGGTAGCAGTGTAAAACTCAGAAACAGGGCCTACTACACCATCCGTAAGGATCCCTGTGAGATGCACATTGACTTAGAAAGCCATATATTAACATTATCTATGTTCTATTGTATTTTTATTTGTTTTGTTAAAATATTTCCCAATTACATTTTAATCTGGTTTGGGGAACACTCAGAATTGTTGTGTTCAGCACTTCTGGTGGAGGAAACTCCCTAAAGCCGAAATTCCTTCCACTAATGCAGAATGATAACACATACAGTTATCCCTTCCACATCACAACCTTCCCCCTGGGAGTTTCAATATATCATGGTTTGGCATAATAAATTAAACGGGAATGTTTTGAGAGTTTGTGGAAACTGCAGATGACATCGAAGGCCTGAAGACAACACAGAGCCTATGACCAAACACTTAACCCAGGTTTTACAATAAGGTATTGTGAAAAAAAAACCCAATAAAAGAAAAAAATCAATCTTCTTCTCTGGTATGAAGGGAGGGCCAAAAAATTTCACACAGATTTTCTACATTTTGGAGGTGTCACACACCTAACTCCTGTGATGCGGAAGGGATAACTATATATACACAATTTGGTCTCAGAAAGTTGCTTGAGGTGTTTAGAATGTACAGAAACTTGCTAGTGATCAAACAGTTAATTATCTGTTAGAGTCAAGACTTCAATATGGGTCTTCCTGAAAAAAAGTCTGAGCTTCTATATATACCCCACCCCACAACTTCACTTGTACCTTGGTAGCCCTGAAGTCATAAAAGAGCTCAAGGATCTTTTCAGGGAAGGCCTAAATGATGCTGAGTGGATCTTCCATGGACCACTGATAGAGAAGCACAGATATGAAACAGAAAAGATGATAAGGCCTAGAGAAAAGCTGCAATCTGCATCAAAGGAGGGAATGTTAATGAAATGCTAATGGATTAACAGATTCATCAAAGCATCAAAACACATTAACTGTTTAATCTGGCTAATAAATGGCAGGAGCCATTTTGTTTCTGTATCCCCAGTACCTCACTGTGTCTGGCACAGTAGATGTTTATCGAATTGAATTGAAACAGGAGCAATGGGTAGATAAGTCTAGGGTTGGTATAGGGAAAAAAATCGTAACAATTACAACTCTCCCAAAGGGGAATGAGTTAGTCGCCTTGGGAAATAAATGGTTCTCTCTCATTGTGGGGCTTCATCAAAGGCTAGATGACCCCTTGTTAGGCATGTTGTAGTGGAGATTCTTTTGGCCATGTAGGTTCAACTAGATGTCCACTGAGATCTTTTCTGGCTCTGAAATTCTGTGATTCAGTGATAGTTATAGCCACATGACTAAGATGCATGGTGAGTATAATTTAATGAGTACAAACTATCAATAAATTGTATTTTAAAAGCATTGGCTTCAATAGAATGAAACAAAGTTTTAAAGGGTCTGTTGAGTGCTGTTGTCCATCCCCCATTCTCGAAGAGGACCAACTACATCATCAGGTGGTGTCTTGACTTGTGGGTAAATTGGATTTATGTATGTATGTATGTATATGTATTAAGACGGTAGATTCAATTATAGAAATAGCTGTCTTCAAAAGTCTGCTGAATATCAAGAGCGAACAAGGCACAAGAGATAGAGACACAATCACCCAAGGTCTCTTCTAGGATGGTCTGTACAGAGAACAAACGAAAGACAGATTTTCTGTGGACAATGACATTCTCACTTCCTATGTGCTCCCATTCACAGATGTCATCATATGAACTGCGTGGAATCCCCTGAATACTACAAAGCCTCCTCAGTTGCATCCACAATTATTTGAAAGAGATCAGTTTAACAAAAGAAAGTAATTAGAAACTGTTTAATGTTCTGATTATAATGTGCAGCTGGATAAGCAGAGCATTAAATTAGTTCACCAGCATAGATAACTTCGATGCTGAAGATAGGTAATGATCTGGACCCAGAAATGAGTAGGGGGAACAGATGAGTCTGGGTCACATTTGTGAAATTAGATAATGTTTTCAATGATCCTAAACTTTTTTTCTCTGCTTTTAAGCAACAATATTCTTCATGTGATGCTCTATGACTGCAAATTATGGAAAATTAAAGTCTAGAATCAGAATTGTAACCAACAGCAATGGAAAGGCACGTAGGAAGGTAGATGGTATGTGGGAGGTAGAGTGTACGTTGGACTTGGAATCATGAGTACAGGGTTTTCACAGCTATGACACTTGATAGCTGTGTGACATTGAAAAAATCACAGTCTCTCTCTGAGTGTTATTTTCCTCATCTCTAAAAAGAGGTAAAGGTGATGGCAGCTAGGATTTTAGCACAAATCATGCTTTGCAAACATCTTATTTTATCCTCATCACAACTCCATGAAATACATGTTTTTATTATCCCTATTCTTCAGGTGAAGAAACTGAGGCAGACAGAGATTAAGTGACTTGCCTGTGGCCACCCAGCCATGTAAGTATTTGAGGCTGGTTTTGAACTCAGGTCTTCCTGACTACAGGTCCAGCCCTTTATCCCCTGCCCCACCTACCTGCCTACTTGCAACACCAAGTTAGTGCAAAGAAAGCACTTTGTAGCTTTAAAATTATAAAAATATGAGTAATTATAATTACAGGAGAGGTAGGCGGGCTGCAATATATTACTAGTTATGATGTATTCAAGAAATAAAGGTTATTGTCTAGGACATGAATGACAGAAATAAGAGGCAAGCGATGAGAGATGAAAGTCTAAATGGTGTCTAAACTGAAACCCTCAAGATGTTAAAAGAACCAAAGAAAGGCTTCCAGGATGTTGGATCCTCTCTCTATAAAGGAGTTATGGAAGACTGTGAATGAGAATAGCCCTGGAGGCATAGAATTGGGATGTTAGAACTCGAATGTACCTCAGGGGTCATCTAGTCTAATCCAACCCCCTCACTCTACAGGTGAGGAAACCAATGCTCAGAGAGTAACCTGTCAGTGAGTTTGGGAGATGTCTACCCCAAGCCTGTGAAGACTTCCTCTGGCGAAATGGGTGAATGAGAACAGTGTCTTCCAATGCCCATGAAGGTGCTGAAGCAGGTGCTGCGGAGTGCTTAGAGCTTGGTCAGACATCAAAAACTCCAAGGTCTTCCACTGCATTCCAGGCCATCACCAATCTTCCTGACTTTTGTCTTGCTATTGGACTTTGATGGCTCTGGAACAGAGAGTGAGGCTGATAACTTTGTGCAGTTCTACCTCACTTAAATCCAATTTACACATGAGGTAAGACATCACCCCATGATGTCACTGGTCCTCTTCAAAAATGAAGGATGAACAACAATTTTCATGAAGCCACATAGCTAGTGTAGGGCAAACCAGACATTCAAACCCTGGATTTCTGATTCTTTCAACTGCACGTGAAAGTGTGGAGGTTTGTATTCTGAACCCACACCATCTAAGATCACAAAGTGATCACTAAGTAAGCAATATTCTAAACTGGCATCTTGTTCTAGTTCCTCCCTAGAGGAATCTCACCTTGATGGCAGGCTCCAACCTCCCCTGGACTCTGTCTCCCTTGTGGCTGCTTCCTCCAAGAGTCACAAGCATAGTTACATTTTCTTCCTATTTGAAAGGGCCACATCACTGATGGACTGTCCACTGGGTTTCTGCTGCCTCTGTGAAAATGCATGTGGGTCCCTTTCTTTACATGCCCTCCACTATCCCCAACTCTGCAACAGACCGGTCTTTCCCAGAGGGTTTCCCAGACTTTCCCAGCGTCCTATCACTTTAGGTTCATTTTCAGAAAATGCCTTTACTAGAGAAAATAACAACAGTAGTAAGAGAAGGGCTATTCTAGGAGGATATTTGCTTAGGTAGGTAGGTAGATGATAGACAGATAACTAGCTAGTTAGATGGGTAGATGGATAGATTCTCAGTGCTTAGCACTAGAAATACAAATGTAATTAAAAAACAAAAGACAGTCCCTACCCTCAAGGAGCTTATATTCTAGTGTAAAAGGGAGCTGGGAAGCAGTTGGGGAAGGGAGGGTACCCATGTTGGGGCCAAGATAGATATTTCTGGAGGGTTAGAAGTGGATCCAGGAGAGAAATGAGCATGCATGATCTTGAAACTTCCTTAAATGGTTGCTAGGCAGGAACTCATCAACTGGAGGAGGGGGCTGCAGGGCAAAAGGCACTATCAGGGTAAGAAGGCTGCTGGGATGGAGGTGGAAAAGTTCATAGAGTTAGAAGCTGGTTAGGGAAAACACTATTAGATGCTTTGACTGCAGTTTGGTGACTTGCTCTAAAATAGACAACTCTTTTCTGGTGGAATAAGTTATCATTACCCTCTTCCTGTTTGATGCCCTGGCCTGGCCTTGGAAATGCTTGTCCTACTTAAAGGAAGTAATCTAATCCTGGAGCCCAAGGACATGAGTGAACTGAACAATCCTAAAGATTTGCTTATGATGACACCAGCAAAGATTTTGAAATTCAGCTGAAATCTCCAGGTCACAGATGGCCCAGATGCTTGTCCACCCTCTGCCACATGCCCCTCCCCCAGCCCCCAACAATGTATTAGTAACCCAGTTGTAGACTTATTTTTAATCTTTAAAAAATGAAGCAATTAAAATTTTAGGGGTGATATAAATATTTTATGTAATAATACTTACCTCGAGGGCTTATCTATGCCAGTTTGTCATATGCTATACTCAGAAAGAAAAGGACTAAAACTATTCAAGCCTCAGTTTCTGGAAATCTTTCTTTGCAAAAACGATAAAATGGAAAATTTCCTTTCCTGTCCAAGAAACAACACAAGGCCACCAGCAGGGCATTTTGACTTGTCCATTTTTCATTTATGTTTTGTAGATTTAGGTTTGCAAATTATATTGCTCAGTTAAGTCGACCGGGGCCTCTTACTTATTTTCCTTTTGGGGCTTGTCTATTAAAAGAAAATGAACAAATTATTCTCAGTGTAACTGCCTGTCAAATATATACCATCTTCCTGAATGCCAAATACCAAATGATTGAATTAAACAACATATCATTAGCATTTCCTCCAAGATGCATTTGTATCCACAATCGCTCCCCAGTGCTTTTCCAGGACGAGTGACCTTATACCTTTAGAAGTTTTGGCCTCATTCAGATTATGGTTTAGAAGGTCAGGTTTCAGAGAATACCCTGTTGCTTCCTACCATCACTGTGATCGCTAAGCAGCATTTTTTTAGCCCAACTGTGGCTTTTAATGAATAGCAAGAGAGAAGGGTCACCGATATCTCACTTTTCGTCTCTGAACCTCAGTTTTTTTCATTTGCCAATTAAGAAGAGAAATAACTATACTGTTGCTTAGTTCCCAGGACTGTTGTGAAGACCATGTGTTTATAAATCTTAAATAATTACATAAATGTGAATTCCTAGGAGCGTAGATTTAGACGTGGAAGGCAGAGCTCATAGACAAGTCATTTAACTTTGTTTGCCTCAGTTTCTTCATCAGTCAAATGAGCTGGAAAAGGAAATGGCAAACCATTCCAGTATCTTTGCCATGAAAACCCCAAATGGGGTTATGAAGAGTGTCAGATGAGACTGAAATTACTGAACAACAAATATGCATTGCTACTTTCCTTGCCAGCTCTATGATTTGAAGGCTAAGCTGCTCTTGGATCTGCCATGATCTGCTAACTCATGTGCTCACCCCATCTCTACTCAGGTGCTGTCATGCCCACTGATCAAACACTGAGATGCTCATGTCTTTTAGAATGTTATTATTTCTGATCACTGCCACCTCCTCCCCAAATATCAATGGATGCATCCTTCTCAGCTAGGAAAAGAAAAGAAAATGAAAAGTGAGTCAAGAATATGAAACCCATCTGCCTTTGGCAGTGCCTATGTAACGCTCCGACTATTTGTCCTTGAGAGCATGATTAGCATCTTCCAACTGCTGATGGAAGGCAGCCCCCTCCTGGCTCTTTCCTCCCACCTACAGGCCATCTGGGGCAGGTGGTAGACTGGGGAGCCAAAGACTAGAACGTCTGAGAGCTGGATTTGCCATCATTCAGAACTTCTGGCAAAAAATAGTCTGGGGCTCTGACTTGTACTAAATGTCTTATATATGCTGGCTGCTGTCCTGGGCCTTAAGAAGGAACTGTGGTACGTAGGAATACTGGCTAATTAAGCAGGCCCAGTCTTTAACCAAATGGCTAAGGGAAGAGGTGGAGTAGTAGTTGAACCTGTACTGAACTTGTCTGCTTCCTGTTCAGTTGGTACAAATGTCTTTAGTAGGAGTGGAAAAGAATCTTTCCATTGAAATTTTAAAAGGCCTCATTGAAATTTAATCTGGACCCACTGCCGCCACTACTTCCACTGGTCAGCAGCAGAATTCCCAGGGGAAGGTGAGAGAGGGGATGGGACTATTAAACCTTCAGCCCGGACTGGTTCAATTTAAGAAGATGCCAAAGGAAAGCAAATGAAGAACTTGCCAGCTGAACGGCTCTAGCATTGAGTATGTGTGTAATCAGCTGGTTTTCCACTTTTCTCCTCCCTTGTCTGACCTTCCCGAATCACCCTTAATAATCCCACTGATGTCTCTGGTGTGGATCTCAGGGACGACCATCACTTACCGATCTGAACTTTCCTGGAACACTGCACTAAAAATGTGTCTGCTGTTTCTGCCAGCAAAATACTTAGGATTTGCCAATAAGTGTAGGACCTCATAAATCATGCATCTCCCTATATGTTTGTTTGAAGTAACAAGGTGGCATGCAGCCACTAGAATGACTAGGGCCTTAGCTGTCTCCCTTTTTTATTTTCCATATCATTTACTGAGGGTTCTGCCTCACTGAGCTAGTATATTTCTCTTTCCTTTATGTCTAGCTGCAAAGTGCTCATGAGAGAGTTTTTTTCCCATTAGTGAAGAAATTATAATAAGTACCAGTTTTGAGGGATGAATGGGCTAGAAATGGAATGAAATATCATTAAAATAGTCACAGAAAGTTGGGCAGATGGGAACTATTGAAAAATTGGAGGTCCTTGGAATCATTCTAGTACACTCTAGGTGTGGTGAAACTTTACCCCAGTGTAGAGGCTCCAGCTTTTGGAAATAGTAATTGCAAAACTAGTCTTGGCAGGAATGTTGGACCAAGATGCAGCAGCTGGAAGAAACCAATATCTTATAATTGGTTCACATACTTAACCCATTGTACATTAGTCCTACACACTTTTTGGGGGGCGGTGAGGCAAGTGACTTGTCCAGGGTCACACAGCTATGAAGTATCAAGTGTCTGGAGTCACATTTGAACTCAGCTCCTCCTGACTCTAGGGCTGGTACTGTATCCACTACGCCACCTAGTTGTCCCAGCCCTATATAATCTTATGACACTATCTCTTTCAAGTTCTAATAGAATCCTAGGAAAAAGTCATAAGGAGAGAGAATTAAAAAACCTTTGAAGGAAATATCCAGCAGCCTCACTATCACATAACCTGACCTAATGAACATTTGTAGAATGAGGATCTATATTGGACTTGACTTATTGCTGATTCACCAGAAGTTATGGACAGACCTAGTTATAACAGGGCCTTGTGGCCATGACAGGCCAGTGCTTTAGGGCGTTGCTGTATCATCAAATCAATCAATCAATCAATCAGCAAGCATTTATTAAGCACCCACAATGCACCAGGCACTGTACTAAGTTCTGGAGATAAAAAAGACAAAAATGGAACATTTTCCTGCCTTTGAAGAGCTTATATTCTAGCAGAGAAAATAGCATGCATACATGCACACGTGTGTTTATGCCCGTTACACAATACACATATACATCATATACATGTGCATATAATATGCTTACACACATATACACAAACACATGCATATACATATACATACATGAAATGCACATGTCAACATACAATGCAATAAACACACATGTACAATATGCATGTGGATACAGTATACACAATGTACATGTGTGCACACACATACACACAAATACATATATGCAATATACATACACATACACAGGTATGTATATATACTCATACACATACATAAGCTTGCAGCTAGGTGACACAGTGGATAAGCACAAGAGGCCTAGAGTCAGGAAGTCCTGAGTTTAAATCTGGCCTCAGACATTTACTGGCTGAGTGACCCTGGGCTAGTCACTTGACCTCTGTTTGTCTCCATTTCCTCATCTGTAAAATCGGGATAATAATAGCCCCTACCTCTGAAGATTTCTGTGAAAATCAAATGAGATAATAATTATTTAATAATAATAATTATAAAGTGCTTAGTACAGTGCCTGGCACATAGTCAGTGTCATATAAATGGTAGCTATTATCATTAGGGTGAATGTATGTATAAAATATGCATGCACGTGTATATGAATATTCTTTAGAAGGAAGCTAGTTTAAGAAGTAGATGTGAGGAGGGACTGAATTCTGGGCTTGGGAAACGGCACATAGGGGAGATGCAATTCTGTTTTCCAGGAGCGAGTTTGGTTAAATTGAAGGGTATGTGAATAAGCCTGGAAAGGAAGGGTGGAGCCAGATTGCGAAGGGCTTTAGATGGCAAACACCGGAGGTGTATTTGCTCCTAGAGGCAGTCCGGCCCGAGGTGTCTCAAGTGTGTTCAAGGCCAGCTGCCTCATTTCCACAGTATTTGCATACTTTAGTCTGGGTACATTGTTGAGGATGAGGATGTCCAGAGGGAAAAGTGGTGTTAAGAGGTGGCAAGAGGAACATCTCTCTTCATGTAAAATTGAAATGATATTTCCTGGGAACTCGGGCAAGCCATTCTCTTGTCTAACCTGGGCCCTTGGGCACGTCCTGTGCAGACAATCTCTTTTAGTTCTTTCATGATTACTGTTGTATTTTCTTCTGCCATCAAGTTGTCAGGTCCCCTTGTTTGCAACTCAAGAATGTGGAATCAGGTATCTGGTTGATTTCAGAGCAGCTGAGTCCATGCCCTGCTCTGACTCCCTTGCCTCTGCTCCTCTTCTACCCCAGGCTGACCAGAACCCACGAAAGATGCTTAACTGTGGCTCTCCCAGCTTGAACGAGATGAGACTTTGATTCCTACCAGGAAGGGAAGCAGGAACTCGAAGCCAGAGGCTAGCCATTCTACTTTCTTCAGAGAAAGGGTACTGGCCTAGAATTATACCTATCTGCTTCCTTAAATATTGTTAGTTTAGGGTAAACATTTTTTAGGTTTAAGCTGAGTTCCCAATCTCTATCTCTTGATATGGAAGAAGGGCCCCAAGCTATGCATCCCAGGCTTGACTCCTTTCCCACCAAATACCAGTTTCACAATAAACTCATTTATCCAAGCTAAGAGCAAATGGAAATCAGAGAAGGCATACAAATCAGAATACACCAGATAATATAGAGTGAATGAGCTCTCCTACTTAGAGTAAGATATCTTAGTTCAACCGAAAGAGAGGGTTCCAGATTTCACCCAAGGGGAATTTTGCTGAAGTCACAAGCTGTGCATAGGGACGTGAACTAGGTGCTGGCTCTTCTACATGTTGGCATCTTCCAAGAATCTTTCTCAACCTTCAGGTACTTGAAACGAATCTGGAACCTTGTGTCTTCTCTTGCAAAGCTGGAAGCTAGAAAATCAGAATCTCTCTTCTCCCAAATGCTCACCAACTCAGGTCTTCACATAAGCCCAGAAAATTGAATAATCCATCTTCTCTCGCAAAGCTGGAAGCCAGAAGACCAGGATCTCTCTTTTCCCAAACTCTCACCAACCCAAGCCCTCCCATAGGCACAGAATATTGAATAATCAATCTTTACCAACGAGGAGAGTCCCATGCAAATAAGCCAAGAGGTACAGGTTACACACAGGGAAAAACTTTTTTTTTTAAAACCAGTTAGAGCTATCTAAATGTGGAATTGACTGTTTCAGAGGTGGTGAGTTTCCCAACTTTGGAGGTCTTCAAGTACAGGATGGATAACCACTTGTTTGAGATGTTGTTGAGGGGATATATGTTCTATTAAATCCAACAACCATTTGTTAAATCTATCATATAAGAAGTACTGTGCTAGACACCAAGGCTATGCAAACAAAACACAACCAAAAAACCACTACCTGTGTGGGCATCTACACACTGCTGTAGGAAGCATAATAATATAACACAAGGAAATAAGTACGAAGTATTTGTAAAGTATTGTCAATTTAAAGTATTGTCAAGAGACTGGACAGCTAGAGGTTGGGGTGTAGGTATCCAGAAAGGTTTCATGTGAGAGGCACCAATAGAACTGTGCTTTAAATAAAATTAGGGATTCTAAGAGGTAGAGGTGAGGAGGGAGCAGTACATTCCAGACGTGAGGGACAGACAGAAAATGATGTATAAAAATGTTTATAGCATCTTTTCATAGTGGCCCCAGACTAAAAAGTAAGGGGTGTCTTACATACTATTAGGTAATGAACGGCTAAATAAATTACGGTATGTGAATGTAATGGAGTATTAGTGTGCCACAGGAAATGATAAAAAGGACAGTTTCAGAGGAAACAGGGAAGATATCTATGACCTGAGGCAGAGTAAAGTGAGCAGAACTAGGAAAACAATTTATGTTATGAAGAAAAACTATATTTGAAAGCCTTTAGAATTTCAATTGAGTTCAAAGAAATGAAAATGAAATGTGCCACTCACCTGATAAAGAAGTGATGAACTTAGAGAGAGAGAAACAAACAGAGAGAGAGAGAGAGAGAGAGAGAGAGAGAGAGAGAGAGAGAGAGAGAGAGAGAAGGGGAGGGAGGGAGGAAGGGAGAGAGATACTTTTTTGGATACAGCTAATGTGAGCTTTTGCATTACCAGATTATGTGGCTATATATTAAAATTTTGGGACTTTTTATGTGTTCAACTCATTGTGGGGGGCTGGGGTGGGAGAGAGGATATGTAATGTGAGGACTTTTAAAAAAGAAGCCACACTTTTATCACTGAAATTTGTGCCTATACATATGTTTCATTTTTCTTTTCTGCTGAGATTTTTAATTCTGTAGTTTTTGAAAATGGATATGAATTCAAGGAAAGGTGGAAAAGTTATACCCTGAAAAGGCATTCCTCAGTGACTGTTAGAGATATCACAGGGGCTATCATTGTGAGGAAGTCAAGTCCAAAATGAAACAGGCTCAGGCACACCAACGTGCAAAGCAAAGCATAGTCAAAAATGAAAAAGTGCTAATGACTGACAAACTATTCTTGCAAAACACTCCAATTACTTCTCAGAAAGCAAGCAAAATGCTTCAGAAGGATTTGGCAACTGGCAGGGTTGTTATTGAGTCCCCTATAATGTGGTATAGGATAGAAAACCAGTAAAAAATATGGCTAACTGTTGCTACAAAGAAAGCATGTTTGTCATGGGCAATCCAATACAAAGACAGGAATACTGAAAATTGAGGCAGCTAGGTGACACAGTGGATAGAGTGTCAGGCTTGGAGTCAGGAAGAATTATCTCCCTGTCCTCAAAATCTGGCCTTAGACACTTACTAGCTGTGTGACCCTAGGCAAGTCACTTAACCCTGTTTGCCTCAGTTTCCTCATCTGTAAAATGAGCTGGAGAAGGAAATGGTAAACGACTCCAGTATCTTTGCCAAGAAAACCTCAAGCGGGGTTGCGAAGAATCAGATATAACAGAAAAGAACTGAACAACAACCCTGAAGATTGGAAAAAGGTAATTTTCACTAATGAAACTCACTTTCATTCAAGGCTCTACAAAAACCATTGTTGGGTGAAGTTCTGGTCAGCACACATGTCAGCACTCTCTTGTAGGAAAACTAACTAAAGGTGGGGACACCAGATAGATCCAATTTCACCTGTTTTAAGATCTGGGTTAATCCAATTGTCAGTAGAAGCACATGTATAACCATTGCTATCACAAAATAAAAACATATCAAAATTATGACTTGTCCTGAGTAATTCAAATACCACTGTGGGATCACAGAGAGAGGCACTGTAGTACAATGCTTCAGAATATAGAAAACAGGGGTTCAAGTCCCACCTATGATACTGTCTTTGTGACTAAGCAAGTCAACTTAACCCCTCAGCCCTAGTCGACTCTCTAAAACTCAAAGGTGTAGAATAGTTTTCAAACCTCATTAATAGACGAAGTTTTTAACTGGGGAAATCCTTATGCTGATGGAGTCACAGCCTCCCTACCCCCATGCCCCCTTAAATCATCACAGATTTAAAGCTGAAAGGAACTTTAGAACTCATCTTGTCTGAGATTAAATGACTTAGTTAAGAATAGGTCCAACTTGAAATTCTATGGTTATAATTAAGGCCTCGTAGCTTCAAGTATAACTATGTTCCCACCGGATAAATGAGGTCCAAAAAATGTTCAAGAAGTGCCATTTACATATCCTATTGTGGTCTTACAATAGAAATGCTGACCCTAACAAGACAGAAAAACAGAAACAAAAACAAAGGAAGATTAAAAGAAAAAGAGTAGAAATTCCTCTGGTAAAATATGTGCATCTTTCAAAAATTCTATATTTCTCTGTGTCATCAAATTTAAAAGATTCAGATTACATCTGTCTTATGAAGCAGGCATTTTATCCAGGCTTCAAAGCATAAATTATAAAGTATCAGTTTTCTCTAAGTTCAAAGAGAAAGCACTCCATTAAGTACCCTGTGACATACTGGGTGCTTGTCACTTTTCTCAGATAGTTTTAGAGACCCAGTATTTTTGATGGACCAGGTAAGATAAACAGTGGCTGTGCGGCAGAATGTGTGTGATTGGTAAAGTGAAATATAATACCGCTCTACCTCTCTGACATTTTTGGCACGTTAGTAACTGTGATCACTGCAGATAAGAAGATGTTCTCTTTTTCCATTTCTTCCTTCCTTTTCTGTGGTATGCATATATCTACATATACACACACATGCACATACACGTGTATATGCACGTGCATATACATATATATTGTGTATATAAATGACATAATTAAGGCCTCGTAGCTTCAAAAAGAACTATATTACCACCAGACAAATGAGCTACAAAAAAGTTCAAAAAGTGTCATCTACATGCCGAATGGTATATCCTATTGTGGTCTCACAATAGAAATGGTGACTCTAACAAGATGGGAAAATACAAAATAAAACAAGATCAAAAGAAAAAGAGTATATACACACATACACATATATAATGTACATAAATGACATAATTATATATTATAAAATATGTGTATATAAAATGATATAATTATACATTATGCATATACATACATAGATACATGTACATATATACACAATACATATATATGATGCTGTTGATACATACAAAAACACAATAATAATACTAAAAGCTAGCATTTATATAGTATTTTAAGGTTTGCAAAATATATGTGTAGATATGTACATATATGTGTGCATCTATAGGCACACATTCACATGTTAACTTTTGGTGGATACTCATGGTCTGCTGGATAAAAGTCAAATTTCTAAGCCTGGAATTCAGGGCTCTCTCTATTTAGTTTTCCAATCTTGTCTCCCCCTCTCCTCCTACATTAATCCTCAGCTTTACTCAAAGAGATTTTGTTATTATTCTCTGACTATATACGGCATAGTTATTACTGCCTCTATGACTTTTTGTTCATAATATCCCTCCCCCTAGACTGTTCTCAATCTATGTTGGTAGAAGGACTGCCCATTCCAATGAAATCCTGATCCTTGGAGGTTTGAAATAAATGTGATGTACGAAGAATGGGCTTTCTGTGATGACCCTAATGGGACAATATAATATCTCTTTAAAATGCTTTTTACTTGAATATTAATAGGTGAGAATGTTCTTCAATCTTGATTGACTTGCAACCATAAGCATTTATTAAGCACTGTGACGCTTACACATGGACACCTTTTGACTCCACCCCTTTGCACAGGCTGTCACCCATTCTTGGAATGTAACCTCTTAGAATCCCTAGGTCCTTTAAAATGTGGATCAAGGGCCACCTCCTGAGTCCTTTCTTGTGCTCCACTCGGCCTCCCCAATAGCTAGTGCCTCTTTCTCCCCTCTAAGGGACCTTATATTCATTTTGTATATACTTCTGCATATTTCATCCCTTGGTAGAAGGTAAGCTCTTTGAAGGCTTGCCAATTAATTTTAGCACAGTGTCTGACAAACTAGGCACTTAAGTTCTTTATTGATTGATTCTTTGAGGGTCTGTGCTGCCTTTGCCGAGGCCCTACCTCCATTCATTTAGATCCCTCTTTCAATTTGATAAATAGTCTTCAATAATTGCTGTGGTCAAGAAGTGCATTACCTTGAGGTCTACTTGGTGAGGACCCTCTCTGAATTAAGTGGGCTAGCCCATGGATGACAAATATAGCTTGGTAAGTGCTTGTTATATACTATGTACTCTGCTAAGTGCTAAAAATACAAATACAAGCAGAAATAGGGTAACTGCCCTCAAAGAGCTTATATTCTAATGGAAGAAGATGACTCATAAAAGGGAGCTGAAAGGAAGGGGAAGCGAAGATGAAGGTACCCTCCTGGAGTCTCTTCCTGGAGAGAAAGTCTGGAGTGTATAGTGGAAGAAATTAAATAAGTACCTTCCACATCTTGCTTTTTTCTGGCAGAGCCTTCTAGAAGCCTGGGTTAACTTCATGTCAGGATGAAGCATCAGAGGAGTAACTTTAGTAAATCAGTAATATAATATATTTATTTATATTATTACTAACTCAACAATCAATCCTCAAGAATTACAAACATCTCAGTAAACAAAGAACTCATCTTCTCTGAGAGTAAACAAAGAACCAAAAAGAAGACTGCATATTAAATGCAAACTTGCTTATAAAAGATGTGCATTGAAATTAATAAGGTAATAATAAAACTGCCTTCTTAATTTGTGTTCCCTTTATCAGCTTTTTTTCCCTTCCCATTTAAAAAAAATTATTGAAGAAGAAATATTCTATACATGTTAACATCTGTTTATTATCCCAGAAGCAAATTTGACTGAGAGCATTACCAAAGGAGAAATTTCTCTGTTTTCACTTTTTCATGCACCTAATGATCCTGCATGAATGTGTGCATGCCTGAAGCTGATTAGTCAGTGATGGTGATACTGAATTTGCCCAGCCTGGTAGTAAACTGTGCTTCTTTCCCCGTTTCTGTTGGAGGCACTGTTGAGGAGCTGTAGAAATTGATGGTTTCCCTCTGGAACTTCGTGGGGTGAGTTGGTGATTCTTCTTTGGTTGTCACAGAGCAAAGCGGACTCTTTGCTCCAATAAAGAAATTGAACAAAGCTGCCAATAAGCAAATAAGTGAAGGAATAAATCTGCAGTTTGCTACAACTAGGGTCATTTCTCAAATGATTTACCCTCAGACAATGGCAGAAAAGTTTCTGCTGCCACATTGGAACAGAAATTGGTCCACTTCCAGGAAAGTGGTGTTAAAACATTATTTGCTTATACACTCAGGACCAATTTTGAAGATTCACTTGGTATATTAATTGACTTCTAAACATGTGGCTTCTAAGGGGATACTCACAAATACATTTCACTTCAACAAATGGGGCTCCACAGTGTATTTGGAATATAAGCCTCAAACACAATAGTTTTCTTCATTTTTTAAACCAGTACAATTGCTCCATCTTAGGTAGATCGATTCTTAACCCTTAGAATCTTAAAAGATTAATCGTAATATTATACATAAGGAAACACATAATATGCCCACACATTTAATCTCTGTATTTATGAGGAGAGGAAAGAAAACACCATCTGGTATTGGGGGTCTGGTGTGTAAAGATTAGCCCAGTGAATAGTCTTTGTGCTTCATTGGTATCCATACAACATGAAGAGAATTCAAGGAAGGTCCTTGGACCCCTTATGGCAAATTTGTGGGAGAGCATCGCTAAAGGCTGCATGGGTATGGATGGATTTCAATCTGAATAACTAGAGGGAATATGAATATTAATATCTGAAGACTCGTTGTTACTTTTAGGATCAAATATAAACTCCTCTGTTTGGCTTTTAAAGACCTTAACAATCTGGCCCCTTTCCATCTTTCTAGTCTCCTAATACATTATTCCTCTCCACTCACATACTGTCCTATTTGCTGTTCCTAGAACATGGGAAGACACCTCTTATTTCAATGCTCTCTGCCTAGAATGCTTTCACTCCTCTTGCCTCTTACAATCCTTTTATTACTTCAAGACTCAGCTTAAGTGATATTTTTTGCAGGGGAGCTTTGTGGGTTCTCCTAATTGCTAGTGTTTTTCTTCTAAGGTCATTTTGTAGCTACTTTATAGCTATTATTAATATATATGCAAATATATATATATATATGTAAATATGTATGTGTATTTGCATACGCGCATTATTTTCCATATTAGGATGCAAGGTCCTTGAGGGCGGGGTCTGTTTTCCTCTTTTCTTTGTATTTCCAGTGCTTAGCATAGTGCCTGGAAATGCTTAATGAAGTCTTCTTGATAGATTGACTGTTTTCATAATACCATCAATGTAAGTTGAAAAGCCTCTCATAACACGTCCTTGGCACTTTTCACAAGCCATAGTTCATGCTGAGCTTTAGCCTTCCTGATACTAGTCTTACAACTTGTCTCTAATACTTCCCAGCTGTCGATTCTGGCTAAGTCATTTAACCTTACCCAGCCTTGGTTTTCTCATCTGAAAAAAGGAGATGATATACGTAGACTTATCTCACAGTGTTGCAAAGAGAAGCAAATGAGAAATGTCTGTAAGAATGTTTTGAAAACCTTAAAGTGCTATATAGATAACAATCATCACCATCAAGCCCACCTTCGTCATTTCTATAGGTCCATGTCACATCTCTGTGTTCATGTCTGCTTTTGTGCACACAGACGTATTTCAACTGTCCTTATAAACTGTAAGCCCATAACAATAATGATAGTGGATATTGGTATAGTATCTTAAGCTTCACAAAGCCCTTCGAATGCATTATTCTATATGAACCTCAACAGAACTTTGTGAGATAACTACTAAGGGTATCCCCATTATATAGATGAGTAAATTGAGACTCAGAGAGGTTAAATGATTTGCCTATACTTACACAGCTAACAGATATTGAAAGGTTCAAACCTAACTCTCTTGACTGAAAAATCCAGCACCCTCTGTAAGCATGTTATCCTCCCCTTTCTTCTTTCTCATTCGATTTGTTTTCCATTGCATTTATTGAGAGGCTCTCATCTTCCTTGGGCTGGTTTCCCTTTTAAAGGATCAGTCCATGAAATCTCATTTATCTTTGCTCTGAATTTTAACAACTATTTCCTCACTATGTCTCTACTCCATATCAGACTCCTCCCAGTGTTTCCATCATTAGTCTCATTCTGGAGTGGCTTTTAACTTTTTTTTGCAATCCTCATTGTGACTAAGCTTTCTATTTTGTGGCATTTTAAGAGGTTCAGGAGACATAATTTCTGGGTAATTTAATCATTTTATTAATAACGCCAGCATTTCAATAAAAGGATGGTCATTTGGTCCTTTCTCTCTTAGACCAAAGACAATCATGGTGGCGGGCTCACAGCTTATGTGTTTTTTTGGAAGATGAGTATTCAAAAGGATGACAATCAGCTCCTACTGATTAATAATTAATGAGAGAGTGAATATTACAATGAGGGGCTGGACCTGAACTTTGATTAGGTCATCTACTTCTAAGGTCCCCACAGCCTTAGGCAATCTATTCAAAGAATTTATGCCCCACTCAAGTCTGAGCAGAACACAATGGCTGCCCCACCTAAGTGGGGTCTAGATAGAGGAGAAGGTTAACTCAACCTTCAGAGATGGGGGTCTTGAAATGAGGATTAAGAATAGGGGGAAATCTGAATCTCCCAAATCATTGGTTACTAATAATCATCTCTCTCAACTTCCCCACTACCTAAGATGATACTTTAAACCATACTTCATATGTGCTAGTCACTGTTTCCACTTCACCAACAAACCTCCTTTTTGGTCAACAATCAAGAGCTCAGTTGCTCTGTCAATGAATCCAATAGCTAGAAATAGTCACAAAAACTCCAAGTATACAGAATTCAAAGTTGGTCAGATCCTGAAACTTCTAGAAGATCTGACTGGTGCTCATTTATTTTCAGGATCAGAAAACTCTGTTGTGGTCTCGTCTACGTTTCTAGCTGAACTCTAGATCTGGCAGAAAGTTGCTTGAGAGATTTTGCACAAAGAAAACTATTTAATTTTTTTTTAAAAGCCTTTATAGTTACTTAGGTGTGGTTTCCATTTATAGTGTCTTATGTGATCTCCTGTATAAAAAAACAAAGTAATATTTATTACGTGTGTGACACTGGACAAGTCACTTAACATGCCTTGGCCCCTATTTGTAGAGTAAAGGGGCTGAATTGCAGGGCCTCTGAGTTGTCTTTCAGCTCTAGATCTATGATTTCAAATCACCTCGCACAATGACTTACCCAAGGACTTCCATAGTAAATGATTAATAAATTCATTGACTTGAATTTGAACTGAGACTATGTCTCTTTTGTTGATTCTTTACCAAAGTCCTTCAGTGAACCCTTGCTGCTCTGTCAACTTAGGGTTTTACTAGAAAAAGTAGAAATGAAAATCAGCTTGATTTATTACCACAGTGAATCATCAGAAAATGTGGATGCCAAGAGTCTTTGGTCCCATAGAATACTGTCATTTCAGGTCAATAGACCTTCATTTTCTATTGGATTTCTGTATAACCATGACTCAGGCAGAACTATTAAAAAAAGAAAAAAATGGGAAAGATTTTTTTTTCACCACAAAATATGGTATAAATGTAAGTCAGTATTATTTTTACAACTCACCCACAGCATAGAACATTAACAATTGACTTTCTTTGGATTTTTTAAATTGTAAAGCTTGGAACCTGGTAAGGGGAGAATTAGGTTAGTTATATGCTGCCATTCACTCCCTTTGTTGCTTAGCATAAAAAATCATGGAATCACAAAATCACAGATTTCAGAGGTATGAGACATCAAGTACTGTCTTTTCAAATAAGATGCCTTTGTTCAAAGATATCCTGTGAAGTGAAACTCGAGACAACCCATTCTACTTTGGAGTGGCTCTAATGGTTGGGAAGTTTTGCCTTATTGGATGTCAAGTCCAAATTTGTCTCTTTGCTGTTTCCATCCCTTTGCTACTATGAGTTTCATCCCCCAGAATCAAATAGTAAGTAAAATAACAAGTCTTCTACACAATTACCCTTCTTTTCTTTAAGCTGAGCTTTCCCTGTTCCTTCAACGGATGCTCAAGTGATCTTCTTTGCCTCCACTCACTATCCCTGTACAAGGGTCTCTCTCTCTGGCTACTGTATACTGTTTCCTCCTATTAGAATGTAAGAGGGCAAGAACTGTCTTTGTTCCGTAATTTTATCTCCAGTGCTTAGCACAGTGCCTGGCACATAGTAAGCACTTACTAAATTCTTATTCCTTCCTTCCTTCCTTCCTTCTTTCCTTTTTTCCTTCCCTCCCTACCTCCCTCCTTCCTTCCTTCCCTCCTTCCTTTCTTCCCTCCTTCCTTCCTTCCCTCTTTCCTTCCTTCCCTCTCTCCTTCCCTCCCTCCCTCCTTCCTTCTTTTTCTCCCTTCCTTCTTTCCCTCCCTCCTTCCTTCCTTATTTCCTTCCTTCCTTCCTGAATTCAAGGCCCTTTGTCCTTGTTACTCCCCCCACCCACCCACCCACAGTTGTTCTGTTCTGGAGTCTCTCCAGCTTCTCAATGTCCGGTCTATAACGAAGCTACCAGAAATGATCGAAACACTCTAGATGTAGTCCAGTCAGGGCAAAGTATAGAGCTACTCCTTATTCCTTTCTTAATGAAGATTAAGGTCATATTAATTTTCTTGCCATCCAAATCACAGTCTTGATTAATAGCTTGCAGTCCACTAAAATCTCTAGATCTTTTGAGATAATTGGTTTTCTAGCCATGCTTTTTTATACTATGCTTGCAAAGTCGATCTTTTGAACTCATGCATAAGACTTTACGTTTATCTCATAAAATCCATCTTATTCCGTTGTTCATGTGTAACTGGAAGGCACAAGCCTGGGTCAATGGAGCAGTGTGTGGATGGGAGTCCCTCTGCCACTCTTCCTACTCTACTAGGCTAATTCAGCTAAATCAATAGGAAGCAAAAATAAGAAACAGGAGGTTTTGTTGTTCAGTTGTGTCTGACTCTTCATGACAGCACTTGGGGTTTTCTTGGCAAAATACCAGAATGGTTTGCCATTTCCTTTTCCAACTCATTCCACAGATGAGAAACTGAGACAAACAGGATTAAGTGACTTGCCCAGGGTCACACAGCTAGTAAGCATATGAGGGCAGATTTGAACTCAGGTTTTCCTGACTCCAGCCCCAAGGCTCTATCCACTGTGTTATCTTGCTGCCCAATGGGAAGGGTGGGAGACAGATAAAATAAGTTTTTAATCCATTAGAGTATAAGCTCCTCGGGATCAGGGACTGATTTTTGCCCTTTTTATGTCCCCAGTACTTTAGTACACTGCCTGGCACATAGTAGGTGCTTAATAAATGTTTGTTACCGAAAAATACAAGGGCTACATAACACATTAAGGGCACCAACAGAAAAATAGTCAGGAAAGTGGAAACGCATAGACATCTGAACTCACAAAAGGGCCCAGACTTTCTGGATTATGCTTCCAAAGGACATCACAGGGTCCCGCAAGGAGATGAGGTTGTCTCAGTTCTGTTCTCATGAGAGCTTGGTCCCTAGTCAAAGATTTGCCTCCCTAATTCTACATCTTTCAAAGTCCAGATCTTGAGGTCATGAAAGCCTGGGTTCAAATCCTAATCCTTATTAGTGTGACCTTAGGCAAGTTAACCTTTTTGAGCCTCATCTTCTTTATCTCTAAAATGAGAATAATATCTATTTACCTCATAGGGTTAAAATTCAAATGAGATAATATAGGTAAAGTACTAACATTAATAGATCACACGAAGGTTTGCAAAATGCTTTACATATCTTATCCCATTTAATTCTTTTGTTGTTGTTGTTGTTCATTTGTTCAGTCATGTCCAACTCTTTGTGACCCCATGGACCATAGCACCCCAGGCCTTTCTATCCTCCGCTATCTCCCAAAGTCTGTCCAAGTTCATGTTTGTTGCTGCCATGACTCCATCTGTCTATCCATCTATCTACCTGTCTATCTATCTGTCTGTCTCTGCCCGTCCATCTGTTTATCTATCTATCTATCTATTTAATTCTCTGCTGTCCCTTTTTCCTTTTGTCTTCAATCTTTCCCATCATCAGGGTCTTTTCTAACGAGTCCTGTCTTCTCATTATGTGGCCAAAGTATGTAAACTTCAGTTTTAGTATTTGCCCTTTCAATATATATAGACTGAATTAATTTAAGTAGTGACAGATTTCATTTCCTCGCTGTCTGAAGGACTCTCAAAACTCTTCTCCAGTACCACAATTCAAAATCATCAATTTTAGAACCCAGCCTTCCTTATACTCCAACTCTCACAGCCATGCGTTACTATTTACAACAAACTTTTGAAGCAAGCACTGTTATGACCCCCATTTAATGAGGGAAACTGAGGCAGACAGAAGTTAAGTGACTTTGTGCCCGAGGCCACAGAATTAGTAAATATCTGAGGCAGGATTCAAACTCTAGGTGGCACAGGGGATAGAGTGCTGGGCCTGGAGTCAGAAAGACTAACCTTTCTGAGTTCGAATCCATCCTGAGATATTTACTAGCTGTGTCACCCCAGGTAAGTCACTTAACTCGATCTCTTCATCTGTAAAATGAGGAGAAGGAAATGGCAAGCCATTTCTGTATCTCTGCCAAGAAAACCCCAAATGGGGTAACAAAGAGTTGGACACAACTGAACAAGTCTAACATTTTATACACGATGCCGTTAAATGTGAATAGCAGAGATACGGCAAACTATGTGACACTGGAGTTGTTGCTATTACCACCCAGTTTTTCTCAGGGTAAAAATAATATTTATCCTTAAGAAAAAAAAGTAGAATGTGAGAATTAAGAGGGTTTTTCTATTGTCTTTAGGTGCTTGCTTTCTGTCAGAAGTCAGCAAGACTTCTCTCTAGAATTGCCAAGGTTGACTGGCTGATGCTGGATTCCACTGTGTGCTTTTAGGAAGGCAATGGGTCTCACATGGAGCTAAACTTCCATGAGATGATGTTTCCATTTCAATAAATTTAATTGATTAGTGGCATAAAATTATCTCCAGCTGGAGTGCTTGCTTATTTTAATTTCCATAGGAAGTTTGTTAAGCAATGTGCTTACCATATAGTGAGGAGAGAGGACATATCCAAAGGAAACAATCAGAAAGGAACCAAGGGGAAGTAGGGGAGATGGAGAGTGGGTTGATCTTTCCATGTACCCCCCACCTACTTTCACTTGGATAGGAAGCAGAGCAATTTGGTGGAGATAACATTTGAATAAACACGTTTGTAGGAGGTCTTTCTTTTTGTTGTTGTTGCTGTTAATACTTCCTTTTCAAAGAGGACCAAAATGACATCATGCTGTTGGGATCCGAGTACAGTGTGTTTGACTGTGGCTAATTAGTCCAATATGAGCTCAGAAGGCTCTACCCCAGGTTGGGCATTAGAACATTTGGGATGGAGATGTCTCTGGATTTGTGCAGCTCAATATTCCTGTGTGCAAATGCGATTCTGCTCTGCTAATGGATTACAGTGCCTTCTTTGATGTGTGCATGCCACGATGGGTAGTCTTGTGCCAGGGTCCACCATGTCTCACAAGGGATACTAAAGTTCTTTGAAGAGATCTTGAAAGTGCACAACGTTTTGTTTGCAGGCTGTCCTAGATCTCCAATGACAGATGCTTTCAATCACTGTAGGCATAGTTACAAAATAATGTTAATCTCATGATGACACCATTTTGAATAATGTCTGATGTTTCTTGTAAGTCTTGTTTTCCTCATTCAACACTTCTCCCAATGAAGCTGTACATATGACCTAATTTCTGTGATGCATTATTACTTGCGTATAGTTAGGGACCACTTACAGACTTTCTCCTTCTCCCTCTGTTCATTAATTCTAAAGACTGCCATTAGAGCAGGTTGAACTCCAGGGCAAGGTATTCATCTATAGCAAAGGTTTCTAATCTTGGGTCTATGAATTTGTTTGAAAAAAAGGTTTTTTTGATAACAGCATTTCAATATAGTAGTTTCCTATGTACTCTGATGTATTTTATGTTATGCTTTTAAATCATAATCCCATGAAGGGGTCCATCAGCTTCAGACTGCCAAAGGGGTCATGAGACAAAAAAAGCTAAGAACCCCTGAACTAGAGCAATGATATGGTGGTTGTAGTTGAACATCTGAATTCTTCAAATAGCGTGACTTTAAAAAGCACAAGGTGGCATTGTACACCCAGAATTTGAAATCAGTCAATCTCTAGGGTGGATGGCAGAGATAAAGGAGAATAAAACATTCTTATTGCTACCAATACAGTGGTAGGATTGTTTTCCAAGCTTGATTTCAGTTACCATCTTACCTGCTCAACCTGACGATCAGCCTTCAACCTTCCCATATTCATTCGATCCTTATGATGTCAATGTTGACCTTTCCTTTCCAGGGGTGAGAGTGGGGGTGATTCTGGTGTGTGTTTTTGTCTTGTTTTCAGGCCAGGCTCTTGTGAAGGAACAGAGGATCATATTGGAACTCAGGTGCTGTTTTGCTTGTGTTCTATGTGCCCAGAACTCAGGTAAATAACAGACTAGACACTATATCTCCCCTCAAAGCATAGGAAGAATGTGAAAATGCAGGGGAAAAAACCTATTAGGTGTCTTTCTTTGCTCAATTCCACTCCCATCCAGTATCTGTAACAGGCCCACAGAGGAACACATTTGATGACCTAGAGAGAAGAAGCTGTTAGGCCCATTAATCATGAGTGTCGTGGAGAGAACGTTGAACATCTCCACTGCCTGTTGTCTTCCTGTCTCTCCATAGGATCTCTTCATCCAGTCCAACCCTGTACCTGCACAAGAGTGTCTTTGACGACATCCCTGACAGCTTGCTAACTTTCCCTATCTTGCTCAGTTCATCACTTTCCAAGGTTTCAAGGCTCTGATGGAAATTTCCAATGATGACAAACTCAAGGCTTCCTAAGGCAGCTCATTCCACTTTTGGAACAGCTCCAGTTATTTTCAGGAAGTCTTTCCTTCAGTCATTTTTCTGTCATGTCCCACCCTTCTTAACCCCATTTGGAGTTTTCTTGGCAAAGATACTGGAGTGATTTACCATTGCCTTCTCCAGACCATTTTACAGATGAGGAAACTGAGGCAAACAGGGTTAAGTGACTTACCCAGGGTCACACAGCTAGTAAGTGTCTGATGCTGAATTTGAACTCAGGAAAATGAGTCTTCCTAACTCCAGGACCTGCGCACTAACCTTAAACCCATCTCTTTGTACTTTTTAAACATATTGCTCCAAGTTCTACCCTCTAGGGACAAGCTGAGTAAATTTAACAGTTGAAATCCTTTGGATATGAATGTAAGTGACTGCTATCGCACAAAAACTATGTAATCAAGGGAATATCTAAGACCTGGGTTTAAACCTTGATCAAGGTACCCATATACCCATTTTGTATAAATAAGAGCTGTGGAAACTTTCACCCACCCACTCAGATGTATGATTTACTCTTTAAATAACTAATTACTATTGCAAAAAGAAAAATGATTTTTTTTTTATGCTGAATTACCCACAGAGCACATCATGTAGTTGGGATGCTAAGCAAACCTCATTGCTATGGATAACTAGGACCGGTAAAACTCTCTTCATGTCCAGCAGGCTTTTTGTTGTGATCAATCATTACATTTGACTGGCACTTGCAACAACAACATTGGGTTAAAAGCCTGGAATGAAGATTAAATCACTGACTTGAAACAAAGCAACTCACTCAAGAATCCTCCCGACTTCCAGTGAGTGAGACAGAGGTCTACACTGAGTGATGTTTCAGCCTTGGTCATCCTCACTGACCTATAAACAGGATGAGGGTAAAACAGAGGTCTGTAAAAACAGAGGCCATAAAACAGAGGGAGACAGAGACTGGCGCTGGCTGACAGGCAGACACATAAACAAAACCTTAGGAGGAAGCTGGATTTAAAACAGCTAAAAGGGAAACCCCATATTCATTGAAGCGACTGCCACATTTGGAGGGATATAAATAGTCAGTTGCTCCCTTTTCAACATTTGGTCATGAGCTATTGATGATAAAAAAGATAGGAACTTGCTATGTAACTGAAATGTTGCTTCCGTATATAAATGAAATATTGGCTCTACAGCCTTATTTAGTTGTCTGCTCAACTTGAAGGCTTGACTCTTAATATATAGAATTTTTATCAAACTTAAAATTTTTGTTGCTATAAGGACCTCCTGGTAAGGAGCCTCCCTCTACCAAAGCAGAGCAATATCTGCTCTGCAACTTAAATTCTTAGAGAATTTCCAGGAGAACTCTGATTTAATGGCTTGACCAGGATCGCACACCCAGTAGTTGCCAAAGACTAGCTCAAACAATGTTTTCTTAACTCTCACCCTATATCCACTATATCATGATACTATATAATAATAGTGTGTGTGTGTGTGTGTATGTGTGTGTGTGTGTGTGTGTGTGTGTGTGTGTGTAATAGGAATGAGACCTGTGATTTAATTAGCAGAGGGAACTCCTGGATGAGGAAATCTCTTCCGCCAAGATCAATGCATTCTCTGGAAGTTATAGTGCTAGAGGGTTGCCAGGAGTACTGAGATACTAAGTGACTTGCCCAGGGTCACCTAGGACTTGTTGGCTTTAAGGCCACTGCTCTGCTACACCATGGTGCCTTTTAAATATGTATTATACTTGTGCTCACATTCTGGGTTTCTCTCTCGCTCTCAAAAAGAAGTGAACGTGTTTAAAAATGTATTACTCACTAAGTTATGTATAAACATGCCAAAATCAATTTGTAAAGGAATTATTTGGAAAAAAATGAGAAATGCAGGGGTGACTACAATTTGGCACATAGTACTTGTTAATATATAACCTAGTTACTGAGTAATATATTTCTGAAAATGTTCAATTTTTTTGGAGTCGCCCTAATTGCATTTATATTTATTTAACACTGTACCAATGAAATCACAAATCCAGACAGATATATACGTATGCATATACATGTACGTATATGTATATATGCATAACATGTATGTATGCATATGTATACACACAAAATGTGTGTACGTGTAAATGTATATACACATATGTATAAATAGCATGTGTCTATGTGTGCATGTATTTGTAGATATATACACATATGTTTATATAGATATATATGAGTATGTGTCTAATACTTGTAATTAGAGGTTAAACAAAGCAAATGAATGATTTCTTAGTTCATAAAACACTGTGTATTTCCTCACTCCCTTAGGCCCTAAATAAATACTCATCAGTTGATTGATTGATATTTACACCATAAAAGAGATTTTGACTAAAACATTGGCTCACAGAGCATTAAATCTTTTCAAAGGCTAGGAAAGGAAACTCTCCAATTCCACACTTATGTAACTAAGTGGTTAACAATGTTTTATTCCAAAAAGTATTGCATTTGTTTTACAAAAATTCTATGTCAACTCACCAATGCACTCACAGGTGAAGTGAGCTTCATCTTTGATATTTATTGGTTTATTCTTAACATAGATTTTGTATAGCAAGGAAATTGGTTCAAAGTTAGATTTGAATAATTACCCATCAAGTTCTTGGGAATGAAGATGATGTTTGACACTAATATAGGGCTTTAAATTTTATAAAACATGTACCATCTCCTTTGGTAGGAGGTAGGTGCTATTTTATTATCATCCCCATTTTATAGGTAGTTCCATGACAGCATGCTTGCACAGGTTCTCAGTTCCATGACGGCATGCTTGCACAGGTTCTCAGTTCCATGACGGCATGCTCACACAGGTTCTGAGTTCCATGATGGCATGCTTGTGCAGGTTCTGAGTTCCATGACAGCACACACATTCTGGATAACGGACAATACTCTCTTGCTTTTCCAATCACCAATGAAGTAAAGCAGGGTTGTGTGCTTGTTCCTTCAGATGCCTTCAATGAGGACACAACTGGCATCAAGGTCAGCTATTGCACCGACGGTAAATTATTTAACTTGAAAAGGCTACAAGCCAAAACTAAAGTGGAGGGACGGTTAGTGTGCCTGCAGATGATAGTGCACTCAATGCAGCCTCTGAGGCTGAGATGCAACAGAGTATGGGTCAAAATTCTCTACCACTTGTGCTCATTTTAGCCTGCTAATCAATACCAGGAAAACAGATGTTCTCCACTAACTAGCACTACAGCATCCATATTTGGAGTTACTGCTTACAGCAAATGGAAAGATTTTTAATGCTGTGGGTAAGTTCACTTTCTTTGGTAGTGTACTTTCCAGCGATGTACGCCATACACATAGATGATGAGGGTGATACGCACGTTGCCAGAGTTAGCTCAGTGTTTGGGAGGCTCTGAAGGAAAATGTGGGAGAGAAGAGCTATTAGACTGCCTACAAAACTGAAGGTCTACAGAGCTTTTGAGCTGACCTCATTGCTATATGCCTGTGAAACCTGGAAAGTATACCAGTGCCATGCCAGGAAAATGAATTCTTCCATTTGAATTGTCATAGTAAGATTCTGAAGATCATTTGGCAAGATGAGGTACTGGACACTGAGGTTTTTTCTCAAATCGAATCTCCAGGCATTCAAACTCTGCTGCAGAGGGTATAACTCTAGTGGGCTGGCCATGTTGTTCAAATGCCAAACATATGTTTGCCTAAGAGACTATTTTACAGGGAACCACACAGGGCAAGCATTGACATGGAGGTCAGAAAAAGTGTTACAAGGACACTCTCGAGGTCTCTTTGAAGAACTGTGGAATCAACTGAGTGACGTGGGAGACACTGGGACAAGACCACCCAGCATGATGTGCCTACATCAAAGAAGGCACTGTGCTCTATGAGTGAAGCAGAATTGTAGTAGCTCAAAAAAAAAAAACCCAAACAAGAGCTGCATAAATTTAGAGACATCTTCACACCAAATGTTCACACGGACTATTTGTGCCCAACCTGTGGTAGAGCTTTCCAAGCTCATATTGGTCTGGTCAGCCATAGTCAGACACATTGTACCTTGATCTGGACACAGCGATGTCATTTTGGTCCTCTTTGAGCATGGCCAACAACTGAACAGATTTGACATCACACACGTGTAAGTGTTAGTAGTGGAGCTTAAACCCAGGTTCTTCTGTTTGCAAGGTTAACATGCTCTTTCAATACACAACACTATTTTTTAGAGTATCATTACCTCCCCTGTCCTGCCCTCCCCCCCACCAAGGATAAAAAAAGGTCAAAGGTGATTTATAAAGGTTTCTAGAGTGGCACTAAAGGAGAGATATCTTCCACAGTCCCTGAATTTCCCAGTTCATGAAACTCTTGGCATTTTGGCTGTCGGCTCTTCAGAAAGGATTGAAGAATTGCAGGAAAAGGAAGGCGTAAAGAACAAAGTCCCTGCTCAAATGAGTAATCTTGCTGGAAGTGTGTTTTGTTTTTGTTTTTCCTTTTCACATTGGAAGAATCCAGGCAAATTACCCCTTTTCAGTGGCTCAGAGAAATACACACTATATTAAAAACCTGTAAGCCTAGCTAACATTTCTATAGCACTTAAAAGCACTAAAAACCCACATTATCTCATTTGATCCTTACAACAACCTAGTGAGGTATGTTCTCAAATATCATTGGTTTGGATGTTCCCTGAATGATGCAGATCATGACCTACTTGCACAAGCCTGTTCACTCTATGAATGAATGAGGACATCTCATAAATATGCCATGAGGACTCTGTTCAATATTCTAGTAGCCTTTCTTGCTTTTTTTCCCCTGATCTCATGATAAATCACACGGGAGGGCCACTATTTACCCCTGACTCTCACTGCATGTATCGCTGTATGCATCATCTTTTTCTGTGAATACATTTTCTTGATGTCATTCTTTAGTTTTTCTTTTTTTTTTGGTTTGTTTTTTGGTTTTTTTGTGTGTAGAGTCCCTCATTTCTTATATCTTGCATCCTGCTCACACCCATCATGTGCTCCTACGCAGCCTTCAGGGTGATACTTATTTTTAGTCTATTGTATTCTATGTCACACCTCCAAGTAGGTGCTACAGAGATTGCCATTCCCATTTTTCAAATGGCAAACTGAGGTTTGGAGTGATTGAGCTACTGACTTACCCATGGTCACGCGGCTAGTAAATGCCAGGGGCAGGATTTGCCTCTGTGCCTTCCTGACTCCATGTCTAGCTCTCTTTTTACTCTGCCCAGCTGATTAGACTTGGTGAAAACCGTGAAATTTCTAGCCACTAATCTTCCTAGATGTCCACAATAGAGTTCCTATGGCTTTGATCTGGGGGTAGGAGCAGCAGAGAGGGGAGGAGGGGAGAATGGAAGGAGGGAAAGGGAACAAGGGGAAAACCTTATCAAAAGGATTTCACAGGAGTTTTATACCATATAAATAATATTTAGGTGTCTGATACAAAAAGCAATCTCCTACCACATAGAGGACTGATAGGATTGCTGTTGCCCTTTGCCATCCTTGGTAGTAACTCAACTCTTTTCTTCTTCTGGAGACTTTATGAAATGAACATGACCAAGACTAGTACTGCTTGACCCTATGGGCCAGGGTCCCCCATGTTGCAAAACTGACACATGTTAGGTGAATGATTTCAGGAGTGTTTCTGGGGCCTCTTTCTCTTAAGTTATGGTGCACGGTGCTCGGTACCCAGCTGGCCTCCGGTAAAGGTCCCATTGTTCTGGAAGAAGCCTTACGTTGCTCTTTAGCGACAACGGAAATTAAACTGTGTTATGATAACATTGATGGATCTGACTCTGGTGCGTAAATGAAAAGAAAAGAATGTTTTATAAGAGGATTGTGTCCTGAATTCCCCTCCTGGCTGAAGAATGCACAATCAGCTCCACTTGAGTTACAATGATAGCAGCCATCCACCATGGCAGGGTTGATCCCTTCTGCAACAGGTAGCGAGCATTTTAACAACGCAAGCCAATGATCGGTTGCTAATTGGAAACAAAAGATTCTATAAATTTGCCTTAAGGAAAAGAAAGCTTGTAATGATGAGATCAGTGCTTTAAAAAAACCCAAACAAATAAACAGGGTATTGAATAAATACCCTAACCTCCCAAGAGTTCAAATTGCAAGTCTTAGTCTATAAATATTTGAACACCGGTTTGTTTAGCACTATGTTAGGTACTGTGAAGAACACCAAAGAAATATATTCTTTTCTGTAAAGGTTATAACCTTGTTGGAGAGACCACACACAGGTAATGATTAGAAAACACAATGAACAAAGTGGAAAATTGAAAATATTTAGTGTTTCGGGGTGGGGAACCTGCAGCCCCGAGGTCACATGTGGCCCTCTAGGTCCTCAAGTGCGACCCTTTGTTTGGATGCAAAGGACTGTACTTGAGGACCTAGAGGGCCACATGTGGCCTCAAGGCCTCAGATTGCCCACCCTGGCATAGACAAGAAGGACTGTGTCAGGAGAGAACACAAATGTTGTCTTACCAAGAACAATGGACTTGGAGTCAGAAAATTGGAGTTAAAATAGATCCCTCACGTCCTAACTATAATTTGGTCCAGTCACTTAATCCATAGCTTTTTCATTCCGTAAAGTGAGATACTACTATTTACTATTATATACTCACTGGGTTGTTTTGAAAACAAAGAAATAATGGTTGTAAAGCTCTTTATAATTGTCAAGTTAAGTGTATATTATCATAATGTCCCTTTTTACATACTAGAATAAGTGTCCTTATCTCCCTCCCCTCCCCCGCTCCCCCACCTTTTTTTTTTAACAGAGAGAGAAACTGAAGTAAAGAGAAGGGTATAAAGACTTGGCCAAAGTCCCACAGCTAATGAGAGTTATTCAGGAGTGTGCTGGGGCCAGCTCTGGTGGCTTGAGAGATGCAAGTGTTAAATTTTCAATATGAGCATTCACACCTCAGAAATCAGCAAACCCTACAAATCAGGGCTTGATTTATTGTTTTGTTGATTGTCTAGACTTAAGGAAAGGATGGAGAAAATGTTAAAAATGCAAAATGCAAATTAACTTAAAACCATGTCTGAGCCCTTTTTTCTCTTAGAGAACAGGTTGTTAAACATTTCTTAGCACACCTGAGGAGGCTCTCACCACCAAAAGGCCTGAGTGATGACTCCTCTAGGTCCTCAGCAGATCTCAGTTGATGACACGAGGCATCACACTCAAGTCAGTCCTCTGTTGGAATTGAAGAAGCCTTTCTTGATACCCCTTAACACTAGTGACTTCCCTGTGTTGATTGTCTGCAATTTTTCATGTTCATAGCATATTTGTACAGAGTTCTTTGCATGTCGTCTCCACAATTAGATTGTGAACTCCCTGAGAAGAGGTTCTGTCTCTTGTCTTTCTTGCTATCCCCAAGTGCTTAGCTTAGCACTGTGCCTGGCACATAGTAGGCACTCCATGCTTGTTGAGTTGAATAAATATTTTTTCTTTGGGACACCTTCCCTTTTTACTGCAGTGAAAAAGACCTTCAGAGTATCTGGTCAGGTATAAAACATTGTTCTTTGGTCAGAGATCTAGGGATACAGTGCCAGATTCAGGACTTCCTCTTGATGATCCTATTCCCATTTAGGACCACTGCTACTGTCTTCTGGCCTTACCCAGGCTTGCTTTAGGACAGGAATGCCAAACTCTCTGCCTCCAAAGAAGTTCATATATGGTAACTACAAATTTCTTCATCCTTTCTCTTTCTTTACACACGCTATCTCATTTGATCTTTGCAACAACCTTTAAGACATATTCTGAAATATCATAGATTTAAATATTTCTTGAACGATATGCATCACCATCCACATAGCCTGTGTGATTATTGCTCAGGACCTCTCAGAAATTTGCTCCAAGAGGCCCATACAATATGCTGTAGCCTTTCTCACTTTTTCTTGATGTAATGAAGATTGCAGTGAAGCACATGGATCGTCCACAATTTATTTCTTACTTTCCCCTTTTTTTTTTCCTTTTTTGTTCATACACACAGTTCTTTGAAATTTTTGGAGCTGGCAAAAAAAAAAAAAACAAACAAAAAGCAACTTCAATTTCCCTCTAGTGCTTTTTTAAATCACACACACACAAATCTCAAAAGGGAACCTTGGTGGAATTATTCAAATAACCTTAGGCTTTATTTATGCATTTGTGTGTGTGGTGTGGAGCTGAGGTGGGAGCCTTGAAACTGGAGGCCTTCCCAAGTCACCAGGGCAATTCACTTCTGCTTGTTGGGGGTACAGGGGATGAGGAAGGCAGATGGAACATTTCCTGTATTGACCATGGAAGTTTAATCATTAGGTGGCTTTGACACAGAGCATGTAGTGCTGTCCTGGTCCCGTTCTCACTCTGATGCCTATACTCAAATAACCACCCCACTGGGCAGAAGCACCGAAGACACCCCATTTTTTGTGGTTCTCAGGGAATAGACAACCTTTAATTCCTTAGCTCCATCTCTCTCTTAGGAGCCAGGCTGACTCAATATGTGGAGGCAAGGGTGTGTGTGGATTATTGTCTAAATCCACAATCAAAACAGATCTATTGGCAAACCCTCCTCAGCTGTCAACCAAATACATTTTGGTGAGCTGTAGTAACTTGGCATGAGGGAATTGACAGTCCACAGAACAGATAAACATGCTTGGAGGCAGCATACAATATTTACTCTTAGCATGGGAACAATAAAAGCAATAAACAATACGTAATAGAACACCTGTGGTGTGGGCTGCTTATCCATAGACTCCCTACCACTCTCCAGTCAATATATTGGATCAACTGGAACACAGGAGTTCTAGCAAGTACATGGTTTGGCTTCCCTCAAGCTCCAGCTAAAAGCCCATCTCCTAAAAGAAGCCTTTCTTATTCTTATTCAAATCAAATGTGGAAACGACTATATATATGTACATATATATAGTCGTTTTTACATTGTCTTCCACATTTGATTTGAGCCGCTTTGCTTTTCTTTATGTTGTCAGAACTTAGTCCAGTGTCTTGCACTAGGCTCTTAATAAATGCTTTTTGACTGACTGATTGACTGTTTCCATGGTTCCCCCTATCCCCACCTTGAGTGAACAAAGGAATATTTAGACAACACAGCAATTTGGAACTTGAACCCATCTAACAGGGATGATTGTGAGATGGAGATGCAGAAGCTGTGGAATGACTTTGCACCTGGAATTCACGACATGGGAGATGGACTCAAAAGAAGAAAGAAGCTCTCGAGGCTGGAGCTTTTCTTGGTCTTGATTAGCTTATCACTGACTTCTCCTAACCCTGTCTGTCCAGAGCCAGCTTATTGCTTAGGGTGCAAAATGAGTGGACCCATCAGTCAATGCAAACAAGAAGAAGTTTGCCTCTGCCATGTTGCCCCAGCATCTCTCTCTGACCTTGACCATGGCTTCCTTCTATTGTGAATCATGCCACTTCCTGTGGCCACTTCCTCTTTCACTCCTAATCCTCTACTACATGTTGCAAGGGAAGGGACAGATGCAGTGAGAGGGCTGCTCAAATGGTAACTGAATGACTCAAGACAAAAACTCAAGTCTCAGGACTCCAATATAATATTCTAGCCACATCCCATCCTGTTAAAGTAGTTTCAGAGCAGCATTCCTTCCTTCTCCATATACACACACTGGGAAGGAAGGGCAGTATTGTGAAGAGAGGGTGAGCGAGAAGAGTACATATAGCCTCTTGAGTGTCAAGGTTTCATCAGCTACAGATGTCTATGTGGCTTGTTCCTCTCATTCTATTAAGTGCCTCTCACTAAAGATCCTATCTTATTTGTTCATTTAAAAAATACAACCCAATATTTCAGAGAGGATTTTGGCTTTTTTATTTTTTGGAGGCAATCAGTTTTAAGCGACTTGCCCAGGGTCACACATCTGAGGCTAGATTTGAACTCAGGTCCCTCCTGACTCCAGGTCTGATGCTCTATCTACTGTGTCACCTAGCTGCTCCAGGAGGAGTTTTTTAAAGCAAAAAAGTAACACTTTATAGGAATCATGAAAGTCCTTATTCCTGTGAGAAGCCACTTTATTCTCTGAAGAAGTAGGTTTACATAAGCAAAGTCCTTTACATTCCATAACTCCAGACATCAGCATAATTACCAATTTCTATTTTAACCTTTGGCCTTTTACCATCCATAAATTTCCATAGAAACAAACAGCAAATTTCTATATCCAGTCTCTTTCAGGAGGGAATCAGCTGCTATGTGGAGAGAGTGAAAAAAATCACTTGGGCTATTCGTAAATTCTACAAATGTGGAATCAATATAATTTTCCATTGTGCTCTTTAAAAATTAATTAACATCATGTAGCTTCCAGCAGCTAAGCTTTGGAATTTAGGTCTTAGGAGGGAGGAGGGACTGAGTAGAGTCTTCCAGAAGAATGAATCTTAATTTGAATTGTGTATTACTTACATGTGGCTCTTTGGTTCTTTTCTTTGAATTAAACAAATATGTGAAAATGAATTTTCTTTCTTTTGTGTTTCCTGAATAGAAGGGCAAGTCAGGCTATAGATTTTACTTTTTACTCTCTCTGAGGGACCTGTCAGACTATAGTAGGTGAAAATGAAGTTAAGGGCAGCAGCTTTACCCTTTCCACTCTCATATCCCTCTCTTGGCTTCTGCTCCTGAATCTGAAGCCACATCAAACCACATGGATGCTCCTTTCTCAACACTTATGAAGACTAGTAGGCAACCCTGTTCATATAATATGCTTGCTCTTTTTGAATGTTATCCCCCTTCCAACTCTCAACCCTATGAACATATGAAGTCATTATCTATATGTACATAGAATGGAGCTGGATGCCTATAACAGCCTTTCTCTAGATGGTGTGCTAAAATATGCAAATTCATGAAAATAAATGAGTTGCAAAATGATTCTTTTGTTCAGTTACCAAACAGTACCCACAGCCAGAGGCCCAATATACAAATTTTATATTCATTTTAAGGTTAAGGACTGGAGAAAGTCAGTAAATTATAGCCTGTTCCATTGAATCACTGCCTGTGAGCCAGAAGGATCATGTGATTCCTTTTTATAGGACACGCTTTAGAATTCAGGGGTAGGGCACCTGTGGCCTCAAGGCCACATGTGGCCCTCTAGGTCCTCAAGTGTGGCTGAATCCAAACGTGAAGTCCCAGAAACCTAAGAGTAGTATTCAGTTAAAACTTTCCAGAGCTAATGCAGAAGAATTATCTTACTAAACATAAACATGTCATATTAAACAGCACACAGTTGGAGATCCTTCCACTCTCTGGTGTTAGAAGGAATGTCCTTTTCTGTGCTGATGATAGCACTGTATTTAATTCTACATCAGTCATTATCCTTTAGTGTCCATGCATAACCCGTAAGCATGCACTCTAGTGTATGTGTAAACTTCATATTTATTTATAGCTTTCTTGGAAGCAGTATATGCTAATAGTTTTATTTTCTTTATTTTTTGGTCCCAATTTATGATCTCATCAGCTTTGACCATTCATCTTAAAGACCTGGTTGTGGTACAGAGAGGTTTTTAACTTACCCATGATCATAAAAACTAGGAAAAAGCAGGACTAGAAACTACATAGGGGCTTCATGGTGTGTTGGATAGAGCACTGGAGATCTGAGTTCAAATCCAGTTTCTTACCAGCTACGTGACCCTGGGCAAGTCACTTAAACTATCTGTGCCTCAGTTTCCTCATTTGTAAAACAAAAAGGTCCTTTCTAGCTTTAAACATGTGATTTTATAATTTTTTTAAAAACGGATTCCAAAGTTAGCCCTCTCTGGGGTCTTCTTTTTTGTTTGTTTTGTTAAATTGTTTTATTATCCAGACCAAATTTCTATAAATCAGGAAAGTGTCTGATGTTATTTATCTTCACTTTCTTACTGTTGTTTGAACTAATCTGAAGAATTCCTGATGCAGACCAACAACTCACTTGCTAATTCTCATCCTAGAGAATTGCTTGGTTAAGTAGCTTGTTGTTCTGTCGTTTTTTCAGTCATCTCTGACTCTTCATGACCCCATCTGGGGTTTTCTTGGCAGAGATACTGGAGTGGTTTGCCATTTCTTTCTCCAGCTCATTTTACAGATGAGGAAATTGAGGTAAACAGGGCTAAGTGACTTGCCCAGGGTCACACAGCTAGGCTGGATTTGAACTCAGGAAGATGAGTCTTTTTGACTTAAGGTCTGACACCTATCTACTGTGCCACCTAGCTGTCTTTTAAATAACTTACTCATGTTCATACAGCATGAACCAGAGGTGGGTCTTGTTTTTATCCACATCACCAACTTCTCTCTCAGTAGCCTCAATATTATCAATAATGTAAATTTTAAGACAGAGAAATTGAGGAAAACAGGAGGGAAATTGTTTTCCTTAGCATCGGACCAAAAGTCTGTGACTTTTGGAAAGGAGAAATCTGAATCTCTTCTGACTTCTTGGCAAATACCATCTCCCCTAGCAAGAACAATGGCGTTGCTCCCTGTTGGCATGCAATCTCTTCTTCGTTCTGTTCAATCAGGTATGTACATTTCCATCTTTGAAGGAGGTCACTGCTGGCCCCTCCACCCCTGCCCTGCACACTTAAATTTAACTTTGAAAGTGGGGTTTGCTTGACCTAGACCCAAATCAAAGCAGGACCTGCAAAGAAAGGAAAAATGAGTACAAGTACAGTATTTGCTCTCCCTCGAACACAGGAAAAGCTCTGACCTTGAGCCCCGTGGGGAGAAGGAGGACACAGTGCTCTAACCCTGGTGATGAGAGAGATGAATTAAAATACGAAACGCTTCCAAATATCTGTTGCCAGGAAGCAGATGACATGGTAAATTGCTCTCCAGATTGAGTACTTAATTCAGCGATTTCCTGAGAGGGGAGTTACCAGAACAGCCATTTTGTCCTTTCTGGCAAATAAAGCACCCTCGGCCTGCTGTCTCCAGGAGGCTTTCCTCTGTTTCCTGTTGTAGGAAGGGCTGTTTCCTGCAGAAAGACTCCTGATTAGACTCTGTGCTATTATAGTAGGCAGAGGGCTAAGGAGCAGGTTACTCCTGTACACTTAAGAGGGATTGGTGGAGCTAATTCACCAAAATTATTGTCATAGGAACCCTTATTTTAGAAAATGTGGGTGGAGAGAAAGAAAAAAAGAGAGAGAAATCAATTTCAGTGAAATCAGCCCAATTAAAATTCTGAAGTTTCATTTGGAGATTTTCATGCGATTGGCTGTTAATCATCTTGAGAGATAGCCATAACCATCTCTATTCAGAGGCCTCTGTTCGGATCTTACAGCAAACTCTCTGAACTTAATTTCATTTAGATGAGATTCATATTTATTTATGGAACAGAGGCCAAATGTTCCCGTTGCTTGTGTGAGGCTCCTGGAGCATCTCTGATGACTCTTGTTCCTGGGAAGCATCCTGCCAAGAGTGGGTCTAAATGAAGAGAGTGTTTGAGACTAGCCACGGGATGAGGCTTTTAGAAGTGGAAACAGGATGCTTGCTGGTTATGTGTCTCTCCTCTTAACTCCTACAATATGGAACAACCTCACATTTCTTTGGCATTTTAAGATTTGATGACAGCTAACATTTTATACAACACTTCAAGGCTGGCCATGCGCTTTCCGTATATTATCTCATGTGTTCCCTATAACAACCTTATGAGGGTGCTATTATTATCCCTATCTTACAGATGAGGGAACAAAGGATGAGATAAGAGACTTGCCTAGGCAGTCAGAGTCTAAAGCAGTATCAGGTCTTCCTAGCTCCAATACTAATGCTCTATCCACTTTACCAACCTCACAACTCCATGCTTTAGGTAGAATTATCGTTCTCATCCCCATTGTAATCTTAGAGACATAAGTGACTTGCATGGAGTCACGTAATTCTCAGAACATCTCAGAAAGTCTTGCATTCAAAGCCATTATCTTCTTTCCCTGAATCCAGCACTTTCCCCCCTCTGCCACACTATTCTGTACCACTAATATGACACCTAGAAAACACTATCATGAATTGCTTTTCATTTTTTGTATGTATGCCCTGTGTCCCCTACTAGATTGCAAACTTCTCAAGTGTAGGGATCTTTTTTTTTTTGGTATTTCCAATGACAAGGTAAAGTTCAGTTAATAATTAGTATCATAAGTCTGGGGAAGCTAGATAACAGAGTGGATAGAGGCTGAGCCTGGAGTCTGGAAGATTCATCTTCCTGAGTTCAAATCTGGCCTCAGACACTTACTAGTTGTGTGACCCTGGGCAAGTCACTTAATCCTCTTTCCTCAGTTTCCTCATCTGGCAAATAAGCTGGAGAAGGAAATGCCAAACCACTCCAGTATCTTTGCCAAGAAAACCCCAAATGGGATCAAGAAGAGTCTGACATGGCTGAACAAACTGTAATTCTGAAGCTGGATGGGGAGTCGTTTAATCCAACCCCTTTATTTAAATTTTTTGAGAGATAAGGGAGTTAGGCCCGTGATTTCACTGGAATAGGGAACTCCCAGTAAGGAAACTCCCTTTACCAGTGCAGATCAGCAACCACTCTGGAATTGCAGCCTTAGAGAGTAACCTGAGGAGACAGAGAGGTCATGTGACTGGGCTAGGACAGCCGGACAATAGGCATCAGAGGTGGAGCTTGAACCCAGGGTTTCCTTACTATACTTGTTAGCGGTGTGATCCTGGGCAATTCACTCAACCCTTAGTTTCTTAGTCTTTGTTTCATCATCTGTCAATGAGCTGGAGAAGGTGAGCTTTTGATCTACTAGGCCATGCTGACCAACCTCCTCATTTCACAGGTTAGGAATACAGCCCAGGTAAGTGACTGGTGAAAGATCATACAAATGGTAAGCTTTGGAGGTAGTATCTGAACCCAGATCATCTGTCTCCAGAGTCAGAGCTCTTTCCACTGGACTAGCATTTTTTTGCCCCTTAACACACTTTATAAATGTTAGGGAGAAGGAAAGGGGAAAAGCATTTGTTAAGTGCCTACTATGTGCCAGTCACTGCATGCTAAGTGCTTTACAAATATCATCTCACTTGATCCTCATTATAACCTGAGAAGGTAAATTATTATATTATCCGTATTAGCTATTATTATTCCTATTAATTATTATTAATAAAATGTTTATTATTATTTTTATTGTCCATTTTACATTTAGGAAACTGAGGCAGACAGAGGCTAAGTGACTTGCCCAGGGTCACACAGCTAATGGGCAGCTAGATGCCCCAGTGGATAGAGTACTAGGCCTGGAGACAGGAAGACTCATCTTCCTGAGTTCAATTCTGGCCTCAGACACTTATTAGCTGTGTGACCTTGGGCAATTCATTTAACCCTGCTTGTCTTAGTTTCCTCATCTGTAAATGAGCTGGAGAAGGAAATGGCAAACCATTCTAGTATCTCTGCCAAGAAGACCCCAAATGCGGTTGGGGTCACAAAAAGTCAGACATGACTGGAAACAACCAAACCCCATTGGACTGCAAACTCCATGAGGGCAGAGACCCTGTGTTATCTAAACTTTGTACCTCCTGCAGTGTCCTGCTCAAAGTAGGTTCTTGATAAATACTTGTTGAATGAACAAATGAATGAACATGAAAATTAGAAATCAGTGTGCTTCAGATATCAGTGCATCAGTGATCGCTCTTTTGGCCAAAGTTGTTCCCAAGCTCAGACTTGTGGGAGTAGAGAAGTTAACAGAGATAATGATACCTCTAAATTCTGAGTTAGCCCTTTTCTACTCATCTGCAAATAGAATATCTGGGATGAGGTTATGGAAAGGATACTTCACCTTTAGTGTAGCAGGATATAAGGTACTGTGAACTCTTGGGGCCATTTATATTGTCAATAAATGTGTATATGATTATATATACATACATGTGTATATACACATGTATGTATATATGTATATGGCCTCTTTAATTAGAAAAAACGATAAAAAAAAATCAGACTGGGAGGGGAAGACCCTCAGGGTTGTTGTTCCAAAGAGGTTGACATTCACTCTAAGTGAGTAAATGAAAAGGCCTGAGCCTAAAAGGGCCAGGGTCCCCCATTGCATCCTGGGTCATCTCCAGTCATTCTGATGAATATCTGGTCACTGGATCCAGATGTCTCTGGAGGAGAAAGTGAGGCTGGTGACCTTGCACAGCCCTCCCTCACTCAAATCAAAGTCAACTGCAAGTCATGTCATAATTTCCCTGATGTCATGGTCTTTTTCAAAAATAAAGGACAAATACACAGGAACATACGTACATTTATTAAAAAGCTGTTCATTTGAATTAAACAAATAGCTACTGCGTCAGGCAATGTGCCAATTACTAAGGACACAGTGACAAAATTGAAATAGTCCCTGATCACAAAGAGCTTACTGGAAATGATCACTACATGTACTCAGATAATAAAACACAAAAACACATAAAAAGGAAGTAGATTCAAAGTAATTGAGTACTAACAATTTGAGTGGGTGGGGGGAATAAGGAAAGTCCTCTTGGAGGAACTCTAACTTGAAATGAGCCTTGAAGGGAATTAGAGGTGCCAGGATGCAAAGATGAAGAGGGAAAACATTCCAAGCATGGGGGACTGGTTGTGCAAAGGCAGAAAGACTGAACGTAGAATGTCATGGACAGACTACATTTTGGCTTGAATCACAGAGTGTAGAAAGAGGGAATGGTGTGTGATCAGCCTGGAAAGATGGGTTGGAGCCAAATGGAGCAATTTGTATTTTATTCTTAAGGCAAGAGTGAGCCACTGAAACTTCTTGAGAAGGGGAGTGACATGATTAGACCTGTTCTTGTGTCAACAAGTATGCAATCTTAAATAGACATGCAACATACAGAATTGATAAATAATAACCAACATAATCAAACAGAACACCATGGAATGGGAAGGAAGAAACTGAATGGCAGGCAGCTGTATGATAATATGGAGGCTAGGCTAGCAAGAAGTGGTTCTCAAAGGCAAAATTAATTTGTATTGCAGTGCCAAAAAAAACCAAAAAAACAAAAACCAACCTGATGTGACAAAGAGTATCAAAGAGGGTTAATTCAATTTTTTAAAACAACTATTTATATTACTTCAATTGAACAATTAAAAGAAGAAAAAGAAAACCCTCATAGAAAATATTGGCAATCCAGAAAAACAAATCCCCGCGTTGTCCCTGTCCAAACAGTCATGTGTCATTCTGTATTTTAAATCCATTGCCTCTCTGGCAGGAGGTGAATGGAACGATTCATCTTCATGCCTCTGGAAATACAGTCTATCATTGCATTGATTAGAGTACTAGAGTCTTTGAGTGCTTTTAATAGTGTTGTCATTGGATAAATTATTCTCCTAGTTTTCCTTGCTTCACTCTACATCAGTTCATAGATTTCAGTTTCCTCAGAAACTATTTCACAATTTCTTAGGGCACAATAATATTCTATTCCATCCATATGCCATAATTCGTTTAGCCATTCTCCAATAGGAGGGTACTCCCTTAATTTCCAGTTTTGGGTTGCTACCAAAACAGTTGCTATGGATATTTTTGTACATCAATCAATAAACATTTATTAAGCACATTAAACACCTATGTTGGACACTGCACTAAATGATGGAGATACAAAAAGAGACAAGACCCTGCCCTCAAGAATCTTACAATCTGATGTACATATGGGTCCTTTTCCTCTTGCCTTGATCTCTTTGTATAGACCTAGTAGTGGTATTAGCTGTTATGCACAGTTGAGTAACTTTTGGTGCGTAATTCCAAATTAATATGTTAAACCCCCCCCACCTCCTCCTCCCTTCACTCTCCATCCCACTCCAGTCAGAACAAAGCACTGTTAAGCATAGTGTAAATGGAATAGTCACACTGAGATTGTGTGTTCTCAGTGATCTGAGTCAAACCAAGTCAACTAGTGTTGACTAAAAGCCTACTACATGCCAGGCTCCATATTAAGTGCTAAGGATACAAAGAAAGTATATTCTTAAGTATACTGTTTGTGACCAACCACTTTGTAATGTCTTTTGGCCCCAAATGTGTTATACTAATACCTTCTGAAAATCTCTTTTCTTCTGTATTCTAAAAATACACCTTATCATTTTCCAAGTGCATTTAAGTATATTATGGTATGCGGTGCTGAGTTCATTAAAGGCCGCCATGTGTAACATTCATTTCAGAGCAGACTCTAAGAACTCTATGGCTCAGTTGGTGGCAGGAGCTAATCTATGTTATGTGACCACTAAGAATGAAAATTTGTTTTTTTACAGCATCTGAACAAGTATTTAATGAATAGACAATTCTACATTCATTCTTCGGTTGAGTCAACTTGGCCAAACCTCTAGGCCAAAAACTTCCTTGAGTTCAATTGTTCATGTCATGGAAACCTTATATAGAACCCTGTTTGAGAAAGAGCAAAAAGCTATTCCTTAAGCCTGCTCCCATGTTAATACATGACTTCGGGGGTTTCAAGACAGAAAACAGTCATCTATATTCTATACTAAAATATATTTGACACAAAACTTCTAAAAAAAATTTTTCTTCCAAAAACACTGGAAGGAAAAAATAAATCCAACTTGGGCTCAGCTGTGTTGTCAGAACATTACACTAATTTTTCTTCAAAGCTAATTTTTCTTCAAAAGTACCTAAGGTACAATTGGACAACATAGTGGGATCATAGTCACCTTCCATGGCGGTACATATGCTAACATGAATGAGCCAATGCTGAGGGTGGAATTTTACTTGGCCATTGCTTTGGTAGGAAAAAAAAAGAAAGAGCTAGCTTTTCTGCTGGTCTCCAACTACATCCATGCATTGTCTTGCAAGTTAAGTTGCAGCAGGTGTCTGTGGGTGGGCTCTTGACTTCCTGCAACCGGAATTGTTTCTACTGCCCTTTGGTTAATGTTTGTGGACACAGCGCCTGGAAGTATGAAAAATAAAGATTAGGGTATGATTAAAATATCACCAGTCTTAAAAATAGCATTTGTATGGACTAACAACTTCCTGTAAATTAAGGGACAGATCATGACAGCCTTATATAGGCAAAACTCCCTCTCTAATTGGAGGCCTTTCTGTGCCAGGCCTGGAATTGGGTATCATGCTTTTGAGGCAGCTCAGGAGTGGTCGCATTATGCCTGTGTAACACTTAGCGGTTGTTAAGATGATTATTGCTTCCCAACCAGGCTTCGTTTACTTTTGGAGAAATTAGCCCAAAGGATACATTTATAGAGCACAATATGACTTCTGCATTTAGATGGGGCCTATAGTGCAGGCACTCGTGTAGAATACAATACCCTGATCCAATCCATGGTATATATAAGGCTGATTCTTTGTTGGTACCATTTAAAGGAAAAACGTAGATAAATTTCCCTACCAAGGAACCCAAAGGGTAGAACTAGGAGATTCTATACCATTCAAGTATTTATTAACTATGAGAGTTTGGTCATCACAGTACCCCTTCCCCACCATATTCTTTGGTTAGTGCTCATGGGGGTAACATAAGTCTTGTTGAATGAAATAAGTTTGGGTATGACATGCAAAGAGTTCTTAAGTTTGCACGACCTTGTGCATCTGGAAGAAATTTTAGTCTCTGTTAGAGGTGGTGATACCCTCAAAAATGGTGGCAAGAAAAAGATTTTTTTTTTCTTAGAGAGAGGCGTCCTTGTTCCAAATAGCTTGGTAGGACCTTGCTCCTGATAACAGCAAATCTGTAAAAATAGGAAGACTTTGTATACTGACAACATGGACATATGCTTATAAAATATTGCTATAAAGATTTATAGACCACACTTCTAACACATGGTCACGTTGTGAAATGAACATATGCTCAAAGGTTTTGAGATTCCTGGGGACCAAGAATAGTACATACTGGTGCAGATGCAATCTATTCTGAACAGTCCCTGTAATTGCATTCACTAGACACCCTTGACAGCAATGGGAAGGAGGTGCTGGTTTGTTGCAGTGTTAAATAGAATAAAGCTTCTGAATCCCGGTTAAGACTAGCAGTAAGACTAGCCCCTTGAATTAGGCAGCATGGGGCAGAAAAGGTGACTTAGTTGAATTTTTAAAGTACAATCAAAAGCAGTACTCAGCACTGGCAATCTCTCCTTCTCTCCAGAAGATTCCTAGGCTAATCCACCTTAAATGAAATTTCAAGGAGACATGTGCGTAGGACTGTGTCACACCAATTGAAAATTAATTTCTCTACATTGAGTTATAGTATCCTGGTCTTTCTTACCTTATAGTCCCTGGAATGAGAGAGAAGAGAGTGCTGGATTCAGACTGAAGGTCATGGTTGACATCTGATATTTTCTTTCCCTTTTTCTTTGGCCAGTTTTGGACTTCTTTAGGGACTCCATTGTCTCTAGTTGTAGCCCTGCTATATTGTTCTCTGACTAATAAGGGACATGATCTTGGTAAAATAAAGAATACAATTTTGAATTTTATTTAAAGGAAGCAGGATGTGTTGCATGTGCAGAAATGAGATGTTTCCACCTAAATGCAAAGATCAGACGTTGCATGGGAGCAGATTTCACAATGGAAGGAGCACTTGAATTGCAGTCGGAAAGCTGGGGTTCAAATTCAAGCTTTAGCACTTAAATTTCTAATCACCTGACCCCTCTGAGCCTCATCTACCTCACCTGTAAAAGAGAGAAGTTGGAAAGATGACCGTAGTTCCTTCCCAACTCTAAATCTATAAACTCTTGACTTTCCAATCAATCAAGGATAAAATGCCAAGATAATTTTTGCTTTGGCATAGTATGCTAAAGACTCTATCTGACATATGGCATGCGATGTATGGAGAAAGGCTTTGATCGGATGAGGAAATCTGGTAGTAGTTATACAAGAGACTTGTTTCATAAAAATAGAGAAATTTGTAAGCTGACATAATGACTAGAAATGAAGTTTTGATGATTAGATTGAATGTGGTGGTGTATTCAAGGGCTATAATCTTTTCATATTCAGGGTTGAGTTTGAAATGTGTGATTTCAATGGTTTGGAGTACACTACTTAATACTTCACAGCCATGAGTTCTCTCTCTCTCTCTCTCTCTCTCTCTCTCTCTCTCTCGCTCTCGCTCTCGCTCTCTCTCGCTCTCATTCTCGCTCCCCCTCTTTCTCTGTCTCTGTCTGTCTCTATTTCTGTCTCTCTGTCTCTGTCTGTCTGTCTCTCGCTCTGTTTCTCTTTCTTCTGTTTCTCTCTCCTCCTCCTGTTTCTCTCTGTCTCTTTCTCTCTCTCTCTGTCTCTGTCTGTCTCTCTCTCTTTCTCTCTCTCTCTGTCTCTGTTTCTCTCTCTGTCTTTCTCTCTCCCTGCCTCCCTTCCTCCCTCCCTTCCTCCCCGCTTTCCTCCCCCTCCCCCTTTGTGCGTGTGTGTGCGTGTGTGCGTGCGTGTGTGTGCGTGTGTGCGTGCGTGTGTGTGTGTGGTATTACACATGTGGCCTAGCATTGCTGGGTTAGATATCCTTGCTTATAAACTACCTTTGCTCCATCTCACAGTCAGAGGCTGCAGTCGGGTATCTTGCAAATACAAGTCTTAAAGGCAAAGGGCCTGACTATGCAATAGAGGGTGGATGGTTCAATAGAAATTCACTTCTTGTACAGGAAATAACATCTTTGTACACGAAGTGACTGAGTTTTATCTTTGAATACGCAGTACCTAGCACTTAATAGGCACCTAATAAACATCTGATTGAAGAAAATGCATTACTCCTTATTGAAGTGGAATAATTACACAGAGGTATATTTGAAGCAAGTACTTCTAGGTTTGGGGCAGCTAGGTGGCATAGTAGATAAGGCACAAGGCCTGGAGTTAGAAAGACTCATCTTTCTGAGTTCAAATCCAGTCTCAGGCACTTACTAGCTGTGTGACCCTGGGCATGTCATTTAACCCTGTCTGCCTCAGTTTCTTCATCTGTCAAATGAGCCGGAGAAGGAAATGACAAACCCCTCTAGTATCTTTGCCAAGAAAACCCCAAATGGGGTCACAAAGAGGTGAACATGCCTGAAAAATGACTAACCAGCACTTCTAGGTTTAAGTCCTAGGTTCCAAAGTCATTGTCTGTTTAACCCCAGGCAAGTCTCTCGACCTCTTGGCCTCAGCTTCTTCATCTGTAAAATGGGCATTATTATGCCCACACACATACATTATTTACCTCACAGGACTATTGTAGAGCTTGCCACATGGCCATCAGCATGACATCTAGAACCTTTATGCCTGCCTTCATCAGCGGCTTGGTCATCAGTAACATCTAGATCCATTCTTAGAGATACAGAGTACCAAGCTAGTATAGATTTGAATGTGGAGATTGGGAAGAATCATTTTGTGCTCCCCTTCCTTTCACTTTTCCTCCCTCCAAAGCTTTATGTAACTGATATTAGATTAAAAGAAAAAGCCAAAGCAGACTTGAAAAAGAAAAGAAATCACAGAACAGAAAGATGAGGGTTTTTTGGGGGGGAAACAGAAAGTGAGGGTGTGAAGTGGAAAGAACACCAGATTTGGAGCCAAATGACCTGGGTTCAAATTCTAGCTCTATTACTTACTACCTGTGTGTTCTTGGCCAAGTCACTCAACCTTTCGGGATTTCATGGGATGCTAGCTTCAAATTTTACTGTTTGTTTGATTCTGACCAAGTGCCTCAACTTCTCTCTGCCCTAGCTTTGTCCTCTATAATAAAGTTTCCTTATCTGAAAAATAGAAGGGTAGGACTAGGCGAGCTCTAAGGTCTCTTCTGGTTTTAAATTTATGATCCTCTGATCATGTTTATGACTCTGGTATCCCAGTACCCCATCCTGCCACCAACACACACACTCCGCTTAAACAAAGTGTTTGAAGTTCTAATTAGTGGCAGCTGGTAAAGCGACTTCCTTCTCAATCAACTCTTCCTTTGCGTGACCCAGTCCTCAAAGGTGGTGGACTGACCTCTTTTCCAATTTGCATAAAACTGACCACATCTTCAATGAAGTGTTTATACCTCTGGGTTTGGGCCAAAACATGATAAAGGGATGATAATAAAGCAGGATTGAGATGGAAAAAGTAGAGTCAGCAGGACTGACCACATCAGGAGAGCAGGGCCAAAGTCCATCACAATTTTGTAGTCTCTAGCCATCTGCAGTTAAAATAAGGACAGGCTACTCAGCAGGGCATGGACAGTAGTGGGGGTTTTCAAGTGCAACATTCTTCTCTGAGATGGTAAGATTTCTAGCATAAGCAATGTTCTCTGTCTATCTGTGCCAAGAACTGAGCATTGCTTTGTAAGTGAAGCAAATTATCTACTGTCTTGGCCTTCAGAGAGCATATTGTTAAGTAATATGAATCTTGAACCTTTATCCCTTACTCTGACTAAGCAGATCTGCTGTAACAGAAGTGTCTACCCTTTGACCCAAAGACATAGAATTTGGCATCTTAAGATCCATTAAACTCTCTCTCTCTCTCTCTCTCTCTCTCTCTCTCTCTCTCTCTCTCTGTCTCTGTCTCTGTCTCTCTCTCTCTCTGTCTCTCTGTCTCTCTGTCTCTGTCTCTCTTTTTCCTTCTCCTTTCCTTCTCTATCTCCCTCTTTCTGTCCCTCTCCACCTCATTTTCTCTCTCCCTCTGTCTCTCCTCCTTTATCTGTCTCCTACTTTTCCCCCTTCTCATTTTCTTTCTCCCTCTTACCCTCTGTCTGTCTCTGTCCTCCAATATGTCTTTGTTTATCTGTCTGTCTCTGCCTCTCTTTCCCTCCCTCCCCACCTCATTTTCTCTCTCCCTCTCTCTCTCCTCCTCCTCTCTCTCTGTCTGTCTCTCTCTCTCCTCCCTTCTCATTCTCTCGCTCCCTCCTCCTCTCTGTATCTCTGTCCTTCAATCTGTCTCTGTTTGCCTGTCTCTCTGTCTCTGTCTTCCTCTTTCCCTCCCTCCCCACCTCATTATCTCTCTCTCTCTCTGTCTCCCCTCCTCTCCCTATTTGTCTCTCTCTTTCCTTCCCCCTTCTTATTCTCTCTCTCCCCCTCTTCCTCTCTGTCTCTGTCCTTCAATCTGTCTCTGTTTCTGTCTTTCTCTCTCCTCTAAGCCCCTTTGCATGTGGTCCTAACAACTGAGTGCTCAACGGAGTTTTTTGTTTTTAGAGCCAAATCAGGTCACAGTAGTTAGCTCCCAGATTTATAAGCAGAGTAGGTGGCAGAATGAAGCTTTAAATACTTGATGCAAAATTATTATTACCCTTCTCTGCAGAGTTCTAAGCAGCAGGGACTTAACTGGTGTCTGTGGAACTCAGCTTTGGAGATGAACTGCATTGGGTCCTGGCTTCAGACTTCACTGTACACAGGCACTGTGAAGTCACTCAGTGTTGCTGACCCTCAGTTTCCCCATCTATAAAGTGGGGACAATAACATTAGCATTGCCTTGTTTACAAGGCTGCATTGAGGATGGCCGCATTACCTCTAGCATGGCACCTGACACTTCTCTGCCAGCTTTTACCAGCTGCCTGGCTATTAGTCCTATCCAGAAATATTCTTAAGGGGGCTGATCCTGGGGAATTGTAGAGGGAGTGAGGGAGAAAAAAACATAAGGAGAAAAAAAGGGAGAAAAAACAAAAGGATGAAAGAGAACAAAGCAAGTAAGATAAAGGTCTGCTGTGGGGAGCAGAAGATTTTCCAAGTGTAACTCTGTGGATGAACCTGACTAGTAGACATTTGGGCCATCTACTTAGGGGATCATATATCTTAAATATACATAGTTGTTTGTAGCAGTTGTCCCCCATTAGATGGTGAGCTCCTTGAGGAAAGAAAAGTCATTTCACCTATCTTTGTGTGACCAGTATGAAGGAAGTACTTCATCAATCCTTGATTGACTGACTGACTATGACTGACCAGGACTGGGTGTTATTTATGGTGCCTTTTAGCACCAATGTTCTGGAAAACTATCAATATAAACTGAAAGATTATCTATGTCTTGGAGTGGCAGGAGGAGTTTTTCAGAACTTCTTTATTAACTAGGTAAAAGGCACAGCTCCTCTCCAGCTCAGGAGGATGCCGTAAATATCCACAGGTTAGAAATAGGGTTGTTTTCTTGTTCAAGAGCTCTCCTTGGCCTTGCAGCCTGGTATAATGAAAAGAATGCTGGACTTGGGATCAGCAGAGAGGTGAGTTTGAAGGCAGACTTTGACCCATACTAGTGTGTGAGCACAAGTGAGTTCTCTGAGTCTCAAATTGCTCATCTGTAGAACAGGGATAATAAGAGCTGAAGTACATAGGCCAATCAAAGGCTCAAAAGAGGATTATGCACAAAAAACATTTCACAAATCTCTAAGGTGCTATAATGCCAGTTATAATCATTGTTATGGAGATTGACCCCAAAGGATAGAACTAGAGGCAGTGGGTAGAAGTTGAAGACAAACTTATGCTTGTTATAGGAAAAAAAAATTGAAGCAATACAAAAGTAAAATATGTTAACTTAGGAGTTAATCATCATTTCATATATTAATATTTATTCATAATAATATTTTCATATGCTCTTTAATATTTGAAAAATGCTTTCCAAGGCTTATCTCATTTTAAACAACAACCCTGAGAGGTAGCGGTTGTTATTATCCCTATTTTACAGATAAAGAAACTGAGGCAGACAGCAGTTAAGTGACTTACCCAGGGTCACACAGTAATAAGTATCTGAGGCTGATTTGAACTTGGGTGTTCCTGACTTCAGTTCCAACACTACAGGGTGTTCCTAAAGTCTGGACATGTAGGAAATGTGGAGTTATTGCATCGAGTTCACATGAATCTTGCAAAGCGCATCAACCTTTGCATCACAAATAAAGGAAATCATATTGAAGATGTTATTTCTTAATAGTCTAATTAAATAAAATGTTGTTGAAAATTTCATTCATTTCATTTCTTGAAAATATGCATTTTTGCCTATGTGTCCGGACTTTAGGAATACCCTGTATTTTCACTATATCACCTAGCTTTCTACTAATAACAATATGACATAATAAATAAAAATATTAATAAGCATGGCATAGTAGAGAGATGGCCTCAAAGTCAGGAACATCTAGGTCCAAGACCCAGTTCTGACACACACTAGTTATGTATCTCTGAGCGAATCACTTACAGTTTTCCACGCTTCCTACTTACCACAAGTCACTACCACTTATAGCCGTCTAACACTGTAAATTGGAGAGAAAGTAACAAAGTTCACCACACCAATGAAATCACAGATCCAATCTGTAGTCCCACACCAAAATAATTCATCATAGCTCACAAAACCATCTTCCATAATTATACAAACGCAATATTGACCCATAAGAATTTTAAGAAAAACATTTTAATAGATGTCACCATATTGGACACTCACAATCTCCAAGTAATATGGAATGAAAAGCTTCCAAAATATAGAGACTTGGAAAGAGAAATCAAAATTATGTGATAGGAGGAAGAGGGATCTATTATTTCTGTTATCCTGCTGGCTACTGGAATTATTCCAAAGAACCTAAGAAGATGAGCTATTCAATGGGCCTGAAGATGAGCTTACATTCCCAATATTGTATGCAATTACAAAATCATTAATTTTACTCCACTTGTACAACAATCCATAGAATATTAAACATAAAAGAACAATGGCAGGACAGCAACTGTCTGAATTCCATTGAAAATGATTAGAATGAAATAATAGTGACGACATTAATAATCATGATGATGCTGATAGCTAGCATTTATTCAGCCCTTTAAAGTTTACAAAGTATTTGACTTATGTCATTTGCTGCCTGTATCAATATCAGTAGCAGCCTCCATTTTCACCACAGCGGTTTAAGGAGTGCTACCAATGAGAAACTCTGTTTCCTAGTTTTGCAAAAATTTAGGTTTTTCCCAGAAATTGACAAGGGAGTGAAATATGCCCAGGAGCTAGAGAAAGGTGTATGCTCAGTGAGGAGGTCAAAGGTGGCCTGTGCTACCTGGGCTTAGCAGTTTGAAGACCTATTCCCAGGGATTCTCTCACTTTTCAGAATTCACCCGCCAGTTTACCCTGACCTGACAGAATGGAAGAATGTTAGCGCTGGAAGGAACTTGACAGATCATATATGTATATGTATTTATACACATAAAATATACGTTGATTAAGATGGCTAGCTCACTACCTCCCGCAGGAGCCCATTCATACTCTTTGAGTACAGAATTAATCCCTAAGCTGTTTTTTCCCAATATCAAGTTAAAATCTCTCTCTAACATCTATCTACTCATTGATTCTTTTAGTTCTCTCCTCTGGTACCATGTAAAAAGCAAGTCCAATCCCCCTTCTAAAGATGGTTATCATTAATAAACAGTTGTTGAGTTGGATTCTGTTGAATTTGAAGACGGGGATCAAGTCCCTTTTAAGTATTTTATTCTCCAGTCTAGATATTCCCAAGTTTTCCAATCAATTGTCCTTTGGCAGAGGTATCAAAGATCCTTTATATTCTGGTCACTTTTCTCAGGATATACTGTAGTTTGTCAATGTTTTTAATAAAATGTGGTGCCCAGAACAAAACACATTACTTTAGATCTCTGGATACTATACTTTTAATAATACGAACTAAGATCCCATTAACTTTTTTGATCTCCACATCAAAAAAAATGATTCATAAGAATTGCATCCACTAAAATTCAAATGCTTTTTTCATCTGGCCTTTTGTCTACCCAATTTTATCCTATCCTCTTATACATTTGATTTATTGAATCCAAGTACAGGATTTCCATTTATCCTTATTCAATTTCATATTATTAGATTCTTCTCCCTGTTTCAGATATTGAGACAGTTGGAGGTTCCAATTTAATTTTGTTTTTCATTTTAAAATTTAGAAGGGCTAAAATTTGGATAGCCCAGGTTTCTATAAAAAAAAAAAAAGCTTTTCAAGCGAGTCTGAAATAATGTCTTCTTTTTGTTTCAAGAAGTTAAATTGTAGAAAGCAGAGGCATTCCACTGACCCGGGCTTGATTCTTAATTCTCACTCTTATTAGCTCTGGGATTTGAGTTTCTAGTCCATTGGTTTCACCTGAAGACTTCTACTAGTGATCCTTATAAGCTGTGAGGCCCCAAAGCCTGAGTGCAAGTTGGAGAAGCCATAGTACAAACTACTTTTCCAGCTAATCCACACATGAGGTGATCAGCTCAGGTAAAATGAACAATTCATTAAATAATTGGACCCTATTATATGGAGGACTGGCTCCTAGTCCTTCTTCACTGGCATACAGATAAAAAAGGATGCATGAAAGATTCTTGACTCTTGAAGGAATTGAAGTGTCTTTGCTTTCAAGTCAATGAGACAACAGTGGTCAAAGAATCAGAAGATTTGGGTTCTAGTAAAAGCTCTAACACTTAGTACTTGGTTGACTATGTGCAAGTTTTTTTTTTTTAGCTTTTTAAGTCTCAGTTTACTAATCTATAAAATGGAGGTGATCACCATCAGTCTCGTGAAGGCCGTTGTGAGGAAAGTCCTTTCCAAACCTGTGTGTATGTGTGCGCGCGCGCATATATACATACACACACATACATATAAATATGTGTTCATCTAAGAAGTTTGCTGGTGTCATTAAGATGTCCCATGCAGGTCCAACTAGAACTATTTCCTGTTGTTAGTGAAGTTTTCCAAATGATACCAGTCACAGAGTACATTGTATTAATTGCATCAAGTGTCAGGGCTCTAAAAAACTTTTCCCAGTGAATGGAGATGTGGATAAAAAAAATGCGTATTACTCAGGATATCAAATATACCTAGATAAATAGTCCATGAAACTTATCTCTATTTCTGTTTGTCTCTGTCTTTCTTCCACACACACACACACACACACACACACACACACACACATAATGTCCAAAAATCTTAATGCAGTTTTAAACTTAAGTTTAAAATTGCACTAAGACTTTTGGGACACATTGTAAATGTACATTTGGAGACAGAGGTATATTGAGACACATGTGGATAGATGCTACAAATAGATAATGAGCTGAGTCCAGAACTGCGTGGAAAGAAGACATCAAGACATCAGATTGCCTCACTGGTAGGAAATTGGACAATGACATCAGTGATCCTAAGCTGCTTGCTATTTCAAAGGCCAATTTCTTTAGTAATGACAATAACTCTCTCCATACCACTTTAACATTTCCAAAGTACCATTTACTGTTTTGTTTTAGCCTCTCAACAGCCCTGTGAGTTAAGTACTATGAGTATTCTGATCCCTGTTTTCCATTAGGAGAAGCAAAGCTCAGAGAGGTTGAACAACTTACTTGTGTCCACACAGTTAACAAATAATCAGAGACAGGATTTGAACTCAACTTATCATGACTTCACAAGTCCAACACCTCATCCTCACCCATACTATATGTCTAGGAACCCAACACTGTTCTATGGAGAATCAAAATTTTAGGTGACCCAATAGACATTGGAATGCTGAATGGTGTGATTAATTAAGCTGTTGCATAGTAGTGACATTGAGTTCTCAACAAGAAATAACATGAACGATATCCCCTTTAACCTTGGTAATGTCTATCACTACAACAAATCCAATTAATTTGGAGTTACATAATTCAAGATAAGAAAATAATGAATTTGTGCTGGTTGGGTGCACTGCAAATTTATTGTCTCTGACTTCAAGTGGGTCCTCACCTCTGTATGGAAAACTTTTATTCCTCTTAAAAATTTTTAAAAATTATTATATCCCTCACAAGGGCCTTCCCAAAGCTCTTAATTTCTCTAGCTCCCAACTTTACCTCTCACTCCTTCTTCATTCTCAAAAGATAACCTCACCTCCTGCTTTATACTGAGAACACTAAGACCATCCCTTAATGCTGTTCCTTCATTCTTCTTAATCTCTCCATGTCCTCACCCATCTCTCTCTACTTCTCTCTAGTCTTAGAGGATGAATTGACCCTACTTACCACAGCCTAGGACATCAGTTCCGTCCCCTTCTGTCTTCATTATAATCTTGCTTTTCATCTTGTTTCATGATGATTTTCTTCACTCTTTTCTCTATTGTATCCTTCACTTAAGCGGAAAAAAATGCCCAATCTCCCCAATCCTAAAACGTCCTTCCCTTGACCCTAACTTCCTCTTAGACTATCATTTTTCACTTTCCTTTTACTGCCAAACATCTAGAAAAAAATGGTTTATATTCAGTGCCTCCACTTCTTCACCGCTCACTCATTTCTCATCTCTTTGTAATGTAACTTCAATTCTTACTAATTTACTGAAACGTCTCTCCCTCCAAGCTCTACTTGTTAGTTATTTTTCTGATTTCATCTTCCTTAACCTCTCTTCCACACTCAATATTGCAAATTACCCTTTCCATCCTGATTCCCTCTTCTTGTCCTGGCATTGCCCTTTCACTGTTTTGATCACTTTCCTACTAGGTCCTTTGCTGGCTCTTCATTCTCTTTCGGACCCTTTATAAGTATGTTGCTCTCAAGTTTTGTCCTTAACTTTCTTTTGTCTTCTTTTTAAACTGACTTTCTTGGTGAGTGACCTTCACCTCCAACTCAGTTTGCTTAAATGAGTTCTTTTCTTTAAGGTCCCCTTCAGGTGCCAGCTCTTCCACGAATCTTCCCTTAATACCTTGAGTGCCAAAGATATCTCCCTTTTCAATTTTCTTGTGGTAGTTTCCTTCAACATTTCCACATTTATCTCATTCTCACTTGTATCATAATTAGCTTTGTTGTAGTAGTAGTAGTAGTAGTAGCAGCAGCAGCAGCAGCAGCAATGTAAAGGGATGTATCCATGACAAAAAAGTCTATGCCCTTACAATGTTTGGGGCCAAAGCCACCACTTTGTTTTGTTGGGGTTAATTCTCTGAGCTATATTTCTCAAAAAGCTATGTGTTGTAGGCTACTACAACTGGTGACATTGCCCAGCACGCACTCTGATTGTGTAGGCATGTTCCCAGAATGGACAATTTCAAGGAAGCTAAGAGAGTTTGCAGAAATGGTGGGGTTGCAGGGATAATAGCCAAGAAGCACAGTTGAAGAGAAGGGACCAAAAGAGATGGAAACAAATGGCATCATTGTCTATATCAAGCTAAGGGGAAAGCTTCAGGCTGACTGAGATTAGCTGGTGTGGCCTATGATGGTAGAAGTGTGAAAAGAGAGGCAGGTGGGGGGATGTAATCCCAAACTCTTACAGACTTGGGAGAGCTGAATGCTAAATTTTCAGTAGGAGCATTTATACGTCAGTGTTTGATAAATACTATAAACGAGAACTTGATTTATTGTTTTGTTGATTATTTAGACTTAAGAAAGTGATGAAAAAATGTTAATAATGTGCAGGGTGTTCCTGCAGTCTGGACACATAGGCAAAAATGCATATTTTCAAGAAATGAAATGAATGAAATTTTAACAGCATTTATTTAATCAGAATATTAAGAAATAACATCTTCAATATGATTTCCATCATTTGTGATGCAAAGGTTGATTCACTTTGCAAGTTTCACATGAACTCAATGCAATAACTTCACATTGCCATCAATTTTAGCACATTCACTCTTTATGCTTTCCATCAAGTGTGTTGCATCTGTGATTTTCATTTAGTATGCCCTGGAAAAAGAAGTCAAGGGGACTAAGGCTTGTTAATATTCCAAATATTTCAGAATATGCATTTTTTGCCTATATGTCCAGACTTTAGGGACACCCTGTAGATTAAACCTACAAGTATGCTGAGCACACCTTATTTTTTCTTGGAGAGCTGGTTGTCAAACATTTATCAGCATGCCACTGTTAGATTGCACGCCCCTAGCTCAGACATTTTAAAAGTCTAATTCCCAACAGATTAATTCTAGCTTCTGTGCTGACACTAAAAGAGAAGGACTAAACTGAGATACCTAGAGATGCCAATCTCTAATTCCCAACCAGGAATGTCCTGATTGTCCTTCTCCAGCTTTGTTGAGGAAACAGAGGAATTAAATGGAGATTATTTATTGCCCAATTCAGTTTCTTGTTATTTACCTTGTGTTCTTTTTTAATTAAATGTCTTTTGATTTCATGAATCATCTGCCATGGGCTGACACAGTCATGGGTGGGGGCTTTAATTTGTATAGATGTAGATGCCAGCCACAGTAAACACATTGAACCTAGGAAAGTAATGGTGGTAGTGGTGGTTGGGGTTCCACAGCTATGTGGCAGCTTAAGGGGAGGCATTCTACAACAATAATAACTTATACACAAATGTGCACACATATCACTTTAAAGTTTACAGAGCACTTATGTGTATTTTCCAATTTTAAAGTCATATGTATGTGTGTTTGTGTGTAAGTTACTGTTGTTGTAGCCTGAACACTGCAATAGTATCCTTAAAATATTAAAAGAGCCAGAGGAAGATTTCTAGATTATTGGATGGATGGATCCTCTGGGAAGGATTTGTGGGAGAACAAGGGTGGGAAGAGGTAGCAAAGTTGCTGCTTATAGTAATGGAAGATATTTCCTCATGGGTGAACTCACAAACCCACATGTAAGATGCTGTGGTATGAAGCACATGTAAGGATTACTCTACTCTTCTGAGAGTTAAGAGCACTGCAGTATAAAACAATGGAGAAAATATTCTGTAAAAAGAAAGATACTGTTCAGGCTCTGATTTTTTCCCCTTTTATTTGCAATATTATGATGAGCATCACTCTGTCTTTTGGTAACCAATACAAACCACATTGGTAGCACAGTGGATAGGGTGCCAGGGCCTGGAGTCAGGAAGACCTGAGTTCAAATCTGGCCTCAGACACTTACTAGCTGTATGACCTTGGGCAAGTCAGTTAACCCTGTTTGCCTCAGTTTCCTCATTTGTAAAATAAATTGGAGAAGGAAAGGAAAAACCACTCCAGTAGCTTTGCCAAGAAAACTTTAAATGAGGTCACAGAGACTGAAAGGACTGAACAATGCAATCCATATCCTGGGCAGAAAATCTTATCTGCTCCCTACTAATTCTTTGAGCCTGTTCAGGCCCATTTCATGGTAATGTTGATCTTTAAATTTCCTTGGTTATTGAGTAACTTATTTTACATAATAGGAGTCAGTGTCTTTTAAGGCTTTCTACAAAACAAGAAAACTGTTCTAATGAACCCTGTGGACCTTGTACTCTGTTTCTGGGTCATTATATATTTGAATATGCAAGATGGCTATCTTATCTTTGTCCTGTGATGAAGAAAAACTATAGGTACATGTGTGTTGCCATAATTATAGGCCAAGGCATTGCTTTTAGTAAAATAATGGCTTTTGTCTGGAATGGATAGGAGAAGGTTAGATAGAGAGGGTGAGTTTTAAGGGTGATCTGGAGGATTATGAAATTGTGAAGAAGATTGGCATTTGGAAGGGAAAATTTCAGATCATAAAAGAATGGGATGACTTGGTGTGGATATGCAGAAGAGCTTGAGCTGAAGGGGAATTATTCAAGGTAAAGGAGGACTCTGTCATGACTCACTCTAGTTTTCTATATTTTCGTTGTTGTTCAGTCATTTTCAGTCATGTCTGACTTAGCGACCCCATTTGGGTTTTCTTGGCAAAGATACTGGAATGATTTGCCATTTCTTTCTCCAACTCATTTGACAGATGAGGAAACTGAGGCAAATGGAGTTACATGACTTGCCCAGAGTCACACAGCTAATCTGTGTCTAAAGCCAGATTTGAACTCAGCAAGATGAGTCTTTCTAACTCCAGGCCCAGAGCCTATCCACTGCACCTTATTCCTGATCCCCTTGCTAAGGATCCATCCCCTGTCCCTTTAACTAAAACTCAAGCCTTTATGTATAGAAAGACAAATGGAAAAGGATAGATACATGACATAAACTTACCCAAAACACCCACCTAGGTAAGTCTGATTAGACAATTCTAATGCTTCTCTAAGTACCACTGGGCTTTACTATCTTTCCTGCCTATGAATTGTGCTATCTATTTTGCTTCCCCTAGTTTGAACATGAGCACCTTGAGATTAATGATCGCCTTACTTTTCTAATTGTATATTCGGTGTTTAACATAGCACATTCCTCATGGTAAGCCTTTAATAAATGCTTTGTCATTCATTCACTCCTCATGTCTGCCATTTAACCTGATCCCATGGCCCATGACCACAGGCCATATGCTAACCAAGGTCCTAGAGTCAGCTCTGTATGCTACTGATCACAGTAGCTACACTGATGTCTTTACTCTCACCCTTGGGACTGAAGAAAACTCATGAGTACCACTAGGTGCCACTGGAGCACCTGAGGCCATGGCAATAGCACTCATCCAGTCCCTGCCCTGATAGGAGTGGTGCTGTAATATTTGTGGGTGGAAGTGGGAGCAAGGTTAAAGACCTGAGAGAGGAAATCAGAAGCCACACCAAGCAAATCAAAGTTTCTTATGAATACAAAATGTGACTAGGAAAATGGGAAGAGAATCTGAAGCAGAAGCCTAAAGGCAAGTAAGTTACCTTAGAGTCACAGATGACACACCATAGAATGGAGCAGTGTCAGTGAAACGATAGTTTGTCTTATGCCACTTTCTGGCTCAAGATTATGTTACTGTATTGTGGCAGGATGCTAGCCATCCCAAGTGCTTGCTCCACTGTCTCAGCATTGCCATGGATCCAATGACCATTCTTGCCCCCAACGATGCCTACACAGAACTCAATACACTGGCTTAGAGGGGCAAATACTTTACAGAATTTCGTTATTGGATCAGGCATTAGAGGTCAGCTAGTTCTAACTTGAAGCAGAGTCTTTTCTGCCAGGTTGGGACATGGTAGAAGGCCTCAACCTACTTCAGGTTATAGATATTTCATTGTTTTCTCTTTGGCCCTTAATCCTATTAGTCAAAGAAGTACTTGAGGGGGCCCCATTGACTCTATGAATTTGGATTTCTTGGATTCTGTATTACTCTTACCCATTCACAGTTGTGGTGGCTCAAGCATTTGGTAGTTTTACGGAAAGGTCAAGGTGGGCCCATTAGAACTAGGATCGGTAAAATGGAGAGTAGATGTGAAAGAATAAAGAACAATCCTAGACAGTGAGCCATGTAAAGTACCTGAATGATAGGGAAGCCTGTCTACCAGTTTTTGAAGTCTATTGGTATAGAAATTATAGGAAGGTAGACCTGTTCCTCTATATACCTAAGGGTTTCCTGTAGTTGCAATAATGGTCAATTTCCCACTTGTATATAATTGTTCTTGCTCATAAAGTGTGTTACAAGTCTTCATAAATAGCTTCTAATTTTTCAGGTATTCCGTGACCATTGGAACAGTGTATATGGGGTGAGAGAAGGAAAAACCATAAAGAGGAAGCCAGAGTTCATGCAACAGGGCCTACTTTGGGTGTATCAGTGGGTTGAATTATAACAGAACTCTACCCTAGGCAGTAAATTGACTTAGTCATTTTCATGGTGAGTGGTATATTTTAGCAACACTGTTCAAAGTTCTGGTTCATGCACTCTAGATGCCCTTTTGGACAAAGGGTGAATCTATCAACACGGACTGTGGAGTAGAAAATATAAGAGCCTTGAAGTAAGTGGCTATTCTATTTCATACTCTGACGGAGAAAAGGAAGAACAGGCATGGTCACATATGAAACCTAGATTTGGCAAGAACAGATTTCAAAGAATTCAGAGAGATAATAGGGAGGCCTAAAATTCTATGGAGGTTTACATCCCAAGTGGCTATAGGAAGCTCTTAAAAATAATACTCAGAATACACAAAGAGAAAACATTCCAATGAGGAGAAGTTATCTATGGAGACTAATGTGGATATAGAGGTAACTCATCGGCCAACTTAGGTTTAACAGAAGACAGGTACAGAAGATACAAGCAAGAATAGGTAATGGAGAATGAATACTAAAGTGTGGCATAATTCAATAAAAAAGAATTCAAATAACATTAAAGCTTAGAATGAGTAAAACCTGCCGTATTCTGAGGACAAAAACCATGAGTTTGTTTAGGCCTATAGGGGAAGAGGCAACTTGGTGTAGTCAGTAGAAGACTGGGCTTTGTAGTCAGGAAGATCTGCATTCAAATCCTACCTTTGACACTAACATTTTGACCCTTTTCACTGGGAAGACTTGTCATCTTCAAGCAAAGGCTAGATGGTCACTTATTGGACGTATGCAGAGGGAATTATTGTTTAGGTATGGGTTGGATGGATGAAGTGGCTATGAGGTTCCCTCCAGTTTGATGATCTACATGGCCCTGGAAATGCTATTGAGTTATAACTGGGTCACTGCGATTTGTAGTGCAAAGCCAGGGGAGCACCATATGTACCACATCACATTTGCAGCTACTTCTCAACACCACAGTTGTCACTCAAAAGTAGCCATAGACAATACGTAAAAGTATGTTAACAACAACAACATTCTGAGCCTTGCAAAAACAGTCTGAAAGCTGTCTTTGACCAGGGGGTCATTTGTGGATCCTTACACTAGAAATAGGTAGGAAGGGGTAGGATTTGAGCTAGGGCTTGAAGGAAACCAGAGAAGATAGGTGGTGGTGAGGAAGAAGGACATTCCAGCAATGGCGGACAGCCCAAGAAAAAGACGCAGGGTCAGAGAATGAGAGTGTAAGGTCTGAAGAAACAAGAGAAGGACAATGTTATCGGATTATAGGGAACATGGAAGGAAGTAAAGTGTAAAAGACTGGAAAGGAAGGAAGGGGAGATTTTATGAAGGGCTTTAAAAGTCAAATTGAGGCTTTTATATTTGATCCCAGAGGTAATAGGCTTACATCTGTGCTGAACGTCTGAAAACATGTGGTAGAAACAGGAAACTCAAGAGGTGTAAATTATTTATAGCACCTGTCCTAAGTACAGGTATCTGTATTCCTTTGTTGTGGAAGTTTTGGCCTCTTGAGAGAAAGAGAAAGACAGACAGAGCTAAAAAGAGAGAACAAGGTAGAGACAGAGGAAAGAAAAAGAAAGATTTTATTGGTTTCTGACATATAGCTAATGCCTCAAAAGACCTCATTACTTAGACCTATTATTGCTATTAAAATTTGTCTATAAACAGTCTCTTGAGACAATGCTAAATGCTAGCTACTATAATGTGATATAATGTAAAGAATTCTGGACTTGGAGTCAAGAGCCCTGAGTTGGAGTCACAGTTTGATTAATAATTAGCACTGTGATGATCATAGGCAGCTCAGAATGTATCTGAGTCTCAATTTTCTTATCTGTAAAATGTATGTGTGGGGGAGGGGGAAAGGGGACAAATACATCCACCACCTATCTGTTGCTAGAAAACACTTTGGAATCATAAAGTACTATAGGAATATGAGCTGCTGTCATTATGACCAGCATTTTAAAGGAAACAAGCAACCAGATGAGAAACTCTCATTGAGTTGTCCACTCTCAGCATGACTAAGGCTCTGAACCCATGCCAGGAAAGTGATTAGATTCAGTTTGTCCACGAGAGTGGCAGACTTTTTTTTTTTCTCCCTCATGAAGCACTTGTGTCTAAACCACAATTTAAAAAGAAATAAAAAGCAAGTCCTGTGCTCATCCATTTCCCAGGAGGGGCAATTGAGGGATGTGCCAAGACACTATTTACTTCTGATTCTACTTCATGAGGAAGTTGTTCACTTTGCCAGAGAAACCGTGTGATGCCCCCAGGTACTGGGCACAGACATGCTGGTCTCTGCCCTAACAGCTGGCACAAGGGCATGAAGATAGAAGATTATTGGAATAGCTGAGTATAAGATGATATCATCACTGAAGCAACATCTTTCACCCTAGAGATGACTATCCCATTTTCACACACAACTATATGTTCATTATTTAGATGAGTGTCAATCTTTCATTCATGGGAAGGTAAAGCTATGTGTGCTGTCCTGAGGTACCTAGTTAGAGAAATTCCTTATAAAATCTATGTAAGATTAAAAAAAACTCTGGAGGCACTTGCTAACCATTTTGCGGATTGTGACTCATTGCTCTCTATATTTTGGCCACATTCCAGGTGTACATGGTGTGAGTAGAGATTACACGAAATATGAAAGTGCTCAGTGTTTGACTACCCTGATTTCTTGACGTGCATGTGCTCTCCTTTGGATGGGATTTACCTTGCCCCAAATTTTTCATGAGAGTGTCATAGACACAACATGGTAATGGTTTGAGTGCTATGGGCGCCATGTGATCTCCATCGAAGTCCACTGATTTCTCTAAAGTATAAGAGAGGAGCCCAGCCTCAATTTTATGGTTGGTGATGAAGATGAGGAAAGGTGAAGACACCTCTGACATGCCTTGGGCAAATCATGACATTGACCCTAAACTTCTAGAATGCAGCCAATGCACCTAAAATGGTTCACAGTCCTGTTCAGCAGTTCCCCTAAGGGTATCTCCATGTTTTCAGGTCAGTTTTTCTGACTCTAGGTAGCTTCAGTACCGGAAATAGCAAAGGGATCATAAGATTCAAAAAATAATTACAAAAGAACAGAGGGGCTGCTTCATGTTTATTAATGTTAATAGTGATAATAATTACATATTGAGAGGCAATGTTGCATGGTGGATGGAGAGTTAGCTGTAGAGTCAGGAAGATATGGGTTCAGGTCCTGTCTCTGACACCGTTTGTGAGGGGACCCTGACTAAACCCTGTTAGAGTCCCAGACAATGATCTAAGACTGTAAGGAAAAATGCAGGTGTGAATCTTTATTGTAGAGTCTCCTTGTTGAAAGTACCCTATAACTATGAAATCATAGGTCCAGTCTAAAAATAAATGACTGGTATGTACAACTACACACAACACTAACCACTAACCTAGTCCAGGGCCTCACCGTGTTATGCCACAACAGATCAGCCAGGGAAGGTACAGTACCTACAGCAGCGATAACCTTTCTCAAGAAAGTATAGTCCCTCCTCAAATAGAGGGGTGTGTGTGTGTGTGTGTGTGTGTGTGTGTGTGTGTGTGTGTGTGATAGTGGTGGTGTTTTGATAGCACTCTCAGGATTCAGTGAGTTGTTTCTTCCCTGTCTTCCTTTACTTCTGATTCACACAGGGTGATAGCAGATGTCCTAGAAGGAGGAAGACTGGCAGCATTTGCTGAGTTGTTCAGATGCTTAGATTGTGGCCAGCAGCACATTGAGTCAGCTTGGACATCTTTGCTGTAAATTGGCCATGGAGACCATTTCAGCTCCTTCCCATCATCACCACCACCACCGTTATTAATGCTGTGAAACAGTAACCTCGCTTAAAAATAACACCACTAAGGACCTGAAAGATTGTCAAGCAGAAGAGAAAGTCACAGTGTTGAGCTCTGAACCAAGGCCTCCTTGCTGGGGACAACAGCAGCACCAGCTTCTCTGTATAAGCAGTCGGGTTGCATTAGCCAGACACCACTTCAGGAAAGTAGCCGAATTTCCCAAGAGAAGAACTGTGAAAAGCTAGTGGGTGGATAGTCTATCTTTCATTTGAGAAGATGAAAGTCAGCCTGGCAAATGAAAGCAAGAACATTCTCAGTCCTGAGTCTGACAGTGCTGGATTTGTTCACCAGCTATGAAAGGATGTATTATCACAGGGAGGCTTGTATTATGGAAGGAGAGGCAGCAATGAGTATTGAGCATCCGACTGGGATGCAAGAGAGGTGCATCTCTAACTGCACAATTGATTCATGATCTAGGCCCGAGTGAATTCAGTTTTCAGTCTCTTTCTCCACTTTAGAAAAGTCTTTGCTTGGAGGTAGCATTGGTAAAATCACTCAAACCCTAGGAAAGAGCTATAATTGGTAATAGTAAATACCATCACTGGGGGTGGCTAGATGGTGCAGTGGATAGAGTGCCGGGGCTGGAGTCAGGACCACTGAGCCAACTAGCTGCCTCCAGAGGGTCACAGAGTAAGTACAGTATAAATATTAGCTATTATTGTTATTAATACTCCCAACTTCCAGAGCATTAGGAATTTCTGCCTGCTTTTATAAATTACTAGAGGGGAAAATGTATGAAAATCTGGCAGAATAAGGACAGAGGCTCAAACACAGTTTTTCTCAGCTCTGCTGCCCTTTGTTCCCTTACCCTTTGGCATAGAGAATGTCCCAATAGGTTCTTGACCTGCTTTGTTTCCATTGGTATCCTTAGACTCATGCCAGGTACTTCATTTCTAACTTACCAACCTGCTGATAATTTTAACTTGATGTGTTTGTCCTTAATTTCCTGCTTTCAAATTTATTACGTAGGGATCTTACACACGTGTGAAGGTTCCTATCAGCCACTTGGCCAATGACCATATCTCAGTAAATGTGTATTGTGGTCCCCATAGCTGCATGATTTTAAAAGCACTTTTGGAGAAATTATCTCCTAGCATAATAGAGCCCAGCTATAATGGTGCTGGGGGAGTGAGGTAAACAAAACACCCATGTTGCATGGCTTTTTGCTGTTATGAGAAGTTGCTGAGATGCAACTGAAGATACTTGACTTCTAGTGAGGACATGAGGCAGCTAGGTGGCTCAGTGGATAGAGTGTTTGGTCTGGAATCAGAGCTGAGTTCAGATCCGGCCTCAGACACTTACTAGCTGTATGACCCTGAGTAAGTCACTTACCCTCTGTTTGCCTTAATCCACCAAAGAAGGAAATGGCAAATCAGTCCAGTGTCTTTGCCAAAAAAAACCTGATGGACAGTATTGGTGTGCTATGGTCCACAGGGTCATGAAGAGTCAGACATGACTGAACAACCGTAAGTGAGGATGTGATTCTGTCTTCAGTATAAGAAACTTTGCATTGCAAAGGAATTTTACTTCTCATTCATTTATTTCTTCAGCAAGCATTTATTAGGTGCCTACTACACCCGTACATAAATACCAAATATATTCTTTGAGCTATGCTTCATTCCATTCTTTTACCAGTACTTAGAGGCTAACTCCTATCACGATAGATTTGAATTACATTTAAATTGGGAAAAATAAAGAAAGGACAATGAATAATATTCCTTTTATAATTTAACTTGCTGTAAAGATATGTTTTATACTTTTGGAGCAAGGAGGGGAACCAGACCTCTGATTTAATTGGTCTAGGGCAGGGGTGGGGAACCTGCTGCACTTGAGGACCTAGAGGGCCTCATGTGGCCTCAAGGCCACAGATTACCCACCCCTGGTATAGTGCATGTGATAAAACACCTTCATCCAAAGCTTTTTAACTTATGGTCTTACAGAGGCACTCTGGGCATTGAGAGGTTAAGTCCCTTACCCGGGGTTACAGAGCCAGTAGGTGTCTGAGCCAGGATTTTAATCCAAATCTTCCTGACTCTGGTATCAGGTTTTTTTTCTCCATTCTACTTTGCTGTTTCTTGTGTTTCTTTATTTCTAAAAATCATACCCCTAGGAAATAGGTCCTAACAATATCACTAAGATTTACACAAAAGTGGTGCTCTTCTGACTTCTGGCTGATAATCAGATCCTCTCAGCTACTTATTAGAGCAGGGTGAGAGAACAGCTTTCTTTGAAAACAAGAGATCTCAGACCTAAAAAAGATGGCTATCTTTTTGAGACATTCCACTCCTTCATTGTTCTTCAGTCATTTTCAGTTGTGTCCCTCTCTTCATGATCCCATCTGGGGTTTTCTTGGCAGAGATACTGGAATGCTCTGCCATTTCCCTCTCCAGCTCATTTTACAGATGAGGACACCGAGGCAAACAGGGTTAAGTGACTTGCCCAGGGTCACACAGCTAGTAAGTGTCTGAGGCCAGATTTGAACTCATGAAAATGAGTCTTCCTGACTCTAGGCATGGTACTCTATCTACTGTGCCACCCAGCTGCTCCTCTACTACTTTGGGCATTACAATAAACTACCTAGTGCACATCTTTTGGGACCACCACATGACATAATCAGGGACTTCCTGAGTTGTCATATTCTGTGTAGACCTCTAATCCTTTACAAAATGGCAATGTGTTACTTGTCACGTTTTGCATCACAAAGAATAACAGCATTTGCAGGAGATTTCTCTGAAGTGTCTTGTCTTATTGGAGGTATCTTGGTTTATCTAAATTAATCTTTGTTTTAATCTAGATTAATCTTCGGCTATAACTTTCAGCTATGGCTGATTTGAGGCACTGAATGAATTCCTTTTAGAGAAAGAAAAGATTCTTAGACTGGCTCATGAAGGTTCTAGGATTAGCCTTCCCAGGCTAGGTCAAAAATGAATGAATGAATGAATGAACGCATAAATGAAAAGATAAATTAAGTGCTTATTAGGTGCCAGGTATGGTGCTAGATGCTAGAAACACAAATACAAGCAAACAAGGGGGTCTCTGCCCTCAAAGAGGGACTACACAGAAAGAGGAGTGGTGACCAGGGAAGACAGTTTTTAAGTGAGAACTCAGGGTGAATGGTCAGGGGCACCTAGGTAGCACAGTGTATAGAACATTGAGCTTGGAATCAGCAAGACTCATCTTCATGAGTTCAAATCTGGCTTCAGACACCAATTAGCTGTGTGACTCTGGGCAAGTCATGTAACCCTGTTTGCCTCAGTTTCCTCATCTGTAAGTGAGTTGGAAAAGGAAATGACAAATCATTCTAGTATCTCTGCCGAGAAAACCCCAACTAGGGTCATGGAGATTCAGATACAACTGAAAAATGACCGACCAACAGAGTGAATGGTGATTAGAGTCTTGGGAAAGTTGACTGACAAGTCCTTAATAGGAATAGCAGTATTTATTTGATTTTTGTTCTCAGAACTAGACCTGGATTATCAAGCAACTACCAAGTTACATTAATTCATGGTGTTGACTTAACCTAACTCCTAAAGGTAATACATACTCAGTTGTATGCATACTTACTGGTGTAGGAAGATTCCTGTGAGGAAAATCCCTCTACCAGTATAGATCATTAATGGTTCTGTAGTTTATAGTGTTAGATAGTTGCTTAGGGCCATGAAAGGATAAGTTACTTGTTCTGGGTTACAAAGCCAGTATGTGTTGGAGTCAGTAATCGAACCCAGGTCATTCTGTTTTCAAGGCCAGCCCCTCTATCCACTATACCACAAAGTTCATTAGACTTCCTATTGTTGTTGGTGGTGGTAGGTTTTTTGTTTTGTTGTGGTGGTTGTGTTTTTGGCCTGCCAAGAAGAAGAGTAGAGAGAAATAGCAACTGAGGTCTGCAGGTCCAATTTTCGTAAATCACTCGTCATGCTAAGGACTATTTGAATACCAACCCAGCTCCACACAAATATAGCTGATGTGAGCAGTACCCAATTTAGAAATGATTAATGATGCCTGTAGTCAGCCAGGGCCCTGGAACCTGGCAAATTCTCATTCTGGCAGCGAGATTCCTTGCCCCTCCCCCATCCCTTTTAATGCCTAGAATTAGAATTCCAGGCTAGCATGCAGTTGTGCCTAGAAATATAACTTTCCTATCATAAAAATGACTTTCCTATCATAATAAAGTGATTTGGAAATCAAAATTTTTCAGCTACTCCAGCGTTCCAATCTCTGCTAAGGATCTGCAGACCAATCTGGGTTCTTTCACAAAATCAGCCAGCAAATGGGGACTTAGCAAATAACACTGCTGCCTAGGCAGAAAAGAGAGGTGCAGGCCAAAGTCCTTACTGGTTGTCTTGGCCCTGACAGAATGACAGGAGAAAAAAAAGTATTAAATGGAACAAATTTTCCTGGAAGATGAGCTTTACAGTCTTGAGCAGAAGTAAATTTTATAACTTTGTCAAGGGTGAAAAACAATTTTCTGTCAAATATATTCAGTCAAAGAACATTGGCTCCAGTAAGTTGCTGCACAGATGTAGTGCTCTGTTTCCCATATCCATGAAGTATTCTGGGGTGGGGGGGTCTTCATAATTCACATGGTTTTATGACAAGTATGGATGGCCCTGTGCTTAGGTGATAAGACTGCTACAGTTCCTAATTCTAGGCTTCTTTCTTCCTCCCTCCCTTCCTTCCTCCCTTCCTCCTTCTTCCCCTTATTCCTTCTTTCCCTCCTTCCTTCCTTCCTCCTTCCCCCCTTCCTCCTTCTCCCCTTCCCCCTTCCCACTTCTTCTCTTCCTTCCTTTTTCTTCTTCCTTCCTTTCTTTCTTTTTTCCTTCCTTTCCTTTCTTCTTTTTTTCCTTTCTTTTTTCCCCTCCTTTTTTCTCTCTTTCCTTCCCTCCTTTCCTTCCTTCCTTCCTTCCTTCCTTCCTTCCTTCCTTCCTTCCTTCCTTCCTTCCTTCCAGCATCTTAGTAGGTCATTAAGTCTCACTTCCACTCAGATAAAATCAAGGTTTTTCCTTTAAGAAGAATGTCCCTTCTATGTGACCCTGGATAACTCACTTCTTTTCATCTTGGTTTCTTTGCATATAAAATGAGGAGGTTGCCAGCTAGAAATTCTATGATTCTAGTCTCTTAGCCAAAGATTAGCACAGTGCTGGGCATATAGCAGATGCTTATAAATAGTTATTAGTGGAAATGACTCACTCAAGACACAAACTATTCATCAATACTGGACAGTACACAACAAATTTGTTTAAAATGTCATTTTGTTCATTTGACCCATCATTTTTTTTTATCAGTGAGAAGGGTAAGGCAGTGTGAAAAGCAGGCGATTTGGAGACAGAGGGCCAAGTCCTGTCAATTCTACTCATTTATTATATATGACTCTATTTTCTAAGTCTCAGTTTCTTCATCTGAAAAATCAGGTAGACTGGATTTAATCCTCCCCAAAGTCCCTTCCAGGTCTAAGTCGATGACTCTAGGACTTTGAAGGTCTCATTCAAGATCCTAAATCTATGTTCCTACTTTTAGGAACCATATAACTTTGTAGTATTTTCTTCCAGAGTCAATTTACTCACATACAACAGATCATCAGACTGTCCTAGAGATGAACTGATTGAGAACAGGAAGAAAGGAAGGAAACAGGCATTTATTAAGCTTCTGCTGTATGCTAGTCACTATGCTATATGCTTTACAAATATTTTATTTACTTCTCACAACAACCCTGGGACACAGTAGGGTAGGAATTAGCCCCATCTCACAGTTGAGGCAGACAGAGGTTAAATAACTTGCCCAGGATCATACAACCAGTAAGTACCTGAGGCTAAATTTGGATGCAGGACTTCCTGACCCTAGGCCCAGGATTCTACCAGTACATCCTCACAATGATGGAACTCTGATGTCTCATTTCTGATCAACCCAAAGAGCTACCAGAGGCCCAGTGTATGCCCTGGACAGGACAGTATCATATAACTTAATCTAAAATGGAAATTAAACATTTTGTGAAATAGGCAATATGGCATTCCTGGTCTTGGAGTGAGAAAGACTTCTCTAACTTGGGTCTTAACGTGTTGATGTATGACCTGGGGGAAATCACATAATCTTTCAGTCTCCACGATTCTTTAAGACTATAAGATGCAGAGCTGTTGCTGACTTGCATTGATAGAGGGAATTCTCCTACATTCGAGAAATCACAGGTTTGGAGAGGAAGAAGAAGAAAGAAGAAGAAGGAGAAGAAGAAGAAGAAGAAGAAGAAGAAGAAGAAGAAGAAGAAGAAGAAGAAGAAGAAGAAGAAGAAGAAGAAGAAGAAGAAGAAGGAAGAAGGAGAAGGAGGAGAAGAAGGAGAAGAAGGAAGAAGGAGAAGGAGAAGGAGGAGGAGAAGAAGAAGAAAGAGGAGAAGAAGAAGAAGAAGAAGAAGGAGAAGGAGAAGATGATGATGATGATAATCAGTCCACCCAAGTCCTTCAAGTCCTAAGTCCTATCTACTATATCTGTTGGAATTATACTGATGAGTTTAATAGATGAAATGAAGTTGTGGAGACCTTTAAGCCATATGGATCTAACTATAACCCAATCCCCTATAATGTGGTGAACCAACCCTCTACCAGAAGGCTGAATACAACCCAAGTCCCTATCATGATATCCAGTAGAACCCAAGATACTGCCACAATCCAGGATATAACTGAAGCCACTACCGAGGTTTAAGCTTCTTTATATTTTAAAATTCATGACAATCTACAAAAACTTCACTATGGCTAAGTTTGTGGAAAAGTCCAACTTTGTACAGAATCTGAATCAAATCAAAGCTCTTTGCCCTGCTCCCAGGAAGTGGGTCTAGTTGTTCACTTAGAAAACCAAGGCTTGAGAGAACATAAAACATGAAGAGGATTCCTGATGATGTCTGGGCAATAAATGGGGACAACACTACTGAAGGTGCTGCCCTGAGGAGGCGAGGAGAACAAAGGCAGAGTTGATGGGAAATTGGAAGCCCCAACAGATATTATATACTGTTTTATGCCCTTCATCTCCTCCAAATCCCAGTGTCCACACATGTTCACAGCCATGGCTGTACTGCAGCTGTGTTTGATGGCACCTCGTGATGTCACATTTGAGCATTTCGTACAAGTTTTTAGTAACTTTCTCTCATATGAAATTTGAACATTAAAGCTGTCCATTTTTAATGAAAAAAAGTTTAATTTTATTAATTTAATTAATCTAATTAATGAATTTAATTAGAGTTTCAGCAATGAAGGATGGATGATGTCTCTTCTACAAACTCAAAAGTCTAAGTGAATAAAGAGCAATATTCCATGGCCCTTGAGATCCATTTCTTTAACTCTAGCTCAGAATGTCTCTCGATGTCTGTTGCTCTGGCTATCAGCACCAAACAAGAGACAAAAGGGGCTTGGACAAGACTGAAATACATTCCTGCAAAACTATTCTGTGGAAAAGCCCCATCTCAGAGGTCACATGCTATCGGAGTGCCAACGGGGTTAAACTAACCCCTCAAATGAATAGACTTTCCATCACCATTTCCCTGGCTGCCATCTATATCCTCATCTTTATGACAGTGGTGAGGGAGAGGTAGGAAAATCAAAACTGAAAGAATGATGACATGGCAAGCCATCACAGGGCCCGGGGTTTGAAATTCAGTCATTTGAACCTGTTCCTGGTACAGTTTGCAGTAGCCTACACTTGGCTTATCAGAGAGAGAGAGAGGGAGCCAAGGCCGAGTTACCCCAGAGGGCAGTTCGTGTGGCCAACTATCTGACCACGGGGAATAGCAGAACCAAGTTTTCCTGACCCTTGGGTGATATCACACAGGGACATCACTAACCTTTATAAGCCCCACCTCTAGAATTTGTGTTCCTGGAAACCCCGCCCAATGGCCTTGTGTCATGGGAATTTGGCCTGCTGGGTGGAGGCAATCTGACCCTGTGGGAACAGGCAGGGGAAATTCCGAAGAGCCAAGTGGGCTCATAGATTTCAGCAGCTTAATTCTGTGTTTGGATGTGTCTGTTATGGCAAATGATAAAAGCTACAAACAGCAGCATGAATGATTTCTTATATTCTGTGGCAGATTCTCCAGCAAAGACAACAGTTCAACCCAACTCAATTCAAAGTACCGACTATGCATAAACTTCTAAATTCTGTTTAATCTACTGAATATATTTAAATATATTCAAACCAATAAATTCAGCATCCTGTTTGGTTTTACTAGCAATGTACAAACTCCACCAGGCTTTCTTCTTCCAAAATCAGCCTTTGCCAGTATTTTTAAAGGACGATTCCCATCTGCCCTTTGGAGTTCAATATACCCTCAGTAGGTCGTAAAAATAATAATAATGATAATAACAAAAACAGAGTCCGTCTTTGTTATTTCAACTGGGTAATTGCATCTATTTTAAGCAGAGGTTGATTGTGCCAGCGTGAGGTACAACCTGTGTCAAGAAACAGGTGGCATTGGACCCCCCTGCCACATGAAGATGAGCTGTGAGAAGTCATTCTCCTTTTGAAATAAGAGGCAAAGAGCAGACTCTGTTCTCTTGTCACCTGGCTTCTGCATGTGTTTTGTTGGATGCATCTCTTTTGTGTAATACCCTCATTGTCAGTATTCACCAAGGGGGTTGATGCTAAATGTGGAGTAGTAGAAAAAGTGGAGTTACTTGTAGCCATGAGAGGCCTCAGTTCGTCTTCCAAGCTGCAGCACTAATTAGCTTTGTGGTCATGGACAAGTCACTTAAATCTCTGTGCCTTAGTTTCCTCATCTGTAAAGTGAGGATAATAGTCATTGAAATATATATGGCACAAGGTTATTGTAGGGAATCAAATGAGAAGTAAATTTTTTTCAAACTTTGTAGAATCATACAAATAATGGCTATTACCCATCTACCCTGACTGACCTGGACTTTACTGTGATAAAGATTAGGGCGGACACAGACAAAAGGTGTCCTGGATGGGCAGGAATAGATGGGTTGCAACCTGCCATTTTAGAGGGGTACCCATTCTAGCCAATGAAATCACAGATCCATTGGTGTGTTGGGGAATGTAGATAAAACTGTTTGAGGAGACAGACTGAATGCTGTTGGCCAAATGGAAGGATGCCAAGGTGTTGTGTCCACAAAGTGGACTTGGGCTTGCTGACAAAACTGTTGGGGTGAAAGTCCTCTACTGTTCCCTCCCTTGGAGAGGAAAAGGCAAATAGTTTATCAAAGGGCAAATAGAATATCACCCATCAGGTCACCAGATAAGTATTACCACCATCCTTTAGGTCATTCAACTCAACCCAAGCTAGTTGCATTGATTGCTATAAAGATACCGTTACTACCAACACATGGCCATAACTTCTTACCTAGGGTATGCTTTTCACCCATTGGTCTCTAAGGCATAATGCTGTACTCTGGGCAAGTCTTCAGAGATCACTAGGATCTCTCCAGTGGCCAGAATTAGAGTCAGTCTCAATTGCATCAGCCTCAGGAGATCTGAGATGGGCTTTAGTCAGTCCCAAAAGTCGGGGGTCCTCTGTGGGAATGATTCAGATGTCAGACCCTCCAGGGAACAAAGTCTACATCACTGAGAGAATCTCAAGGAGAATCTTTTAACCAGAAAAGGCCACACACATTCCATGGGATATCCTGTACTACATGTATGTTAGTCCCAAGTTGTCAAGGCAGTGATCTCAAGAAGGCAACCCAAATTCCACATCTTAGTTCTCTAGTATCTTCATTAAATACCTGAACCTGTGTTTATGGCACATACATTGGGGAGGTGGGAAGGAAGGAATAAATTCAGAGATAATTTGGAGATTTGGGCTCTATATTTGGCGCAGTGGAAAGGGTACTAAAGTAAGAGTCGGATTACAGAGGTTCAAATTCCATCTCCGTCATTTATTAGCTTTGTGACCTTAAGTAATGTCCCTTAAAAAATTTACTGGGACTTAGTTTCCTCACCTATAAAATAAAGAGGCTGGACTCAATGATCTCTAAAGTCTCAGTTCTGTGAATAGAATATTGGATTTGGAGTCAGGAACACCTGAATTCAAAGCCTGCCTCAAACACTTATTAGCTGTGTGAACCTGGACAAGTTTACCTTGGTTTCCTCATCTATAAAAAATGGGGACGGTAGTGGCACCTACCTCCCAGAGTTGTTATGAGAATCAAATAAGAGAATATTTGTAAAGCGCTTTGCAAATCTTAAAACACTCTATAAGTTCTAGCTGTTGTGATGACGATGATGATAATGATTAAAACTTTGAACATCTGAGCTGTCTTCAGCATTGCCCACTCCAATTTTCTCCTTCCCCCCTTTAAAAATGTCTTCTGACAAATGTCAAAGTGATGAAAATTCTGGTTATCTTCTATAATCTATTTAATGGCTTGCATGGAAAGGGGATATTTTATAGTGGCTTACAAAGCTACTGAAAAATGTTCATTGGTCCAAATGGACTATATTTTAACATTAAGGAATTTAATCATATTTACCAGGAAAAAAAATTATAATTCTCAATTTATGGGGTAATTTCACAATACATCCTGATAGTCACTAAATATGAAAAACACTAACAAATTCAAGGAGGGCTTAAATCAGTTTCTGTTCCTATGGCAACCAGACTTTTGTATCTGCTGGGAAATAAATCCACCCTTCCTGCTGTGGGATGGAGATTCAACTCTATAATATGAAAGAGTTTTGTATTGCCTTTCTGAATCAAAGATGGATTCCTTTCTTTGTTAGGATACTGGTTGGTGAGTTATTGGGATTTCTTGCCTTCTCTTTGTCAGCCTTAGCACAGGCTGACATGCACAGGCACAATCTGAGAGTAAGTCACAGTTCACGGTCAGAGTCCAGAGAATGCACCCAGATGTGTTCTTGACTCACCTGAGCTGGGGCAACTGACCTCGGATTCAGGTCAGGAGGCAAAGGGTATGAGCTATCTAAGGAAAACTGAGGAATGCTGTGAAGTCAAGGAAGTATTTGGTCATATTATTCATGAGAACATTCTGTACCCTGTACCGAGAGGCGGACCTGGCTGTGTTAGTTCTCAAGCAATTTTTATTTATTACCTGGAATCTCATTTGCAAAGAGGGTAGATAAATAAGCTGATAATTGAACATTGGTAAACCAATACACTCCAATGACATCCATCTATGGACCACATGACCAAAATATACTTCTGGGTCCTAGACAGGGAGAAAGAAAAATGCAGAATATTGTTCATCTCACAATTGCTATTTACTTTGATACCTTACACTGGTTTTCTGTCTTTACATTATACTTTACTGTCTTGCCACAGTCTTCCCCTGGTTATTGAGTTGGCAGTTTTCAATTCATCAAGTATTTACTGAGTGCTAGCTGTGTATTTGGTATTGGGAGGAACTCTGTGTACATGTGGTAAAGGAAGGAAGAGAGGTGGAACAAGAGACTGCGTAAACTAGTTCCACCGCAGATGATGCTGGTGGTGAGGACTTTGCACAGATAGCTAAGTGTTAGGAAGGGAGTTAGGAAGACCTAAGTTCAAATCCAGCCTCAGGCACTTAATAGCTGTGTGACCTTGGGCGAATAATTTAACCTCTGCCTGTCTCAGTTTCCCCAGCTGTAAAATGGGGATAACGATAGTGCCTACCTCCCAGGGTTATTGTGAGGCTCAAATGATGTAATATTTGTAAACACACAGCACAGTGCCTGCCATGCCACATAGGTACTTAATAAATCCTTGTTCCTTTCCTCACTTACTGGTAAACAACCAACTAACGTACTTAACTAAAGTGAAATGTAAGTCTATTCCATGTTAAAAAAAAAAATAAGAAAAAAATCCCCTAATTGATTTTTTCTATTTCCTCTTTATTGCAGAGGTAGGGCATTATGAATGTGGAATAAAGAATCAAAGGCCAATGTGTTGGTTGGTTTTGCAGAATGGCTTTTTACCTTTTAAAAATTTGTGTTATATAGACAAATGGGGGAGGGAAAGGATCGATTAATGAATGAATAAATGTGCTGAAAAAACTAAAGCTATCAGTTTTAAAGACGTAAAAGTTATAAATTATTTTTATCATTGTGATTTTCTTCCCTCTTTATTCAATTTAGCATTCATTAAGCACCTACTATGTGCACTTTATAACAACCCCCCCCAAAAGAAAGTAAACTTCTTATGAGATGTTGTTTCGCTTTTACCTTTGTATCTATATCACACTTAGCACAGTGTCTAGCAATAGTAGGTATTTAATAAAATATTTGCTAAATTGAATTAAGAAGTGCCCAGAAGGAGTTGACAACCTTCTTTAGAGAAATAAGACTTAAACACATGAAGTAATTAGATATGAAATAGATAATAAGTCCAAGTATTCTACAATAATACAGAGCTTTGCAATGTTTTAATTTAAGAGACAATTTCCATATCCATTTATTTTTTAAAATGAGCCTCAGTTTCCTCATCTGTAAAATAAAGAAAATGATGCCTGTACTACCTATTTCAGAGGGATGTTGTGGAGAAGTACTTTGTCACCTTAAAGAGATAAGGCGATGTAAAAGCTTACTATTATTATTTATATATACTTTTAAACACCATAAAGATAATAGAGAGAGGGAAGGGGCTTTAGAAGTCAAGTAGTTCAACTCCTTCAATTAATTTCACTTGATTTATCTATGGAGGACAGATCGCCGTATAAAATGCGTTGAAAAAAATAGGTTCTAGGCTCATTTATGTGTTTATTTTATTCCAGAGAGCTCTGGAAATGCACTGCTTTCCTAAAGCATTTTTCAGGCAATTTTCATGGCTGAAGAGAAGTATCAGGTGCCGGTATTCTTTTTTAAGAGTAATTTTCCTTTTTGTTTTTAAAACAATGAAAAATCAGAACATTCTCTTTCCCTTGTAAAAGATATTGTCAGTGTTCCATCACCTGCCTCTTTCCATTTCATTCATAGACTATGGCTGTTATGTGATGCTTCCATCTTCCTGAGCACTCAAAAGTGGAGGTTCCATGTTGAAAATAAGAACCATGATGACAATGGACTACTCATGAGACCAATCCTTGGTTAGAAAGAGGAAGTGGTTTTGGTTGGCTTGGTTTTCCAACTTGAGGATGGACCAATCACAATGCTTTGAAATCTTTGGTTGGGGGAAGGGGAGGTGAAGAAGTAGGGAGCTAGGAAGCATAGAAAAGAAGCAGCAGCATTGGGGTATGCTGGGAAGAGCATTGCATTTGGAGTCAGACTATGGGAGTTTGAATACCACCTCTGCCACTTACTAGCTCAGTGACTTTGGATGATCGCCTTAACCTCTCTGAGCCTCAGTTTCCCAGCATGCAAAATGAAAGGGTAGGATGAGATGATTTCTAAGGCCCTTTATAGCTCTATATCTGTGATCCCATGATCTCTGGACTATAGTCGCATAATTTTTTTTAAAAAAACAAAGTAACAACAAAAACTTTTTATTATTTGCTTAGCTATTCTTCTCACTCCTCCCTGTTCCCCTCCTCCATTTCTAAACCCTATCTGAATCTCATTTCCCTGTTGTGGTCCCCAGAATAGTTGAAAAGAGTACTGAATTTGAAGTTAGAGGTATGGGTTCAAAATCTGATACTCACTGGGTGACCTTGGGGAAGTCAGTTAACCCCTGGAGGGGTCTCAGTTTCCTCATTTGTAAAATGAGGGGATTGGGCTAGATTACCTTTAAGACCCCTTCTAGTTCCACATTGATGATCTTTTAATCCTATGATTTAGGGACAGTGCCCCAAGTGACTCCACCAACTCTTTGATAGTACAAATTATAGAGACAAATTGTGTAGTTGTATCAGCAGAGAGTGTTTTCACACTAGGAATTCACTGTATTAATGAAATCACAGTTATGGACTACCCTTCCCACCCTCCCCCCCCCAAAAAAAACCCAAACTTGGAATTTATTGACCAAAATGAAAAAAACATCTGTTGCTGCTAAAAGGAAAGTATAAAAATAAAGAGCTAATGAAGAATATATTTTTAAATTTATTAGATTTTAGACAGAGTAAAAATAGGACGAAAACAAGCTCGAAATTCTCCATCTTTTGCCTTCTGTTTGAAGCTGTTGTTCCAGCAGCCTGTGAGTCAGTCTTGTGAAGAGAGATACTTGGCCTTTGCCAATTGCCCCCACTGAATTATGAGTTAATGGGAGGTGAGTCATGCAGCAGTGTACTTTGGTGACAGTTATATGAGGGATATTTTAAATATGATTCTTGTAGATCAGATGTACACATCTAAACTACAGGGAACATTAGAGCAGCTGAATCATACATTTTAAATCCTTTGTATTTTAATATAACACGGTCAGTTGATTCTCAGCCCAGTTGCCTCAATGGTCCATTGCTTTGACTGCCCTCCCCTTTCCTCCAACCCCTAAGGTTATTTGCCATCGCTTTCTGCATGAGAAAAAGGGGAGCATAGAAAGGGGACGACATGTGTCGAATACCCTTTTCTGCTAAGACACTAATTAACCTACAATGAGTTCCGTGTACCTCTGTATTTTCTGGAATCTCATCCATTCACCTCATGCCTTCTGGATTCACCAAAAAAAAAAAAAAAGCCAACTGTGTTCAACTACCTGAAGTAGGTTCAGCTATCTCATTTCTCCTTATTCCCAAAATGTTCTCATACCCTGTGACTGACACTTAATTCTAATTATGCGCCTATACAATGCTAATATTCTATCATCTATAGAATTTCCTTGTTTTTGAATCAATGCTGTCAGTATTTCATAAACCCTAGAGGAAACACATTTACTAGCAGACACTTACTAGCTGTGTGACTCTGGGCAAGTCACTTAATCTTATTTTCCTCAGTTCCTCATCTGTAAAATGAACCAGAGGAGGAAACGGCAAACCACTCTAGTATCTCTGTCAGGAAAACCCCAAGTGGGACCATGAAGAGTTGGACACAATAAAATAACAAGAGGAAGCACATAGAATTCTATCAATATAGCTAGAAAGATTCTGAAAGAGCATTCAGTCCAACCTGCTCATTTTATTTTTTTTAATTTATTTATTTAACATATTTAGTTTACAGCATTGATTTTCACAAGAGTTTGAATTACAAATTTTCTCCCCATTTCTACCCTCCCCCCCACTCCAAGATGGCATATATTCTGGTTGCCCTGTTCCCCAGTGAGCCCTCCCTTCTGTCACCCCACTCCCCTCCCATCTCCTTTTCCCTTCCTTTCTTGTAGGGCAAGATAAATTTCTACGCCCCATTGCCTGTGTATCTTATTTTCTAGTTGCATGCAAAAACTTTTTTTTGGTTTTTGAACATCTGTTTTTAAAACTTTGAGTTCCAAATTCTCTCCCCTCTTCCCTTCCCACCCACACTCCCTAAGAAGTCAAGCAACTCAACATAGGCAACATGTGTATCATTCTGTATAACCCTTCCACAATACTCATGTTGTGAAAGACTAACTATATTTTGCTCCTTACCAACCCATCTCCCTTTATTGAATTTTCTCCCTTGACCCTGTCCCCTTTCGAAAGTGTTTGTTTTTGATTACCTCCACCCCCATCTGCCCTCCTCTCCATCATCTCCCCCCCCTTTTTTATCTTCTTCCCTCTTCTTTCCTGTGGGATAAGTTGCCCAATTGAGTATGTATGGTATTCCCTCCTCAGGCCAAATTTGAGGATAGCAAGATTCACTCATTCCCCCCTCACCTGCCCACTCCCCTCCTCCCACAGAACTGCTTCCTCTTGCCACCTTAATTCAAGATAATCCACCCCATTCTATCTCTCCCTATCTCCCTCTCTCAATATATTCCTCTCTCATTCCTTAATTTGATTTTATTTTTTTTAGATATCTTCCCTTCATCTTCAACTCACCCTGTGTCCTCTCTCTCTCTCTCTCTCTCTCTCTCTCTCTCTCTCTATATATATATATATATATATATATATACACACACATACACATATACATACATACACATTCACTTACATATATATATATGTGTGTGTATATATATATGTAAACATATATATATACATATATATATATATATATGCATATTCCCTTCAGCTACCCTAATACTGAGGTCTCACGAATCATACATGTCATCTTTCCATGTAGGAATGTAAACAAAACAGTTCAACTTTAGTAAGTCCCTTGCAATTTCTTTTTCTTGTTCTTTTTCTTGATTACCTTTTCATGCTTCTCTTGATTCTTGTGTTTGAAAGTCAGATTTTCTATTCAGTTCTGGTCTTTTCACTGAGAAAGCTTGAAAATCCTCTATTTTATTGAAAATCCATATTTTGTCTTGGAACATGATACTCAGTTTTGCTGGGTAGGTGATTCTAGGTTTTAATCCTAGCTCCATTGACCTCCGGAATATCATATTCCAAGCCCTTCGATCTCTTAATGTAGAAGCTGCCAGATCTTGGATTATTCTGATTGTGTTTCCACAATACTCAAATTGTTTCTTTCTGGCTACTTGCAATATTTTCTCCTTGATCTGGGAGCTCTGGAATTTGGCAATAATATTCCCAGGAGATTTCTTTTTGGGTTCTATTTGAGGAGGTGATTGATGGATTCTTTCAATTTCTATTTTGCCCTGTGGCTCTAGAATGTCAGGGCAGTTCTCCTCGATAATTTCTTGAAAAATGGTATCTAGGCTCTTTTTTGATCATGGCTTTCAGGTAGTCCAATAATTTTTAAATTATCTCTCCTGGATCTATTTTCCAGGTCAATGGTTTTTCCAATGAGACATTTCACATTGTCTTCCATTTTTTCATTCCTTTGGTTCTGTTTTATAATATCTTGATTTCTCATAAAGTCGCTAGCTTCCACTTGCTCTGATCTAATTTTTAAGGTAGTATTTTCTTCAGTGGTCCGTTGGACCTCCTTTTCCAATTGGCCTAATTCTGCCTTTCAAGGCATTCTTCTCCTCTCTTTTGCCATTTGAGTTAGTCTATTTTTTAAGGTGTTGTTTTCTTCAGTATATTTTTCAGTATTTTTTTGGGTCTCCTTTAGCAAGTCATTGACTTGTTTTTCATGGTTTTCTTGCATCCTTCTCATTTCTCTTCCCAATTTTTCCTCTACTTCTCTAACTTGCTTTTCCAAATCCTTTTTGAGCTCTTCCATGGCCTGGGACCAGTTCATGTTTTTCTTGGAGGCTTTTGGTGTAGGCTCTTGCACTTTGTTGATTTCTTTAGGCTGTATGTTTTGGTCGTCTTTGTCAGCAAACAAAGAATCCAAAGTCTGAGACTGAATCTGGGTGCGTTTTCGCTGCCTGGCCATATTCCCAACCAACTAATTTGACCCTTGAGTTTTTCAGCGGGGTATGACTGCTTGTAGACTGAAGAGTTCTATGTTCCATGTTGGGGGGGGGGATGTGCCAGCTCTGCCACACCAGCACTCCTCCTTCCCCAAGAACCCCCAACCCGGACTGGGCTTAGATCTTCAGCAGGCTGTGCACTCCTGCTCTGATCTGCCACTTAATTCCTCCCACCAGGTGGGCCTGGGGCCCGAAGCAACTTCAGCTGAGGCTGCCCCACCTCTGCTGCCCCAGGGGTGGTGGCCTAACCGGGAACTCATTCCACTCCCGCAGCGTTTCCCACTAACCTTCTCCACTGTCTTTGGTGTTTGTGGGTTGACAAGTCTGGTAACTGCCGCAGCTCACTGATTCAGGGCAGTAGAGCCCGCTCCTCCCGGCTCCTGGTCTGGTTGGTCAGCGCCGGCTCACGCTGGGCTCTGTTCCACTCCGCTCCCAGCTCCCAGCTCCGTGTGGGATAGACCTCACCCAGAGACCATCCAGGCTGTCCTGGGCTGGAGCCCTGCTTCCCTCTGCTGTTTTGTGGGTTCTGCAGTTCTAGAATTGGTTCAGATCCATTTTTTATAGGTTTTGGGAGGGACTCGGCCGGAAGCTCACATTAGTCCTGCTTTCCAGCTGCCATTTGGCTCCGCCCCCCCATTCCACCTGCTCATTTTATTAAGGGGGAAACTAAGATCTAGAATGAACAGGTTACTTGTTGAAAGTCACACATATACAGTTAGCCCTTCCACATTGTGATTTTCTCCATTGTGGTTTTGATATATTGTAGGTCAGCATAAGAAATTAAATAGAAATTTGGGGGGAGTTTTGCAGAAGCCACAGATGACACCTATAGGCCAGCAGGTGACACAGAAAAAGTTTAGAAACACAGAAATGCATAAAAATATATGTATAGCATTGTATAATACCAATTTGCTTTATCTTCTAAAGCCATAATAATTCAGACTTCTTCTCTGGTACGAAGGGAGGGCCAAACAATTTTACACGGATTTTCAAGGTTGTGGGGGCTCCATGTCCCTAACCCTAGAGATGTGGAAGAGATAACTGTAGCTAGTATCTGAGATTAGAGCAGAATACAGGGCCCTTGACTTCTACCCCATTGGTCTTCCTAACTGAATATTCTAACAAGGACTCTCAGCATTCTACCAAAGAAATTTAGGTACCTTTTCAACCTTTTATGGAGACAGTATGATTTGGTAGACAGTTTGATTTGCATTTGGAGGGCTAGGCTATGAATCACAGCTCTGTAGCTTATGACCTGTGTAAACTGGGAAAGTCGTTTCACTTATCTTTAGTTTCTTCATCTATAAAATGATGGAGTTGGGCTAGCTATCTGTAAGGCACCTTCTGGCTCTATGTCTATAATCCTGTGATCCGCAGGTAAAAGTAAATGGAAACTCTTGAAGGTGTTATTTATTTCTTCTTAAAGTAAGTAAAACACTGATTTTGGAGAATTCAGCCTTTTGGGGGCCTGTTTTCCTCATCTGTTAAGAGAATGAATGAGACTAGGTGATCTTAGGGGTCACTTCATATCCTAATGTTCTATGATTTGTATTACAGTGTGGTGCTAGAGAAATCAGTTATTGCTAAGGAGACCCCTGCCCCACAGCCCCTGAGAAACCCCCAGTTTGTGTAAGAAAGAATGGACTCAGACCTTTTGGCATTTAGCAAATGTCCCTGGGGCTCTGTGACTCCTCCAAAAAATGTCAATAGATAAGATTATCCCACTTAAGGATAACCTGTCCGAATCTTTGATCTGTTAGGACTTTTGTTCCCGTTCCCCCGGACCACCGTGTGACCTGGCCCTTAAATTTCAAGAGATAATTAACCACCTCAGCCTGTTTTTTCTATAAATACAACTTTTTCAGCTCTACTCAGGGCCGTCCTGATTTGGGTTGAACCCTGGAATGGACACAGGCTAATAAATTCTCCATTTAAAACTTACACTCTGTGATGTGTCTAGCTCGCTCTCGGTATAACAGAAATACCAATCTCATATGGTATTCATGAATAACCTATCTAATTATGTAGGATAAGGGTGGGGACTTTAGTTACTGGCTACTGATTTGAGTATGTTTGCTTAACTAATCTTGAAAACAATTTTCCAAAGTCATTAGTGTGCCAAATATCCTATTTGGTCCACAAAATTTACAATTGGCACCACCCACGTTTATGCCTACCGTCATTATTCACTCACCCTTGTTGCATTGTTATCACTTGGCTTAAGAAAAATAACTGTCATCCTTCAGCAAATTAAGTCAAGAGTTCTCTTAGAAGTACAAACTTACGAAAATAACACAAAATTAGAATTCTACACAGAACAGAATGTGTTTTTTTTTTCATTGTGCTCATTCATTTTCATTAGACACACTGGTCTAATTCCATTAATTTTATTCAATTTAATTTAACATCTGTTAAGTAGTATGGTATAGTGGATATTTGGCTTTGGAATCAAGAAGATCTGAGTTAAACCTCTGACACAAACAGGCTGTGTGACCCTGGGCAAGTAACTTAACCTGATAGTGATCTCTAGGCAACTACCTCTAAGTTACAGGGCAGGTGTTAACCAGCATTGGAAGAGGGAGTCTGTTTCTTCATCCTATAGTTCCCTATATTAATGAAATCATAGGTCTAGTCCCATCCCTATTTTTAAGCCCCTACTATGTGCATAGTACATTAAGTTTCCTTTAGGCCACATAAAATATTTCTGAAAGAGACTTAATTGCTGCAGAGAATGAAACCTATGCTTTCACTCTATTGTCTAGAGCTTCATCATCGCTGGCCAATATTTTGACCTCAAATTTAACTCTGTATTTAGTCTATCTGTAAGAGAGAGATTTATAAGGTCTGTTTCAAGGGATGTGGCAATAGGCTGGATCCCACCTGGGAAATATTAATCAAGAGGCAGAGACACTGTTTAGGACTGTATTAACTTTCACTCCTGGGGCACAATTTATTAAATCCCCTTTACAAGTGTTACAAGCAATGTGCTAATGGATTGTAAAGGGTTTTACAAATCTAAGAAGCATGTGATTTGCTCCCTTCTCTAAGAGAGGAGGGAGAAGGGCCATAATCCAGGGTGGGTTGGTCTCTGACTGAAGAAATCTCTCCCTTTCTCCCTCCTCTTGTTATTTACCCCTCTGTGGTTGGTGCAATGAGGGAACCTGAGATGATGTGTGGTATGCTCTGTTTTAGCATGGAAATCATCTTGTTTTCCTAGGTGTTAGGAACATTTTCCAGCCTTTTCTGGAGAACTGCTCACCTATTTAAAAATATTAAATGATGATAATAGTACCATTCACTGGGTGAAGTGCCATAGTAAAATGCAGTCCGATTGCAATTCTCTTTTAGTCACCCTGAGGCAAATAATGTTTTTTACATATACTCTGTCTTCTTGCTCATCTGAACCATCATCTTTTGAAGGACAAATAACACTCACAAAGGAGTTAAGTACAGAGACAAATCAACAATGCAGAGAATGTAACATGGGCTGAGAAGTCTCCCTCAGGCAAGATTTTCTGTGCTTTACCTTTCAGAATTTGTAAGGCACTTCTGCAATCACTGCAAAGGAAAGGCCTCAGTTCCTGCCCAGACAGGTACTAATTGTTGCCAAACAAAATTATTTCTCTGCTCAAACGCCACTATTTCCAAATGAAATTTCCATTTTTTAAAAAGACCTTTCCCCATCAGAATAACTGAGCAAAGCATCTTCCTCAACACCATCACCCCCTCCCCCAACCCCCTCAGCCAGCCTAGTGCCCAGCAAAGACAGAGGTACCAGATCTAGGGTTCTCTCTTTTAAATTTCCCTTCCAGATGAAGAATAAAAGGTCACAGGAATACATAATACACAAATCTGGAAGGAACTTAAGATTTCATGTAGTCCAACCCTTTAAGGAAAAAGTCCAGAGAGATTGTGATCTCCCCAATGTCATATTGGAAAGCAGTTGTCAGGCCCAGGACTTGAGCCTAGATCTTCTGATTCTGAAATGAATGAACTAGACTAGGTAACCTGGCGTTCTTTCCCTTGAATCACAAGTCTATGTGGATGTACTTTTTGGCCTGGGTATATGCACATAGGGAAGTGGTGCAATGGATAGAATACCAAGCCTAGTGTCAGGAAGATTCATCTCCCTAAGTTCAAATCTGGCCTCAGACATTTGTTAGCTGTATGATCCTGTGCAAGTCACTTAACCCTGTTTCCCTGTTTTAATAAATGAGCTGTAGAAAGAAATGGCAAACTGCTCCAGTATTTTGCCAAGAAAACCTCAAATGTGTTCATGAAAAGTCAGACGCAACTGAAAAAAGAATGAACGACAACATTTATCCACCTAGGCAAAACTACTCATCTAACTACCAATTAGGGTAAAGAGAGAGATTATTATATGTATTACTTTGTGTAATTATCTATGAATAAAAAGTGTGTGTTTCACTTATTCTATTGTCTCCTTGTTTCTGGTTGTAAGGAAAGAGGCAAAAAATACAATTATAAAGTGGCAAATTTATGTTCTTTTTGGACAAAGTCTGACATATGGGTTTACACACAATCCTGAGGAATCCTCATCCAGCCTCCTACCCAAGGTGAAGATGGCATGGCATTAAAACTTATTTCAAAAGAAATTTCATTAGTGTAGACACTACCTTCCTCCATGGAGATCCATCTACACCTTTATAGATGATTTTATGATGAGCATCTATGTATGGATGAAACATTCATTGCCTGGTAGTCAAACTTTCTGGGATTATTTACATCATGTTTAAATGAGTTGATCTCTAGACTTTAATGCCTTTTACCAGGGTTGTGCTCCAGTCAAATAGCTTAAGAGAACCTTGAGTTATCACATAGCCAGCTTCACACCTGCCTTCATGGTCATTGGAAAAATTGTTCTCATCTTCCCAATACCACCAGAGGAAGATTTCACACAGTTGTGGTAGACATTCTCCTAATTCACAGATGGGTTCGAGGCCTGATGGTTAAACTCAGCCTGGTTTAGCCCATCTGCTGCGATGGTTTTACTGAGGTGTGACCACTGTGCATGGTACAGCTTCTTGGAGCCACAGATGAGAGTTGGATGGCGGGTGGACACCAAAGGTGGACGAACAGCCCTGAAAAGGGCTCAGCAAGCCCTCACATCAGAGGAGCTAGTCCTCCCTGAACACTCCATACACTCTAATGTTATGGTGAAGTTTAAATAGCATGCTCTCTTGGGACTGACCCTATAACACAAGTTCTCTCCAGCCCTTATCTCATATGTCACTATTTTTTCTTGAGTAAAACTATTTTGAGGACTTTCACATATCACTAATTTTATTGGGTGAAACCTTTCCCATATAAGAATGTATTTCTCTGGCTCTTTTCACCTGTGGGTTTTTGGGGTGTGTGTGTATGTGTGTGTGTGCATGTGTGTTAAAAGGTCCATTTCCCAGGGGAAATGAAGTAGAATTCATCTTTGTTCAAATACAAATCCCATATGTGTTTGCCCTTAAGAGTCTATAAGAGCAAAAGAGCGTTCTGATCTTCCTGGCTTCCTTCAAGTCTCAACTCAAATTCTACCTTTCGTAAGAAGTCTTTCCCCTTTTCCCCTTAATGCTAGTTTCTTCCTCTGAGATTATCTCTAATTCACCTTGTATTTATCTTGGTTGTTTTTTTTTTAATACTAGTTTTGCATGTTGTTCTCCACCCTAGACTATGAGCTATTTGAGGGTAGGAACTGCTTATGCCTTTCTTTGTAAACCCAGCACTTACCACCATCCTGGCGTATAGTAAGCACTTAATAAATGTTTGTTTGCTTGCTTGTTTATTCTCTTGATGTCCATCAACCAGAGAAATAAAATCATTCATATTTATATAATGTTTTAAGGTTTATAAACCACTTAATTCACAACTCTGTGAGACCTACCCTTCCTGTCCACATTCTGTCATGACCCTTCTCCAGATAATTAGATATTAAAGTGTTGACTGGCCCTTCCATTCTTTGTGAACCATATTTGGCCCAAAATGATGATATTGTGGCTTCACATGCCAAGACTGGGTTGTGGTTATACAAGGGAAGTGAAAACTTTTATGAGAACACAGAGTACTTGAGACTGGGGACTGTTCCTTGTCACGAGATGACTCAAGAAAGAGTCAGGTAGAAAGAAAAACAAAAGCAATTCCATCAGGACAATGATGAATGGTAACATAGCCCTGGTTTGAAAGGGAAAGAACAATGGATGACTTCTCTCACCAGCTCTGGTTGCTATAAAATCCTTGAATTTCTTGGCCTTGATTTCTAAACCAAGAAATTCTAGTTTTCTCCTTCTGAGCCTAAAGGACTAGTTTCATTACTAACCTGTTTGATCCAGGCCAAGTCCGCTGCTCTGGGGGTGTCTTCATTCTTTTCCTAGGCTAATCTCAGCTATACAAAGGCCAGCCTAACAAAAGGGAAAATGATAGCCATAGGGAAGAGAAGGGAGAAACAGGGAGAGAGAAAAAAAATAGACATTTCCTCATTTCTCAAGATCTTACCCTCCTCCTACTAGTCACTACTGTTCCATCTTCCCAAGGCTTCAGCTACCATGCTTTGACCAGGATGTACTAGTGCCCAGTAGTTGGCCCAAGACTCTTACCAGTGAGTCAATCAATTAATTTTAAAAAATTATTAAGTGCCTAAAATGTGCCAGGTACTGTGCTAGGTACTGGATCCCCAAAGGAAGAGGAGGAAACAAACACTCGTTAAGAACGTACTATGTGCAAGGCATCTTATTAAGTGCTTTACAAATAGTGTCTCATTTGGTCCTCACAACAATCCTGGGAGGTAAGCCCTGTTTTATAGCTGAGGAAACTGAGGCATACAGAGATTGTGATGTGCCTAGGGTCACATGGCTAGTAAGTGTCTAAAGCTCGATTGGAACTCAGGTCTTCCTGACTCTAGATCCAACTCTCTATCCACTGAATCACCTATCTGTTCCAAAAATGGAATAGTTTCAGTTCTTAGGAACTTTTATTCTGTAAGGGAGACAACATGGACATGCATAATAAGTATATATTAAGTAAGTAAAAGGTAGCCCCTCCACTGCTCACAGTCAATACCATTTAGAGGCAAGTGGGTGATGCGGGAGATAGAATGCATGAACTGGAACCAAGTCCCAATACGTCCTCAGAGACTTCGGAGCTGTGTGACCTTGGGCAAATCATTCAACCTCTATATGTATCAGTTTCCTTAACTACGAATAGGGACAACAAAATTCTCCCGGGGTTGTTGTGAGGATCAAATGAGATAACATTCACAAAATGCTTAGTAGAGTGCCTGGCACATTGATAAATGTAGTGTTTAATAAATTCTTGCCTCCTCTCCTCTCCTGCCTCCTATTCCTGTATAGCCAAACATACAGCCTAACAAACCTTTGTGCTAGATTCAAACCTATCTCTTATCATTGGAATGGTTTTTCCAGTATGAGGGCAATTATATTTTATGAAATCTTTGATTCTTAGCATCTTAGAAGAAACTGCAGGAAGTCATTTGTTCAACCTTTTACTCAACCCAGAAAACTTGACTACAACACTCTTGAAAGGTGGTCACACATCCTCTACTTAAATACTTCTCACACTTAGGTGCTCACTTTTTACACATCAGCTCATTCTATCTTTTTTTTAGTACTTTGATGGATCAGTGAATCTGAGAAGTCATCACTGTTAGTATTTCCTCCAATGGTTCAAATGTCAACACAACCATATCATCTTATCCTACGTGACTCTTGTCCATACCCTTCCATCGAACGTGTGCAAAGGATGTACCTACCACATTGGGAGACTTCCTCTAAATCTCTCACCATTGTGTGGGTACCAGTTTGTTGTCCATTGCTTATTCTTCCTTTTGCTATATGGCCAAATTAGTACTTTTCCTGCCAGAACATCCCAGAATAATATCTTTTAAACTATTTTACCTATGTAGATCTTCGTTGGTGACATATCATAGTCCTGATCCTTTACTTCCTCAGACTGGTATGCTACGCTTTGTATCCATCAACACCATTAGAAGGATGTTGGTCTTAAGAAGACGGACCTTTGTTTCTGGGAGGAACTTGGAGTCTGTGCAATGTCTTAAAGACAATCCAGGCTGCTCATCTCTTCCCATTAATTCTGGGCCCAGTTCATTTTCCATGTGTGGTGCTGGTCTGAGATATATGTACTGATGGACTGGCTTTATTTGCTAGTCATTAAATTGCATATTAGAATCTATACCATAGATACTCTTCTTATATTTATTTGGTTTTCCCCGTGAGGATGCTTAGGCTGACCTTTTGAGTAATTACGGCTCTCATTTAGGAGGCTCTGCATTGTTTTAAGGACTGATGCAAATAGCATCACATTATCAGAAAATTGGAGAATCTAGAGGACCTCACCATCTTGTGGAGTTTTTCTTTGACTTGATGTTTATGCTGGACATCATTCATAACCGGTAAACTCCTACAATGAATGCTTACCTCCAAATTTTAAGCCTTGCTTGAGATATGTAATTGTAGGGCTGTCAACTAAAGCACTTTATGTCCTTTTATCTTTCAAGAAATCTTGTTTAACTCTGACATTTCTGTGGGTCACACCATGTCGGAGGAAAATTTTTAGGCAATGTTTTGATCTACCAAATAAATGCTATGCTTTGTGAAGTCAATAAACAGTAGCACACAGAGATCTTGTATTCTCTGTACCTTTCAATCAATTATGGACTATAAAGATACTATCTGCTGTAAAGTACTAATTGCAAAAGCCTTCCTGTTCCTTTCTTATGCCTTCAAGAATGCCCTCAATGCATGTGGTGATTGTTCTCATAAAGATTTTGAAAGGATGAGAAAATAGGGGTGTGGGTGGATAATTATGAAAGTTTTTTCTGTCATCTTTTTCGGTTGTAATTATGTCTATGTTTTCTTTTCTTTCTTTTTCTTTTTGACAAGCATTTATGTTTCCTCCCTTTCTGGTATGTTAATAATCTCCCCAATACCTCAAAATATATTACCTCAAGCACAGATTTCCTTGATGTAGGCCATGCTTATGTTTTCATCTTTGCTTTCTTTAGTACCATTTCTACTTTCTTATCCAGTACATTGGGACTATAGTATTAGTGTCCAAATGTGGTGACTGTATTTTCTTTAAAGTAAAGCAGGGATCAGCAAACTCCAGCAGGAGGGCGAGAGCTCAGAGCCTGTTTTTGTATGACCTGGGAGCTAAGAATTTTTTTAATATTTTAAAATACAACATTATTTTAATACATAAAAACTATATTGAATTTGGCCTGCAGGTCATAGTTTTTCAACCTTTGATGCAAAGAATTGATACAATAATCTTAATATATATTTTCCATTTTTTTTTGCTCTATTATCTGGCTTCTTCCAGAACTTTTCCTCAGTATCTGGGGAATATTTGGCTTGATTGAATCTTTTGCCAAAGTTTCTTTAAACTTGTTTTCCTCCCTCCCCCATAGTTTCCCAAAGTCATTTGAGAAGATGTTGCTCATAACCTTTATCATCTTTGTCTGTAAGATTTTAGGGATGAGTTAAAATTCTACATCACTGCTATTTTGATTGTTTTCTCTCTCAGCTTGGCAAGGATATTTAGCTGGCTAAAATACTTTATATATTCTTTTGTTCTCATTGTGATGACTGATTTACATTGGCTAAAATTTATAGGAAATAGCCATGAATGACTTGCAACTTGGGTTACTTGTCTGTGTTTATATCTATTCTTTTATCCATGTCCCATTTTTTTTTAATCGGTAACATTTAAATATGTCAGGTTGGGGTTGTTTTATGTGTACATCATGCCTTTTCATTTTTACTCTTTCTTATTTGGTATTGATTTTGATCTTTGCTCTGTGGTCTGACTATACACGAGCAGCTGATTCAGAAGTTGCTATCCCATGGGAAACCAATTTTTCCTGACCATTAAGACATAATCCATTTCATTTTTTTATGTGTGATTTTTTTTTGTATTCACCATACCCAGAACTCCCTAGCTCTTTTCATAAATAATAATGGCTAGCATTTATATAGTGCTTTAAGGTTTGCAAAACACTTTACATATTTTAACTCATTTCATCTTTGCAACAACTCAGGGAGGTGGGTGCTCATTATTATTCCCATTTTAAAGATGAGGAAACTAAGGCAGACAGTGTCTAAGTAATTTTCACACTGCACTCTCTAGCTGCCTAATAAAGTTTAATCATGATAATATGTATGAACATTCTTCATACTCTATAAGCACTTGAACTTCCCCCCCCCCTTACTCTTAAATTAAAATTTCCACCCTCCTTTATGCACTCCTTGACACTGAAGTTATTGAAGATTTGTAGAGTCTTAATAAGTTTTCATAGGATTTCTCTAGACTTCTCATCTTTGTAGCAGATGGTGATTAATAAGCTGAAATTATTTTAATGGTAGTCTTTTTACAAATATTCACAATGCGCACAGCAATGTGAGACAGAGAAGCAGGGATGTTACATAGTAGATAGAGTGTTAGACCTGGTGTCAGGGAGAACTGGGTTCAAATTCAGCCTCTTCTGTGTGACCCTGGGGAAATCCCTTAACCTCTGTCTGACTCAGTTTTCTCATCTGTAAAATGAGGATAATAAGAGCATGTAAGTCCTGGGGTTGTCGTGAGGATTTTTTTTTCCACATTAGTGGTGTTGTGAAAGAAGAATCAGAACAAAAGGGGAAAACTATGAGAAAGTAAAACAAAACAACAACAAAAGTGAAAATAGTATGCTTTGATCTGCGTTCAGACTCCATGGTTCTTTCTCTGCATGTGGATAGCATTTTCCTTCATGAGTATTTTGGAATTGTCTTAGATGATTTTATTGTTGAGAAGAGCTAAGTCTATCAAAGTCGGTCATCTCACAATGTGGCGGTTACTATGTATCATGTTCTCCTGGTTCTGCTCACTTCACTCAGCATCAGTTCATGTAAGTCTTTCCAGGTTGTTCTGAAATCCACCTGCTCATCATTTCTTATAGAACAATAGTATTCCATTACATTCATATACCACAACTTGTTCAGCCATTGCCCAATTGATAGGCATCCCCTCAATCTCCAATTCTTGGCCACTACAAAAAGGGCTGCTATAAATATTTTTGTATGATCTCTTTGGGATATAGACCTAGTAGTGGTATTGCTGGATCAAAGAATATGCATAGTTTGATTGCCCTTTAGGCATAGCTCCAAATTACTCTCCGGAATGGTTGGATCAGTTCACAATGCCATCAACAATGCATTAGTGTTCCAACCTTCCCACGTCTTCTCCACTGTTTATCATTGTCCTTTTCTGTCATATTAGCCAATCTGATAGGTGTGGCGTGCCATTGCTTTAATTTGCATTTCTCTAATCAATAGTGATTTGGAGCATTTTTTCATGTGCCTATAGATGGCTTTCACTTCTTAATCTGAAAACTGCCTGTTCATATCCATTGACCATTTATCAATTGGGGAAAGACTTATATTCTTATAAATTTGACTCATTTCTCTATATATTTTAGGAGGCCTTTATCAGAAACACTGGCAGTAAAAAATGTTTCCCAAATTTCTGCTTTCCTTCTAATCTTGGTTGCATTGGCTTTGTGAAAAAATTTTTTATTTAATATAATCAAAACTATCCATTTTTCATTTCATAATGTTCTCTATCCCTTGTTTGGTCATAATCTCCTCCCTTCTCCATAGATCTGACAGATAAACTATGCCTTGCTCTCCTAGTTTGCTTATGGTATCATCTTTTATGTATAAATCGTGTACCCATTTTGACCTTATCTTGGTATACGGTGTGAGATGTTGGTCTATGCCTTGTTTCTGCCATACTGTTTTTCCAGTTCTCCCATAAGTTTTTGCCAAATAGTGAGTTTTTATTCAAGAAACTGGAGTCTTCAGGTTTATCAAACAGTAGATTATTATAGTCATTGATTACTATGTCCTGTGTACCTAAGCTATTCCACTGATGTGTTGTTGTGAGGATTAAGTGCATGTAAAGCAATTTGCAAACCTCAGAGGGCCATAGAACTGCTAGCTATTATTAGTAGTAGCATATGACTAAGTAGCTCAAGAAATGATGTTTCATATTGCCTTTGGGTAGAAAATACAAATAATTTTTGTGCTTTTCTCTCCAGGATGACCTATGAATGATCTTTCAATTTAAGTGCAACTTCCATTTGTCTTCAGGTTTCATGTACATTAATAATTTCAATATTGATATCATTCGGTTTTTCTAGTAACATATCCAGTTGTTGGTCAATGGGCTATGAGGTGACATTGGTCAACAGTAGAACTAATATTCGTACATGACCTAAAACTGAACATCATCTGCCATCTTTTCCATCACTCTCTCATCAACATTGCAGATGCAGAAGCAGGTCACACAAGACTGAAAGCTATTTTATATTTTTCTTCCTTTTCTTTGTAGTCATGGCCATAGAACTAATTACCCCATGCCTCAATAAGACACTAGAATATGGTTTTGTGAAGAATTCTAAAAGTACCTCCTAAGTATTTAAAAGTTAATCCTCCTTGAACCTTATATTCATTGATTGTATGTCTACCCACTTGAAGACTGTAAGGTCTTATTGAGCATAAGAAGCATAGTAGAATACACAAATTGGATTTTGGGAGGTATGCTTTCATGTCCTGTCTCTGCTGTTTAGAGTAATGTACTACCTGGGTCCCTAAGTGAGTCACTCAATCTGTCTAAGCTCCAGTTTAATTATTTATAAAAGGAACATAGGACCAGAGATATAAAACTAGAAGGGACCTCAGAGTCTATGCAGGATTGTAGTATCATAGAAGGAAACTCAAAGGTCATCTAGTTCAATACTCCTATTTTAAAGATAAAGAAACTGAAACCCAGGGAGGAAAAGTGATTTGCTCAAGGTCAAACGGGTAGTAAGCAACAAAAGCAGCATTTGAACCAAGGTCTGCAGAACCAAGGACAGTACTCTTCTAACTAGAGGATCTCTAAGGTCTCTTCTCTATATCCTAAGTCCACTCCATTTCCATGACAGCCTTTCAAATATTCTGAAGGCAGTTAGCATGCTCCCCTGTCACTAAATTAGACGAGGCAGCATGAAATAGTGTACAAAACACTTGACCCGTAGTCAGTAAGACCTGGGTTCAAATCCAACCTCAGTCACTTTCTAGTTGTATGACCCTGGACAACTCATTCAACCTCTATCTCCCTCAGTGTTCTAATCTGTAAAAATGAAGGGATTGACCTAACAACCTCTAAGGTCCCTTTTAGCTCCAAAGCTATGATCTTATGTGTTTTTTTTTTCCTTAAGACAATATTCTTTGTTCCTCAGCCTATTGTTAGTGACTTGTGACTCTTCAAAATACTGATTTATCCAACAAACATCTATCGATTGCCTAATATGTATTTAAAAAAACAATAACACATACTAGTCAATGATGAAAATGCAAATGTAAATTGCATCATCCCTGCCTTCAAGAGGTTGACAATATATTGTAATTTAACCACTTACAGAAATTATAAATACACTTACAGAATTTTAATGCAAAATAGCACACAAATCCCCCCAAAAAGGTATGAGTAAGGTTCTATGGGACATCATAGGAACTCCTATAAGAAAGCAGAGAAGAAAGAACCCAGTTGTGTAGTAGTTAGGGGCAAAAAAGAACAAACAAGCAAACAAAGAGTTGGAAGATTAAGTCAGTCAAGCTCCAGGGCTGACCAGTAGAAAAATACAGCATAAACTTTCCTTCCAACTTTTATACTTGTACTTTTTGAACAAGAGCTTGTGAGAGAGCTATCTTGATTCCTACCCAGGTTGTCTCCCTGTCTTTTCTCCTTTTTTAAAGAATAATTTATAATAAAGTTAACAGAATTTTATTTTGAGTGCCTTCTATCCTTTTTTTCTTTTAAAATCTCTCATCATAGGGTCACATCTATATCTGCTATAAAATTTGAGAAATCTAATTCTCCTAATATCCAGGTTTCAAGGTCCAATGGTTCTCCAAGATGACAGGGCCACTTTCCAAGTTTCCCATTTTTAGTCTCAGTAGTGATGGAGGTAATCAATGGGAAACTTGCTATGATCTAAGATGAAATGAAGCCCAAGGATTCAGTTCTAGCCTGAAGTCTTCCTATCTCTGCACTAGACTTTTTCCACCAAAAGAAAAAATCATTCTGTACTATCCTTTCTCTTTTTTTTTTTTAAAGACGGAGGCAAATCTGTCTCTATTGAAATACAAAAAAATAAAATAAAATAAATCCTGTCAAACAGACAATAGCAATTCATTCATTATGACTAAGTTGTATTTATACCAAAGGATAGTTCAACATTAGAAAAACAATCAATATAATTAATCATATTAAAAACAAAAACATCTAAAGTCACATGATTGTCTTAATAGATGCAGAAACATGAAAAGCTCAACTGTCTCTTTTGTCTACATAATGCCCAATGATGGGTTTCATTGATCTTTGAGAAATGAAAATTTTGAATAAACTAGATGTTTCTCAATTATGTTCTAGACACTGATTCTCAGTGTTCTCCTCTAGCTACTCATTCATCTTAGAGCAAAGATCTTTTCCCATCCTTAGTCTTTTCCCTAAATACTTACAGTGTGCAATCATTTAAACTTGCTTAATGGGAACAGGGAGCCTCCATATAGATAACACTAATCCTAAATGTTAGTCTTGAGGCTAACCTTGATGTCCTGTCTAATGCCCCAAAGATGAGGCACACAACAGCAAATATTTAATGGTCTGAAAAACACCATAAAAAAGCCAGCTGTGTCGCTGAAGATAATGTCTCCCTGTGGTAAGGGTGATGAAAGAGGATCTTAACATGAGTAGCTGACTTATATTTAGTCTGAGAGGTTTGTTTATTTGCTAGAGCATAATAGCATATCATCGAGGTACTTTTGCAGTCAAAAACGGTTTCCTTTCCCATCTTTCCTCCCCTCCCCCACCCCACCCCCCATTTTAAATCAGTTCTGTATTTATCAAGCTATAAGGATTTATATGGTTTGCTAAATCTAGGCAGCTGCTCTTTGAGATCTTCCCGGAGACTTCTCCCAACTGATTCTCATATAATTCAAAATGAGAGGCAGCATGGAATAGTGGAGATGGGAAGTGGCCTGGGAGACAGGACGATTTGGGTTCAAGTGACCATATGAGGCATAGCACTTAAACCTCTTGGTGCTATAGGCAAGGCTCTTAATGCGGAGAAGTTACCTATCTGCTCTGGGGACAAGGGGAGGTGTTCCTTACTGGGAACTCTTTATATCAATATGCAGATCTTATTTTAAAAAAAAGAATCAATATTCTTTTGTGGTCCCAAGTTAAGAGGCCTCCATTGGACAAGCAACTGCAGTCCCCACCTGGAAATCATCTGCTTCTCTGGTTTCACAATGTACTGGAAAGAACACTGAATAGCCAAGCAAAACAAATTCCCACATTGTTTATACATAGTGTTTTCATGTTGTCTCCTCCATTGGATTGTGAATTCTTCAGGGGTAAGGACTTTCTTTTGGCTTCTTTATATCTTTAACACTTAGCCTAGTGCCCGGCACATAGTAGGCCCTTAATAAATTCTTATTGACTCGCTGATGGGTCGTGTCTAAAGCTATGTGTCTAATTCTGTATTTTTAGTACACCATTGCGTCAGAAAGTGAATCTTATTCTTCATCATCGGTTCTATAGAATTATAGCTGGTTGTTGTGTTGGTCGGTTCTTAATTGAAAAGAAATTGAATTAAAAACATTTAAAATACAAAAAGCTGGACTTGGAGGCAGAAGCTCTGTCAATTACTAGCCACGTGGACTTTGACAACTGAACCTCTCTGTCTCACTTTGCTCATTTATAAAATAGAAATGATACTTACCTACCATATACTACCCAATCATTGTGAAGATCTACCATATGGAGAGTGTCTGGTTACCATAACACCTGTTATAAATGGGAGCTCTTATTATTATTATTTTCTCAAGGATTTTGCTGACTCGTTATAAGACCTTAATCTCTTAGTCTGTTGACTTACCTGCAGAATAAAAGTGGTAATCTTTCTTCCACCTGCTGATTGCTCGTTCAGAGCAGTGAGGATTTGAGTTAAGCTTGCTTAGGTTTTCTAACGAAAGACATAAAGTCCAACTGTGATTAAGGAGAAAAGTAAAGGGACAAGCCTTTCACAAGCAGAAGATATTTCAGGCATAGGCAGACTTAACTTTCTGCTTCCCTGTTATTAAATCAAGACTAGAATCCAATACGGTGCAAAGCAGGCAGAATGATTGCCTTTGCTCCGTCTGCATTGAGGGCTTTTCTTTAATTAGGCCTTGCTTTGGAACTGGTAGAGATGAAATAATCACTCTTGCCGTTATGTGTGTGTACACATGGAGTGAGCTGGGACTAGACTTGGCCTTTTAGTGGTCTCAGGAACTCTCCTGGGAGGAAAGTCCCTTCACTAATGCTAATTCAGACCAGCAACTCCCATACAACTAAAACTTAGGAAGTTGCTTAGGGGCACTAAGAACTCACTGATGGTCACATCCATCAGTCAGTATATGTCAGAGGCTTGACTTGAACCCAGTTCCTTTCTAACTCCAAGGAAGGCTCTCTAACCACTCTACTATCTTTTTCTGCCTTCCGGTTTGTATTCGTGTCTGTGTCTTTCTTCCTCTTCCTCTTCCTCTTCCTCTTCCTCTCTCTCTCTCTCTCTCTCTCTCTCTCTCTCTCTCTCTCTCTCTCTCTCTCTCTTTTTCTCATACATATAGCCAGGACACTTATTTGTTTGTTGGAGGAAACTTTCTCTACAAATGCAGATTGGTACTTACTCTACAATTTCTATAGACTTAGTGTATGCTTAGGAAGTTAGGTGGTACAGTGCATAGAGTGCTGGACCTAGAGTCAGGAACTCATCTTCCTGAGTTCAAATCTGGCTTCAGATACTTACTATCTGGGTGACCCTGGGCAAGTCACTTGACTGTTTGCCTCCATTTCCTCATCTGTAAAATGAGCTGGAGAAGGAAATGGCAAACCACTCTAGGTTTTTTTTTGCCAAGAAAACCCCAAATGGGGTCACAAAGAGTCGGGTGTGACTGAGCAACAGTATGCCTCAGGGACAAGAGTTCACTGTCCACTATACCTGCTTAAATATATACACACATAAAGTGTCCCAAAAGTCTTCATTCAGTTTTAACTTATTGCTATATACATCCATATATATTGTTATGTGGACAAACTTCAACCAGCTAACATTTATTATGAACCTACTATGTGTTAGGCATTCTTTTGATACAAAAATTGTGCATACACACACACCTCACTTACTATGTGCCAGGCATTATATCAAGCACCCCAAAAATATTATCTCATTTGATTCTCATGACAACCTTGTGAAGTAGGTACTGTGATTCTCCCTATTTTACAGATAAAGAAACTGAGGCAAAAAGAGGTTAAGTGATTTGCCTAGGGTCACACAGTTGGTAAGTGTCTGAAGCCAAATTTGAACTCAGGTCTCGCTGACTTCAGGCCTAGCACTCTATCCAATGTGCCACTTAACTTCTTATTGTTATTATTTTCATATATATATATATATATATACATGCTCATACACAAGCCTATGCATATTCATATACATAAACACAGCACTGGTTGCCTTGGCCCCCACTGCCTTAAGGCCAAGTATCTTACATTTTGCCCTGCAGCTGTCATTCATTCTTCATTTTTGAAGAAGACAAATGACATCGCAGGGTGACATCTTGACTTCTGTGTGAAGTGGATTTAAATGAGGTAGAGTTGTGTGGTGATAGCCTTACACAGTGTTGGGGAGTGTCTAGGCTCTCTGCAAATGGCTCCAACCTCCACTGTTGGTCTTCCCTCAAGTGTACAGGGTGTTCCCCTGCACCTCAGTTCCATTTAACCACTAATAGCTTGACTTTTACAAAGAAATGTCTACCTTAAAATGTATAATCAAATGTACAAACATACTCCCCTCCCCCCTCAACCCATTGGCCTTAATTCTCTTCCTTCCACGCCACCTCAGTCTCTTAGGAGAAGAAAAGGATTACATGCACGGCTTAGTTCAGTTTCTATAGAGCACAGTCCCAGTTCCAAGTCCAAAATCCTGTTTGGGCACAAGTCTCAGGCCCCTTGTTTCCTCAAGATTTCCCTGCTGGGCTGGCTAGCAGCAGCATCCCATTTAGAATCCCCGCTCCAAGGTCATCATGGCTTGAACTGGAGTGGCGATCACCACCTACACCTGAAACTGAGAAGGACAAGTGAAACACAAGACAAACACCCTAGGCCCATTTCTCAGAGGCAAAGTAAAAGAAAGGGAGAACAAAGGAAGGAAGTCCTTCTCCTCTTACCCATTCATGGATGGGTCATGGCTTCCATGTTGTGGTGTGATCTCCACCCTCTGGATGAAGGAGGAAGGAGAAAGTAAGCAAGAACTCAAGATAGAGGGAAGCAGAAAGAGAGGAACCTCAGCATTCCTCCTAGTTTTAAAGAGAAGGCCTGTTCCATTTAGCAGCCAATCAAAGGAGGCTATATCCCCAGGCATGGTAGGTGGGGAAGGAGGAGTGCCTCCATTTTGGGAATTCTGGGTATTCATAGGACAAGCCCCACAAAGAGCCTCTATGTTAAGTGATCTGAGTACATTCCAAAGACAAACTGCCCCATTACACACACACACACACACACACACACACACACACACGTATATGTACATGCACATGCACATACACATACTTGCATTACTAACACAGGCATTAGAGAATTGAGGAGAGACTTGGATGGATTTAGTGTTTCCCACCAGCTCCATTGCTTTGGGACTTTTCTGAACTCTCCATCAAGGTCTTTCCCTTTTCAGCTTCCTTTTGTATATTGTCTTCCTCATTAGATAGTGAGCTCCTTGAGGTCAGGGACTGTTGTTTTTATTTGTGTTTCCTCAGTGTTCAGCACTGTGTGGACTGTGATTTATAAATATTTATTGACTATTGACAAACAATTGAAGACACTTAGCAACCTCCCTTTAAAGAGACTGGGGGGCTCTCTATTTCTTTTGTCATATAGTATATAATGTTCTCAAAGGCCCGTTCCATCTAAAACCCAGTGGTTCTACGCAAATCTCTATGGAGAGCAATTCAGTGGGCAGGCATTGTCAAGATCTGTAGAGATTTGCGTAGAATCACAGGATTTACTTTTGAAAGGAGTCTTTGAGATCAAGGGTTTCTGGTTAGAAACAAGAGTCAAAAGGAGCGCAGAAAGTTTCCCTCCTCCCTCCCCTTGCCCTGGAGATACCCTGGCTCTTGGTGCCTTGAGAGCCTCTGACACAAGGGTTCCACTAATAATCCTGAATATAAAAGAATAGAATATCGCAGGATATAAGTAAATCAGAAGAGATTATCCCATTCACGGGAATGGGAAAGTTTTTAGCAGCTTAACAAAAACACACCCTTACTCCCTAGCTACTTAGATAAATTTTAATCTCTCTACTAGGAGGGGGAAAGAGGGTAAGAGAGATTTGCTGAGTTTGGACTTTTTGTTTTTTGGCCAAATGTCTGGCCCACTGGAGGAAAGTTAAGTCTAAGGAGTTTATACAAGATATATACCATATTTTGATTATCTTTTTGTCTTCCCCAGTACCAAATTCAACAATATATAGAATTCAATGACATAAGGAATAATATGAGCAGAATTTTTAAAATGGTCCCTTCCATCCCAATTTTCTACATGTGAGGAATTTTGGAATATACACACTCACACACATGTTTGCATACACACACCTGTATATACACATGCACACACACATACACAACAGGTACACAGTATATGCATATACATATGTGCCTATCCATACATATGCATATACATGCATATACACACATACACACACACAAAGTGAGGAGTCATTATGGTTTCATGTACATAAGGGGAGGCAGTCACTGTGGACCATAGCTTCTCCCAGTCCTACATGAAGCCACAGTGGCCTCTTTTTTGTTTGCCTCTTTTTCCCCTTCAATGCATATTCCTCCATTGGCAAATTCTCAGAGAACAAAAATCTTTCTAAAACAAGTCAGGTTGGGTAACAATGAGTATAAGGGAAATTCTGATTTCTACAGCATTGGATATATAGAAGCAACAAGCTAAAAATTAAACAAGAAAATAACAACAAACCATAGAAATTAGTCTCATGGTTTGAGGGGATCTTTGAGATCATTTAGGTGCCCTTCTTACTTTAAAGATGAACAAACTGAGTTACAGAGATGTCCCTTGGGGTCACATAATGAATTAGTAGCCCAGGGTAGGACTCAAATCTATAACATTTTAATTTTTGAGCATGATGATGAGTAATGAGTTTTTCATTATGAAATGATGATTCTTGTTATTGTGTTTGTATAAGTGGTTTGGGATGGAATTGGGCCAGTGATTTCACTGGTGTTGGGAATTCTAGGTACAGAACTTCTACCAAAGCAGATTGTCAACTGCTTTGCAATGTATAGTTTTAGAGAATTGCCTAAGGCACTGAGAAGTTGAGTCTTGCCTCTGGTCACATTGTGTGTGTGTGTGTGTGTGTGTGTGTGTGTGTGTGTGTGTGTGTTAAAATGGGATTTGAACTCAGGTCTTGCTGGCTCCAAGATTGATTCTCTGTCTACTACTGAACACTCTTTCTCTTGGCTCATTTTCCCAAAACTCTTCATTCTGTTAGTGAAGGTTTATACCAACCACACACTTCACCTTTGTTGAAAAATAAAAAGGACAACAACTGGGGTTGTTTGGGAAGAGGAAAGAGGAAGAAGTATAAGGGATTTGGGGAAGCTTCAAGCAGGAATGGCTCAGAAAAGTAAAAATATGACATGAATAAGGTCCGTTTTCAATTCATGACTTTAATTGGGATTTGACCATTTTTGCTTTGATGTTTGAATGGTAATTAGGTATGACCCATTTTACCATTTTGGCATCTTTTTTTTTTAATGATTTGATAGCTGTGTTCTTGGTAATCAACTGTCTAAAGCAACAGATAACAGGGTTTGATGACATGTTAGCCCATGGAGGATGGATTAAGTTATATTTTCAAAGACTTACATAATCTTTCTGTATCCTCATCCTGAGAAATATATTGAATGAATGAATAAACAACCGGATAGAGCCACATGTACAGTATCACTTTGAACTTTCTAAAACTTTGCTTTTGTTGTAGCTTAGTCATGTCTGACTCTTCATGACTCCATTTTGGGGTTTTCTTGGTGAAGATACTGGAGTGGTTTGCCATTTCCTTCTCCAGTTCATTTTATAGATGAGGAAGTGAGTATATATTAGAGTGAAGTGACTTACCCACGGTCACATAGATAGTAAGTGTCTGAAGCTGGATTTGAACTCACAAAGATGAATGTTCCTGACTCCAGGCCTGGTACTCTATTGCTCCTCCCTCTCCCCAGCCCTCCAAAAGTTCAACGGGCTGCTTTGGAGAAGTCTTCAAACAATTCATGTATTACTCGCTATGTTGTAGAAGAGAATTCTTTTTCAAATATGGGTTCAACTACATGGTTTCTAATGACCCTGTAACATCTGAAATTCTGTGACTCTTTTAACTTTGTTAATCTAAGAGATAATGTGAGTCAAGAATGATGCTGTTTACCTCAAATCCTAGTTGCAAGGGAGGTTGAGGCTGGCAGATCCCTTGAGCTTGGGAGTTCTAAGCTGCACTAGGTTATAATGACCAGGTATCTTCACTTTTAGGCATTAGTATGAAGAGGTGGGGGGAAGAGGGGAGGAGGAGGGAAAGAGCTAGTCCATATCAGAAATGGAGCAAGTCAAATGGCCTCTGCTGATCAGTAGTGGCGTTGGGCCCCCGAGTAGACCCAGCACTTTCAGCCTGGGTAACATAGGGAGACACAGTCTTTAAAAAAAAGGATAATACACCACAAATAGATTTTTGCCTATGAATTTTAAATTGAATTTAAATAGGGTGCTTACCAAAGTACAGTAGGAGCATCAAATTGACCTTATCTTAATTATCATGATTTTAAAGAAACATCACTTTAAAACTCTAAGGTAAAACATCTTTATGTGTATTAAGAAAAATGATTCCTTCTAAAGGCAGAACCAGTAGGACAGCTGGATCTTATTAAACCAGGTAGTATTACACAATGAAGTAATAAAACAATTGATGCCTATACTTCAGTCTTTCCCTTACTTTGACCTTTACTTCCTCAGAATTTGCATGATACTTGGTACCTCTGTTAACTCTTATTCTATTCTGTATTATAGTGATTACATAGTATTGCCAGTGAGTATATGTGCCAACCCCTGCCTGCCCCTCTTTCTCACCTCCAACCCAATAGATTATAAACTTCAGGAAGGGAGGGACCATATCTTGATTATCTTTGTATCTTCCCCAGTAATTTAAATTAATTGCAAAGCACTATTTCAGTGCTAAGAAGTATGTATAGAATAGTATAATATACATGTATATACACATATGTGTGTGTATATGTATATACATATTTATGTCTAATGGTAACTAACTCTAGGGCAGAGGGGAAGGGAAAAAGGAAAAATAAGAAATTTACATGACAACTATTATATATTTAAAAGGAATAACAAGTTGTATATAGTAGAATTGCAGTTTCATGGGAAATCATCTTTTTTAAAAAAAATAATACGATGTTATGAAAATGCTTGTTTTATTCCATAAATTAAAAATTACATAGATAATTTTTTTAAAAAGTGATTAGTCTGTTAATAACAAAAGGTAGTAGGTGGAAATGCAAGAAAAGAACTACAAGGAGATGGAAATCCAGAGGCAGATGGAATGGATGACAGTAGGATTCAACAGGTGGAGCTGGAGTTATCTATTCCTCACAAAGAAGTAAAAATGGGTTTGGTTAAAATGAATGTGGTGGGGTATTTTCAGCAAATAACATCTTATTTGGCTGGAATATAAGGAGGGCAAGGGGGAATATTGGGAGACAAAACTGAAAATAGCCCCAACTATGGAAAACTTCAGTAACATATGAAAGAGTGTGAATCCTATTTCATAGGCAATGGGGACTACCGCTGACTTTTGGGTAGGACAATGTATGTGTGCAATTTCTTTTATCTATTATCTGAAAGCCAAACACTCCCAATATCAGCCCGGTATGATTTTGCTTCTTCTTTTTCTTTCTTTCTTTTTTCTTTTTGGAGGGGGGAAGGTAGGGCAATTGGGGTTAAGTGAGGTTTTGCTTCTTAAACACGAGCATAATCTGGTATTTTCCTGACTTTGAGTTTTATCTTGCATATGACCTTGACCTATTCAGGGAAAATTTTAGTCTATAAAAGTTCCCATATAATATGGTCTCATGGAAGGTGGTTGTTTTTTTTCTCATTAAGCAATCAAGATGAACAAAAAGATTGAATAGAAAATATATTTAATTCAACAATCATTACGCACGTGATCTAGATGAGATACAGTGCAAGGTACTTGGGAAAAAAGGTGAGAAGTGACTCATTCTGGCCTTCAGTGAGCTTTTTTTTTGTCTACCAGGGAGACTATTACATGCACGGCAATAAGTATAATACAGGTTGTGTTGGGATAATGGCAAAGGACAGTGTTAGAGGAAAAAAAATGAATGGAGAGAGAGCAACTGGGGAAAATAGGGAAGACTTCACAGAGCAGGTGGTACTTGGGATAAGCCTTGAAGGGAAAAGAAGGAGAGGATGGGTAGAGCCCATTACAGGAAAGGGATGCAATTTACAGAAAGCCACAGAGGTGGGGCATGGCAAAACTAGATGGAGAACCATTAATAATTTAGTATAGCTGGAATATAGAGTATATGAATTGTGAAATAAATCTAGAAAGGGTCATTAGACCTAGATCTTTTTCTTGGAATTGTGTAGTATGGCCCTTGGTATTATTTACTTCTGCTATATGACCATCTCACTCCTTCTTCCCAACATACATTTCCTATATGGAGTATTTTATGCCATTTCTAACGTGCCAGTCATTGTCAGTGACACACTGCAGCCTACATACACCCAATGCCTTTTAAGTTACTCCAAATTTTGATTCTTTGGAGATTGTGGTGTTCCATGACTAACAACCATATAGAATCTTAAGGAAGACTGGTAGAAGACGGTGGTGGTGGTAGTGAAACAGCATTTATATAGCACTGATTATGTGCCAGGCACTATGCTAAGTGTTGTTTATTAGTCCCAATTTACAGCTGAGGAAACTGAGACAAGCAGAGGTTAAGTGATGTGCCCAGGGTAACACAGCTAGTAAGTGAAGTGCCTGAGGTCAGATTTGAATTCAGGTCTTTCCAGACTCCAGGCCCAGCTCTCTATCCATTGTGCCACTAAACTACCTCAAAATGGTTGAAATCACTGTGAAACTTTTCAAATATAGTCTACTCTATTCTCTTGTTTCCATGCAGTTCTGGGCCCAATTCATAACCCATTTGTAATGCCTGACCAAGATAGGTTTTTCATAGTTTTTGACAGAAGGAAATGTGCCAGAGAGTTGGAATAAAATAATGGATGGCATGAATACCAGAAAGAAATGAAAAACTGCCCATTCATTACATATAATTGGAGGCAAATAACTAAGGATGAAGGTAAGAAAGAAGAATCTCAAAATTGATAAAACTCAGGATGAATTAAATGTAATGAAAAAAGCTAAAGGGAATAGAGAAAGTATAGGAGCAAGGCTTAGGTGTCCTTATGCAGGACACAGATAAGGTGGAACTGAGCAACTATTATCATGCTTGTTTTGTCTGACAAGGAAAATGAATGCTCTTCGGGCGGGAAAGGACAGGGAAAAAAATGGCTAATGGGGAGTTGAAACCTAAAGGGAAAAAAAAGAGATATTTAAAGAGCACCTTGCTTCTCCCAATGAGTTCGAATCAACAGTCCCAGATAAACTACACTTTAGGATAGAAGTAAGTATGACTGCTAAACTACTGTCAGTCGCCTTTGGAAAATAGTGGAGAATTGGAAGGATATTGCTGGATGGAAGACAAATGTCCTGACTTTCAAAAAAGGCAAGAGAATGAACTCTGTTAACTGAGAGACTGTGACCTTGACTTTGGCTCCTGGCAAAATTCAAGAAGGTATTATTAGAGAAATGACTAGTGAATACCTAGAAAAGGAAATAGCATTCACACAGAGCCAACACCAGTTCAGTAAGAACAGTTTATGCCAGATTAATTTGTTTTTCATAGACTTAATAGACAGAGTTGCTGCATGGTATAGCACACAAAGAAAAAGAACTGAAGGTGAGAAGACCTGGGTTCTGGTCTTGCCTCTGACACATACTGGCTTTGTTACCCAGGACAATTGCTCTCACCACTCTAGAAAGTTCTCCCAAGTGATAAGATGCAGAGAACTTATATTGGTATGATAAGCTTTCTCATCTGGAAGTTCTTTAAGCTGATGAAATCACTGGTCTAGTCTCTATCTCCTGTCCTATTAAACTGGTAAATCAAATACATATTATGGTTTATCTTGAAAAACCCAGATGCTGGGGCAGCTAGGTGACATAGTGAGTAGAGGACTGGCCCTGGAGTCAGGAGGACCCAAATTCAAATCCAGCCTCAGATGCTTGATGTACTTACTAGCTGCGTGACCTTGGGCAAGTCACTTAACCTCAATTGCCCTGCCTTCCCCCCTCCGAAAAAAGAAAAAGAAAAACCCAGATGTTGGTGCTTCTCTCTCTGGTAACTGTTTATATATTGCTTAGACAGACAGATAGAAGCCTGTCTGCTGATTTATGTAATTTTGTTGTTTATATAATTTCTGCTTGTATTTTCTGTGAAGTTCATGGTGCTGCCTTTCCCCCTCCCCCAAACTAAGTGAATGATATATCTATGTTTAATTAAAGTAAGATGTTTAACCCCTTAAAGTTGCTTTCCTTAGAAAAGCAGATCAAAGAACCTGTGCCAGCAGCCTTTCTGTGTGCTCTTGTTGTTGGTCTTGTGGGTCTTTCACCTCCACAGCAACTGTTAGCAACATTGATGTTACAGCATTTCACAAAGTCAAGTCTGTCACTCTTGTGGAAAAGATGGAGGGATCTGGGGAATATGTTAGTGCTTATAGTAGCTTCATAATTAGTTAAATGGTAATCCAAAGAGCATTGAATGGTAGATTCAAAGATTAGATTAGAAGATAGATTAGAACTCCTCCATTGTAGTGTCAACTCTGTATTGTTTAAAAGTTTTATTCACTTTGGATAAGACACCATAAGTGTGAGGCTTATCAGATCTGTAAAAGATATGAAGATGGTTAGGGTAGTTAACATGTTAAACGGGATAAACTGAGGCTTCAGAAACATTGACAGATTATAAATTTGAGCCAAATTGAATTACATGAAATGTAATTGAGATAAACATAATGTCTTACACTTGGGTTAAACAAGAGTCAACTTCAAGCGAAGAAGAAAGTGGAGATATAGCTCCTTACGAATGACAACATGTCAGGCTTTCCTTTGCTATCCCTAGTAAACACATAGTAAATGCTTGCTAAATTAAATATAATTTTTCATGCTCAAAAGATCTAGGGGGTTTTAGAATGCTGAATACTCCATGTGAGTCAATAGAGCCATGTGACAGCCTAAGAAGCTCCTTTGACCCAGGCTTCATGAAGAGAGGTATAGCCCAGAGAGGTGATAATTCTATTGCACTCTAATAATGATAATATCTAGCCCAACATTTATTTCACTGTTTAAGCACTTTATTAATGTCTCATTTTATCTTCACAACAACCCTGGGATGTAGGTGCTAGTATCCCCATTTTCGACATGAGAGAACTAAGGTCAGATTAAGTGAATAACCCAGGGTCATACAACAAGTGAGTGTCTGAGGCTAGATTTGAACTCAAGGCCAGCCTGCTCCAGGCCCAGTCTTTATGCATTGTGCCACCTAATTGGCTGTCCAGCTCTGGATAACACATTTCAACAAAGACTGGAGTGTATCTATAGCAGTATGACCAGAGTGTTGAAAGGACTGAGGACCATGTCAGAAAGGGGTAAATTGAAGGAATTGGGTTTGTTTATCCTAGGGAAGAGAAAACTCAAGGATAGCCATCTTTAAATGTTTGAAGGGGGCTTCCTTGTGAGAAACAGGTTTTGCTCTGCTTGGTCCCAGAGGGCAGAATTGGGATCAATGGGTGGAAGTCGAAAAGAGGCAAGTGTGGAGTTAAGGTATGGAAAAACTTCCTAATATTTAGAGCTATTCAAAAGCAGATTGGACTGCCTTGGGAGGGAGGGAGCTCCCCTTTGCTGCAGGTTTTTGCGTGAAGGATGTCATAGAATATATTATAAAGAAGATTCTTATTTAGGTATCAGTTGGACCAAAAAGCCTCTGAGGTCCTTCCCAACTCTGAGATTCTGTTAATTCTGTAATTTAGTGATCTCTAAGGCCTCTTCTAGCCCTGACATTCTGTGCTTCTAGAACTACTTGCTACTTATATGTCCTTGGAAATGTTATTTCACCTATTATGGTCTTACTTTCTTTACTGCCTTAGTTTCCTCATCTGTAAAATGGAGTTGTACCTGATGACGCCTGAGGTAACTTCCAGCTCTCTTGGCCTCACATCTACAAAATAACCGCTTTCTCATATCTATAAAATATGTGTGATGATACAGGTATATGAAGGGCACTTGATGACAATAGGAGAATGAAACAAATGTACAGTTGCAAATGTATAATTGAGGAAGGACCAAATGTGTTCCACGTGACAAATTTTTACAGTTATACTAACTTGAAAAAAGCAGAGTTTACAAAATCTCACAGTATTTACTTTTAATTATTTAAGAAAAAAGTAATTGACTGAGTAGAATAAAATGCAACCTTAAATTTTAAGGGTTTAAGCAACCTTAAAGGTTCTACAGGGGTGTTCCTAAAGTCTGGACACATAGGCAAAAAATGCATATTTTCAAGAAATGAAATGACCAAAATTTTCAACAACATTTTATTTACTTGGAATATTAACAAATTACATCTTCAATATGATTTCCATCATTTGTGGTGCAAAGGTTGACGTGCTTTGCAAGATTCATGTGAACTCGAAGCAATAACCCAATAATCCCACATTGCTGTCAATTTTACCACATTCACTCTTGCAATATGAATAGGACATCATATGATGTTATTTGAACTTGAAGATGTTATTTGTTAATATTCCAATTAAATAAAATGTTATTGGACGTTTCAGTCATTTCATTTCTTGAAAATATGCATTTTTGCCTACGTGTCCAGACTTTAGGAACACCCTGTATTTTGATAAGGAATAGGCCATGACTAATCTGAGATCATACAACATTACTTGATAGATATAACACAATGATCATCTTATTCAATGACTTTCTAGAGGTCAGTACCAAGTTTTCTTCTACATTGCCCTGAAATACTCACCCACACCAACACGTATAGGGTTTTCTAGAAGTCTTAGTGCTATTTTAAGGCTTGATAGCTTAAAATCCAAGTCTGCTAAGCTTTAATAGCTTGAAACAGCACTAACACTTTTGGAACAACCTGTATATTATAATCAGGGGTGTCATTAAACAGATATAAACCAAGAGTTATTAACTTGGGGTCCACAGACCCCCCCAAGGGATGTGTGGATTGATTTCAGGGGGTCTGTGAGCTTGGATGGGGAAAAATTATATCTTTGTTTCAAAACAATTGTTTTCTTTTGCAATTCCATGTATTTCTTTTCATGAATTTAAAAAACTTTATTTCGAAAAGGGATCCATAGGCTTCACTCAGCTGCCAAAAGGGTCCATGCAGGAGTGTGCTGATAAATGTTACTAAATGACTCTCAAAAAAAAATGCACACTTAACTGGCCTTTAAATTTTATTTGCATTGTTAACATTTTCTCCTCCTCTTTTTAAAGTCTAGCCTATCAGCAAAGCAATAAATCAAGACCTGATTTGTAGCATTTGCCAGTTCCCAAGGTATAAATGCTCACAACGAAAACTTAACCATCTACCCTTGAAAGTATGAACTATCTCTAGGACACCATTATGTGCTTGGCACAAAACAGTTAAGAAGCCCTTCATTAAATGATGTGAGAAACTTTCTAAGGTGTGAATTTCCAGAGCAGAAGCATTGGACCACATTGTTCATTGTTCTCTTTTCTCTGCTACTGACTTATTTAGGTATGTGCTGTTTTCTTTGAAATGCACAGCAGGGGTTTGCTTTGTTGCTCCCAAGTGCCACCTGTTCCTATATCACAAAGACTGAAAAATCTGTGCATCATTATTTTTCTCCCAAACAAATCTTGGTCTGTGTTTACATGGTGCCAAAACAACTGGTCAAAAAGTAAACACTCCAGTCTGGGAGACGCCAAACACTCACACCTGCTAATTTCTTCACTAAATGGACTAAAATGAGTTGATTTGGTGTTCTTGCCCTGAATTGTAGAGAGGAACTTTCTCACTTTAAAAAAAGACGGTTGAAAACTTCCTTGGCCATTTATAGATGAACTGAGGTGTTTAGATCATGAGGGACTGAGGACAGACTCAGGAAAAGTGGCATATTCAGGTTGGAGTAGTCTTCATAGGAGCACATGGTTGCAGCTGTGGACCAGTTGCTCTGGGGAACCCTCCCAGTTCCAGTCAGCAAGGTTGTGTTTTACACGGATTAGCACTTGACTTCATCCTTGGTAGTCACAGTTATCTACGGGCAGATGCTCTGCAGAACTGCCATGAGACTGAGTGTGCCACCAAAGCAAAAACATGGAACTGGGATAAGCCAAATTATGTGTTGTGTACCAACTTGCTAAACGCTTCAAATTAGCAGGCCTATGCTAAAAGACTCTGATCATCTTTCCTGGGATGTTAGTATCCCTTTATATGCTAACATGCCAGTGATATCATTGGTGTGGATGTTACCTCCAAATATGTAAACATTCTATGTCTACCAACCCTGTTGTCCCCTAAGTTGGTCATAGAGTACCCACCCGAAAGTGCCCACCCTTCTGCTAATTTCCTTGGCCTCCCAAGGGTACCAGTGGAACACACAGACTGGCCCTCCATCACACCTTGCCTCTACCATATGGCTGCCCATCTTCTTTTTGCATCACACATTTCTTTGATGCCATCTTTTATCTGACCTTTCCTGTGTAATACCTTATTTGTTGCAGTTTGTTCATACCCATGCCATGTCTCTCCATTGCCCTTTGGGTATCAAGTGGCAGAGGGTGGATTTGAACTTGTGACTCTAACCCCAGTGCTCTTTCCAATAGATTACTCACATTGATTTCAAGACAAAGCTATAAAATTCCTAGTTTAGGAAGTGAGAGGGGCACAAAACCCAATCTTCTAGTGCCTATGTCTACAACGTGAGCAAAACTGGCTAAGCTGCTTAACTATGTAGTCATAAGATTCATCTTCTCAAAGTCCTGTTCTGATGCCTTGTTTTGGTGTAGACGTGATGCTACGTACTTGAAGGCTCTGCCAGAGGAGCCCAAACTCTGATAAGTCTTGCCACACAAGGAAAAAAAATGAGTCTGTCCAAGGGCTAATTCAGCTAAGAACAGGGAGACTTATCACCAGCAGGTTAGTCAATAAGTTGTTCAGTCATGTCCAACTCTTCGTGACCCCATTTGGGGTTTTCTTTTGCAAAGATACTGGAGTGGTTTGCCATTTCTTTCTCCAACTCATTTTGCAGATGAGGAAACTGAGGCAAACAGGGTTAAGTGACTTGCCCAGGGTCACACAGCTAGTGTCTGAGGCCAGATTTGAACTTAGGAAGATGAATCTCTTTGACTCCAGGTCTGATGTTCTATCAACTGCACCATCTAGGTGCCTAAGTAGAATCAAGATTATCTTCAAATCCCATCTTAGATGCTTATTAGTTGCATAACCCTGGCGGAGTCATTGTTGTTATTCACTTGTTTTAGGTTATGTTGAATTCCTTGTGACCCATTTGGAGTTTTCTTGGCAAAGATACTGGAGTGGTTTGCCATTTCTTTGTCCGGCTCATTTTACAGATCAGGAAACTGAGGCAACAGGGTTAGGTGACTTGCTCAGGGTCGCATAGCTAGTAAGCATCTGAGGCTAGATTTGAACTCAGGAAGATGAGTCTTCCCAATTCCATGTGCCACAGTCTTTTCACTGTTTAGAAAGTTTAGGAACTTCTCTCAATCTCAGTTTCTTTAGCCACACAATGAGATGGTGGGACTCAATGGCCTGTAAGGCCCCTTGAAGTTCTGAATCTGAGATCCTCTGATGAAGTCTTTGCCTGTGGCAACCCATGAACGAGGCAGACAGATTTTTGCAGTTCTAGTAGAAAAACATTCCAATCTGAACAGACATGTAAGCAGGGTGACTGGAGCTTTGGTTCAGGCTGTCAAAATTTACAAGGACTTGTTTCTTCCCAAGAAGTCCTATAGGCTGCCATCTTCATGCTTTATGGTTCTCCATGGTCCTGAAGCTACCTTCCCTCCATAATGTGCTTGCACCAACTTTTTCCAGCTGGATTTTGGGCCCTCATCTCTCTGTCTCTGTCTTTTGGTCTCCATCCATCTGTCTCTCAGGGACCAGAGCAGCACTATCACAATGCTTACATGTTATTGCCACATCCTGGGGTCAAAGAGAATGAACCTTGCCAGACTTTTAGAAACCATTGTACCTTTGTCTGGATTTGGGGATCAGAGGATTTGAGCACAGGCCATAAGTTCCAGGAAATAAGCTTTATTACATTGGGTACCAATGTAATACTAATAATAAGAGATTTGCATAAAAGTATCCTGTTTCACAAATAAAATGAGGACAGTTCTGTGCCATAGGTAGGAACTCAAAGCCTTTATGTGCTCCAGATTAGCTCCCTGCCCTGGCCTACTCTGTGCCCGCAAGGGCTCCCTGCCACTCATGACGCTTATATTTGCCCCAAGTGTCAGAATTCCTAGTTAGAGTTCTAAGTCTGAGAATGATAGGATCATGGATTTAGAGCTGGCCATAAGAAATCGAGCCCAGAGAATTGAAATGATTTCCTCAAGGTCTCATAGGCCATAAGTTACAGATTTGAACCTAGATCCTTTGGCTTTGAATAGTCTTCCATTGTACCACTCAAATGTTACAGGTCTCTTAATGATCCCATAACAACCAATTTCACTATTTTTCTTTTTTGCTTCCAAAATATTTTAAGGCCGTCATGAAGTCAAGGCCTTAATGCCTTATGTTTTCATACACTGCAAAATGATCCCCAAAATAGCTGCCCTTTAAATCATGTATATCTTCAGGAAACCACAGATGGAAACAGCATGATGTCAAGTAAAAGGGATTTACCAAGTCAGGCTTTTGCAAGATGAAATTATGTAGTCAGCTGGGAATTTTTTTCAGGGTAGAAGATATCTTGCCAGTTGACAGATTGAGCTTTATCATGTGTGAGAATTATTTGGGGGATAAAAGCTCTTAACTAATCAGCGGCTTTATTTGGTAGCTTTCACCCTTCTGATTTCTCACCGGAATTTGCAGAATGTTTTTGTTTTTACCTTCGCTAAAATCCTACTATGATCCCTTATTACCAGGTGGAGGAAACCCAGAGTTTCCAAAAGTTATGCCAACAGAGTGTAACCTCTGGCAAGATCTAACTAGAGGGAATTGCTTTAAATATGGGGCTGGATAAGGACTCTGTCTATGGGCCAAGAGTCAGCTTAGTTAATTTTGGACTAGATGCAGGTTTGGGGACCTGCAGCCTCAAGGCCACATGTGGCCCTCTAGGTCCTCAAGTGCAGCCCTTTGACTGAATCCACACTTCACAGAGCAAACCCCTTTAATAAAAGGATTTGTTCTGTAAAACTCGGACTCAGTCAAAAGGCTGCACCCAAGGACCTAGAAGGCCACATGTGGCCTTGAAGCCATAGGATCCCCACCCCTGGACTAGAATATCCAAATTCCTGGTGTGAAATTTCCCTCCACTGACAGATTGCCAATTCATTTCTAACCTATAAAATTAGAGGGTTTCCTGTGGTCTTTTGAGATTAACTTCTTCATGATCACACAGATAGTGTGTGTCAGAACTTGAACCCAGGTCTCCCTGGCTGGTTCTACTCTAGTATATCATACCTCTTGAATGGGAAATAGACTGCAAAATCTGTCATCAAGACCTGGGTTTAAGTCCTGTCTCTAACACTTTCTTGCTTAGGTGGACATGGACAAATCACTTAACTAATCCAAGATTGCTTCCATATCTGTAAAAATGAGCATAGTAATGTCTATACGGTTACTGCAGGATTCATAGGATGTAGTATATAAATGTAAGAGTTTGAACCAAGAGGGACCCAGGGTGGCCTGGGTGTTGAAGGAATTTATTTATATTTGGAATACTCCCCTTCCAAAGGAGACTCTTCTTCTGCCTTTATGGAGAGTAGGAGAATGGCTATGACTAGGAAATCACTCCTCCACTCTCCTATTTCTAGGATGCACATTATTAGACTTATATTTATTTATTTGTTTGTTTATTAGAAACAAGATCTTTTCAGTCTAGGGGTATGATAGTCTTTAGGGGTTCAGCACAAAAGCCATTTTTCCTGGTTGCTATGGATTGGAAGTAGTTCCACTCCAAACTGGGAGGGCAACAGTTAGCTTAATCTCATCCAGTTTAGCTCCCCACTGACCAAAATCTTATTACACAAAGACAACCACAGTTACCGAACAAATATATTTAATCAAACAAGCAACAAAATAGTAATGAGGGAAATGATAGAGATTAAGTTAGGTGATAGGATGCACAACTGTTACTCCGATGAGAAAGAGACAGACAGACAGAGACAGAGAGAGAAGGGGAGAGAGACAAAGAGAAATAGAGACAGAGACAGACAGACAGACAGACACACACACAGAGAGAGAGAGAGACAGAGAGAGAGAGAGAGAGAGAGAGAGAGAGAGGCTGATGAAATCTCAGTTTAAACAAGAAAAGAATGACCTCTGAAAAGCCTATTCTTTTTTCAGGGTTTGTCAGGGTTCAGGCACTTGGAATCAAGGGATATGTTGGGGTGCTGGTGTTCCTCACATGCCTGTGTCTCCAGGAGCTCCTCTTAGCTGTTCAAAGTGTGCACCTTGTCTCTCCTCCTTGCTTCCTCCTCTCTTTGCTTCCTCTGCCTCTCTCTTTTTTCTTTTATCAGAAGCATATCAGACAATCATGAGTAACTTCTTTCTCTAAAGAGCAATCTAATCCCATCTGGGCAGGGTGCTATATAAACAAAGGCAATTAATAATCTTCTACTCCCTTCTTTCCTTCCTTCCTTCCTTCCTTCCTTCCTTCCTTCCTTCCTTCCATCCACCCTCCCTCCCTCTCTTCTTCTTCTTCTTCTTCTTCTTCTTCTTCTTCTTCTTCTTCTTCTTCTTCTTCTTCTTCTTCTTCTTCTCCTTCTTCTTCTCCTTCTCTTTCTCCTCCTCCTCCTTCTTCCTCTCTCTCTCTCTCTCTCTCTGTCTCTCTCTCTCTCTCTCACTTTCTCTAAGTCTGAGACTCTAACTACTACGTCATCCTGTACTTCACCTTTTTTTCTTTCTAGGTAATTAATGAGAAAAGGCTTTGAAATCTTCATTGCTTATTGTTCAAATCCTATGGTGCAGATCATTCAGGAACCAGGTAAACACATGAGTTTGGACTCTGGGCTAACTCAGACTTCTTTAGTCACAGACAATGCACTCAGTGTGGAAAATGTTAAGAACGATTTTGTGAAGGAGGGGAGGGTTTGGGAAAGCCACTCAAAGTTAGCCAGTCTGAAAGAAAGAGTGGCAAAGGCCGTGACTTAATTTTTACCATGTAGATTTTTAACAAGAGAATCTTTGGGAGGAGATTTGGGGGAGGACTTTAGAAAGATAATAGATTTCGTTATTTAAGTCAATCCCAAATTGTAAAGCAGGGACATAAATTGCAGCATAGGGAAAAGAGCATTGTATTTGGAGTCAGAAGACATGGCTTTGAATTCTAGTGTTCATACCTGTGTGATTTTAGGCAAGTCATATAACTTTTCTGAGCCTCCATTTTCTCCTCTAAGATATGAGATAGCTGGACCACATGATCTCTAAAATCCCTTCCAGTTATAAAAAAATCTGTAGTTCTATGATCCTCTGAAAGTAATTGTATTGATTTCTACTGCAAACCTTAGAATAGAAGTTCTTAACCTAGGTCCATGAAATGAAGGAAAAAAATTATAACCATTTCTTTTTTAAAGTTTTTATTTTTTTAACTTATGAAATAAAACAGGCATTTCCATAACGTAGTAGAATAAAAAGATGATTGTATATCAATATAATTAGTTTCCTTTGTAATCCTTTTTATTTTATTTCATTCATTTAAAAAAATGATTCTGAGGAGTCCATTGGCTTCGCTAAACTGCCAAAGGGCCCCACAACACTAAAAAGATAAGAATCTCTGTCTTAGTATAACTTTAAAAGATTTCCCTTGAAAGAATTGCCTAATGATGAGATACACAGGAATCTCCAACTCAGCATGTCCAAAACAGAAGTCATTAACTTTCTCCCAAACCTCCCCCCTCTTCCAAACTTCTGTATTACCACTGAGGCCACCACTTTTCCTCTAATTCCCCAGGCTTACAAACTCTGTGTCATTCTAGACTTCTCAGTCTCTCTTATCCCACAAAGCCAATCAGTTGCCAAGTTTGCATGGTATCTCTCACATACACACGCATAGTCACCACCCTCCTGAAACATTGCAAAAGCTTTCTAATTGTTCTCCCTGCCTCAACTCTTCCCCACTGCAATCCATCCTCTTCTCAGCTGCCAAAATCATTTTCTCTAAAGAGTAAATATCAAAATGATACCTTTCTTCCCACTCAAATTCTAGTGGCTCTCTTTTGCCCCTAGGATCAACTATAAAGTCATCTATTCCCCATTTAAAACTATCTTCTTCCTACCTTTTAAAATCTCCCTTCATTCCACTATTGCACAACCTCTATGATCTAGCTACATTGTCTTATTCACTGCTCATCCTTTAAGATACTCCATCTCCCATCTGGGTGCTTTTGAACTGGCTGTTTCCATGCTTGGAATGATCTCCCATCTCATCTCCACCTCTCATTTTCCCTGACTTCTTCAAAACGCAACTCAAATCCCACCTTCTGTGAGAGTTCTTTCTTGATTCCCTTAGCTACTAATGACTTCTCTGGCATTACCTCCTATCTCCTCTGCATATGTTTCTATTTACTTGCATGTTGTCTACCCCATTATAAGGCTACATGGCATAATGCATAAAAATCTGGTCTCAGAACCAGGAAGACCTGAATTCAACTCCTCCCTCTAAAAAAAAAACTGGCTGTGTGATTCTGGCAACTCATTTAACCTGTTAGTGCTCGAAGCAACTCTGTAAGTTGTAGAGACAGTGGTAACTTGCATTGATGGGGCAAGTCCCTCACTAAGATGGGACTCTATCAACCAACCACAGGTTCATCTCCTATCTCTCCTCTCTTCAGAATGTAGCTCCTTGAGGGCACAGGATTATTTTCACCTTCCTTTGTAACCTCACTGATTAACACAAGGCTAATATATAACAAAGGCTTAATAAATGCATCTTGCCTGGTTAATATCCTTTTCCTAGGTCTTGATCACATCACTTTGGTAATCTTTGTGTTTCTGTTCTCATCTCCAGTCATCTTGATGAATATCTGGTCACTGGACCCAGATGGCTCTGGAGGAGAAAGTGAGGCTGGTGACCTTGCACAGCCTTGCCTCACTCAAATCCAAGTCAACTGCAAGTCTTATCATCATTTCCCTGATGTCATGGTCCTCTTCGAAAACGAAGGACAAACACATTCAATTGAACAAGCATTTATTAATGACCTACTATATGCTAGGTGCTGGAAGGAAAAACAAAGACAAAAACAAAATAGCCTGTTTCCAAAGTTTCTCTTTTTGGGAGACAAAGAAGCCTCATAATTATTCCATTATACCAATACCTTGTGAAAATTCCCAACCAAAGACAAGTACAGTAATTTACTAGGCTATTTATTGTTTTTTACTCCTTTTGTTTATCCATGAGAGGGTATTATGTGCATTTCAGATCTCTATGCTTTGAAGTACATAGCGTCTCTACTTGTTATGATTTGTCAGCTCTCTAAGTTTTCTAAACAAAGGTGCCAGAATTAAATAATATCCTTTCTTCCCCCTACTTTTGTTTGGCATCATCTCATCTTAAACTGCTATATTCTATTATTTATCCTGAATGTGACAAATTTATTTATTCTACTAAGTGAAGTTCTGTCAATTGGAAATGTCTGTTAACCAGTAGCAAATTAGTAAATCTCATAACAATGACTCCCAGGACATTGCAAATTTTTATGTAATTGTGGTATCAATTTTATTGAGTCCATCCTCTATCACAAGGCATCCAAGGTAATTTTCCATTAACCAGAATACTCTATTAACCAGGGCATTCCATACCTTTCTTCTGAGTGAAGAATAAAGGCTTGCTGGATAACAGAATATTTATGGTGAGCTAAAAGGACATTATGCTGCACTTGGAGCATCTTTCAGCTAAGAACATCTAAGTACTTTATTCTAGATAGAGAACTGAATATGGAATAAGGATGACTTGGACTCAAAAGCCACTTCTGACACTTACTACTGTGTAACCAAAGGCATATCACTTATACTCTCTGAGCTTCCATTTCCCTATTTCTAAAATGAGAGGAAAAATACCTGGATTGCCTAACTCAGAGGGTACTTGTGAACTTCATATGAGATAATGTCTGTAAAGTGTTCTGCAGATTGTAAAGTCTTATTTAAATGTCATCAATTAGTATTTTTGTTTTATCATGCTTATTGCTATTACTTACTCATCCAGCTCTTAGGATGTTCATTCATTCCACGAACATTTGTTACCCTCTTCACTGTGGTAGACTCTTAGGGAGACACAAAAATAAATGCAGCTGGCCTTTAGGAGTTTATGATCCCTCCAAGACAGTTCAGAGCCTGTCCACACAGCATTAGGATAACTCAGGTTTTGTTCTTGATTTGATTTAGCTTCATTACTTTACTTTGCAGTTCCTGTGCTCCATTAGCCTTTCTGCATTCAAGGTTTTGTAGGCCTTAATGGATGATGATTTCACCTTTTCCAATGCATTAAACTTAGTCTGTAGAAAAGTCTAATTTCTGTAAGCATGGCAGTAATTGTGCTCCTAGGAAGTAGGAATAATGGAGGACTCCTTAAATTGAGGATATTTGGTCTGGATTATGTCTTGCATGATTAAGTATGCATTTATACTTATAATGAATGTAATTCACAACATAGCAAAGTAGAAGACAGATGACCTAATCTATCATATAAATGCAGTCTTTTACTACGGGATTCTTATCCCTTTATCAATACTCTCATAATGCTAAGATAGCTAAAAGTTTCCTGGTATCAGATGGGTCTTAGGCATGTATACATTTGTACCCATACTCACTTCTGACATAGTATTTACCTTTACTATGGATGGTATCAATTTTAGGGGACTTCTCCGTCATATCTCTCTCGTCTTCATTTTGTATAGCTCCATCTTAGGAAGGCGTCTGTTTTCCATTTTGAGGCATAGCACATCATATTTGTGTGTTTCTTCCTTTTTTTTCTCAGAACTCAGAATTTGATTTGGTTCTTTGAAATAATCTCAGTCATTGGTGACCTTAGAATCTACCTTACCCAGGACATACTGGCAAGCATGTCCTAGGAAGTCTGGGAAGGTCCACCAAGGATATGCTGGGAAATTTCTTCTGAAGATTGAACTTGTTAATACAACCCTAAATCTATAATCTCTGCTTCTGAACAATGAGTCTTAGGGAATTGGTAATTAAAAGACTAGGACAAAACACCATGGCTCCGGTCTGACTGCAAAGCTAGAAAAACAAGGCCTCTTTTAAGTTTAATGAAGGCATTCTTTGCTCCAACACCTGGACCTATTCTTCCATTTTAGGAACTGTTCCTCACCTAGTCCTCATAACCTAGATACTTTGCTTTCTTCCCTCCTGCATTGACTTCCAGTGACACAGGAAGAGCTTTGTTTTAGTTCAATTGGCAATGGCACCAGTGACTGCCTGAATTGACCTAGTTTGAGCAGGCGCCATTCATAGCATATGCCAATGGATGACCATTGATACTTTGGCACCTGCTTTTATGTCCTAGTGACCTCCTATCCCAAGGTATCTTTTTTTACTTTTGTGGTAAGAGTTTACATGGTAATGATATGTACTCATTTCCTTTTGACATTTGAGGAATAAAGATGTTCATCTAATCTTTCAGTACACTGTGAAACTCAAGGGTTGTGAGTATAACAGTGCAATCCTTTGGTGATCTCTGAAGTATATCAGAAAATTATTGATCAACAGCTATATTGCCCTTTTCTTTTTTAGAATAAAGGGAAGGAAACAATAAGTTCATTCTCTATCCCACAAGTGATGAGAAATGGATTATTGAAAGCCCATGATATTAGTATAATTTCATGTGGGAGGAAGGAAAAATTCTTTTAATCCTTCATATATATATATATATTCTGTCTCCGTCTCTCTGAAAAGAAAGAATAAAGTTAATTTAATTGTTCATTTGGTCATTTTATTATAATAGATTAGGAGGATGGGCCCTTAGCAAAATTGAGAATTTCAATTTCTGAAAAAATTCTAGGCTGTATTATTAAAGGAATGTTTACTGAACAAGGAAAGAAAACAGAAGCAACAGATTCATCAAGTCATGCCTGATTAATCTTATTTCCTTTATTGGGGAGGGGGGAGAAGAATAGGTTTATTAGACTGGAAGATCAGGGAATTACTGTGGATATAGTTGTCTGTATTTAAACTAAGCATCCAACTATGTTTTTTACCCTATTCTTTAGGCAAAATGGAAAGATACCGGCTAAATAATAGGTTGGGTAGGTTCAGAAATGATCTGGGTAAAGGTAACTTTAGGTCACTCTTCGATGGATGAAAGGGAAAGAATCCGAAAAGATCTTGACGGGCTAGAACACCAAGAAAACGCTAGGCTGAGTGTTACAGCCAAATGAAATTTAATGGAGATATAAATGTTAAGTCTTACATGGTTTGGAAAAAACCAACCTCTCAGGTACAAGATGGGAGAAGCACAACTAGCTAGAAGTTCATTTCAGATAGCTCTGGGGGTTTTAGTCAAATGCAAATGCAGTACATCATAGCAGTGTGACATGGCAGCTAAAAATCTTAGTCTATACTGAAAGAAATGATGCCTAGGTCCCCAGAGATAATAAACAATGTTGCCTGCAGCAGATTGGTGCTCAAGTACTTGGGAATGGAGATAATAACACTTCCCCTGGTCAGACCGTATTTGGAATATTGTGACTAGTTCTGGATGTCAGATTTTATTTTTTTTTTTGGAGGGGTAGGAAGGCAAGGCAGTTGGGGTTAAGTGACTTCACCAAGGTCACACAGCTAGTAAGTGTCAAGCATCTGAGGCCAGATTTGAAGTCAGGTCCTCCTGACTCCAGTGCCAGTGCTTTATTCACTGTGCCACCTAGCTGCCGCCCCTGGATGTCATATTTTTTAAAAAAAGACATTGGTAACTAGAGAGTTCTCACTGGAATCAACCCAGGAAGGTGAAAAGCCTCAAGGCAATATCTGTCATGTAAGAATTCTTTGAAGGAGCCAGAGATGTTTAAGTAGAGAAGACTTAGAGATGCCATCATAGCTGTCTTCCATAATTTAAAAGGTATAAGAGGAATTTGATTTGGTCTGCTTGGTCCCAGAGACTAGAACAAGGAATAATAGGTGGAAATTGATCAATGGATAGAGTCTTCAAGCAAAGTTGCAAAGATTTAAGGTACAGAGAAACATATTAATGATTAGAGCTGCACCGACATGGAATGGGCAGCCTTAGAGGCTGGAGGTTTTTCCTTACTGGAGGTCTTCCAAGCAAAGTTTAGAAGACATCTTGTCATGGATGTTAGAAAGGGTCTGGATTAGATTGGATGGCCCCTAACACACCTTCCTACTCTGAAATTCTGTGATAGAGTGAAAATACACTAGAGCCTGCTGATAGGAATGGTTTGAATAAACTTGTGCACACAAAGGTATAAACAGCTAGTAAAGTGTCATGTTATCTCTGTCAGGTGGACTCGATTATTGATAATTGTGGAATCCCAGTAAGTAAGTAAGCAGGTAACGGAGGTACTTAGGGGGCAGGGATGCTTTGAAAGTGTTAGGAAGCCAAGACTTGTTTGTATGATGCTTATAGGACTCAGCAGAGTTAAAATAAAACCTTGGGATCCTGAGTTTTAGAACAACTAGGAAAGAGATATTTAATCTAATTATTTATCTCTTCATTTGTTATTCATTCCACAAATATTTATTGAGTGGCTATTATGTGCAGGTCAAATAAAAGGAAATGTTTCTTGAGAGGTAAATTGGATTGCCAAGGTCATGTAGCCAGTTAATGGCAGAGCTGGGACTAGAAACGAGTTCTTCTGACTCCTAGACTAGCACCCTTTTAAAAATTGTAATTGTAATGAAATATTTTACCATGTTTCCACCAATGACAGGCTTTTTAACAGCTTTCTGTCTGTTAATACAATGATGAACCTTGTAGGTCATATTGATAACCTTTCCTACTATTGGAACAACAAAAATCCCTTATGTAATTTTAGGACTTGTCTACTGCAGTAACAAACACTAAGCACTAGGTGGCAGGAAGTATTCTTCAGTGGTTGGCTGGGGACAAAAATTCTATTAGAAAAGTCTAGGCTAGCTCAGATGTTCTCGGACAGGAATAAATGAATATAAGTAACAGTGGGTGCTTGATATCCTGACCTGAAATCTCTGTGATTGTAATCTTATCCTTACACTAAAAAAGAAAATCTCTAATAAGGTTTTTATAAAATTCTTTGTTATATGATTCAATTCACCCAGGACAAAACCAAGAGGTATTACTAATATGTCCCTATGAAACCTAGCATTCAGGTGATCCTGGTAAAAGTAGGTAGTAGAAATCATCAGACTTTTTTTCCAGACAGATCAACCTAACATATAGCCTAATTGTGAAAAGAGAGAAAAAAGACAAAAGGAATAAAACAAAAACATAGTATTTCATACTCAGTGAAGAATACAAACAGAGCCCAGGTAGCTGCTGGCTCTCCTTGAGGTGTTTGAAGGGTTGCAAAAGTAGAACTGGTAGGCTCATAGCAAGACAATGTTTCATAGGCCTTTAATTATGTAGCTAGGCCAGTCATCATTGCAACAGGAGAAGTCAATGCACTATTAATAGGTAACCAATGAAACTTCCTCCTAAGTGAAGTTAGATGCAGAGTCACCCGGTGTATCCTAAATTTATGGTGGCTGTGACTCAATCTGCACCTTAGCAAGTAATGACATCTCTAGAGGAACACAAGGGCTGATCTGTCTAGTTCCACAGATCTGTTGTGGTCCAGGCAGCCTATACATCACATTGACCAAGGCTTAGTGATTGCACAGCTAGGAGGCTTCTGCTAGCTCCAAACCAAACTGAACAAATAACAGATGCCACTAATTCCAAACTGTTCTTTTCCAAATTGAACAAATAATTCAGCAAACTATTTATAGGAGACAAGCCTTGTATGGAAGTTGTGAACAACTTGGGTGAATCAAGTAGGATCTCCAAAAGAAAATGGAACCCAATACCACATACACCATTCCCATCATTGACTATGTTGATAACTTGCCACTTCCAAAGATCCATGATTGTATCAGTATAGTGAAACTCAATCTTCATGAGTTAGAATTTAAAATTAAAATTAATCATCTGGTGATCAGATTCTTCCAGAATAGTCCTCTCCAAGTTTAGCCACGTTGGCCCAAGTATGACAGTCCATCTCTGCACTTCCAATGGAGAAGAGCCTTCCTGAGTTTCTGTTTTACTCAAATAGTCCTGGAACAACTTTAGGCCACAATGAGGTATCAGAGTAAGGCTTTAGTGGAGTAATAGCAGTAAGTAAATATTAAATACCTTCATATATACACATGCTTGTGTGCATGTAATATATCCATAATGTATGTGTATATATGTACATATGTCTGTATATAGACAGATATAAATATATCTATCTCTATTATCTGTCTATCTAAAATGTAGAAGACCAAGGTAGTATTTATTAATCCCATTCCCAGGTACCCGAATACCAATCTGCTATAGATAATACTGTTTAATGTGAGATATGGTCCTCCCTGCCTGAGAGCTTTTGGACAGAGGATACAACATTGGCATGAGCAGAAATGAAGAAAAAAATCAACTGAAAAATAACTTAAAAGGAATAAAAATACCTTCTAACCATAGAATATTAATGTGGAAAGCCTACTTATAAGTTAGGAGAAAAAATCTACATTATAAGAGCTTTTAAAAATCAATTTTATTGATGTATTTTGTTTTTACATCATCTATATTTCCCATCATTTCCTCATCCCTTTTCCAGCACCATCCCATAGAATAAGGACGAAAAAGAAAAAAGGGGGAAAAAGTTCAGAAAACTAGCCAACATATTGAAAAAGTCAGACATTATACACAGACATGCAGGTGTCCTTCCCACCTGTACAAAGAATAGAAACATTTTCTCTTGTGTTTTTTTTTCTTTGGGGCCAAACTTGATCATTATAATTTTGAAGCATTCAGTTTGGTTGTTTTATTGTTATTTCTATTTACATTGCTATAGTCATTGTATATATTGTTTTCTTAGTTCTCCTTGCTTTCTTTTGCATCTTTTCATATATGTCTTTCCATGCTTATATATGTATGTATGTATATATATACATATATATATGAATATATAATGTTCATTTCTTATAGAATAGTAATATTCCATTACATTTATATATCACAACTAGTTTGGCCAATTCCCAATCAATGGGCATCTACTTTGTTTCCAATTCTTTACCATCACTAAAAATGGTGCTGTAAGTATTTTGGTGCATATAAGGTTCTTCTTATTGCCATTTACCTTCTTGGGATATATGCCTAAAGCAGGATCTCTAGGTTCAAGGATATAGAATTGCAGTAACTTTCTTTTCATAATTACAAATTGCTTTCCAGAATAGTTGGACCATTTCACAATTCCACCAACAATGTATAAGTTTTTTTTTTCACAATGTCTTCAAAATTGACTATACTCATTTAGAAGATATTTTTTTAATTGTCAAGTCCACATGGTAATTGGAATTGGTGGTCTTGATTAATTAGATAAGAATGATTTGTAATTCTCATTTCAAAGCATCACATCCAGTTTGGCTGACTTCTATTTACCTAGCAAGTATATTGTTTGTATGTAAACAATACTCCAAAAGTACTAGAAAATAACTGGTCTTCTTAAGTAGATAAGTATTTCCCCTTATAATTGTGTTTGCTTATTTCATTTATTCACAGAGAACACAAAAGTAAACTTTCAATGATCCCTGTTGGAAATATGCCAAATTCAGAAAGAAGTATAGAGGAGACAACCTCTCTATCAGTTCAAGTAAACCATTGAGAGGCAGATCTGAACTAACCTCTATGAGATGACTGTTATCTATTAGTCCCAGATAATTCTCCCTCTTTTAAGGAGTTTACCTAACTTACAATCTTCCTCTCCCCACAAATGCCTGATCTTATGTTGGATACTATCAAAAATATAACAATAAATATACTCGTCAGTGTCCTCTCAAACACCCTGGCCTCCCAGGGCATCAGCCTCAACTCTCATGTCCACTGGGTTCACTCCAACTTTACCATATACAGAGACTGATCTTCCCATCATCCAGACATTTTGATCTTCCATTACACACAATTCTGAAGTTCACTTTCTGAGGAACATCCTACTCTTCCATCTTTCCCTCTGCTTCATTCTTCCTAAACTATCCTTCAGCCATATCACAATCTCTATTCCATGGTTCAGTTCCCTGATCTCTAAGTCCATCACAATCACTCTGGCCTCAGTTTCCCCAACCCCTCAGGCATATACCTTGATCCTATAATTAGTCAGTTCAAATGTATGATCTTTCTTTCTTAAATCCTCTATTTCCTTGTTTTATCACCACTCATCCCTTTCTAAACTCCAACTCTGAATGACCCCCCAATAAAGTCCCCTGACTTTCTTCCTATTTCTGCAGAAGAGAAGAGAATAAGCATTTATATAGCATCCACTATGTGACAGGAACTCTGCTAGGCAATTTTGAGAATTATCTCATTTGATCTTCACAATAACCCTGTGAAGTAGGTGCTATTATTGTCTTTATTTTCCAGTTACAGAAGCTGAGGCAAACAGAGGTTAGATGATTTGCCCAGGATCACACACAGCTGGTAAGTGTCTGAGGCTAGATTCAAAATCGGGTCTTCTTGACTCCAGGCCCAGTATTCTATTCGCTGCGCCACTGCCATCAGTTGTCTCCAGACATGTGGTAGAAAGCACTACCATCCTTCTGGACACCCATTTTTAAATCCTGAATTCTTCCTGAACTTCTCTTTCTCGCTCACTCCTCCTATCCGGTCAGTTGTTAAGTCTTATCAAGTTCGTATCCACAATATCTCATGCACACACAACTATACACCAAATCAAGTGTTTATCATCTCTTTCCTGTACTCCTTCAACAACCTCCTAGCTCTTCTTCCTGTCTCTAATCTCTCCCTTTCCTCTATACTTGACATAGCTATCAAAGTGATACTCTCACAACATAGGTTTGAATATGTCACTTCGCTCTCGCTGCTCTGGAAGCTTCCAATTGCCTTTACAATAAAATGCAAATTTGTCCATTTGGCATTTAAAGCCTCTTGCGGTCTTGTTCTAACTTTTCTTTCTAGACTTATTTCACATTACTCTCTACCTTCTAACCAAACTGGCCTATGTCATGTTCCCAGTGCACTGGCTGTACCGTGCTCCTACCTCCAACTCCCCATTCCTGAAATGCACTGCTTCCTCACTTCTGCATCTTAAGAATCCCTAGCACATTTCAAGGCTCAGCTCAAGTGGCAAATCCTAAATGAAGTTTTCCTAATCCCCCTATTGCTGCTGTTTGGTCTTTTCAGTCGTATCTGATTCTTCATGACCCTATTTGGGGTTTTCTTGGCAAAGATACTGGCGTGGTTTGCCATTTCCTTCTCCAACTCATTTTACAGATGAGGAAACTGAGGCAAACAGGGTTAAGTGATTTGCCCAGGATAACACAACTAGTGTCTGAGACTGAGTATTCCTTACTACAGGACTGGAACTCTATCCACTGAGATGCCTAGGGGCTCAATCCTCTTGTTAGTGTTACTGTGATAATTCCATTAGTGCTCCCTTTCCTGGCACTAAAATTACCTTGCATTTCCTTTGCATGAATAAGTATTTGTTTATTTGTGTATTTGTCTTCCTCCTTTTCCTCCCTCCAGCAGAATATAAGCTCCCTGAGGGCAGGTACTGGTTTCAATGTGTGTGTGTGTGTGTGTGTATTTGACAGTAGAAAGCATTTAATCCTACTGAAATTGAATTAAGTCCCAGGAAATAACATTTCACTGCACGTGCAAGTGAAAAAGGTCATAGTATATTTATACAATAATTAAGGTTTTCCTAGTGTATAAACTGCTATTTGGGAATGTTAGGCACTTTTACAAACTACATTGATTTTTTTTTTAGGTTGATAAGATACTCTTTAGACTCCCAAGGCTATTTACAGGAGCCACCCAAACAATATAAATTAGTTAGTGGTATTTAAGGGTCTTTACCATCTGATGGCAAACCCACTCTTTTAACCTTGTTTCTCACTATTGTCCTTCATACACTGACATGTTCCAACTGAACTGAATTATTCCCTGATCTCTCCCACCTGTGCTATATCACCTTCATACATTTCTATATGCTATTTTCTCTACCAGTCAATATCTCTTTCTTTCTTCAAGGCCTAAGTCAGGTACCACTTCCTCCTGAAACTCTCTGATTCTCTGCCATTCCCAATAGAAATGATCACTCCATCCTTAAATTTCTTATACCTTGCTCCCTAATCTTTCTTAAGTAATTTTTTACATTTTTACTTTGTACCAGACCTGAAATTCCAAATTTCACTGCTATATGGAGACCTTCCTCTATTAAGTCAAACCAACACCTGCTTTGCAACTTACCATCTTATAGAAATGGCTGGGATACTGACAGGTAAAGTTATTCACCCAGAGTCACATGATCATTTTATAAAAAGCCATCTGTGCCAATTTCTGGTACACTCCCACAAGAAAATCCATGGAAACATATACATATTCCGTGTAAGTGAACAAAATGAACCATGCCCCAGTAGGACAAACTTAGGCATGTACTTTTTCTTCCTCCCTTGATTTCTAAAAATGGATTATTATCAAATACAACCTGAGTCATATAGCTGAGAGATGAAGAATTATTATAGTATCTTGTTAGAGAAGGCTGATGTACTTTAGACCTATGGAACATTTACAACAACTGGAAAAGGAAATCTCTGAAAGAAAGCCAGCTGGTTGTGAACTGCTGATATGGATAGTGTCAGAGATGATTCCAAGTTCCTATCCTTACATTTTTCTCTTTTTTAAGAGGCATAATCTAATGGATCTCTTCCCTCCTTACTTTCGGATCTCAATAACGAACTAGAAAGTGGCAGTAGTCAGATGGTGTTGTTATGCTGCCCATGTCCAAAGGCAAGTAGAATTCCCTCTGGCCTTCAGCCCAGTTTAAAAGAACTTTTGAAGGAGAATCTTGGGTGAGAATTTTCATTTTCGTATTTCCAAATGACACTTCCTGAGGATTCTAGAGACAGATGGTTTGCAATTGACAATGAGTGCTATGATCATCTGGTTTTGCCTTTTACCTGATGAATGTAAAGGCCTCTAATAATTCAGAACTACCTATGTGGTCTGCCCAGGTCTTCCAATGGCCATGAAATTTAGAGCGCAGTCTCAAGCTGAAAAGAGGCACCAAAGTACAACAGAACGAGTAATGGATCTTGACAGAGTCAGAAGATCCCACCCCTCTCCCATATAACCTCCCATATAATCATATTTAGGCCACTTAGGTTCAATGACCTTTGGTTTTATCACTTGTAAAATGAGAGGATTGCACCAGACGTCCTCTGAGGTCCATATAATCTACCAAAAGTATGGGAACTGTCCCTAATTGCTGACCTCTGACAAAGGGCAGACTTCCCTTGCTTGTAAATCCAGTTTAAATAGCCTTTTGCACCTGATGCTTTCCTTCTTCCCATTGGCTTTATTTCTGCAATTAACTTTCCTCCTTCGACCTCTGTTACAGTTGTTAATTAGTTATCTTCTCATGGGTACAGGTCTTTTATCTCCAACTAGATTGCAAGTTCCCTGAGGACCTAGATCATGACAGCCTTGTACAGAGCCTTGTACCTATTAGGTACTTGGTAAATAATTTGTTATTGATTGATGGGGGTCTAAGGGATCACACAGCCCTGATCTCTCTCTTTATGGTGATATCTAGGCTTCAAGAGGTTGTGCTATATTGCATTCTGTGAGATATATAGCAGCTAGAGAGTTCAATAGTTCTAGAGCACTAGACCTGAAGTCAACAAGATCTGAGTTTCAATCCTCAGATACTTATTAGCTGCGTGACCTTGGGCAAGTCACTGAACCTCTATCTGCCTGCAAAACTAGGATAATAACAGCATCTACCTCTCAGGGCTGTTGTGAGAATAAAATAAAATATTTGTAAAGAGCCTTACAAAGTTTAAAGGGCTATAAATATTATTATCATCAATACTGTTGTTATTTTGCTTAAAGAATGGTTCCTTAGATGGGGCCATCTCCAGTCATCCTGACCTATGTCTTACTACTGGACTCCAATGACTCTGGAGGAGGGAGTGAAGCTGATGATTTTGGACAGCCTTGTCTCACTGAAATCCAATTCACTTGCAAGTCAAGATATCACCCTCCTGGTGTCACTGGTCCTCTTAGAGAATGAAGGACAGACAACAATAACGAGGCTCCTTGGACAGCATAACGGCCAATGAAAATTGTCCCCTCAGCGGACTGTGTCTCTACTGCCATTAGCTTCTCTGGCGTGTATTTGGCCTTGTTATTCCTGCCCATATCATCCTCTTCTTGTCTGTTTGATACTCCTGGGAAATTCTCCACTGAGAATTTTTGCTTATCTGATGAACTTACCTTTACCTTGAGTTGGCCCAGCCCTGGCCTGCCTCCCAAATAGCCCAGGTGAGGGAACACAAGTAGCTTCATTGCAACCTGTAAAGGTAGTTGGATAGGGTCATTGAAAGGAAAGATTGCTGTAGCATCCCACCTACAAGCAGTCTTAGATTGCTGCCCACTCTTTTTTTATACTTGTCTGATAACAGTGACCCCAGATAGAATCAGTCCAAAGTGATGTCATCTCTCCCCAGGCAAAAACCTGAGAGGGCTTTTTATGTGAAAGGTTTGGGAGCTCCTGGGAGGGGAAGGACTTCTTGATCAACCAATAATTGGCAAACTTCAGAACCTAACAGAAGATTTTACTCCTCCCACTTTAAATAGTGCTTGGGGATCTTACTTTGTAATTAAAATTGGATTGTCTTTCTGGGCAAGTAGAATGTTAAATATCTGATTTCTATTGGAAAATGGATCTCAAAGGCAATAAAAAAACACAACCTTGGAAAGCTTTTAGATAATTGATTTTGCTATTTAGTTTGCTTTTTTTTCAGTTTTAAATCATGAATTTAAATCTAGAAGGGATCTCTCTAATCCAACCATTTTTACAGATAAGGAAACTAAGGACCAATGAGGTACTACAGGATTATCAATCTTTGAACACATAGATAGCCTGAATTGTCCTGTTTAGTCATTTGTTGTTTTGGTTCTGGAAAAGCGGTGAGAGCAATAGACTTGAATTCAGCCTGCAGTTTTCCCTTTTAGAATGACATCAGGGGAGCTGGCCACTGCCAAGTGCTTCAGCTCAATTAGATTCCAAGAACTACATTTGGGCTCCTCAGCCCTGGGGACTACACTTCAGCTAAGTTATTAACGAAGGCCGGGAGGATATCAGCCATGGGGCTCAGTTTCCAAAAGATCCTTCCTAAATGAACACTGAAAGAGGTGACTTAGTAGCTGAGGATTCAGAGAGCCAAGAATACTCCAAAATTATGCCCCAAACCTTAGTAAACCCTTGTCATGTCTGTTAACAGCAGGGCTGAGAAAATGTGAATGGTGCTTTTCTGTTCTTTGAAATGCTCATAGGTATGATTTACCAGAGCCATCTGGTAATGATGTCAGAGCCATCATCAAGACCAGAGTCAGGGACAGCTAGGTCATGCAGTGGATAAGAGCACCGGACTCAAGAGGACCTGAGTTCAAATCCAGCCCCAGACACTTACTAGCTGTGTGACCTCGGGCAACTCACTTACCCCCATTGCCTCCAAACAAAACAAAACAAATCCAAAAACAAAGACCGAAGTCAGAGTCAGGGTCAAGGTCAAGGTTAAACTAAGATCTACGGTTAGGACAAAAGTCAATGCTGGGATCAGCTCAGGACCAGGCCAAGGATCAGGATTAGGATAAGCATCAGGGTTGAGAGTCAAAGTCAGGATCAGGATCACTGCAAACTTAAGAAATCGTGAGTTCTAGGCCCAATTCTGACAGTAAATAGTGAATATTAGCCAGTGAAGCCAGTGAAGCCTCAGGTCCTTCTCTCTCTGGTGGGGGGGGAGGGGGGAGGAGCTCCCAGCTCTCTTCTAAATGAGACGTGAAATGATCAAGAGAAGAAGATGATAATGGATCTGGGAAGTTGGGAAAAAGGAAAAGGGGGAAGCTGGGGACCCAGGGTTTCAGTGTGACCATGGGACTCTGGGCTCTGGGGTGGTGGTATTGGAATTAGGAGTCTGAGAGGGAAGGGGACATGGAATCTTCCAGAAACTTTCCTAAACTTGGAGGTGAAGAAACATAAGTTGGAGCCTTAGCTCTTCCACTTTCTAGTTATGAGACCAGCAATAATCCTGTTTTGTAGGGCTGTGGCAAGAAAAGTGCTTTGTAGGGGCAGCTAGGTGACAAAATGAATAGAGCACCGGCCCTAGAGTCAGGAGGATGTGAGTTCAAATGTGATTTCAGACACTTGACACACTTCCTACCTGTGTGACCTTGGGCAAGTCACTAACCCCAATTGCCCTGCCTTCCCCTCTCAAAAGAAATTTTAAAAGAAAACTGCTTTGTGTAGAAATGGGAATTACTTTTATTTATTCATATTTTATGTTCATATTTATTATTTTATTCTGGATATTCCTCTTAATTAGGTGATGTCTCCTTTTGCAAATCACTTCCTTTTTCTGAGACTGTTGACTACCTTAGCTAAGTGTGCTCCATTTCTAGCTCACGATCCCCCTACTACCCTAAGGGATAGGCTGAATTATCAAGCTTTGGCAATCTCAAGCTATTTCCCTTCAAAAAAGGAACATGTCAAGGGTTTGGTGGAGCATTCCCTAATGAGTAAACAGGGTAGTAATTACTGTTATGTTCAGTACAATTTATATGACTACTCTGATGATTTCTAGGCCTCCTTCTCATACAAATTTGGAAATGGTTGGGGTTGTGTATAAAGTGGACACATAGATTTCATTTTAACCGGTTTGTCTTGCCTAGCCTACCTACCAGTTTGGCTCATTTCCTCAGGATACATGAATTCCTATTACTCATTTTAAAAAATGACTAAACTTTCAGTTATCCCGTTTGATCTCTGATGATATGGCTATAAAGTATTGTTTTCTGAGAAGTTTTCTCTGACAGAAGATGCCAGGTTAACAATGAAGAGAGATGCATTAGGAGCAGAAGGCAACCTCAAAGCCAATTTGGCTCTTTTCGTCTGACCTGAAGATACCATGCACCAACCATGTAAGGAGGTAATTAGAATCTTACAGTGAGAGCCATGAGGTTCTTTCTACTCCAACTTCTTCATTTTACAAGAGAAGAAAGGCCCAAAGAGGTTAAGTGACTTGTTCTAGGTCATACATGTAATAAGGATTTGGGTCAGCATTCAAACCCTAGGTCTCTAAGTCTTAATCCAATGCTCTTTTGACTTTTCTGTGACTTTTTCCTTGTTTTGAGCCTCTATGCTACTATAGAAGGCAAGAGTTCTTTGTTGGGGACGGGGGGAGGTTCTTTTTTTATGCTTTCTAGGATGGCACAGTGCCAAACATGCCACAGGTACGCAATAATACTCACCAAATTAAATGAAACTGATTCTTATGTAATCCTCAAGTTAGAGGCTCCCTCCTGATAGGAAGAGTTAAGGTAAACGTTAGGGAAACTTCTCACTTCTCTGGCTCGCTATTCCCACCCAGATAATGTGGAAACTTCAGTATCTGATATCTCCCAATCCCAGAGTTCAGTCCCCAGCTTCCTTTAAAAGCACACTGACTCACAAGGCTCGAAACATGAACAGATTTATTTCAAGTTAAAGGAAAACAAACACAACTTTATACAGAGCCCATAGAAACCTTCCAGAAAATGGCAATCATTCCTTGGGGACAAATTTCCTCCAGGTTGTCTATCAGCTTGTGTTATGTAACAGCTCTATTTCTAACATATTCTCTTGACCTTTGATCTCTAGCCCTAGATATCACATATATAAAGTCTTCCATATCTCAGAACAGGGTTGGGGAACCTTCAGCCTTGAGACCACATGTGGCCCTCTAGGTCCTCAAGTGCTATTCTTTGACTGAAATCCAAACTTCATGGAACACATTTTTTTTTTTATTATGGGGTGGGGTTGCCTCGAGGCCTCAGGTTCCCCACCCTTGTGAGGAACTATCTTCTTTTGCACCTTATGAACAGGTTTCTCTTCCCAATTCCATGTGACTAAAAGTGACTATGTCCCTTCTCCTAAGCTCCTGGGTGATCTCAATCTATAGTTTAGTCATTTTCAGTCATGTCCTACTTTTTGTGACCCCTTTTGGGGTTTTCTTGGCAAAGATACTAAAGTGGTTTGCCATTTCCTTCTCTCAACCTTGTCCTTCACTAGTCAGGGCTTTCTGGAGGATGGAGTCTAGAGGTTCAGGAGCAGCATTCCACTCTCTCCATAAGTATTTCTCACTCCACCAGCACACACTCTCAGCACCTAAGAAGTGTTATTCATATTATGAGGGGCCACTTCCCAATTCATTTAGAGGAAACAGAGGTGGCACTCACATGAGCCTGTGAGAGGAGAATTTTGGCTCCCTACTACATATATGTATTTAGGACACCTTCTGATTAGGAGAGACTTCCATGGTCCTCTCAGTTCTATGATAACATCACTCTATAATCCTCAGAGTCCAATGCCACAGGACTGATTTCCTCTTCCAAAACAATTCCGATAATTCTTGTAAAACAAATAAATATTGAAAGGCCTATTATGCTTGACTAAGCAGCACCTGCTAGCTACGCAGCTATAATTCCACTAACACATTTTGGTGATATTTGAAACCACCAGAACAAGATTCTTTGTTCTGTTTTTCTTTGCCTTCATAGTCATTGTCATCACCGTCATCATCAGCATCAGAAAAGCAAATATTTTTCAGTGCTCAGGAAAAAACAGTGTTATGTAGTATACAAAGAGAAATAGAGACATGGTGCTCCTGCCCTCTGAAAGTGCCAATTGTCTATAACCCATCGGGGCATTAACCATTGTCATTAATATGTTGAGAAGATAATTTTTTGTATGATATTGTTTGCAATCTAGTAGTAACTTCATACATGCTAGTGTTAAAAATAGCATGTTACAATGGGAAACCCAAGGTACCAGGATACTCAGGAAATCCGTGTCCACTCAGTCTCTGCTCTCTTATTAACTAGCTATATGACCTTGAGCCAGTAAGAGAATAACAAAATGTTTTTTAAAATCATCTAGTCTAATTCCTTTATTTTACTGAAGAAGAAACTTAACCTCCCTGGACTGCCTAAGTTTCCTTAAGTATAAAATGAAAGTGAACTAGGCGGCCCCTTACATCTCTTCCATGTCTAAATCTATGAATATTTGAAGAGGAAAAGTGATTTGTTCAAGGTCACTTAAAAAATAGTGGCCAACTCATCCCTCAAACCAAGAATTCAATCAAATTTAGAAGAATACAGGGTTTTTTTCCCAATTGATGAATGGTCAAAGGATATGAACTGCCAGTTTTCAACAAAGAAATCAAAGGCATCTATACTCATGTAAACATGCTCTAAATCACTATTGATTAAAGAAATGCAAATTAAAACCACTCTGAGGTACCACCTCATACCTATCAGATTGGCTAATATGACAAAAAAAGGAAAATGATAATTGTTGGAGGGGACGAGGGAAAACTGGGACACTAATGCATTGTTGGTAGAGTTGTGAACTGATCCAACCATTCTGGAGAGCAATTTGGAACTATACCCAAAGTGCTATAAAACTGTGCATACCCTTTGATCCAGCAATATCACTGCTAGGTCTGTATCCCAAAGAGATTTTTTTAAAAAGGAAAAGGACCTATTTGTTCAAAACTATTTGTAACAGCTCTTTTTGTGGTTGATAAGAACAGGAAATCAAGGGGTTGCCCATCAACTGGGGAATGGCTGAACAAGCTGTGGTATATGATTGTGATGGAACGTTATTGTGCTGTAAGAAATGACAAGTAGGATGATTTCAGAAAAACCTGGGCTCATATGAACTGATGTAATGTGAAGTGAACAGAACGAGGAGAATGTTGTACATAGAAACAGCAACATTGCACGATAAGAACTTTGAATGACTTCACTGTTCTCAGCAATACGATGATCTAAGACCATCGCAAAGGACTCATGATGAAGCATGCTATTCACCTCCAGAGAAAGAATTGACATTGTCTCAATACAGTCTTCTTGTATAAAATGAATGATATGATAACATTTTACATGATTGCACATGTATAACCTATAGTGGATTGCTTACCATCTCAGGGAGGGGAGGGGAACGAGGGAGGGATAGAATTTGGAACTTAAAACTTAAAAAAACTTAAAAATTGTTTTAACATATAATTGTGGAAAAATAAAATATTATTTAAAACAAAAACAAAGTATTGGCCAGACCAAGCCAAACCTAGGTCTTTGGGCTTCAGATCCATGTCTCTTTCCTCTGGACCATGAGTCCTCTCTACCTACAATTCGACTAATAGAATATGTGTCAGCTCTCTGGGTGTCAGTTTCCTTATCTGTAAAATGTAGATGACCTCTAACATTCTGACATACGATGATTCATTTAACCCACCCTGCCCCTGTTGAGTTCACCAATGTCCTCTATAGTGCTAATGTGCTATGATTCATTTAACCCACCTTCCCCCTAATGGGTTCTCTAAGGTCCCTTTGAATTCTTACTTGCTGTGATTCATTTAACCCACCCTGCCTCTACTAGATTCTTGAAGGTCCCTTATAACTCTGTCATGCTACCATTCCTTTAACCCACCCAACTCTTACTGGATTCTCCTAGGTCCCTTTACGGCTCTGACCATTCAGTGATTCATTTAACCTGCCCTCTTCCTAGTGGGTCTTTTTCTGCCTGTTGTCTCAGTCCTCTGCCCCAGATCTGGTCTGTGCCCTCCCCACAAGGAAGATGTATTACACAGGATGATAAACCACAGAAAGTACATTATACAATCTTTATTGAGGTTTATATCATTTTGTACAGTACATTTTTTATGGTGGTGCCTTAAGGAACAGTGAGAACATTGGTTTGTTTTAATAGGGAGGTGCAAGTTCTCCAGCAAGAACACGGATCACTTTGAGTCTTTCCTCTGGCCTTATTGTTGTTCTTTTTCATGTTCATAACAGGTGTCTTAGGCTTAAAGTCCTTATTTATTTTTCACCTATATTTCATAAGACTTTTTGTTATAAAATGTGGTTAACATTGAGGTTTTCATGGGAACATTGGGCCATTATTTTTTTCTCTTTTTGGTTTCTTTTTACAAGAATGATTTGTGGACATTAATCTAGAGGAGTACCAGAAGACAAGCAAGTGACTCGCATTGTCATTCAAGTCTCAAATCTATAAAAAGAAGCAGTCAGGGAAACCCCTTGACTGTTCTTATAGAGGGTAGGCTTCAGTGGATCTATGATTTCAGGTAATAATGATGGTAAAACATTTTTAGAGTACTCCAAGGTTGACAAAATTCTTTCATCTCAACAATCCTGAAGTTGGAAGTGTAAATGTTATTAAATAAAAGTAGTTTCTACTTTCCAGATGTGGAAACTGAGGCTCTGAGAGATTAAATGGCTCACCTTTGATCTCATGGCTTGTAAAGATGCATGGTAGGATTTGATCTCAGGTCCTTTGACAGCAAGTTCAATACTTTATCCACAATACTATCCTCTTGACACCCTTAAATGGTATAGCTTACACCCCATCATTGTACTTGGAGTTTCAAAAACTATTTACTTCCTGTGTGACCTTGGACAAGTCACTTCTCTCTCTGGGTCTCAATTTCTTCATTTATAAAGTGAGAGAATTGAACTAGATAAGCTTTAACATCCTTTACAGCTCTGGATCCTCAACAGTGACACGTCTTTTCTTACACAACATACAGTTCTCATAAACTTTAAGTGGGTTTTCCATCCTGCAATGGCAGACCAATATCAACTCCATGGCTCAGAGAATCAAGATGAAAACTGAGACATACTAATTTATCACAGCTCACCTGAAATCACATAAGAGGTCTGTGGCAGATGGCTATAACTCAATGCCAAAATCCATTTACTTGATGGGTTGTGCATACGTGATGAGGCTGTGAACCTGGAAAGCTTTCTTAAATAAATGTTTCTTGAGGAAATTGGACCTGCTTAAAGACTATGAGTGCTGTAGGAAGATGATTGGCCTAATGGTGATTAAAAAGTGCCCCTGTGTGATGATGGAGGTTTGGATTGAAATCACCTTATATAATCTATAATAATCCTACGACTGTATGGACCAGCTTCCTCCCAACTGCCAAAGGTGGTAGAGTGGATTGAGTGCTAGACTTGGAGGAAGAAAGAACTAAGTTCAAAACCTGCCTTGGACACTTAATGAACCTCTATTTCTTTCCCTGTAAAATGGGGATAAAAACAGCACCTAACTCAGAAAGTTATTAAAATTAAAAATAAGAAAATATATGTATATGTATATTCTTATTTAATATATATACATAATGTGCTTTGCAAACCTTAAAGCATGTTGGAAACATTAGCTATTATTACTGTTCCAAGCACATTACAGTGTTGTACTTCTAATTTACCACCACCACCACCACCACCACTACTCCTACTACTCACACACGGGTTGTGTTTGTCCTTCGGTTTTGAAGAGGACCATGACATCAGGGAAGTGATAACATGACTTTGATTTGAGTGAGGGAGGGCTGTGCCAGGTCACCAGCCTTACTACTACTACTACCACTAGCTTGCTGGCTAGTATTTATAAAGGACTTTAAAGTTTGCAAAGTGCTTTGCAAATATTGTTTCATCTGATTCTCACCACAGCCCTGTGAGGTAGGTGTTATTATTCCCACTTTACAGTCAAGGGAAATTGAGGCAGGCAGAAGTTAAGCTACTTGCCCCAAAGTCACACAACTAGCAAGTTTGTGAAGCCAGATTTAGAACCCAAGTCTTCCTGATTCCAGATTCGGTGCTCTGTCTGCTGTGTTGTGGTTACTGAGTCGTTTCAGTCATCTCCAACTCTCTGTGACCCCACTTGGGGGTTTCTTGGCAAAGATATTGGGGTGGTTTGATATTTCCTTCTCCAGCTCATTTTACAGATGAGAAAACTGAGGCAAACAGGGTTAAGAGACTTGCTTAGTATCACACTGCTAGTAAGTGTCTGAGGTTGGTTTTTAATTCAGGTTTTCCTGACTCCAGGACGGCACCACCCAGCTGCTCTACTATACCACCTGGACAAAATGATGTGGTTGTATATAGACTCAAACTAGACTCAGAAAACCTGGGTTTGAATCCCCCATTCGGCCATTTTCTGTGTGTGATGTTGGGCAGGTCATCTAAGCTTCCTCAGCCTCGATGGCGTCATCTTTCAGGACAGTGTTGTGAATCGGGGCTCTGAGTCAATTGTTGAGTGTTTGGAACTTTCACCGGTATCTTCCATTAACACCTTCTTGAAGAGGGTGGGAGCACAACTTTGCCTGAGGACTCGTGGACCCATTCCCAATTTGTGGAGGATTCGGGATTAAGTGCCAGTGATCAGGGATTAGTCATTGGTATGTGCTAGGCCCCTAAAAGGGAGCTGACTGTGGTTGGGGGAGACAGAGAGACAGAGAGAGAGAGACAGAGAGACAGAGGGAGAGAGAGACAGAGAGAGAGAGACAGAGAGAGACATAGAGAGAGAGAGACAGAGAAAGAGAGAGAAACATTGAGAGACAGAGACAGATATAGAGGCAAATAGAAAGAGAGAGAGAGATGTAGAGAGAACAGAGAAAGAGAGACGATGAAAAGAGAGAGATATAAAGACAAACAGAATAAGAGAGAGATAGAGAGACACAGAGACAGAAACAGAGACAGACAGAAACACAGAGAGAAAAGAGACAGAGATATATAGGCAGAGAGAGCGAGAAACTCTAGTGTGTGAACCTAATTCTTACTCAGGAGGAAGGGGGCTGGAAGCATGCTCTGTATCTTCACAGACTCTGCTGAGAGCCAGTAATGGTAGCCTTGAGACAGGTGCCTTTCACCTGTATAACCCCAGATAGGTAAGTGAGAAGCAGTTGCAGCAGCAGAAGAACCTTTTAACCATGTGACCCCAGGGGTGTTTAGAGCCACATCATGGAGCTATTTGCACTCCAGGGAGTTCCTGAAGCCTGAGTTCTTTAAGCCAATGGAGAGGTAGCAGTGTGACTCCTCTGCCTGAGAGGGAGAAGGTGACTGTGAATAGGGAAGCAGTAGAGTTGAGTAGTGAGAATTTCTAAGCCCTAATTTTTTGAAGGAACGTTAAGAACTCCTGGACCAAAGATCAAGCTCAGAGGACCCACAAAGGATAGGGCTATGTAACTCAGGAGCAAAAATGCCTGGACTTTGCCTCTGCTACTCCTGTGTGTGTTTTATTTGGACAATGTAGATTCCAATGGGAGGGAAGTTTTCTCTCTAGCTATTCCAAATTCATCCTCCTTCTGTGGAAATTTAAATCACAGGGTGACACGTTGAGTATGAACAATTGCATAAGACCCTGTGACAAAGGAGGAATTCACTGAGGTTGGAGGGGTTGCCTCTCTATCAACCAAGTTCATTATCTTTCTGGGGTGGGGGGGTGTGCTCGAATGCTACAATTAATACGATGATGCTGGAGGATTTTATACATCCTGGAGCTCACTGGAATATAAAGGGTTGAGAATTTTTACCAGTTTTTTACGGCCTGGAACATAGTAAGAGTCTAAAAAAGTTTGTTGACTTGTTGATTAGATTTATGGTCTTCATAGAGAGATCTGTAAGAGACCTTAGAGGCCCTCTTAACCCAATCCTTTCATCTTGTAGAAAAGGAAACTGAGGATCACCAGAGGTTAAATAACTCATGTGAATTATTTAACCCGTGTGAGCCACATATATAATAACTGGTAGATGTAGGATTCAAACGCAGATCTTCTGACTTCCTACCCAATGTTCTTTCCAGTATACCAGGATGACTTGTTTCTATCTTCTGCATTGTTTCTGTGGGGTTGATTGAGCTTTACCCAGTATTCATTGTTACCTTGAGTGCTAGCACAGGAGCTGGGACCCTTTTTCCTATGTACATGGATAACTAGACATGTGTTATTTAAAGAGATTCCCAGAAAAAAAATTCTCGGCAGAGACAAAAAACAAAACCAAAAAGCAGAGATCTGAGTTTTGGAGAAGCCTAGAGGTTGAACTCAAGTCAGATTTTATGTGCTGGCCTGTGGGTTATTGCTGATGTCATGGGGCTGTTGTGAGGATAGAATGAGATGGCATATGGGGAAGTCCTTTGTAAATTGTAAAGAACTACTGAAAACAAGACATTTATTGTTGGTTGTGGTATATATCCATACATAACTCAGTACATTGACAGATTTCTTGATCTAATAGACAAAGAGTAGTGACCTAGAAATGCTGATGTTTTTGATGAGTGCTTTCTGATTTAATTAGCATCCTCCTACTCCAATATATGAGAACTTCTACTAAAGTTTGATGCTACGAAGCAGTATTAACTCTTTCGTGTGTCATTGACTTTATCAAAATGTCATTATCTCAGGTTCTGTAAAGAGGATTCCCAGGTTATTGAAAGAAGGTCCCAGATTATTGATGGCCTTTGTAATATTTATGTCATGTAGCGGCATCTAAGAATACAAATACATTTATGCTGAAAACCTATGGTACATTAATATCTCTCCCCAAGTAAATGATGCCAACCCATGTCAAAATGATTGAATAAAAGAAAGCCCTTTTGCAGGGACTAGCACCAAACTGAAAAGATCATGTGGCTGAATTCAATTCAACTCAAGCAACACTTACTAAACATCTAGACAGAGGACCAACCAACCAGGGGATTTTCTCTGTTAGTTTTTTTATTTGGTCCCTAAATAAAAGGCCCTTTCTGTTTTGTAATATACTGAAATTTGGATGAGATTATACAAACTGGCGGCTCTTAGCCTCTCGATGGTATTTGGGGAGAGGTACTTGGGATGTCGAAGTACTATCTTTATCCAAGTCTAGTCACTGAGGATGTGTCTAATGACCTTAGATCGCTATCTGCTAGTTGGATTGTTCATGTGTGTATTGAATTCCATCCCATCACTTCACTTTTGTCCCCTAGAGCTTCTGACTTTTCTGTATTTCTTGGCCAGGTGAAAGGAATCCAGGTAGCATTTGAATTGGATATGCAGTAAGACAAATGTACAGAGTCATCAGGTTAATATACAAACATGACTCCTGGGCTTTGAACCAAAAAAATACATTCTCCTACTTGGAGGATACAAAATGTTCTGAACACCTATGATGATTATTGCCTTTTTCCGTATTGCTGCAGGAAGTTTTATTAGCACACAAAAAATTCACTCTAACTGCATGCATGATTCTCTGGGCAGATAAAGCACACGGCGAATGGAAAGAGAAAAGGCCATAGCCTGAGAGCCTCCAGGGCACTGATGATTATTGTTGTTTAAAGTACACTCTGTCTGCTCCCTAAATTGCTACCTATATCCCAGACAGGGGTGTTCCCCCAAGGGGACTTTGATATGCCCATGAACTTTGAGGCTGAATGCCATTGCTGTTGGCACTATCATTAAGCACCTGGGAATCTCGTGGTGAGGGTGGGGAGAAGAGTCCTGGATATAGAACCAGAGGCTGGGAGAGATTAAGGTGTGCCCAGGTATTAGGGGCAGAGCAGGGATTCAACACTCAGCATTTCCCTTTGCTGGCAAACCGAGTGTCATAGCCACCAAGTCACCAGAATTGCTCCTCACCACTTTTAAGGGGAAACCAAGGCCCATGAAGATAGGGCCATGCATTGAATTTATAGCACACAAATAGAAGGAGGAAAAAAGGACAGAAACCTAAGGAATTCCAGGAAACTTGGAAATAGCACACATTTATGGGACATAGAGTAGGAAGTGACCATAGAAGTCATCTAAGAGTTCATGAATTTTTTTTCATAGTTGTGGAAACTGTGTCCCAAAGAGGCAAAATGACTTACCTAATGTCATGTAGGTTATAAGTAGTTGAGCTAAGATTTCAACACAAGTCCTTCTGGTTCTAAATCCTTTGCTCTTTCTATTATGTTATCGGCCTCTTCAGCACAGCATAAAATGTTCATTTTTTGCACAGGTGAATGGCTCCTGGTAATGAATCTATTCCCCCTCTTCTTCCCAAAAAATGGTCCTTTGTATCTTCATCCTCAGAAGGAGAATTTGTTTGTATTTACATTAAGGCAAACTAGAATCCATCATCGGATTACCAAGTCAGTACTGTTGGAACTAGCAAAGTGGTCCGGTAAAAATGAATATAACATAAATGTCTACTGAACAGAATACTGGTTATGGTCACTACCCTCATTGTGTGGGAGGTCATAGAATCACCATATTTAGATCTGGAAGTGACCATAGAGATCATCTCTTCCAAACATTAATTTTATAGATGAGGAAACTAAAGCTCCATAAAATATGAAATGATGTACCTGAGGTCATGAAGATAGTAAATAGAAGATCCAAGGTTTGAGTCTAGAATAAAAGGCCCTGACAAATTAATCTCAGATCTTAGAGCAAAGGAAAGACATCATGCCCTGCCCTCTTTGGCTAAAGAATAACAGAAAGGATTTCCTTTAACCACAGTTTTGTTAGGCAAGGGCAACTAACTGTGAATTGAGCTTGATTGGACTGTGTGCTAGAAGGAGCTATGTGTGCCATAGCATGGAAAGCTATTTGGAACTGGCACAGAGGGGCCATTGCTAGGCTCTGGGAAATTCACCAGGCCCTAGGGGAGTGCAGTAAGCCTGGGCCTCATTTCCTACACAGTGCTATGGGAAAGGAGACTTTAAAAAAATCTCTGGGTGGAAAATTACTTAAGGCTTCATCGCAGATACACCATTTTCAGAAGAGAAGGTCATAATTCTGCAGCCTTGGGTCTCCTGATTCTGTACCTACAGCTTGAACTATATCTGAAGTTTCAAGAAAAAGCAAGGAAAAACAAAAAGTCAAAAATGGTATCTTCATTCAATTAATTTTTTCCAGAATAATTTATTGAAAGTGCCCAGGATAGTAAATGATCACATACAACCATTGTCCTATATGATGCTAATGTTTGTTTTTAATTGAGAAAGCATCTCTGACTTTGAACTCAAGTAACCATGAATGCCAAGGCCTTTTGCCTTTCCCCATTTTACAAGGAATAGGGACCTATCTTGGCAGTGCAGAATTGCTTCTATCAGAGCAGCTTAGCTCAAATCATCAAAGCTGTTTTATTTATAACCTGCTTAGCAGGAGAGGAGTTGGGAGATAATCAAGTATATCATAGAGACATCCTCCGGCACCAAGTGCTCACAGCATGCATCTTCAGATCTCCCCCCTCCCCTCTTTTTCCATTGTCCTGGTAGAAGAGAAAACTAAAGGAAGAAATAAGTGAGGTTTAGATTGTAGAGAGGGCAGGGGGTTGGCATGGTTATGTTTAAGTTTAAAAAAAGGATCCTTATATATGCCCATGTTTTAAAAAAGTGGGGGAGGGGACAAGCTCACATTCTGCAACGAATTATTAATGCAGAGGACTTGGTTATATTATTTTAAATTATTTTTCTCATTTGTAGCCCCTTTTGCTTAGAAAGTGACAGCATCCAAGAGGTAAGTGGGTCTGTCGTAGACAGATGGGTCAACCATCCTTAGCAGCAGCAGCAACAGTAGTCCTACAAGATGGAGAAAGACCTTGAGGTCAGAGGGCAGAATGATTGGAACCATTGGAGTTACCTTTCTTCTCTCATTGCATTTGCAAGCTGCTTTCCTTCCCCACTTAACTCATGTGGGAAATGAAGCAACCCTCAGGATACTCAGTGGCTTACTTAATTTGAACAGCTTTACAATCACTGGCCAGAAAACACTGTGGAAGAACAAATATTAATAATATAGTGGAGGCAATTTTAAAAGCTGAGGATATTGTTTTGAACACATTATTACTAGCTCCTGCATTTTATTACTCACATGGGAAAAATACTTTATGAGATCTGACTTGTCCCAGTCAGATTTTAAAATGTATATATAAGGTAGCCATTGAATGCTGATCAGAGCTATTTTATATAAAAAGAAAAAGAAGATATTTCCCCAAGGATGAGATCATTTCACAGTTATCCTATGATGTATGCAGGGGAAGGATCTAAGGGTAGGATTTCACCTTAATAGTAAAGAATGTGTCCCTCAGAGATCTAAGTGTCTTCAGATAATATTTTCATAAGAAAGTCTGAGAATCTCAACAAGAAGTCAGGATACTGATTTCTTGCAGTTTTTAAGAGATGCATATGTAACATTAAGAAATAAGTTTCTTATCCTGTTGTCCGTGTAACCTGTCTTTTGGTCCTGCTCGTAGGAGCACTGTTGTTGGAATTTGGGAAACTGTGGGTATACCAGCCAGCAAGCAGGTCAGTGCCCCCTCTGCCCAAGGCTTCAGAGCTCAAGACCCACAAGGGGATTTACTAGTGAACAGAACCACAGAAGCACAGAGTTGGAAGGGATCTCAGAGAGCACTTAATTCAACCTTTATCAGACAATTGGTCACTTAGGCTCTAGCTGAAGACTTCCAATGATAGAGCACTACCAAGGCAGCCCATTTCTACTTTTAGAAAGTCAGTTTTTGAAATGGAAATTTTTTCTTCTATTAAACCTAAATATACCTCTGCGATTTCCACTCACTGCTCCTTGTTCAGCCCTGGGGCCACATTGTTGTTGTTCAGTCATGTCTACCTTTTCATGACGCCATGGACCATAACACTCCAAGCCCTTTTGTCCTCCACAATCTCCCAAAGTCTGTCCAACCTTGCATTTCTTGCTTCCATGACACTCTTTATTCATCTCATCCTCTGCTATTCACTTCTCTTTTTGCCTTCGATCTTTCCCAGCATCAAAGTCTTTTCCAATGAGTCCCATCTTCTCCAAGTTTAGTATTTGTCCTTCCAATCACTAGTTAGAAGAACATGTCTACTTTGTATTTCACATGCCAGCCTTTCAAATACATGAAGCTAGCTATCAACTTACCCTTAGTTTAATCTTCTCCAGGCTAAACATGTCTAGTTCCTTTAACTTATTCTTGTATGCTATGGTCTTTACTCTATCCAGGTGTACCAGAAAGCTTGCTCTGGACTCCTTCCCTTCTGTCTTGGTCTTTACTAAAATGTCACAGCAAAAACTGAATATAAAATGCTAGGGATGGTCTGACCAGAGCATAATGAAGTAAAACTAGCACTTTCTTTGTTCATGTCATCCTTATATGAGCCTTATGTGGGTCTTTGATGGTGTCATAAGATAGTTCCACATTTCAACTTGATGACATGATGATGCGTACCTGATCCTACTCACCTGCCTCTCTGTTTGGGTCACTTGATGCTAGGTACCATTTTTACAAGCCACCATTGTCATGAAAACCATGAAAAAGAACAAGCATCTTTGAATAGCCTACTATTGATTCCTGTAATGAGAAAGCTGAACTAGAGTTGTACCAGAGTAGGCCAGCCAGCCTCTCTTGGTCAGCTGGAAATTAAGGTTGGTTTCTCCTGACATCCTCCCTTCCTTCTCCCTCGATTTGTTTTCAGAGGCTATGGTGGGAATGTGGTTATTACTGGAGATAGTACACTAAAAGAATGAATGGAACCCAGACTAATGAACCCTGGGGCCTGGATAGGAAAGAGGCTCCAACTCCAGTGCAGGCCTGCCTTTGTGCCAGCTTTGGGCAAGGCTGCCAGGCCATATGGCTGTCTCTTTTCAGCAGCCATGCAGAGAACTTTGAATGAATCTTATTGCACTGAAGCACATCAGTAAGGGGAAAAACGTGCTCTCTGCCCTGTTTGTTTGTTCCGAAGAAAGGTGCTCTCTTGCGATTTCCCAAAGGGCTTTATTAATACTGCATGACTCTGGTTCTTTGATCTGCTGGCAGAGAGGACTAGAAATTGACAACCATTTCCTCTAATCTTGCTTTACCATCCCCTCTGATTCAAACCACCAGACACTGCCTGTGCAAAGCTGAAAAATATTTAATGAAATGAGCAGCTCCAGCCAGTTCAGTGTAGCCTCAGAGCCTTAGCTGTAGCTCTGTAGCAGGACTTTAATGCATTGACATAACTTGGGTTGCCAGGCTGGCACCAGTGTACAGGTGACCTCACCTGTCCTCCCAGTTAATCTTGTTGTGTAAACGGGTAAGTTTGCTGTTTCCCTGCTGTGGAGACTAGATGTTCTTGGCACCTGGACAGGTGGCTTAGGGCATGACTCAGAGGTATACAACAACTCAGGGAGAACTTAATTATTGTCAGTGGCAGCCCCAAGAAGTCTCTGGCCAGCTTTATAAACTGGTTTCCATGTGACTGTGATCGCCTGTAGTCTCTGAAATAGCCATTCCATGAAAACAGCCCCAGCCTAGGGGACAAGAACAGGAGGATGCAAGAGATGGTCAGAGGAGAATGACATCTAGGTCTAAATTCACTTTCATTGTTTCAGGGGCTCTCTGCTTGTGGGTACTTGCCAGCATTCATTTTGAATCATCTTGTGCCTCGCCTCCCTTTCCAGAAGAATTCACAGATTTTCTCAACTGGTTGTATTGCTCATGAGGAGGGGTCAGGTTGAGCATTGCAAAACAGCAAGCAAACTGAAGCACTCTTACTTTCCTGTAGATGACGATAAGCTTTGTATGCAAAGTTGGTAGGGTTTTAAGCAACCTTTTAGCATCTGGGGTGGGTCAGAGTGAAGCTATTTCAGAAGGTAACTTAACAGGGTTTTATATCTAAAGCAGCATAATATGAAAGAAAGAGATCTTGGCTTAGAGTCATATCCACAAGGTACATTCTGTATGGTCTTGAGAAACTCATTTTAACCTCTATGAGTTTTAGATTTATCAATGAAATGGAAATGTATAATAATAAAGGAAAATGGTCTGGTAACTTGAAAAGAACAAGGGATAAGTGATGGAAAGCTAGTGAGATCTATTCATAGCCTCAGGACATAAAAAGAAAGTCAGAAAAAATTCCCAGAGTATTGGGTGAACCCCCTGTGGTAAGCTTATGGAAGGACATGGACAATTAGCTCACAGAATGGGCAGGTATGGAGGGGAATGTCCCTCCCTGAGATATCGTTGATCTAGCGGAATATTTGGGCAAAATGAAAATGTCAGTGCTGGTCCTACCTAACTGACAAGGCTCTTATAAGATGCACATGTAACTGTTACATAAGTGGGACGTGTTGTTATTTATATATTAAAAGGGTGGTTTGCTATATCTAGAAATTGTCTTTGGCCTTATATGATAGGATGTTTGCCCTGACTACCTGGTAGCTCTAATTAACCAAGGAAAAGTTGACGTTGATAAAGATTTTGATGATGACAATAGTTCTTATTCTTCCCGATGCAGTTGAAATAGAAGTGGTCCCAGGACAGACTGATAACTTATTATGGCCCTTTTATGTTTCATACCCAGTGGACTATAGCCCAGGTAGATAAAAGGTCTGCTTTTTATAATGGAATAAACAGTTATTATTCTCTTAATTCTTCTTGTTATTATTATTTTGGTATGGGGAAGGCCCTGGGACCTGAGATTTCATCGATAGAGAGGAATTCCACTTAAGGAAAATCCATTTATCAATTCAAATCAATACTTTCTATGCAATGTATAATCTTAAGGAGTTGCCTAGAGTGTAGAGAGGTTAACCGACCAGCCCTGAGCCACACAGCCAGTATTTCTCAGAGGGAGGATTTGAACCCAAGGACTATTCTTATTAATATCTTCATTTCTATAATGAAGGTCATATGTTATATAATTAAGGATTCATGAGGGATTTCTATTACTAAGAATATTTCATTTTGCGATTTTACAGGCTAATGATATCACAGATATGTAGTGTGTTTTCCATTATTATATAAGCTCCCTCAGGGTAGTGATTTTTTAATGTGTTTTTGCTTTCGTATTTGCAGCATTAACACTCTGCCTGGCACACAGTCAATGCTTAATAAATACTTTTTGATTCGTTGATATTCGTGGATTGTATTAAAATTTATAGGCCAACGTTAGAACTTTTTGAAGAGGTAGATTATGGGATAAAAGAACTTTGACTTAAAAAGGGACTTAGAGATTCTGTAGTGTAGGAGGTAGTTTGCCATAATTTGCTTAATTATATTACCTACCCAAGCAAGAAGAATACAAAAAAACAGTAGGTATGAGACATAGGGCTCTCTCCAGGGAATAGTAGAATGAGACTTCTACCTTGTCAGGAAAAAAATGGGTTTAAATCTTGTTTCTAATACTCATAAACTTTATGATCCTGGGTAAATCATTTAACTTCTCTCAGTTTAAATGTCATCACCTGTAAAATGCAGTGATAAGGCCTATGTTCTGAGGAGTAACTGCATTTAAAATGCTATGCAAATATCACTTTTTGGATCAGCTAGGTGGCTCAGTGGATAGAACGCCGGGCCTGGAATCAGGAAGGCCTGAGTTCAAATCCAGCCTCAGATACTTACTAGCTGTGTGACCCTGGGCAAGTCACTTAACCCTGTTTGCCTCAGTGTCCTCATCTGTAAAATGACCTGGAGAGGGAACTGGCAAACCATGCAATATCTTTTTGCCAAGAAAACTCCAAACGAGGTCACAAAGAGTTGGACATGACTGAACAACAACAGTGAGATGTCAGTTACAATTGTTCCTTTTGTGAATTTGTCCCTTTGTGTCCTCTACCTTTAAATATCATTCTTTATTCCTCATCTTACATCATTGCATTGTAGCGGAGTCTGGAGTTGTAGTAGGGGCTTTTTTTTTCTGGAAGAGAATTCTTCAGATTCATTTTTGCATTTCTTTTCTATAACAGACTCTTCAAATGAGCAAAACAAAAGTAGGCCCATTAAAGATCATCTACACCCTTTCAAGTAGCAATAACAGCATGCATCCTTGGGAATCTAAGAGCCCTCCTCATTTTCATTATCTTTCCATTATCAGTCCTTCAGGCCTCAGTGTTCCTCGCTTTCTGATTAGATGTACTCCACTCAGAACCCCCCCCCCCTTTGCCTGTGTCTTTTGACCCTTCATTACCATCCAGGGAATTATTTACAACATGCTATGAAAATCCAGCCTAAGAGATGCTTTCAGTGACTGCTAAGAATGACGAGGAACAGACTTTCTCTGAAACAATCTCCTTTGAAGGCTTATTCAAGGTGTTATGGGGGTAGTATGGGAGCATTGAATGTGTATTTAGTTATTTGGGAGGTAATATATAGCTATTTCATTGACCCAAAGGATTCCAGTGCACACATACATAAGTGAGCTTGTAAATAACATCTCTCTCTCTGTCTTTGTCTCTTGTGTGTGTGTATATAAATAAATAAATAAATGTGTATATATATATATATATATATATGTATATGTATATGTATATGTATATGTACATATCTTAAAGGCAGGAATGTGACTGGCCAAGAGGAAGACAATGGCATTGTGCCCCGTTTAGCGTTTCTATGCAAGGTTCTTAACCAGCTATCCATGGAAATCTACGGTGTCCATGAATAGATTTTAGGGAATCCATGAACTTGGACTGGAACAAAAGATTACATCTTTTATTTCCACTAACCTTTGTTTCCTTTGTAATGCTACCTATTTTATTTTATGCTTTTAAAAGCATTATTCTAAGAAGGGATTTATGGGCTTCATCAGCCTGCCAAAGAGGTCCAGGACACAGAAGAGTTAAGAACCCTTGTTTTAAATGAATTCTGATTGAGTTTAGGCCACTACAGGAAGTTAATCAGGGAACCACAAAGATTTTCTAGCCTTAAGTCAGAGTGCGGCCTCTGAAAGAGTTGTGACCAGGAAACTGAGGTTTAAACAAACAAACAAAAACAGACCAGTTCAAGCAGTAGTTAATTGGGCTGATCTATGTCTGAAAAAAAGAACTTGTGTTGGGATAAGGAACTACTTGAGGAAAAAAGCAAGTATATGTGCATTTTTTTTTTTACTAAACCAGTGATTTCATTGATGTAGGAAACATATACTATCAATACATCTGCTCCATAGCTCATGGTCTTAAAGAGTGTTTGTGTATGTGTATATGTGTGTGCATGTATGTGTATACAGATATTCACATGTATATATACACATTCATGGAATGTAACAAAGATCTATACATATGTATGTATACATTCATACATGTAGCACCTATACACTGTCCGCTGAATTTTTGAGGGTAAGTGTGATCAATGAGACTATATAGGATGTGAATAAGGGAAGAGGGTGTGGAGATTTAAAAGAGATGAATTTGAACCTGCAGAGAGAGATAAGGAAATGGTGACCTGCTTGTACCTTGTCTATCAGCCACTACCTCGGTGGGCCTCTAATTGACGGTTTTCTGCAGCTCCTTCAGATCAACCTGGTACTACAGAGACAGAGACACAAATAAAATGTAAGTGTTTGATAGGTCTGGGGATTGGAAAGTGGAGATGTAGTTTGCTGGAAGTAAAAACACACTGAAAACTATCTCGCTTATGTTACCCATGCCATCTTTGGGAGATGCCAGCAAAACACTCAGAATCTCTGTATAAATCAATGGATATTGATCTCCTGTGGAGGTATTGTCCTGAATAAAAAGCCCTGGGAGAATGCCCTCACCTGCTCCCCCCTGGGAGTCATAGCGGGGTCCTGAACTTTTAGGCTTTTAGCCTGTCTGCCATTGGGAGGGAGGAGGGGAAGTTGGTGCAGGGACTGGAGGAGGATCTCAGGCTGGGGGACCATGTAGGCTAAGTTTATGTATTTTTAACTGTTTTTACCACTCTGATTAAATCCTCTATACAAATGTGTCTTTGTAAGTAAGTATGTTAAAGGAAACACATCAAGGTGAATGGATGGAGAGAGAGCTAATAGGATTTATCTGATAGGTAGAAATCCCAACTTATATCCTTAGACCAAGGAGAATGCCGATATTGCCCACATTAGGGACAGAGCCAAGGGGTGATTGGCAGGCAGATGTTCTGAGAACCTTTTAGAGGCACAGGGAGCTGCGAGGTTACCCTAGAGCAGGAGTTCTTAAGTTATTTTGGGGTCACGTAACCGTTTGGCTGTCTGGTGAAACCTATATGGACCTGTTCTCAAAAAGAAAATATTTAGGATGACAGAGGAAACCAATTATATTGAAATATAGTTGTCAATTTTTTTTTTAAGTCACAGACCCCAGGTTAGGAACCCTTGCCCTAGACTGTCCCCTGGTGCTAGCTGTCAATATGACAGATGGAAATGAATGTTTGATTGACAGCTAAATGATTAGTGCCCTGATAGTTAAAGAGGGCTGGGCACTGGTGCTAGAGCCTTCTCTAGTCTCATATACAAATATTTGTGCATATCTAGGTTCTGAATTTACCTATCTTTCCTTAACTGTGTTACATTCCCAGAAAACATTTTCTCTCTGTTCTCCACTCATAACATTAGTCCAATGGCATGTACAGTGCATGGAGTGTGCGGGAAAATGTTTAACAACCAGCTCTTGGGAGTAAAGGGAACCCACTACATACTTTTAATAAACTTTAAAGTTATTTTAAACAATCTTCATTATTAATATTTTCTCAATAATTTTCTTAAGTCTGAAATCAACAAAACAACAAATCAAATGCTGATTTTGAGCATTTGCCTATTTCTAAGGTATAAATGCTCACAGTGAAAACTCCAACACACCTCCAACGTGTACCACATGAGTATTCAAGGAATATTAATAGGTATCAATGATATCTATATCTATATGTATATATATGTATATATGTGTATAGATAGATAGATCTGAACCACTCCAAAATGCTGAGGGAAATAAAAATAAAGCAAAATCAACAACACTATTGATGACCATCAAGGCAGGGATTGTCTCAATGATACAATTTAAGTAAAAAAAAATTAAAAGTCAGATCTTTTTAAAAGTCATTCTTTTTTAAGGTCAAATTCTGCGACAACAGTAATGCTAGATTAAGAAAGAGAGCAGGAGACAACATACTGCTCAGGTGTGTTGAATCATCAATGCATGATGTCCTCATTTTAATTAGGTTTTTTTTTTTCCCAAAAGAGGGAGGGATATCTGGGATTCACTAATTATGATGAAGTTCAAATTTTGCACCAACCAGGAAAGGTAGCATGCTCACTTGACGGGGACCTTGGCACCCCTATAGCCTTTGAACTAAAAGCATGCAGGTGGCCATACTTGCAGCAGCGTTCATAATCTGTGAGGAGAAAAAATAAAGTTTGAGCTCTTCAGAAATGTAAACACTTTGGTCAGCCTTTGTTAGAAATGTACCTTACAAATGTCTTACAAATGTATCTTTGGTCTAGGCTCCGTGGAGATGGTCTTCTGAGCACAAAAGAGCATTGTCTCCCTCTGCCTTGCATCAAATGTACACAGAGGATTATAGATTTAGAGCTAGAAGGACTTTGGAGGCTGTCAAGTTCAACCCCTTCATTTTACTAACAAAGAAACTAAGGCCCAGAACCAAGGTCCTCTGACTCCACATCTGAGATATTTCTGACTATACTCTGCAGTCACTTCTGCCTGCATTTGCACAAACACAATGGAGAAAGGAGACACCATAGGGAAAATCTGGTCGTTGTAGGAGTTGGAGGTACAGTTCTAATGCCAACACTCTTAGTTTACATTTAATGCTGGGACAAAATGAGGCACTCACAAGACATTTGAACATTTAACCCAAAATGAGGTTTACTTTGCCCTAATGGCAAGGAGATCAAATCAGTCAATACTTAAAGAAATTAATTCAGGCTATTCATTGGAAAGTCAAATACTGAAGGGGAAGTTCAAATTCTTTGGTCACTTAATGGGAAGGCAGGACTCATTGGAAAAGACCCTGATGTTGGGAAAGACTGAAGGCTGAAAAGAGCACAGCAGAAGGTGAGATGGATGAGACAATGAGCATGAATTTGGACAGACATCAGGAGGTTCAGGAGGAAGATAGAAGGGCCTGGTGTGCCCTTAGTTGACCAGGAAGCTACATCATGGAAGCCAGGGTCAATCTGTTCCTGGGGACAACTTTGTTCTGGGCCCACCCCACGTTGGAACAGAAGGTAGGGAGGAGAGTGAAGGAGGAAGTTGAGGTTGATCAAGTCCTGGGGGAAATTGTCTTCTTTTAGGTAAAATTTCTTCCCGTTGTGGGTGGAAGGGGAAAAAATTTCATCTGGGAAATACCTGTCCTGTGTAAGTAGGTAAGGAAGGAAGTGACCGGACAGTTCAGAAGAACAAATTCTAATTTAGAACAAATAATTAAGAACAAAACAAAGGTTTTTTTCTAAGCTCCATTTATCTAAGGAATAGTTTCAACTCCCAACTTTGTGTTGTGGTCCTAGTTTAAACCTATGCATGACATGACCCTCAGATTTACCTAAAAGCTGAAAGGTAATTAATTCAATGAAGGAAAAAAAAATCATTTTGGGAAGGGCTCACCACAGTTTGGGAAGGCCTGGTTTGCTTTCATGGACTATTAGTTCCCAGATTTGCAGGCCTCCATATTTCCCTGATGCAGTAACAGGCCAAGAGGCAAAATGTTGAAATTATGCAAATAAGGCATCTCTAGAGTTTGCAGCCTAGAGATTTGCAGGAAGTACCAGAAGGAAACTCCAGGGAAAACTTGTTCTCGTTTGCTTGACAACATCAATTAGTAGCATTCTATAGCTTTAGCTTTTCCAAGCTTGTCTGAGCACAGTCCACTTATTAAGCTTTTGAGGACAACAACTTTTTAAAAAAATTTTATTATTTATTGAATATTTTAGTTTTCAACATTGATTTCCACACAATTTTGAGTTACAAATTTTCTCCCCATTTCTACCCTCCCCCCCCACTCCAAGATTGTATATATTCTGATTGCCCCATTCCCTAGTCAGCCCTCCCTTCTGTCACCCCACTTCCCCCCCCCATCCCCTTCCCCCTTACTTTCTTGTAGGGTAGGATGGATTTCTATACCCCATTCCCTATATATCTTATTTCTCAGTTGCATGCTAAAACAACTTTTTCTTTTGAGCATCTGATTTTAAAACTTTGAGTTCCAAATTCTCTCCCCTCTTCCCTTCCCACCCACTCTTCCTGAGAAGGCAAGCAATTCAACATAGGCCACATGTGTGTCTTTATGTAAAACACTTCCACAATACTCATGTTGTGAAAGACTAACTATATTTCCCTCCATCCTATCCTGTCCCCCTTTATTCAGTTTTCTCCCTTGACCCTGTTCCTTTTCAAAAGTGTTTGCTTTTGATTACCTCCTCCCCGTATCTGCCCTCCCTTCTATCATCCCCCCCTTTTGTCCCCTCCCCCCTACTTTTCTGTGGGGTAAGATACTCAGTTAAGCATGTTATTCCCTCCTCAAGTCAAATCTGATGAGAGCAAAATTCACTCATTCCCCCTCACCTGCCCCCTCTTCCTTTCCAACAGAACTGCTTTTTCTTGCCACTTTTTATGTGAGATAATTTACCCCATTCTATCTCTCTCTTTCTCCCTCTCTCAATATATTCCTCTCTCATCCTTTAATTTAATTTAATTTTCTTAGATATCATCCCTTCATATTTAACTCACTCTGTGCCCTCTGTCTCTCTCTATATACGTATGCATATTCCCTTCAGCTACCCTAATACTGAGGTCTCATAAATTCCACACATCATCTTTCCATGTAGTAATGTAAACAAAATAGTTCAACTTTAGTAAATCCCTTATGATTTCTCTTTCTTGTTTACCTTTTCATGCTTCTCTTGAGTCTTGTGTTTGAAAGTCAAATTTTCTATTCAGCTCTGGTCTTTTCACTAAGAAAGCTTGAAAGTCCTCTATTTTATTGAAAATCCATATTTTTCCTTGGAGCATGATACTCAGTTTTGCTGGGTAGGTGATTCTTGGTTTTAATCCTAGCTCCTTTGACCTCCAGAATATCATATTCCAAGCCCTTTGACCCCTTAATGTAGAAGCTGCTAGATCTTGTGTTATCCTGATTATGTTTCCACAATACTCAAATTGTTTCTTTCTGGCTGCTTGCATTATTTTCTCCTTGACCTGGGAACTCTGGAATTTGGCAACAATATTCCTAAGAGCTTTTTGGGATCTTTTTCAAGAGGCAATGGGTGGATTCTTTCAATTTCCATTTTACCCTCTGGCTCTAGAATATCAGGGCAGTTTTCCTTGATAATTTCTTGAAAGATGATGTCTAGGCTCTTTTTTTGATCATGGCTTTCAGGTAGTCCAATAATTTTTAAATCATCTCTCCTGGATCTATTTTCCAGATCAGTGGTTTTGCCAATGAGATATTTCAAATTGTCTTCCATTTTTTTCATTCCTTTGGTTCTGTTTGATAATATCTTGATTTCTTATAAAGTCACTAGCTTCCACTTGCTGCAATCTAATTTTTAAGTGGTCTTTTGGACCTTCTTTTCCATTTGGCTAATTCTACCTTTCAAGTCTGAGTCTGAGTCTGCATCCTTTCTTGCTGTCTGGCCATGTTCCCAGCCAACTACTTGACCTTTGAGCTTTTTGTCAGGGTATGACTGCTTGTAGAGTAGAGAGTGCTTTGTCTCAAGCTTTAGGAGCTGCACTGCTGTTTTCCGAGCTACTTCTACTCCACTGTTACCGCAAGGTCTGCCTCAGCAGCGCTCCTCCTCCCCAAGAACTGCCAACCAGGTTTGCAACCCAGATCCAAGCAGGAGAAAGCAAGCCCTGCACTTTTGCTCTGTTCTGCAGCTTGATTTCTCCCAACGTGTGAGCCAGGGACTCTGGAAGCTGCTGATTCTGGAGCTCTGGAAGTAGCCGCAGGAGTTTCTTGCACAATACCACCTCTGCCACCCCCAGGGCTAGGGCCAGACCACTTTCTAACTCAATCTAGCAGTTTTCCCACTAACCTGCTCTGTGGCCTTTGGTGTTTATGGGTTGAGAAGTCTGGTAACTGCCACAGCTCAGTGATTCATGGCCCTAAGGCCTGCTCCAGGCCAACTCCTGGTCTGGTCTGTCCTGCTGCGGTGCTCCACTTCCAGCACTGGATGATAGGCCCTTCCCAGCAACCATCCAGGCCATCCTGGGCTGGAGACCTGCTTCCCTCTGCTATTTTGTGGGTTCCGTAGCTCTAGAATTTGTTCAGAGCCATTTTTTACAGGTGTTTGGAGGGATTTGGGGGAGAGATTAAGCAAATCCCTGCTTTCCAGCCACCATCTTGGCTCCCCCCCACCCCATCCCCACTCCAACTTTTTAACTGACTATCTTAAGATGTCATCCTGGGCTAGCTGATCATCCTTACCTTCTTTAAATATGACAACTGTGAGAGGAAATTCCCACCTACTTTTCCTAACCTGGGTCTCTATAGGATTAGACTGGGAGAATATATCTTTGAGTAGGGTCTGACTCCTTGTGAGTTCAAATCCATTCCTTTCTGAATAGTTCTCACTTCTACAAATTGCTTCAGAACTGAGATGCAAGCTTTGAGGTCTCTCTTTTTATTTTAGCCCTTTAGGGATCTCTAGCCATGTGCCATGGGCCCCAAATGCTCAGTTGGGGGTGGTAGTGGTGGTGGTAAGTCTGGTTTAGTGGAAAAAAACACACTACAACTGCGTACAATACTCCAACCTCATCCCTATCCACGAGTCACTTGCATGCCCATATACTTTAGCAGCTAGGTGGGGCAGTGGATAAAATGTCTGGCCAGCAATCAGAAAGACTCATCTTCTTGAGTGCAAATCTGGGCTCAGACACTTACTAGCTGTGTGACTCTGGGCAAGTCATTTGACCTTGTTTGCCTCAGTTTCTTCATCTGTAAAAAGAGCTGGAGAAGAAAATGTCAAACCACTCCAGTATCTTTGCCAAGAAAAATCCCTGAATGGGGTCACAAAGAGCTGGGACATGACTGAAAAATGATTGAACTACTGAATAGTTTGGCAAGATTGCAACGTAATTCTCAAGACTATATTGAATGGAAGGAAAAACGAAATCTATACGAAATCTAATTGGGGTTCCATCCTGAAAAGGAATGGGTAGTGGTGGGGTATAGGAAAGCCAGCATTCTCCTGCCTCTTTCTGCCCAAGGCAGGGCTGTGTAGAAGAAACACAAGTGGGTATAACCCTCTCTGGAAATGACCACTAGTGAAAGCTGAGGCAATCAATCCAATTTCGCTTAAATCAAATTAGAAAACACTTATCAAGTGCCCATTATGTACAAAGCACTTTGGCATACAAAGATGGAAACCAAGATTGGCTTTGATGTCAAGGAACTTGCAATTTAATGGGAGGGAAAACACACTCTGTTAGGGAGAGTGAAATAAAGAAGAAAGAGAGGCAGCATGATGTAGGACACTGGACTCAAAGTCAGGAAGATCTGAGTTCAAGTCTGCCTTCAGACACCACTGGCTATGTGATCCTGGGCAAATCACTAAACCTTTCTGTTCTCAGTTGCCCATCTATAAAATGACTAGTTGGATTCAATAGCCTCTAAGTTCTAAATCTAAATCATATCTAAATCTCTCATTTTAGGATCTAAAGGAGAGGACCAGAAAAAACATCCAGGATATGGTAGGTACTTAATAAATGTCTATTACTTGGCTCTTCTCAGCAATACAAGGTTCTATGTCAATTCCAAAAGACTCATGATGGAAAACACTAACCACATACAGAGAAAGAACTATGGAGTCTGAACGCAGATTGCACCATACTATTTGCTCTCTTTCTCTCTTTTTTTGGTTTCTTTTTTTTTCTCATGGTTCATTCCATTGGTTCTACTTCTTCACAACATGACTAATGCAAAAATATGTTTAATATGAATGTATTTGCAGAGCCTATATCAGATTGCATGCATCTTGGGGAAGGGGAGGGAGGCAGAGAAAATTAAAAACTCAAAAGCTTATGGAAGTGAATGTTGAAAACTAAAAATAAATAAATTAATAAAAAAAAATGTCTATTGACTCACTGACTGGCTGAGGTTCCTGGAAGAAATGACCAATCAAAACAACCACAGTCGGGGAGGGATCTTCCATTGTGAGACATCTGTTAGAGCACGGTGGCAAAGGCAGCTTTCAGGGTGAGGGTGAGCACGAGAACACCTTGTTTCTTGTTGTCCTGCAACAGTGCTTTGGATACCCAAGGGTCCCCCATTACAATTGCAACACCTCAGCAAAGTTATCTTTATCCAAATAGCTAAGATTACTTGACTGCTGTCTTCAGCACAACTTCTCCTCTTGCCTACATTGAAAGGGTTCCATGTGCATAGCAGCGTCTATCAGTAGCTTCTAAAAGTTTCTACCAAATTCCTTCAGCTCTCTTATTACTCTGTAATGGGAACCATCTTCCTCAGGGGTATAGATGATTTGCACATAATCCCTCAAAGCAGGGAGTCGGGGAAGAAATCCATTTTATTTTATGAGGATGATGATGGCTGTCCATATTACCTTAAGCTTCCCAATCAATTCTCTCCAGGAGAGATGGGAGGATTTTAGGGTTTAAAATGAAAAGAGACCTAGGAGATTATCTTGTCCATTTGTTTTATAGATGAGGGAACTGAGACCCAGAACAGTGAAGCTATCTGCCCAGGGCCATGTACATAGTAAGTAACAGACCTATGATTACAAATCCAGGATTCTTCCTATACTCACTCTCCCAAAGGATGACTAAACAAGCAACAGGAATATTTCTGATTTCCACATGAAAAAAGTAGTAATGAACTTTTGGTGGAAGGAGGTTAAGTTGTAGATCTTCCTTTATATTTCAATTTTGAACCAATGGCAACAGTCTCACCTCTTTCATTTCTCTCTTTACTTGGTTTGATTAAAGAGTTAAAATATGTGTGTATCCCTTTCCAGAATCTTATTGAAGACTTAATGTGTATGTATATATACATACATCCCTTTCTAGAATTTTAATTAAAAAGTATATGTGTGTGCATGCACATGTGTGCGTATACATATCTATACCTGCATCTGTCTATCTTTATCTCTCCATGATTTTGAACTTAAATTAGGGATTGGTTTATTCATTTCTACTCAATATTCATATCTGATGATAGATTAAGTTCTTTTGCACCAACATGAATTTCCAACAAGGAAAGAAGGTGTTTGGTAATTGAGACTTAAAAAAAAGTACAATAAAAATGTTACATTATCTTTTTTTTTTAAACATCACAAAATAATTACACAAAACAGTTATAGTAAATTTGTTAGGGGAAAATGGGGAAAAGAAATAAAATTGTAGCAGAGGAAAAGTGGATATTTCATAAGCATGTTCCATTTTTGATGGAGTGAGGTATACTCATCAAGCATTTATTAAACACTTGCTAAAGATGCACATTTGGAGTGAGTTCACTGATCTGCTTTTTCACTGGAACTTCCAATGTGCCTTGGCTAGCCTTTCCCTGGTTTCCTAGCTTCTCATATGTCACCTGATGGGCATGAATCCGGTACTGCAATGCCAGGTGAAAGAGCTGGCTTCTTTGCCACAGCTGAAGAATACAGAAATCCTAGACTACTAGGAGAACAGAGCCATACTGAGCCAAGATAATTGAAAAGAGTGCTACTTCATGAGAATTCTTTCCTTGAGCAGTTTGTAACCGAGAGTCTGCCAGAGACATGCAGTGTTGGGAATGGAAGGCCCTTTGCTACGAAGCTACATCATCTCTATATATCCATCACTAAACAAGAATTCCAGGCAAGTCAGAAACGATGAGGTTCTGGAGATCCCCAGGCCTCATGCAGGACTTCTTCCTGTGAAACTGATGGCAGACTATCCAACAAGCATCAATCCTTCTCTGCCCCATCCCTGTATGGGCTTGAGACCTTGAAAATGGATCCTTCGATTCCAATACAGAGACCTAAGCAGTCCAAAGTAAAGAGAAAGAAACCAACGGGACTCTTCAGCTCAACTGAGCTCACCTACCAAGGTTTCAGCTGCTAAGGATGACTCTAGAGAGGAAATTCTGGCGGTATTACTTTGAAAAGACCTTCTAGAGCAAAATCTCAGACCTTGGATCAAGTCAGACGAGAATAGAGCCATGGATTGGGGTCCCACTGTAAAGTTTGTGTTAGCAGGCCATGGAGTGGACACTTTTACAGTTGTTAGTTCAAATATACTGACTGTTGTTCTATGTGTCCTGACCTAAGCTTGAACTTGGGGAAATACTGAACCCCTTTCCCTGTGAAGGCTCCTTTGCCCCTAGAATCCTCTTCTAGATTTTGTATGTCTACGTTTGTGGTGGGTTTATTAGAAAAACAATAAAACTAAAAATTTCTAATGTCTATGTGCCATCTTACAAGAGTATTAACCTACATCTGTATTGATATCAAACTCCACTGGTAAGTCTCTACGTCTCCCAGAGGGCTTAGAGTTACTTCCATAGTCTGAGTGGAATTAAAACAAACAGACAAACAAAAAAATACCAGAAGATAAAAGGCAGAAAGCAAAGAGTCCCTGCCCTTAAGGAATCTGTATTCTACTGGGGGAAACAGCAGGCACACGAATAAGTAAATTAAATAACTCTATGTGAGTATGTATATACATATACATGCAGGCACGTATGCACACACATACACACACACACACACACACACACAAAGAAAATACAAATTAATATGGGGGTAGCACTAACATTGGAGAAGGAAACCAGAAACCACTGCAGTATCTTTATCAAGAAAACCCCATGGACAGCACTGGTAGGCTGTGTTCTACTGGGTCACGACGAACTGGACGTGACTGAACCACTGAACAACAACAATAACAGGGCACTAACAAATGGAGAGATCAGCATGCCTCTTGGAGGAGCTGGCCTTGGATTAGACCCTTGAAGTTGGTTAGGTATTATAAGAAAAGGAGGCAAAGATGGATTAATGGATTTAGCTACATTTAGTAGATTGGCTCTTATACTCTGAAACATTCTTGCACATTACAACCTTGATCTTAACTCTGCCCGCAACACAAGTGTTCATTCTATCTTCCAACCCTGGGATTACCAAGGAGTTCCACTGTATTAGTTTTGGCCAGGGTGCTGGCATGTAAAACTTGCATGTTGTGTAATGAATTACGTCACCATTGCCATGCCAAACCCTGTATCTCATTTCTTAGGGTCCTTTTGGTTTTCTCTTAGGGTGAACAACGTGCTCTGTGTTCTGATTCCATCTCATAAAGAAATGACCTGTTTCCACAGACTGGGACCCAACACACAAATGTTTATTTGTAAGGCAGGCTCAGCAGGACTCCAGCTCAGCCCTCGTATTTCTTCATATGGTGGTTCTTCCCTCTCCTTACTGCCCCTCTTTTAACAACAGATATCATTTATCCTTTTCATTCCCCTAATGTATGGCTCTGAAAGTGTGGGTTCTTATGAGTCAGGTACAGGGAATGTATGCAATCTTCTGACATTAGGATAGGAAGTTCCTGTTCTCTGGTACATTTCAACACAGGGCAGCCGTTATTAACAACTCTTCCCCCTCCTTTCTGTTCCTCTTCATCTGTAGCAAGACCAAACTAGAACTTGTTTATTCGGAGGACTTTTGGAGAAGAGTAGCCCCTCTGAGTCACCTACTGTCTGCTCCTATCCAGCCACTCACCCATCTGTTGCAGAGAGCCTGGCCATGTGGAGTAGCAGACTTTCTAGAATTTCAAGCTACAGGGATGGCTTTTTTTTTCCTAGCAGGATTACATCTTATAAACAACACATCACCTTGGCCCTTCCAAGACCACATTGTGGCTTTCTGATTTATTACTTGGCACTGCTTCCATCACCTGTTATCCTCCCTCTGTGCATTCCCATCCTTAGAGAAATTGTATTTTGAAAACATATGAAGCATAAAATTAGGAATATGCAAGCTTCCTTGGTTTCCCAGGTTGGGGATGTAGAATGTCCTAGAAGCTGGGGATTGTGATTTTTAGTAGTTGCTAGAACAAGATGTATAGAAAGAAAAGTGAAGCTGACATATGCTTCCAGGAACTCAACAGGCTATATAACACAACTCAGAAAACTGCTGAGTGCATCTTACAGAGGCTCATTCTAACCAATCAGCAAATAAACATTAAGTACTTACCAAGTGCCATGTACTGTGCTAGGCACTAGGCTGCCTAGTTATCACAGAAGTGAAAATCTTTTCCCTATATGTGTACTTAAGTATACAGATATGTGTATATATGTTCGTATATGTATATATAAATATATACAAATGTATAAATTCTTTATATATGTGTACACACAGATTAATGCATGTATATATACATATAGAGAATTTATACGCATGTATATCTTCCCTTATGTGCATATACAAACATGTGTATATATCCATATGCATGCATACATGTATATATAGCTAGTTGGCTCAGTGGATAGAAGGCTAGAGCTGGGACCAGGGAGATCTGAATTCAAATCTAGCCTCTGATACCTACTAGCTGTGTGACCCTGGGCAAGTCACTTAACCCTGTTTATCTCAGTTTCCTCATCTGTAAAATGAGCTAGAGAATGACATGGCAAACTGCTCCAGTATCTTTGCCAATAAAACCTCAAATGGGGTCACAAAGAGTGGGTCATGACTGAAATGACTCAACAACAACTATGTCTATGTATAGATATTTACACACACACACACACACACACACACACACACACACATATATGCACAGACACACATCTGTATATGTATTCATTTTTGGTTTCACTTCTGATTTTACTGGCACAGAGAACTACAGATGTAATTTTTAGGCCTAGGGAGTTTCCTGGGGCATTCACAAACTATGAGGTTAACCCAGGGTCATAGTTACTGTATTAGAAGGGCTTGAACCCATCTCTTAACTGAATTCAAGATCAGCTCTCTATCCATCATGCCAAGCTGCCTCTCTATGCAGCTACAAGATAAATATATAAATATATTTTATTAATTAAATTAATTAATAAATAAAATAAATATAAATCATAAAGTTTTCTTTTTCTTTTTTTGGAAGGGGAAGGCACTAGCTGCTTGGTGTACCAAGGGATAGGACTCAGGAAAAGGCCTCCTACAAGCTCAGAGGATAGGCCCAGTTAATAGCTTCTGACGCTAGATTTGTTTCAGAGAAATTAGTGTAGTCATTAAAACTGTACTTTCAATTAGATAAGGAAGGGATGGTTTTATTCTTTAAGGCTCAAAATACAACCCTCATTAGGTCATTAGACACACAATTTAGACTTTCATTTTGATAGAGCTATGAAACCTGAGGCAGTGATATGTCTTTTCCTCTCTGCCACTATTTCCTTTTCTAATAATATGGTTTTGGCAAGTTATGCAACATCCTTTTAAAAGGGCATCCCAAACAGAGAGGATTTAGGATTATTAAATTACCCATGGAAAAAAAAAGTTCTATGCCCAGTGAAGTAAATGATAACCCTGTATATCTATCAAGGAATGAATAATTAAGAATAAGCCTAAAACTTGTATTTCCAAAAAGACCTGATGTCCCAAAGGGAATTTTTAGAATAGTTAAGTCATCTTTTTCATTGATAATACTCATCCTGTCCCTCCCTCATTACTTCCCCAACTACCAAGTCCCTCACCTTGGCATTCGACATTTATTTTTATTTATCTCTGTGAGAAGCCACTTTAGTTATTAAAACATGGCAGCTTCATGCATAAGTCCTAATTGTGTCAGAAAGGCAAGATTCACGATATTGATAGTGACCATGAATATGTCTGTATAGTTCGGAATTGCAAAATATAAGAAACTCTTTATATAGAAGGCAGAAGAAGTAAAACATTTATTCAGACACCAGAAGATCAAATCCCAAAACCAATAATTCCAATTCAACATAGCAACACGTGTATCCCAAAACCAGTAAGTCCACTTTAATGTAATAGCAAGGAAATTAAAACACAATATCATAACCAGGAGCCAAGCCATCTGGTAACCTTCCACTCTGCTAGGGTCTTCCTGTAAACATTTACTAATGAATCTTGTCTGCTTTCCTGAGTCCTCTTGTCCTGAAGTTCTGAGAGCTTGCAGTTCTGAGAGCCCTTGCAGTTCTCTCTCTCCATATCTGTGTCTCTCTGTCTCTCTCTCCATATCTGTGTCTCTCTGTCTTTCTCTTAGTCCTTCTAGTTCTCTCTCTGTCTCTCCATCTTTCTATCTCTTCCAGTTCTCCATCTCTCTTGAAGTTCTCCCTTCTTCTTCTTCTTTGCAGCTCTCTCTACTCTGACCTTAATGGCTACCCTCAGGATACATAAACCCTGTTTAGGGCACGAGGGTATCACATCTAATCAGCAAAAGGGTGTGGGCCTGGGACTTGGGGCTTTACACTTACTTAGGAAAAGGGTATGGGCCTTCCTACAAACAAGCCATCCCTAATCAAGCTTCCCTTAACTAGCTCCACCAGAGGCCTATTAAGGGGATGAATGGGTGGGGAATATCTTTAATCCCAATTATCACCACACTAATTCAGCATTTGGAGGTTTCCAGGTAAGAAGACAGAGGCAAAGTGAGGAGCAGCTAGGTGGTAAAGTAGATAAAGTACCGGCCCTGGAGTCAGGAGAACCTGAGTTCAAATTTGGTCTCAGAATCTTACTAGCTATGTTACCCTGGGCAAGTCACTTAACCATGATTGCCAGAGAGAGAGAGGGAGAGAGGGATAGAGAGAGAGAAAGGCCTAGTGAATTGGCAGAAAGAGCCTTGGATTCGGGGATGCAGGATCTGGGTTTAATACTTGGCTCTGCCATTTGTTTCCTATGTGATCTTGGACAAACACTCCTCTCTGGGCCTCAGTTTTCTCATCTACAAAATAAGGCAATTGAACTAGATGAAGTAATATAAAGTAATCTGCTTTATAATTTGAGACATAGAATATGTCAGTTACTGGGGACTTTGATTTTTATAGGTGACAAGACAAAAAGCAGGAGAACCAAACAATTCTATGGTCCAGTGCCTGAGTGTTGAGGAAAGAGTATGTCATTGTTGAAATGGAAACCATATTTGACATGTAGTTATTGTCTAAGAATTAAATTTATGCCTAAAAGGCCTTATTTTCTGTGTTGGATGGAATGAGTGAATGAATGACTTCTACTGGGAAACATCAATGAAGCAGCATGGTATGGTACAATGACCACAGGGCTAAAATCATTGTCCGGGCTCTGCTACTAGCTGTGTGAGCTTAGGGAAATCACTTATTCTCTCTGGGCCTCAGTTCTCCCATCTGTAAAATGATATGTTTGAACTGGGTGATCTCTATGACACATTCCTGCTCTAATATTCTGTCACTCTTATGTCAGAAAAGCCAGGTTTTTCCATAGGCATAAGCATAATTAGCAGATGTCAAGGTTAAGTGGGTTTCAGTTTCCTCTTGGAGTAGATCAGGGATTCTTAAGCCTTTTTTGCATCTTGGGCCCCCTTTGTGTGGTGAAGCCTATGGACCCTTTCTCAGGATAATATTTTTAAATACAGCAAATAAAATGCTAGAATTAAAAAAAATCAGTTACATTGAATGTATATGTGTGTGTATATATGCATATGTGTATATATATGGGTGTTGATTTTGTCCTTCATTCTTGAAGAGGACCAATGACATCAGGAAGGTGAGTCCATGGCTTGCAAGTGAATTGGATTTAAATGAGCAGGACTATGCTAAGTCATGAGCTCACTTTCTCCTCCAGAGCCATCTGGGTCTAGTAGCAAGACATAGATCAGGATGACTGGCGATGGCCCAGATGCAGTGGGGGACCTTGTCTTTCCCAGGTCTCAGTTTGTCTCAGGTAATACCCATTCAGTGATTAAGGCTAGGTAAGAAATGAGGCAAAAAATGACCTCTTTTACCTACTCCAAAAAAGTAAAATCAATCTGGGAGGAGAAGACCTCAGGGTTTCTGGCCAGAACAGAAATGATTTCTATTTACACTCACTCTGAGCCAACAAAACCCAAACAATGACCAGCTGGGGCTTGGGTTGGGGCCTGTTATTGGCCAATCTATAAGATCCAGAGTGATTTGGGTTTAAAGCATAGTCAAGTAGCATTTGAATCCCAAAGGTTTTATCAATGCCTAGTTTTCCAGGGCACTATTTCAAGAAATTTATATTCCCCTTAAGGTCTTCCCCTGGTCTCAGTTTGTCTAACACAATAGCCATTCAGTGATTTAAGGTTGGCTAAGAAATTAAGCAAAAGATGGCCTCATTTGCCTATTCAAAAAAAAAAGAAAAAAGGAGAGAAAAATCCATTTGGGAGGTGAAGACCCCTAGGGTTTCTAGCCATAACAGAAGTGATTGCTATCTACACTCACTTTGAGCCATCACAGTCCAAACAACGACCAACAGAGGCATGGGCTGGGACTTATCATTGGCCAATCAGTGAGAGCCAGAGCTACTTGACAATCTGTGTGTATATGTGTGTATATATACTTTGTTTACAACAAAGTGCTGATTCTATTAAAAAAAAAACACAGTGCCCATTGTTGCATAGCGAGGAAAATGTTCTGTTACACTTTGTCCTGGCCTAGTCACAAGTGAAATACTGTGTTAAATTCTGAGCAACACATTTTAATAATAATGATGATAGCTAATGTTTATATACTGCTTTAAGGTTTGAAAAGCGCTTTACAACTATTCTATCATTTTGTCTTCACAACGTCTCTAAAAAGCTGGCTTAATCATTACGCTCGTTTTACAGATGAGGAAACTGAGGCAAGGAGGTGAAGCAATTTGCCTATGGTTAACAGCTAGTAAGTACTTGAGGCTAGATTTGAACTTAGGTCTTCCTGACTCCATGTTCAGTGCTCTATCCATTTCCTCAACTAATTGCCTCTAGGAAAGAGTAGTTTAGGAAAATACAGACAAGATGGAACATATCCAGAGTCATAACAGAAGCTGATGTCTATAAAACTCTGTAGCATTTGCAAAGTGTTTTATATGCATCAACTCATTTGAACTTCACAACAATCTTGTAAGGCAAATGCTACAGGTATTATCATCCCCATTTTATAAATGAAGACTCTTAGAGCATCATGGGGTTATAGATCTACAGCTGGAAGGACTTCAGAGGCCATTTAGTTCAATACCCTCATTCTTAATGGATAAGGAAACTGAGGCCAATGGAAGTTAAGTGACTTTCACAAGATCACAAAGTAAACATAAGATGAAGGATTTGAACCCAAGTCTTTTTCAAAGCCAGTTGTTTTTCAAGATCAAGAGGTTCAGCTGAAAGAAATAAAAATAATTAACCTGGAGAAGCAACGATTTTGGGAATAGAGGGGTTATGATAACTCTTCGTTCTAGCCTTTAGATTTTGTGACTGTGATTTGTTAAAGGTTACAAGTTGCTAAAACTTGCAACAACCTAAAACTTGAGACACCTAGGCTTGAGAAATGAAGGTCAGGTTAGCATTTTACTTTTATAAGAGAGAGAGAGAGAGAAAGAACAAAAGAAAGAAAGGAAGGAAGGAAGGAAGGAAGGAAGGAAGAGAGAAAGGAAAAAAGAGAAAAGAAGAAAGAAAAGAAAAAGGAAGGAAGGAAGGAAGAAAGAAAAAGGAAGAACGAGAGAAAGGAAAAAATAGAAAGGAAGAAAGAAAGGAAGAAAAAGAAAGAAAAAAGAAAGAAAGGAAGGAAGGAAGAAAAAGAAAAAAGGAAGGAAGGAGGTAAGCAAAGGAAAAAATGAAGGAGAGAAGAAAGGGAGAAAAGAAGAAAGGAAGGAAAGAAGAAAGGAAGGAAAGAAGAAAGGAAGGAAGGAAGTAAGTTAGGAAGTAAGGAAGGAAGGAAGGAAGGAAGGAAGGAAAGAAGGAAGGAAGGAAGGAAGGCAGAGAATTTAGTACTCACAGTAGTGCCAGGCATCATGCTAAGCCCTAGTTATACAAATACATATAAGCAAGATAATCCTTTCCCTCAAGGAGCTTATGTTCTAATGGGAGAATTGTAAGGGGGAGGTATCTATAAAGAGGGAAAGAAGGGGTACATGGTTTGGAACTATTAGAATCCTGGATGATTCTTGGGGCTAAGTCCAGGTTTCTGGTTGAATTTGGAGATGGATATGAAGGCTAGAGTGAAGGCAGCATGGTTTGAAGCAGATGACTAGGGAAAAGAAATAGAAAGACATAGGCCTGTTTTTGGATAAAATAAAACCAAACCTCGCCTATCAGAGGAGCCCAGGGTGATTCTCAGGGTGGATGTGTATGGATGTGTATGGATGTGTGTGTGTGTGTGTGTGTGTGTGTGTGTGTGTGTGTATCCACAGGATGTAAGCAGAGTAGTTAAAGATCAGGTAGACTAGGAACCTGATCAACTGCAAACCTACATGGAGGTTTAAATTTGGGTTCCTTTCTTGAATAGAACACAAAGAGATGTGGTCTAGTGAAAAGTAGGCTGGACTCTGACACAGAACACTTGGGTTTGAGTTCTAACTCTCCTACTGCCCAGCTTGAACAAATCACTTCACTGTAGACCTGCTTCCTCATCTGTAAAATGAGGTATTGTATTAGATTATCTCTAAGACCCCTTAAGCCCCAAAACATATGGTTTTGAAAAAGGATTAAGAAAAAAAGATCTTTGTTTTGATCCTGTAGCCCACAAGCAAAAATGTTTCCTTACAGTGGGATAAACTGGTTGCTTGCTTGTTCAGGTGTGGTGTTAGACTGAGAGATAGCAAAGAGTTGAGCCACCCCCACCTTTCCCATACCCACTAGGATCCTTTTCCCTGTGCTGATGCTACCTTTCTTTTTCTGTATCCTAACTTCATGTATCTCCCTGAAAGGGCACCAAGAGTACACATGCTTGTGCTCTTGGAACTCCCCTGGACTGACATCACCAATCCTATTGCAGAGATCCATTTTTGCCACAACTGAAGAGGTGTTTTTATGAGTTGAGTTGTGTAATAGACCTGTTGGGTTATAATAACCATGCTCTTTTTATGCTATACAGTAATCATGGAAACGATGAACAAGTAATGTTATGCATGTCTCAGAGAGTTTAGAAGCTACAACCTGTTTTTGAAGCACTCATCAAAAGATATCACCTTAAGCAATTAACACTTTCACCAAAACAAATATCTGGCTGGAAGCCTGCCTTCTCCCTTTCAGTACTCATTTCTTTATTCTTTTTATAATTCATTGACTGATACTATCTCAGAGTATTCTTCCTTCCTTCCTTCATTCTTCTTTCTTTCTTCCTTCCCTCCTTCCTTCCTTCCTTCCTTCCTTCCTTCCTTCCTCTCTTTCTTTCTTTCTTTCTTTCTTTCTTTCTTTCTTTCTTTCCCCTAACTTTAGTGCAGTTCCTGGAACAAAGTAGCAGCTTAATAAATGCTAGCTAATTGATTTACTCAATTTGCTTAATTGAAAGAAAAATGAAAATACTCTTAGAATATGAATATAGAAACAAATGAAGTACTGTGGTTAAAAGAAAGATTTTTTCCCCCAGTGAGGAGAAGAATAAATTTGGCAGATCTTCATACATCCAGAACTGCTTCACAATCTTCTGATTTTCACCTAAAGCACCCTTCCTCCCAAACCTGTTCCTGCTCTTCCTCTTCCTCTCTTGCCTACATCTGTTGATGGTATCATCCTCATATTTGGTGTCCCTCAGGTTGGAAATCATCTATTCATCCTTGTCCCTTCACATTCCAAGTCATTAAGTCCTCTCCAATCTCTGAAATATCTTCCATCTACCCTTTTTCCCTCCATTATCACTGCCCCTGCCCAACCCTCAATCTTATTATCTCTTACCAAGACTACTGGTCTCCCTAACCTTCAATCTCTCAATTCAATTCCATAGATGTTTGTTAGGTGCCTAAATTTACCTTTCTACAACTTCTCCTAATTTTTCCCTTTAGGGATAACTAATCAATCAAGTATTTATGAAGCATGCTGGGCACTGTGCTAAGAGTTGGGAACATGAATGTAGCCCATATGAGTTCTGAGGCATCCTTAGCCTACATCTCACTCTCACAGATAAGTTGGGTTCCTAGAACTTGTCTGGATACATAGGGGCCAAGGGTAGTTTTCCAATGACATTGGCTCAAGCTCCCACTGGTACTTAAGATTATCAGTTCAGAATTGTTGTCAACCAGTCCTAAGTAGCTTTAGAGAAGACTATTTACTATTATTTCCTAATATTTACCGGGAACAATTAGTGCAGAACATTTCTTCTGCAAACATCTGTGAAACATCTTCTCCTTTGATTATAGTTCAGAAAGTAGGTTCAGACTTAGTGAACACATGCAGGTAAGGAGTAACCCACAATTCCCAGTCACTAGAAGTCCTTTCTTCCCATTCATGTTGTACTCAAGAAGTTCCTCTTAAGCATGTGTAACATCTTTCCTAGGTTCCTTATTAAGCTGGGAATCCAGTCTGCACTTGACTTCCAATAATGCAGACAATGCCACAAACTGATCTGGGATGCTTTTTAGGACACTGATATGAGTATGGAAAATCTAATGCCTTCAGGCAATTTGAAACTGGTAGGTCTTCCTCCAGCCCAAGAAGGGTGGAAGAGGACACCTGGCCAAGGCCAAAGCTGAATCTTAGGCCTTTAATTCTCCACTCTCTACCCTTCCATCTGTATTTCCATAGTTCCTTCTTAGGAAGGTACTGGGAAACCTCATGCTCTAATTTCCAAAAGATGCTCCCCATTCGAACAATTTGATACTTTGATAGCCAAGTGGAACAGACCTCTTGTCTGCTTTCATTTCACTTTATCAAATAGCTTTCAAAAACTTTTTTGTACTTAGTCTAAGATCTTTTGACTGATTAATATATGTGTGTTCTAACGCAGTTAAGGTATCAGACTACGAAGTTTGGGGTGGAGTGATTTCAATGATCCCTACACAAAGAAAATGTGGAATATAGTCCCTGCCCTCAAAAATTTTACATTCTGATGGGGCAGGCAAAATGTACATAAATAGGTATATGTAAGATAAATATAAAGTAGATAAAAGATAACTTTAGAGTGGGATTGGTAAAAAAAAAAACAAAACTAGAGAAGATGATGTTTGAACTAAGTTCTGAAGGAAGGTAGTGATTCTGAGATGTAGATGTGGCCAAGCAGAATGATCACTTCTTTGTAACAGTCTTTTAAATTCTTGAAAACAGGTAGCATTTCCTTCCCCTTCATCCCACCCCCAAATCTCTTCTTCTCTAGGCTAAATACCACCATTTCCTTCAACACTTCCTCATGTGCACTTGAGAATTCTCACTAGCTTGGCTACCTTCCTTCCTCTGCCACCTATCCTAAAACGTAGCAGCCAGAAGTGAACATTCTAATTCAGATGTAGTCTGATCAGGGCAAAGGACAGTGGGACTATTATAGTATCATAGGATCAGAGAGTCCATAAGGAATCATATTTCTGAACTGTTGTAAGTCCAAACCCAATCATTATACAGATGAGAAAACTGAGTCCCACAAAGGTCAAATGATTTGCCCAGGGTCACATAGCTAGTAAATGCCAAAGGTGGACTTTGAACTCACTTATTCTTAATTCCAAGTCCAATCTTTGTCTACTAATCCTGGATTCTATATCACTCATAAGGAAACCTATAATTGTGTTGTAGGTACAATTGACCTTTATGTCTCCGTTACACAGTGCCTTGCACTTTAGTAGGCACTAACTTGGCTAAGCCAACGATACAAATCAAATAAGAGGAATGTTAAAAGAAATGAAAGTCTTACATTTTGGTTCAAGCAATCGATTTTGTAATTATGTAATGAGAAATGTGTGGCTATATAATAGCTGATATTAAAAATGTGGGTATTTTAGTGGATTGTTGTTCAGTCATTTTTGTTCAGTCGACTCTTTGTGACTCTGTTTTGGAGTTTTCTTGGCAAAGATAGTAAGAGCGGTTCGCCATTTCCTTCTGTAGCTCATTTTGCATTTGAGGAACTGCGGCAAATAGGATTAAGTGACTTGCCCAGAGTCGCACAGCTAGGAAGTATCTGAGGCCAGATTTCAATGCAAGAAGATGGGTCTTCCTGGCTTCAGCCCTGGCACTCTGTCCACTGTGCTACTTAGCTGCCTTTTAGTGGATTACATACTGAATATGAACCAACAATATGATACGGCAGCCAAAAAAGCCAAAACAATTGATATACTGTGCTAAAAATGCCTGGCACATAGTAGGTACTTAATAAATGTTTATTTTGCATTTTGATCTCAAAAAAGCTAAAACAAACAAACAAACAAACAAAAAAGAAACCTTGCAGTGTAGACTTGTCATACTCTGTGAAGGCAAGATGGAATCAAATATACCACTTTCAGTAAAACTTAATAACATTAACTCTTGGATGTCAAACTGGAGCAGCTACCAGCCTGGGAAATGAAGTAGGATATTTTTCCTAGTGTGATTATTGAAGCTTTTCAGACAGGTTAGGTTATTATATGTATTACAGAAAGTACATTGATGGGAAGAAAGGAGGTACTGGTGGTATTTCAATAGTGCTTATTACTTATGTCCTGCTCAACTATTATGCTACTTACAAGGAGCTCAAGTGTGAACAGAGACGAAAATACCAGTGAGAAATGAAAACACCTTTGATGACAAATTTCATTCCTAAGCTTAGAGAATTTCTGTAGTTGTAACACTCCATGGCAAACATCATTTGATGTACTAACTAGGGCCAAGAACCCTTAAGTCTGCATTAAAAAAGCAGCCTTACTTTGTTGTCCTTCCCTTTCTTTGCCAGACTCAACTCACTCTCTGCTTTAGCCCTCTGGCCACTGCTCTTAAAGAACGTTGCCAGCTGTGTCACGAAAAGAATAGATTGAAGGCCTAAGCACTTGAGTCCCAAACCTAGCTTTGCTACTGACTACTTCTGTGACCTTCTTTTCCTATTATCTACTTTTATCATTTTTGAAAATGAAGGTCTTGGATTCGATGACCTCTCTAAGGCCCTTTCCAGCTCTGAATCTATGCCCTTGTGATGCTCTAACTGGTTGGTTGGCTGTTGTCCTTCATTCCTGAAAAGGTCCAAAATGACATCACTATGTTGGAGTCAAGGTACAGTGTGCCTGACTGTGGCCAATCTAACCAATAAAGCTCAGAAGGCTCTACCACAGGTCAGATACAAATAGTCCATATGAACATTTGGAGTGGAGATGTCTCTAAATGTGTGCGTCTCATGTTTCTTTTGAACAACTACAATTCTGCTTTGCTCGTAGAGCACAGCACCTTCTTCGATGCGGGCATGCCATGCTGGGCAGTCCTGTGCCAGTGTCTCCCGTGTCATGAAATCAATTTCAAAGTTCTTCAGAGAAACCTTGAGAGTGTCCTTGTATCCCTTCTTCTGATCATCATGTGAGCACTTGCCTTAATCACTTCCATTTGAATTGTTTTAGGAAGAGTCTGCAGATCATCTGGCAAGATAAGGTACCAGACACCCATGTCCTTTATCAAGCTAAACTGCCAAGCATTTAAACATTTGAACAGAGAGTGCAACTCCAACAGGCTGGCTACGATGTTTGGTTCTCTTAACTAGGCAGTCATGAAGGTCCCTTCTAGCTCTCAATTCTATGATCTGATATCCATTCTCAGATGCCTTCTGTATTTTATATATAACTTTATTAAACCTGAGTTGGTCTTTGAGTTCCCGGTTCATTCACTTGTGTCTCTAAAGACAGCTCCATCTGTTCTGCCTTACAGAAATAATTGCCTTTTGTGTCTTCCATTTTTTTCTACCTAAATCTCATCTTTCCTGGGCCCACTTCATCTGTGGAATTTAAGGTAATGGGATCTTATCTTTTCTTTCTTTCCTCCGATCCCTTTGAAGACCGTTTGCCCAAAATTTGGGGTACCCATTGGAGTATGTTCAGCTTTCTACTTCTCTGTTAAAAATTTTAAGAGGAGGAATCACTTTCTTACAAGCTTTTCATCAATTCCAGCCCAAAAGCTAGGCCTTCCTCAATGTAAGAATCAGATTCAAGATAGCAATTCCTCTCACTGCTCCTTGAAGATTTGGTTTTCCTTCTTAACCTTTTATGCTCTTTACTAAGAGTAAGGGATTAGGTTTAAGAGAAGAGGGAAAGTCTGGAAATGACTTAAGGTGGGAGAACTTTTTATTTCTTAATATTTTTAGTTCAACTAAAAAGGATGCTTTTAATACACTCCCTCAAGGAAAAATTGAAATAATAATTACCATTATTATATATTACATATAGACAAGAGGAAAATTAGATTGGGAGCATAATAAACATATTAGTTTTGGAGGATGAAATTTTGAAGGATAAAATTATAGTTAAGGCAAGCCAAGATATTATTAACTGTTTTGTTTTTGCAGAGAGAAAGTACTAGTGGGTGTTTGTAAATTTGAAGTCCCCCAAGTCCCCCAAAACCACTTTCTGCCTCCACACCAGGTTTGTGGTCTGTTTATAATCACTAATGGCTCTAGTATTTATATAGCACTTTAAGGGTTATGGAACATTTTACAAATACTGTCTCATTTTATTCTCACCACAAGCCTGGAAGGTAGATGCTATGATTATTCCCATTTTACAGATGAGAAACTAAAGCAGATAGAGGTTAACTAATATGTTTATTATGTTCCCAATCTAACTTTATTCTTGTCTATATATAATATATAATAATGGTAATTATTACTTCAATCTTTCCTAGAGGGAGTACATTAAAAGCCTCCTTTTTAGTTAAGCCAAAAATATTAACAAATAAAAAGTTCTTCCATCTGAAGTCCTTTCCAGACTTTCTCTCTTCTCTTAAACCCAATCCCTTACTCTTAGGAAAGAGCATAAAAGGCCAAGAAAGAAGACCAAGGCTCTGGAAAATGGATTAGGAACCAAACTGAAACCAGAAATACCTCCTGTCTGGTTAACATCATAGACTCCCCCTTTCCCTTGAAGGGATCAGAGTTATGACCTACTGTATCGGGAATCAAGATGGGCTCTTAGCACCTATTCAACCAAGTGCCCTCGAAGAGTTTGGCCTTTGTTTCCTCGATTAAATTAGGAGTCCTTGATGACCTCCTTGCCTCAAGGGAAAGCCTAGTTTACGTGGGTTTGAGTGACATGTTTGTGACATCAGAGGCTTTTAGACCATGTGGGTTTAAGTTGCATTTTTGTGACGATTTTAGGTCACATGGGTGAGTCACATGTGTGACTCACCTTTGACCCTGAACAAGATATATAAACGCAGAGGCTGGCTTTCTCTTTTGGAGCTCTGAACCGCAGCAGGAGTGGCGCATGACTCTAGGCCAGCCGTTGTTATTAGCTCCCCGGCTTTGATGTTGATGCTTCTCTGGTAACTGTATATTGTGATTTTGTCAGACAAGGTCTGTCTGTTGATGTTTGTAATTTGTTTGTATTTGCTCTGAAGTTCAGGGTGCTTGTTTTTTCCCCTGAACTAAGTGAATGATATTTGTATGTTCGATTAAAGTAAGATTGTTAACCCCTTAATGTTGCTTTCCTTAGTAAAGCATATTAAAAGAACCTGGGCTTGCAGTGTTCTTATTGTTGGGCTTGTGTTGGTTTTTCACCTCCACAGCAGCTGCCAGCTGGATTGTTGAAACACCTACATAAGGGCAGTACCAGATTTCCTAATTTTCTAAAGGGATTAGGATATTATCCATCAGAGGTCAGAGATCCCTTTAATTATTTTTAGGGCAGCGCTCAAAGAGGGACAAATGGTTTTTAGAGAATGATTCTCTAGGATCAATCTTGAAAAAAATCAGGTGACTAACTGTTCTACTAGAACAATAGAATGTTAACCTTGTGACATTTCCTATAAATATTATTTCATAATGTCTTGTTAGGTATGTCCAAGGCGAGTCCATAGTCCAAGGAGACTGTGCCCATTTGGGTATTTCTTTTTCTCCAAGCTAGAAATGTTTGGATTTAGGATAGTGATAAATTAATTTTAAAAAACTATTTCTAACAGAATTGGGCCTAAGATTCAGAGCATAAAGTTAATATTTTTTTCTTTGACACCCAGAAGCTTTTTGCTATGCCTTTCTCCCATAGTCCCTAGATTTCCTTACAAATGCTCCTCCTTCCTTTTTAAATATCTTTCAACAGGCATATTCAGGCCAAGAGTCCTATTGTACCTTATTATATTGATGCCTATAAGGTCAAATTTATCTCCTCACTCCTAGTTTATATAGTTTATTACCATGTCTGTATAACCTTTCTAGACTTACTATTATTCTTTCATGCAACTAACCCTTTCCAGCCAAACTGCTCTTCTTGCTGTTCCTTACATATGACATCCCACCCTCCATCTTCTATCTGTATGCCTTTGCTCATGCTGTCCCTCATACCCAGAATGTCATCCTTCTGACCTTTATTAGCTTCCCTTACAGCTCAATCAAGTTCCACCTTCTACCTTTCTTGATCCCTACCCTTTCAAACTCTCCCCCAGGCTTAAATAAACATCAATTAAATGTGTTTGATTGAACACAGGAACAGTTTTATGAATTTGTTAAATGTGTAAAATGAGCCATATTTATCAAGTGACATTTGCCTCAATAGCTAGATTTAGGATTAGATGATACCACATGTTTTTTTTTTCTTATTTCTTCTTTAGTTTCAATAAACCCTCAGCAAATAACTGCTAATCCTGGTTAACACAGAGTCAGATATTTGTGTCATGTTTTCAAGCAAATCTACATCGAGCTGTAGCCATATGAGAATATGAGGCTCAAATAGAACCAGTTTGTTAGGCTTAATTTAATTTTACATTTCTGCTTGAGAGACCACGTGGTGCTATGGATGGACAGCCAGTCTCAAATTCAAGAAAAACTACATTCAAGCGCCATTTCTACCACATACTGTCTTCATGACCTAAAGCAAGACAATAAACTTCTAAGTGTTTTTAGCAACACTCTTAAGATAACATGAAAACTTGCATTGGTAAAAGGAATTTTGTCACCAAGGAGTTCCCTATATGGACAAAATCACAAGCCTAGTCCATATTCTATTTTTGCTTATGGTTTCATTCAAATAGAAAATTAATCTCCTTTCTTAACTACTAAAATCCTAGAAAGAACTAAGCTATCCAAAATCAATGCAAGTGTATTCTTTTCTTTTAAAAATAATCTGCTGTTGGTGCCTTTTGTCTGTACCTCACAATCATTTCTTTTTTTGGGGGGGGAATCCCTCACCTCTGATTGTATCTGTTATAACAAAGAAAAATAATTAATTATAAGTATCCAACTCATTATTGGTATACAATATTCTGCCTTCGTATTCCCTCTCCTCTGCTGTTTGAAGGGAGGAATATTTCATGATTCTCTGAGAACTATACTGGTTTTTTGTTTGTTTTGTTTCCATTTTTGTTTACTCTGAGCTTAGCTTCCTGTTGACAATCTTTTTTTATTAGTATTGTTGTAAATTGTCCTTTTGGCTTATTTCACTATTCATATATATATATATATGTGTGTATATATATATATTGGAGGGTCCTGGGGGAGAGCTTTAGGCAAGTCCCTGCAGTGTTTGAAAATGTACATATATATATATATATATACACATGTATATCTTTCCATTATTTTTCTGAATTCCTTATATGTATCATTTCTTATTGCACAATAATATTCTATTATAGCAAGTAAGGTGGCACATGCCTATAATCCCTCTTACTAAGATAGGCTGAGGCTGGTGGATTGCTTGAATTTAGGAGTTCTGAGCTACAATGGGGCTGCTGGTATCCATTAGGTATCCAGATCGCCTAGCGCAAATGTAGTAAGCCTTGAGTAGCAGAGGACCACCTAAGGTTGCCTAAGGAGGGCTAAACCAGCCCAGAGCAGAGAAATAGAGCAGGTTGAAACTTCTGTGCTAACCAGTGTACGGATCAGAACTGTGAGTAGCCACTGCACTTCCAGCTTGGGTCGAGATAGGGAGACTAAGTTCCCCCCAAAAATCATTACATCCCCAGCCCATTTTTTCCCCAATTGCTTGATTAGTAACTACTTTATTTCCAGTGCTTTGGAATCAAAAACAACTATATGTTTTCATCACGATTGCTCTCCTCCCCCCCCAAAAAATTAATGTGGAGTAAGAGATTTTATTCAAGTGAAAATAATAGTGGTTTTAACATGTAGGTGAAATCCAACAGCAACAAAGAAAAAAAAAACCTGGGCAGCATAAATGAAATTCCCAACTACGTTGCCACTGTTGCGAATTCTGCTATTCTCTAGTTTCACCTTTTGTCACATACTGGCTACGTGACCATTGTCAAGTCTCTTAAACTCTCATTGCCCTAGGCACCATCCTAAATTATAGAGAAGATGATGACCTGCATCATTAGAGGGATTCCTTCACCTGGGATTCCCCTATCCCAGTGAAATCACAGGTCCAACTCCTATTCCTCCTCTAGCTCTCTGATACATATTACAAAAGGGTAGTAATCTTTTTGACAGGTTAAAAAAACAATTTCTATTCCTTTACAAAATATCTTTTTCTCTGTATTAGATTTTTTGTAAAGGAACTGAAAGCTGTCCTGTTCATAAGAGATATTCTTTCTCTCCTTTCCAGACTCTTCTCCTTACTCTTCAGATTTCTTTCTTCCATAGACCCCAGCAACCTTCTCACCTTGAAAGATGCTTCCACAACCATTCTCCAGTAGCCTTCTCACCTTGGAAGATGCCTCCATCTCTGTGACCCCTTCCTCTGACTGGTCAGTTCCTCTTAGAAGATTTGAAGTACCCAGGCCAGCTATATTTATTCCTTCACTCCTTTTCAGGCTCTGCTCCTGAATCTCCAGACTTCTTTCTCCATTTGCCTCCACTTTTCCCCATTACCTGCCCACCCTTTCCCTGGCTTCTTATCTTCCTTTCATGTATTATCTTCTGTCTATTAGAATGTAAGCTCCTAGAAGGCAGGGAGAAATTGTCTTTTGTTTTGTTTGTATTTGTCTCCCCAGAGTGCGCAATCCACAGTTGTGACAACAATGTTACTAGCAGCTGCTGTAGAGGTGAAACACCAATAACAAGACCCACAACCCCAGCACACAGGAGGGCTGCTAGCACAGGTTCTTTGATCTGCTTTTCTAAGGAAAGCAACTTTAAGGGGTTTATAATCTTACTTTAATTAAACATATATATATACACATATATACATATATGTATGTGTATATATATGTATAGATATAGATATAGATATAGATATAGATATAGATATAGATATAGATATAGATATAGATATAGATATAGATATAGATATAGATATAGATATCATTCACTTAGTTTAGGAGAAAAGGCCAGCACCCCGGACTTCAGAGAAGAACAAACAGAAATTATAAGCATACATTGTATAAACAGAGCAAATAAACATAAACACAAACCAGCAGGCAGGCTTCTATCTGTCCATAGCAATATATACAGTTACCAGAGAGAGAAGCATCAACATTTGGGTTTTCAAAGCCAGTGGGGGAGGGGGGAGAGGGGGGGTGCTCCGTGATGTCTACGCAGAGTCTCATCTGGTTAAATCACATGATGCTCTTCCAGTGAGTGAGAGCCCCAAAATAGACCTTATATACCTGTCTCAGGGTCAGGGGGCTTCACAACCATGTGACTCAAACCCGCACAAATTAGGCTTTCTTGTTTCTTAAACAAGTCATCAAAGACTCTTGATTCAATCAAAGAAACAAAGCCAAGACTCAGCGAAGGCACTTGATTATCTCAGTGCTGAGAAGCGCTCTGACGAAAAAGTCCACTTTGCTTGCCATTACATTTGAAAGGCAAGACCCATCAGAGGTACTTCGTTGCCTCAGCATCTGAGAAGAGAAAACAGTAAAATGCCCCACCCTTCTTACCATTACAACAGCGTCTGCACATAGTTTGGATTTAATAAATTGCTTGTTGACTTGACTTGTTTTTGTTGTTTCCAATCTGTGGTTTACCCATAAATATGTTGGGGTTTTTTTTTTTGTTTGTTTGTTCAGCCTTTCAGTCATGTCCGACTCTGTGAGATTCGAGTGACTTTTTTGTTCATGGAAGTTTTCTTTGTAAACATACTGAAGTGGTTTGTCATTTTCTTCTCCATTGTGCCCCTATTTTACAGATGAAGAATTGAGGCAAAGAAGGGTTAAATGACTTGCCCAGGGTCACATAGTAAGTATCCGAGGTCAAATTTGAACTCATATCTTCCTGACTCCAAATCTGGTGCTCTATCCACTGCACCACCTAGCAGCCCCATAAATATGTAAATATACTAGACCTATAATTATTGTCTTCCTCAGATATAAACAAATAAATCATCCATACGAATTTTCAGAATTATTTCTAGCCATCAAGAGCCATAATATGTAAAATAATTATCTACAGTTTGCATAAAGTTTTGCTTTTAAATAGACACCTCTTCCAGGAAGCCTTCCCAAACTGCAGACTCTAACCTCTTCATTACTTCACTCAGTGGCCAAAATAATCGTCCTGATGAACAGGTAGAACTATGTCGCTCTTCTGCTCTAAAACCTTTAAAGGGTCCCTATTGCCTTTAGGATAAAACACAAACTTCCTTAGTCTGGTAGTTAATGCCCTCCATAGACTGGATGCAAGCCACATTCTAAGTCTTATTTCATAATAGTCCTCTTCATGAGCTCTATGTGCTAGCTGTTCCCGGACATCACCCTCTCTGCTCTCCCTCTTCTACGTTCATTGAAACTGCCTCCTGTGTCAAGAAAGTACTTTATCTTCCTCACTTCTTCCTTTGGACTCAATCTCTTCCTCCTCCAAGAAGTGTCTCCTGATTCTCCCATCTGAGCCACCTTCCTTCTGCCAAAAAAAAAAATAAAATAAAATTATAACATTTTGTCTAGACCCATCCTTTGTTCTTGTCACATTGATTTTATATCACACTTGTTTGAGTGTATCTTGTATCTGCCACATTATATTGTAAGCTCTTTGAAGGCAGTCAATTTATCATTTTACATATTTTTATTCCCATCACCCAATACAGGTAGTGACATATATAGTAGGTATTCAATAAGATTTGCCAAAATTACCTTGTATTTATTTTATATATATTTTGTATATACTTCTATATGTATTTATTCTCTCCCCAATAATATAAATAATTTTTCTTGAGGGCAAGGATTATTTTGCTTTCATATTTTTATCCCCAGCACCTAACATAGTGTCTATCTGGCTTATGGTAAGAGCTTAATAAATGCCTGTGGACTGACTGGGTACATAGTTGACACTCAATAAATGTTTGTTAGTTGATTAACAACTGATTGACTTGTTTATTATGCCTTTGAGAACTACAATATGAAATAAATGGAAATGGTGCCAGGATCAGAAGTCAGAGAGACCTTGAATGTAGATTTTGACCCCTGGTCTCCCACATGAGTTAGCAAACAAAGAATTTGGACCACTTCCCTCTTCCCCATCCACGACAACCACTCATAGCTGACTAGCCACCTGATATTCTCCAACAAGATAAGCTATGGGAAAGATTGGAAAGAGGCCATCCACGGTGACATCATTTGGTATAATTATGCTTTGGCAATTCAATTCTTCATTTGTGGTGGGAGCATGTTGTGCAGGGCTGTCCAAAAGGGAAGCACAGCTGGAGTAGCTTTTGTCTATCTTTCTGGCGCGGTCTTGTTCCTGCATGCTATTGTTTCAGAGCATACATTTTTGGCTGGCCAATCAGACACACTGATGACCTTTAACCTTTTCCAAATGACACTGCTGGAGATGCTAATTGACACTGACCTCAGAGGATCATGCTGGATAGAACCCTAGCCAATTGCTTTTTTTCCCCTCATTACCTTGATTCTTTATTATCTCATGCCGATAAACTGGCATGTGGATGTTCTCCATTGTGACTACAGCCTAGCAACCAAGCTTTTGTGAGCCAGTGTTTACCCCATTTACAATAAGCCTCATTTTCAGTTGAATCTGCTCCCACTCAAGTACTTAGTACTTTAAATGAAAAGGGACCCTATTGTGCCTGTAATAACATACAACAGAAATAGGTTTCATAAACAAGAGCAAAACATAAGGACTGTATATGTAAAAGGACAATGAGAACAAAGCCTCTTCCTAATGTTTACATGCTTGAACCTTTAAAAAGAGAAATGACAGTCTTCAATATCCAAAGTTCAAAGGACCAATTGTACTTAGAGACTGGACTATCCACTGAGCTTGGGAACATCACAATATCTGTTCCTTCACAGCCACAGCGGAAAAGACAATATGGAGATCTGGAAACTCCAAGGGTCAATGGAAGTACTTGACTCTTTTGCAGATAAAAGCAAAGCAGAGGATTTGTAGATTGAGTATTGAGTAGGAGCATTACCTTAAAAAATGAGCAGCCACCAGAGTCTTATTCTAGTCTAGAGCGCCAGAGGTGATTCTCATTCCTAGAGAAATGAGCCTCAAGTATTCAGGATATCAGAAGTAAGATTCGGCTGCTTGGGAAGGAGAAGGCTACTACTTCAGAAAAAGTTTCTCTCTGTTGGAATGCCATGTGACTTGGGAGATTAGAAAGTAGTTTAGGAGGATTGTAGCATCACAACAAAAAAGTTGAAAGTGTCTTTAGACCAACCCATCTAAGTCCAACCCTCTCATTTTACAGATGTGGAAACTGAGGCTCACAGAGGTGAAGGATTATAGAGGAAGTGAGTGTTAGGATTCTAGTTCAGGCCCCATGATTCCAAGTGCTCTTTCCCTTGCACAACCTTGCACATGACTTCAGAGTGAAACTGCATGCATCATGTCCCTCTCAGAAGATAATTTCACCTCCTACTTCATTGAGAAAATCAAGGTCATCTGAAATAAGCCCCCTGTTGTCCCTTTATTTGTTTGCTTGTTTGTGTGTTTTGGTCCAGAGCTGTGATTTCACAAGCATGAGGAAATTCTACAAGAATTCCCTATGTGGAAGTTTCCTCCACCCACTGACACACATTGACAACTCCCTTATAATTTATAATCTTAGATTTAAGAGTCACCTTGAGCAAGAAGAGGAGAAGCCATTTGCTTATCTTCCAAACTTCCCTATTTCTACTGATGGCCCCACCACCATTCCAACTTCCCTAACTTCATAATCTCAGGGTTAAACCTAATCCTTTTCTCTCCTTTCCTTTCCATTCCCTATCAGTGACCATTTCCTGTCGGTTTTATGTATCCATGATGTTCCTCACATCCAACCCTTTTTCTCCACCATACTGACCGAAGCTTTAATCACCTTTCACTACTATAATAGACTCATTGTTAATTTCTCTGACTCCAGTCCTTTCTCCCTTGTTAATCCATTTTTCACGTAGTTGCCAAGATAATTTTTCTAACATGCAAGTGTGACCATGACAATTCCCTGTTCAAAAATCTTCAGTAGCATTCTATTTCTGTATCTTCTAGGATAAAATGCAAATTTATTCAGCTAATAGCAAAGTCCCTTTATAATCTAATACCTACAATCAGATATAGAATTAGTATTATTTATAACATATTATTATAATTTTATATTTATTATATAATTTATTTTATATTTATTATATAATATTATCATATTTATAATAATTAGCATTATCTATACCACTCCTTCATGCACTGGCCATATTGTTGTTCCACAAACATATTACTTCATTGCCTAACTCTAAGATGGAGAAGATAAATACAAGCCACTTCACCTGCTTGCAATGCACTCACTCCTCATCTCTGCCTTTCAGAATGGTAGTCTTCCTTTAAGGTCTAGATCAAGTGCTACCTCCTACGTGAAGCCTTCCCTTATCTCACCACTTGTTAGTGTTTTGTCTCTTTGCAATATTCCTACTGTATTTATTTATGTAAATTCACCAATAGAACATAAGCTCCTTGAGGCCAAGGTCTATCTTATTTTCTATCCCTAGCTGCTCACACAGTACCTTGAATAGTATGCCTAATGAATGCTTGTGGTATTGAGCTGAATGAAAAGTTCAGTAGACACGAAGAAAACTCACATTCTAAATGAGGTTCTAAATGACTCAGCGTCATTTTCAACACAAAAAGAACAATTCAGGAAGTGGTGATGGCCATTTTTCATCTCAAGAAAAATGGAGATAGACAGAATCCCTTTAAAAAGGTAGCATGTCCTGGCCTTTACCTAAAGTTGTTTAGGAAAAGGAAGAGGCTGGGGGAACAAGTTCAAGTCAATCACTTGTTACCCCTGTTTGCAGCTCTTGTAAGGAGAAATTCATCATTAGCTATATATATTATATATATATATATATGTATTATAATTTGTGGCATTGAATAATAGAATCATAGGTTTAGAGCTGGAAGGGACTCCAGAGGCAACCAAGTCCAATCTCCTCATTTTACAGATTCAAAAACTGAGACCTGCAGACCTTAAGCAACTTGTCCAAAGTGAAACAGATAGTAATAGAGATGAGATTTGAATTTGAATTCTCCAACTCCACAGAAAATATTCTTTTCCCAATTCCTCTCTCCAAGACTAAGGAAAATTGACTTTATAGTCCTTTTATTCTCCATGAATCATTTATCTAAAGGGTATAATGAGCCTTCTTTCTCTCACTTCAAATACTTATTACTACTATTACACACTTTTTGACCCCTTTTAAGTTGGATCAGTTTTCTGTGAATCACTTTCAAAAATACATTCTAAACTTAGTAATAACCAACAAACAAAACGTTTTAAATGAGCACATATGAAACCATAACCTTTATTAGATTACTTATAAACTCCATCATCTTAATCTCTTTTTTCAAAGGTAAGCTACCTTAATTCCAATTCTTTCATTTAATATATGTTCCATGTAACATGCTTTTATATAAGTAATAATGCTCATCAGTGTTTATGAAAAGCACGTGACAGAATCTATGGGAATGCTAGTTTTGCCAGAAAAAAATCTGCAAACTTTAGTGCCACCAAGCACCACCAAGTGTCTGGAGAATCCTCTCTTTGAGGCAATGCATTCCTGAGGAATTGCACTAAAGACAGAGCCTATTAGAAATCCAAAAGGAAATATGAGAAAGTAGAGAAGAGACTCTGAAGCAGGTCAAGTACTCAAAAGGAAAAAAGTTGCTTTTCTGTAATTGGAGAACATAGATACTTTCTCCACGATTTGGACAACTGACTTTGTGACTCTTGTAATCATTCTTCCTTCTTTCCTTCCTTCCTTCCTTCCTTCCTACCTTCCTTCCTTCCTTCCTTCCTTCCTTCCTTCCTTCCTTCCTTCCTTTTCTTTCTTATTTTCTTGCACAAAACGACTAATATGGACACGTTTTATATAATTGCAAACATATGACATATCAGATTGCTTACCAGCTCAGGGAAGGAAAGGGAGGAATAGAATATGGAACTCAAAAGTTAAAAAAAAATTAAATGTTAAATTTTTTTACATGCAATTGGGGAAAATAAAATATTATTTAAAAAAAAGAAATAACCCTGGAATTGATTCTTGGAAAGTAGCTAGGATATCAACAGGAGAAAATGGGATAATTAAATTAAATTTCCTCATTTCCAATGACTCAGCCAAACTTATACTAAAATACAGGGATCAAAAGAGCTAGGTAATAATACAATAAAGATTTTAGTTTGACCAAAGGAGAAAGAAAGTCTGCGTATTTCAAGTAACTTGCATTGAGAAATAGGAATATAATCAATCAATAAATATTGATAAGTACCTACTCTATTCAAGGTCCTGTACTAGGTGATGGGATGTAATGCTTAAAAAAATAAAAAGGAATTCTTGCTCTGAAGAAGCTTATATTCAAATGGGTAATGAATGTATAGCTATATAAGTAATTACAAAGTATATACACAGTAAATACTGAATAGCCTTTTTTGGGGGGGGGGGAGCTGAGAAAATCAATAGCTAGGTTGCTGAGCATGGTGAAGGAAGACCTTACATAAGAGGGGATACTTGAGCTGAACTTTTAAGGGAACCAAAATTTGCAAGAGGCAGAGGTGAGGGGGGAGTGCATTCTAGACCCTGGAGGACAAGCTGTGCGAATATGTAGAGATATGAGGTGGAATTTCATGTCTGAAGAATAGGAAATAATCTATTTTCGTTGAAAAGTAGTATGTGAGGGGGATTAATGTGTAATAAACCTGTAAAGGTTAACTGGAACCAAATTATGAAGGATTTTGAGATTGTAGAAGGCTTTGAATGTCAAACAGAGGAATTCGTATTTTATCCTTGAAGCCATAGGGAAGTAACATATATAATTGACTTCCTTAAAAGCAGGACTTTAGATAAAACAACATAAGGAGGAAGAGGGAATTATAGTTTCGTGACAATGATATTACAGATATTACAGATGGGTAATTAATCAAACTGTGAGTGTTAGGGCTTGGTTACACAGAGCCATGCCATTATTATGTCAGTCAGGATGGGGTGTGCCTACAGAGCTCTTATTATTTCTCTAATTAACAAAGGGTAAAGGACCCTAGTAGAGAATTTCCTTAGGGCTCCAAATTTCTACTGGTGGGGTGAAAGGATTCTTGTATCACTTAACTCTCATTAACCACCCACTCCTGCTGCCATTGTAAAAAGCCCTTAGGTCATCAGTGGGAAGAAAGGTACCATGCCAGAGCAGGAGAGAATCAGTGTCATGCCAGAAACATTTTATAAACATTAGCTATTGCAAGATGTTATACAAGTTTGTCTGACCAGGAGGACCCTGAGGAGCTTCAGCTTGAGGTCAAATGCCCTAGAGGCCTGTGGAAACAGAGTTTTCATTGTCCTACTGGAAAGGAAGGCAATGGAGTAGAGCAGGGCCTCTTAAACTTTTTCCACTCAAGACTTCTTCAGTGCTTCTTAAACTGTGGGTCGCAAACCCAAGGGGTCGTAGAAGGCTTCTGAAAACCCATCCCTATTTTATCCTAAATTTTTGTCATCAGATAAATGTGTGAATTCAACAAATACAGTTCATGACTAAAACAAACACTTTGTCCACTCTATTTGTATTCCCAGATCATAGAGATGCCGTGATTAATACTTAGAAATGTTTCCCAGCCCACCGGCCAAATCTGCAACCATTCATGAGTGATGAAGGAGAAATTACTACTGGTTTGAACTTAACAGAACTCAAGAACAGTGGGGTGTGTGTGTGTGTGTGTGTGTGTGTGTGTGAGAGAGAGAGAGAGAGAGAGAGAGAGAGAGAGAGAGTAAGAATGAAACCCTGCCCAGAAGCCTCATCATGGAGAGGTGACCCCCAAGGTGACCAAAAATTATGCCAATAGTACTTTCTAAGCCTGGAAAGTGACCATAGAACCAACCTAACTTTGGAAATTCTCATTACTTTGAAATCCTGGTGTGTGTATGTATGTATGTATGTATGTATGTATGTATGTATGTATGTAGCTCAAAAGAAATACCTTCTCTCTCTGTCTCTCTGTCTGTCTGTCTCTCTCTCTCTTCCTCCCTCCCTCCCTCTGTGTGTGTGTGTGTTTGTGTGTATGTGCGTGTGTATGCGTGTGTGCGTGTGTGTGTGTGTGTGTGTGTGTGTGTGACAAATTACTGGAAGCAGGGAAAGGATGTACTGTATAAACTTGGATTCCAAATAAATGCTCATTTATTGACTGATGTTATTTCAAGCATTACAAGGAGATACGATTTCATCAGCATAGGTATTCCCTGTTTCAGAGCAGGTGACAGCCTCTCCATACCTTAGTATGTATAGCTCTTTATGAGTTGTTAAGACAGTAAAAGAAAAGTTTGGGGCCAAACTTCTGGTTGATAACCGTATCCAAACTTAGCTAGAATAGTTCTTGGACAATAGGCACAGTCTGTCACCAGGTCCATCCTTGTAGCTTTTCCAGGTTGGTAGGACCTTCCAGACATTGTCCTTCACTGGCATAGTCTTTGAAAATCCAGGGCCCTCCATGCCACAGTAGGACATCAGAAGAAGACTTTATAAGAAATCCTGTAGTATTCTGTCCATATGTCTATCAACATCAAGAGAACAACATGGGAATCTTGGTTATGTTCCTTCCTGCCTATGTGACATAGGGAAGAATTATAGGTTATAGATCTAAGAGATTATTTAGTCCAATCCCTTCATTTTACAGGGTGGGGAAACTGAGGTCCAGAGATATTAAGTGAAGTACCAAAGGTCACACTGGCAATAAGCTTCAGAGGCGGGATGTGAACCCAGGTCCTTTGATTCCAGGCCAGTGCCTTTCCATTTGTACTACATTGTCTCTTACTTTGTGTTTCCATCACAGTTTTCTTACCTGTAAATTGAGGAGGGGGCTGGATCAGATGGTGTCTAAGATCCCTTGTGGTTTAAAATCCTCTGCTCTTTGACCTATAAAATGGTGGACTTTTTTCTCAAATGAACATTGATGCTGAAAGAACTCACTGTCCAGGGCTACTTGTAGCAGCACTCATCCCCCATGAAGCTGAGGAACACAGGGTAGCTAATCTCCTGCCCAGCAGCTCCAAAGGTCCACTTTTGCTGCTAAAATTTGAAGAAATCATAGTGCCAAAGACTACTGAATTCACGAATCCCTGTCCTTGATTCTGTTCGATATTCCTTCCTGTTGCTGACCTATGGTTCCTATCTGATTTGGATTTAAATTAAAACTGTTCACAGTGGCTTCAACTTGTCTAAATTTGTGGATGGAGTGTCTAATACCTTAAGGAGACAAATATCTCTACCCAAAGGACATTGGCTAATTTCTGAAAGATTTCGGCCCACAGGTCAATTATCTTGCATCTGCCTTTCCATTAATATTGAATGATGCTGACTCCTCTCCATATACACCTGAACCATGGATGGAAGCAAGCCAGAGGGAACCTCTGATGGAACAGGACACCTACTTGGGATGGGAAGTTGGATGAGATGACCATTATAATCCTTCCAAATGCAAAGTTCTGCAATCTATGAAAATCAACAGCCATCCACCGATATGGAGTGGTATTTATACATAATTTCATGTGTCAATATTAGATATAGTAGAATTCAAGTCAAATTAGTGAACATGAATTGACTGAGCCAGACCCCAGTTCTAGACTCTGCTCTGCCACTAATGGGCTTTACAACCTTGGGAAAGTCACTTACGCTCTCTCGGCCTGATATCCTTCAACTTTGAAGGGAGAATGTTAGACTAAATGTCATCTGTAATCTCCTCCAGCTCTAGACATTCCACGACTTTAAGCATTAATGGTATAATTATTTTCGAAGAGTCTTTTTGGTTATGTTGTATTTTTAGACTTTGTTTTAACTTGGGAAAACTATCTTCAAAAATCTCTTTGGGGAGTTGGAAGTCAATGCTAATTAAATATTGTATTTATGCAGTTACATTAAAAAAAAATAAAATAGCTTTCAGCCACTCCATTGTTTGAAATTCTCAAGCAAATGAAGAAGTTTATGGGGAATCTAATACTACTATCATTAGAAGCTAAATTAAACTACTAGAACAGAAGAAGGTGATTGCTGAGAAAACTTTCCTCTCTGAGATAATAAGGGTAAAACACCGTGCAAACCTTAAAAAGCCATATAAATGCCAACTACTATTAGTATTATTATCATTGTCATCTTCACCATTACCTCATGATTCATATCCTTTCAGATGAGGTTCAGATAGAAACAGTCCAAGGACAAGTTGATACCCTGTTATTATTCTTGTATCTTTAATGTTCTGTAGACAGGTAGGTAAAACAACTGCCTTTTATAATTGAATAAGAGAATGGAGATATGAACTAATCTTCTATAGATTTTCCACATGCCCTCAACTTCACCCCTACCCCCTCGACCAATGATCTCAATTTCTACTTTACTGAGAAAAGAAAGCTTAGATGACATGAGCTCTCTAAATTCCCATCTTCCACACCTCAAAAATTCCATGCCTTCTCTGTGCTCTTGATGTTATCTACTCTACCCTCATCTGTAAACTTGTTCCATCCTTCATTACCCTTCTCTCTTACATAATCCCTCTCTTCCTCTCTATTGGCTCCTTTCCCTTCTATTTATGAACTCACAGAAGTCTCTCCTATCCCAAACAAACAAAATAAGCCTTGCCTCAAGGTTGGTGCCTGTTCAGGACAACTTTAGTAGCAAATATGACAACAGGGATTACATGTGCTTCATTCTTTCCCCATGTGGTTTTAAATTCTTCAATTAGGTCTTTCTATTTGGAAAACTTCTCACTCCATATAATTTGAGAGTTGGGAATATTGGGCATTGTGACATCCATTAAAATATTGTCCTTGAATTTTTATGGATCAGTGTTTTGTCCAAGTGGTGGTAATGGTTCGTGCTACTGTCATCATCATCACCATCATTACTATATAAAAGCTCTCATGTTTTTAATGAACTCAGATAGAAACAGTCCAAGTGACAAGTTTTACCCTATTTTTTTTACATTTAGTGTTCCATGGACTATTGCATAAGTGAATAAAATAACTGCTTTTTGTAATTGAATGAAAGTATTAGCATGTATCCTTATCTTTCTGTAGGAACACTGAATGCATCCTTGGTATAGTTTTAGCTGGAGACAGAATGATAGGGGACAGTATTGTGCTTCATTGTATTCCCACATAATTTTGACTTCGTTTCCTGGCTCTAGATTTATAATATGGAGATTTGCTGTCCGAGAAACATAGCAACTTTCTGATGTACAAGTCTAGACCAGTTAATGTACAGTAGACCAGTTAATAGCCATTCTATACCAAGGAGCTGACAGTCTACAAAATACTCTGGAAGAATAACCGGGATGCTGCAAATACCAGACATGGCTATCACCTGGCAACTAATCATATTTCCTGGCTACTATAAGTACAGGCTAGGAATCAAGTTCCAAGAAAGCCGATATACCAGAGAAGATGAACAGTTGATACCAATTGATACCCATATTGAGAGGATCTATAGCAAGATCTGAATGAAGAGCAACCTGCCTACTGGTACTTTCTTGAGACTTGGAAAACATGAAAATACTGTCCCCAGACTGAATGGGGCCTCTGTGTAAGTACGAGAGAAGGCTGAATCTAAAGACTGTCCTTTACTGACACACACTTGAAACTATGGAGGTTCAAAGGAAATCGTGGTCAACAACAGCAGCTGACTGAAGATGGTATTTTTCGACTTGGGCTGTTAATGATCCATGAGTAGGGAACCAGAAGTTCTCGGTTTATCAACTCACCTACAAGGGGTAAAGAGCCTGAGGCTGAAGATATGACAGCAGATGATCTAGCTAGAGATCAGTCCTGCTCTTGGTCTGCTGAACATTCCTAGATAAAGTGATAAGATCTTGATGACTAGTACATGGTACACAGGCCATTTAAGTTCAACTAGATCTACATCACTACTTGAAATCTTTTTATTCCACTATTATCAATTCCCTACCACGCTCCCTAAAGTGGCTCTGCTAAAATTCCTTTTCCTTTTTTCTCAACCCCCTGGCTTTACTCCCTCCCCCTTTTTCTTCCATTGATGACCTAAACTTCTACTTTACAGAGAAGGAAAAGTTTATCTAACATGAGCTCTCTGAACTCCCGTATTTTATACCTTAACAATTCCATGCTTTCCCTATGTTCTTGATCTTATCTATTGTTTTCTCATCTATAAACTTTCCATCATTTATCACCCTTCTGTCTTATGTAATCAATCTCTCCTTCTCCATCAGCTTCTTTCCTTTCCATTTGAAAACATGAAAAACTTCTCTAATCCTAAACAAATAACATAACCCTTGCCTCAAAATTAATGGGAGATCTTTCTTCTCTTTTTTAGTGCCAAAATGTACTTTTTGTAAAAATGTTATTGATGTCTTTTTATATTGCATTCATTTATGAATATATTTCTATTTCACCCAAGTGAGCCTTCTCTTCAGGGGTGGGAAGCCTGCAGCTTCGAGGCCATCTGTGGCTTTCTAGGTCCTTGGGTGTGGCCTTTTGACTGAGTCCAAGTTTTACAGAACAAATCTTTTTATTAAGGGGATTTGTTCTGTGAAGTCTGGATTCAGTCAAAGGGCCACAGTTGAGGACTTAGAGGGCCACACGTGGCCTTGAGGCCTCAGGTTCCCCACCCCCCCATAACAAAGGGGGAAAAAGGTTACACCAAATCAACCAACACAATAATACCACATTACAAATGCATTAGTCCATTAAAAAACAGACTTCAATTTATTTTGTGTGTATTTGTACATGCATGTGTCTTTCTGATAGAACATAAGGTCCTAGAAGGTAGAGACCCGTTTGACTGAATCCAAACTTCACAGAACAAATCCCCTTAATAAAAGGATTTGTTCTGTAAAACTTGGACTCAGTCAAATAGCTGTATCCAAGGATCTAGAAGGCCACATGTGGCCTCCAGGCTGCAGGTTCCCCACCCCTGCCTGTAACAACAATTCGGCTAGCAGCTGCTACTGAGGTGTAAGACCCAACAAGACCAGTAACAAGAGTTGCCAGCACAGGTTCTTTGATTTGCTTTTCTAAGGAAAGCAATTGTAAGGGGTTAACAATCTCGCTTTAATCAAACATACATATATCATTCACTTAGTTCAGGGGGAAGAGCCAGCACCCTGAACTCCAGAGGAAATACAAATAGAAATTACAAACAGAAAATAGCAACAGATCAAATAACAATATTCAACAGACAGACTTTGTCTAATCAAGACATCACATACATAGTTATCGAAAAGAGAAGCACCAGTAAGTCTGGGTTAGCAAAGTCGGGGTGAGGGGGCAGTTACAGCGGCCCAGAGTCTCAACACTTCTTCCATGAGTAAGCCCCGAAGGAAAAATGCCAGCCTCTGAGTCTATATACCCTGTTCAGGGTCAAAGGGTGTCCCAACATGCCACTCAAACCCGTGTGACTTAAAAGCTTCTGGCATCACAAACATGTGACTCAAACCCATGTGAACTAGGCCTTCCCTTGAGGTAAGCAGGTCATCAAAGACTCCTGATTTAATCAAAGAAACAAAGGCTAGACTCATCAAAGGCACTTAAGAGAAGAACAGCAAAAAGCCCCATGCTAATTACCACTACACTGCCTTAGCCTATAGTGGGTACTCAATAAAAGCTTATCGATTGAATCATTTACTGATCCATGGTCTCCATATTAACTTTATGTCTTTTCAATTCTTCTTCCATGTTACTTCGCTCCTCACATCCTACAATCCAGCCATATTGGCCAACCTGCTATTTTTCAAACATGGGCTCTCTCTCCTGTCTCCCTGAATTTGTACCAACTGTCTCCTGTGCTTAGGATGTTCCCTGTCTTCATCTTTTTCTCTTAGGAACTCTGGCTTCCTTAAAGCCATCTTCTACTAGAGGCCAGTCCTTATCATTTTCTACCCCCGCCCCCAACCCACTCCACCCCAAGCAGCTGCTAGTATTTTCTGCTAGGTTTGAGATCCTTGTTGTTGCTGAATCCTGTTTGACTCTTTGTGACTCCGTATGGGGTTTTCCTGGCAAAGATGCTAGAGTGGTTTACTATTTCTTTCTCCAGTGAACTAAGGCAAACAGAGATTAAGTGACTTGCCCGGGGTCACACAGCTAATGAGTATCTGAGGACAGATTTGAGCTCACAAAGAGGAATCTTCCTGACTCCAGGCCCAGCACTCCATCCACTGCTCCTCCTAGCTGCCCTTCCCATTTGGAGTTTTCTTGGCAGAGGTGCTGAAGTGGTTTGCCATTTCCTTCTCCAGCTCATTTTACAGATGAGAAAACTGAGGTAAATAGAGTTAAGTGACTTCCCAGGGCCACACGGCTAGTAAATGTTTGAAGCCAAATTTAAACTCAGGTCTTCCAGACTCCCGTTCCAGTGCTCTATCCACTGAGCCACCTAGCTGCCCTGAATCTACCCTGTGGGTAATTACTTATTGATGGACATTTTGTATTCCCCTTAGAATGTGAGCTCCTTGAGGAATGGATTGCTTTTACTTTTTGTCTTTGTATCAATAACACTTAGTCCAGTGTCTGGCATATATAAGGAGTGCTTAATACTAAAAACTTACTGATCAAATGGTTATAATGCTAATTCAGTGTCAGAGGCAGGATTTGAATCTAGGTCTTGCTGACTCCAAGGGCAGCCAGCCAGCTCTCTCTCTCTCTCTCTCTCTCTCTCTCTCTCTCTCTCTCTCTCTCTCTCTCTCTCTCTCTTCCTCCCTCTCTCTCTCTCTTATGCTTCCTTTTCCAACTACTCACAAAATTTCAGGAGAAAAAGAAAAATCCAGGCCACCTCTTGATGACTGTAGTGCCTGGATTTCTGGGACCTCTTGCATACACACACACACACACACACACACACACACACACACACAAGACCTGCCGAGTTTTTGAGTGAGTCCCTTTGAAAGATCTATTGACAGTGAGTCTGGTAGAGAGGGTGTAAATCAGAGCCAGGATGGCAGACCAGACAATTGCTCCTCAGGGCCTTCTCCTAATACTCCCATCTACAAGTCAGCAGAAAGAACTTTAGCGTATGAATGAAATCAAATTTTTTTAAAAAAGTAGCCCCCTGTCTTTAATCTATTCCCACTAGATCACTATCATTATCTGCAATCAGTCCTATATATAATTAGATGGTTTATTTTTACATAACAAAAACTATCCTAATTATGTGTTATTTGTAAATTGCTACAGATCTGTATGCATCTTTATGTTGAAATGAGGGTCTTGCCCTTCACTGTAATACTCTTTCCCACACACCCCCAGAGCCCTGTTTTTAGCAACAAGTCATGTTAGAAAAAGGTTTGTTTGTCATTTTTTTAAGGTACTTTTCTGCCTTTTCAACAACCATAAAATATAGCCCCTGTCAGTCACCCTACATATTCCTATCTGCTAAGCAGAGGTAGAAGAATAAATAAATAAAATCCTCATTATAGAGGGGTAGTGGGGAGGGGGCTGAGACAGTTTTTTCTTTTAACAAGTGGTTGTCTTTCTACAGACATACTCACACAGCTGTTAGCTGAGATCCTTATAGATGTTTGTTTTGAAAAGCCCAGCAAAGTTATAATCACGGATACCACTGAGCAGGATCACCAGAATGCTGCTGGTTCTCTCCAGCTACTGCAGGGAGGGAGAACTTCTTTTTCACACTTAAAACAGAGGTTACAGCCAGGCTGAGGCTAGACAGAGACTATCAAGATATTACTTGTAAAGAAGTCGATTGTTACTTTTAACTTCTAACACAGTATAAGATTAGAATGGACTTTCAGGACAGACTGTATCTAAATCACACCAGAAAGTTGTATGGGGTGGAAAATTGTGAAGACTTCACAGGGTATGTTTAATGGAGAGGTTTTGGAATTTGGCCTTGTAATTTTGGGAAGGCATGCCCTTACCTCTCTCTCTCAGATGTTAGAAGATAATGAACTTCCTGTGAGTTATTTGTTTTCTACTCTGGGAAGGGTCTCTCCTTCCCCCATCCCATTTCTCCTCCTAGACTTTCAGACGTCACCCTGGCAGTTGGGTTCTGATAGGGAAAAACCTGAACAAACCGGATCAATCTTGGTCCTCTGTGTAGTTTTCGCACCTAGACTATAAGCCCACCCAACCCCAGCCAATGGTGAGAAGGGATAGAGGTGGGTGGGAATCTTCTTCATTAAGAGTATAAATTAAGGCAGGTTCCCTTTTACCTCTCCTCCTCCCTTATGGAGGTGTGCCCAAGTCTTGCAAGGTTTGTATAATAAATTTACTTTGTTTCTCTTAAAGATGTCTCTCCTATTATTTTAAAAATTCTGTCCCATACAAAGTTGAATTCAAAGTTTTGAAAAATGACTCCAAAGTTTAGTTAGCTTGAGGGGCAGCAAATTCTTCCTTAGGTTAAAATTAAGTCCCTTGCTTGGCACCTCATAATTTGCAAAAGATTTAGCAATCTAAACTTTTATGAGTTCTGAGAGTCTCAACTAAGGCTCTGTCTCCTTCAGTGTGGCTAACATGATGGTGAGTCAAGAAATCACTGTGATGTCACTGGTCCTCTTGGAGAATGAAGGATCACCACCAGCAACAAGCTTAATAAATTATTTGTTGAACTGAAACAAATGGACCTGAATAATGTGTATCTGTTTTAACCGGAAGAAATAAAGAGGGGTTCTATTTCTCCTTCTCAGGATTCTATAAATGCTGTCTGTAGTGGAGCAAACTTCCATATATTTGGAAATCAGTAAAAGGGATTTTTTTGCATCATTTAAATTTTTTTTTTCAATACTCAAGGTGAGACATCCGGTATGATTAGAAATTTGATGGGAATCCATGGTGTGATGCTTAGGTTATGGGGATGGATTGACCAGTGTAGGGATAGGTCTATAGACACCTCCATTAGGACACCGCCATTATTGTACATCTTCCTGACTGGGTCCATTGCTAATATTATACACCCTCCCAGTTCCGCACCGCACCTTTCACTCTTCCTTAGTTGAGTCTCTAACCTACCTCCTTTCAGCCATCTTCTCTATTCTCCAAAGCCACTTACTTTGTCCCCTCCCCCATCCTCCCAGCAGAGAACATTATCAAATACTTCACTGAAAAAAAAATGAGACTCTCTATCAGGAGGTCCCTCTTCTCCCCAACTCTACATTCCAAATTACATCAATATCAAGCTCCATTCTCTCCTCCTTTAAACCAGATTCCCTAATCAGTCACTCAATCAGCATCTATTGCCATGTACTGGCCTGGGTGGGGAACCTAAAGCCTGGAGACAACATGTGGCCCTCTAGGTCCTCAAGCGTGGCCCCTTGACTGAATCCAAATGTCACAGAACAAATCTCCTTAATAAAAGGATTTATTCTATAAAATTTAGACTCAGTCAAAAGGCTGCACACAAGGACCTAGAAGGCTACATGTGGCCTTGAGGATGCAGGTTCCCCACCCCTGTAACTTGTGTTATAATGCTTCTCTGTATAGCCTTCCAGTATTCTTCCTTAGTGAAAAGACCCCCAAGTGAAGTTTGGATTCAGTCAAAGGGCCATACTTGAGGACCTAGAGGGCCACATGTGGCCTCAAGGAGGTAGGTTCCCTTCCCCTGTTAGATATTATGTTAGGGTCAGCTAAGGTGGTACAATAGATAGAGTGCCAGGCCCGCAGTCAGGAAGGCCTGAGTTCAAATTCAGCTTCAGATACTAACTGTGTGACCCTGGGCAAGTCACTTAACCCTGTTTCCACCAGTTTCCTCATCTGTAAATGAGCTAGAGAAGGAAATGGCAAACCACTCGCATCCTTGGTAAAAAAACAAACAAACAAACAAAAAAACCTAAATAGGGTCACAAAGAGTCAGATATGACTGAAAATGAATGAACAGCCACAGGGGTTATATGTTAATTGCCAAGGATACAAGGAAAAGAAAAACAGCCTCTGTCCTCAAGAAGCTTACATTCTAGTGGGAGTGATAACATATAAATAATTAGGTACGTGGAATAGAAGGAAATTAACCAAAAGGTTGTAGTATCTAAGGGGACCAGGGAAAATCTCCTGCAGAAGGCAGTGTTTGACCTAAATCTTGAAAGACCCCATGGATTCTAAGAAAAGGAGATGAAGAGAGAGAGCATTCCAGGCATGAAGAACAACCAAAAAGCATGGGCATGGGAGAAGGAGTTGAGTGTTTGAGGAATGTCAAGGAGATCAGAATGGTGAAATTTCAGAGTGGAGGGAGAGGAGTTAGGTGTAAGAAGGGTGGAAAGATGTAAGAATGATCAACTGTGAAAGGCTTAGTTACTCTGATCAAGATAAGGTCCAAGATAATTCCAAAGGACCCATGATGAAAAATGCTATCCACCTGGAGAGAGAGAGAACTGATGAATTCATTGCAGTTTGAAGCATACTTTTTTAAACTTTATTTTTTTGTGTGTGTTTTCAAGACAGCTAATATGTTTTACATGACTTGTCATATTGCTTGCCTTCTCAATGAGTAAGGAAAGGGAAGGAGGGAAAATATTTGGAACTCAAAAATTTTTTAAATGAATATTGAAAAATTTATGTGTAAATGGGAAATACTTAACAAAATAAATAAAAATATATTTAAAAAAATAAGAAGATAGCAAAGATATGAAGGTTCCATGCTGTAAAGAGAAGACCAGCACTCTAGCCATGGCTCTGATACATACAGCCTATGTAGTCCTAGGCAAGGTGCTTAACCTGTTGGTGCCACGGGAAGCTAAGACTGCAGAAGAGATGCTGAACTGCATCGTTAGAGGTAGTTTCCTCATCCAGGGTTTCCTATGCTGATGAATTATTCCTATGCCTATGTGTATATCATTTTCTTCCAATAGAATCTAAGATCCTTGAGAATCGGGACTCTCTGGTTTTAGTCTTTGAATCCCCAGAACATAGCACAGTTTCTGGCCTATTGCAAGTAATTAATAAATATTTGTTGTCATTCCTTCTCTCCATGGAAAAAGATGGAGGCAGGGATTGTATTGTTGTTGTTGTTTTTTAATTTTAATGAAAGATCAGAGATGATTTCTTTCTTCTTCCCAATTAGGTAGTTTAATGGATAGAGCACTAGACTTGGAGTTAAGAAGACCTGAGTTCTAATCCTGCCTCAGACACTAGCTGTGTGACTGTGTTGCCCTGACCAAATTCACTTGACCTTTCTCAGCCTCAGTTTCCCTATTTGTAAAATGGCGGTAATAATAAGACTTATTCATAGGGGTTTTGTGGGGGTCAAGTGAAATAACATATGTAAAACATTTCACCAGCTTTAAAGTTGGTGAATCTTAAATAAATAAATAAATAAATAAATAACCTTAAATAAATCTTCAATAAAAGCTCAGATTTTCTTTTCTAGAGTGTTGGAATAAATAAATAACCTCAAATAAATAAATAAAACATACATAAAAGCTGAGATTTTCTCTTCTAGAGTGCCGGAATGGATGGTACACTCCTTGCCACTCAAGATTCCTTCTTTCAATTATCTTTCTGGATTCTATCATTAAAAATTCATTCAGCAAAATATTGTGATCTTTCTCCCCTAAACAAAACAAAAGCCCTGGGAATCTGCTATTCCTGACAAGCTGGGGTTCCAGGTCCCATAGTTGCTCTTTGTTGGTGGAAGATCACTGTACTGGTTTACCTTAGACAGCTGTCCACTTCAGACCAGTCTCAATGGAACAGTGACAATTGCCTACATTCTCTCTGATTGGGTTTGACAGCAAGGAGAGTGTTTGTGTTGTGAATGAGAGGCTGCGAACCCAGTAGCTATTCATGTCCTAAAGGCACTTTGTGATTATCTATAACTCCTCAGAGAGGCAGAATGGTCCAGTGGATAAGGCTCTGGACTTGGAGTCAAGACAACTTGGCTTCAATTCCTGACTCAGATACCAGATGTGTGATCACAGACAAGTTACTCTTTATGCCTCTGTTTTTTTATCTGGAATATGGGAGCATTGGACTCAGTTGTTTCAGAGGTCCTTTCGAGCTCTAAATCTATGATTTTATGATTATAAATGGAAAGAGTCGTGACATTAGAGTCTGAGGACCCGAATTTGAGTCCTGGCTCTGCCAGTACCTGTGGGACCTTGAGTGCATCTCTTAACTGTTCTGTAGTTTTTCCGTCTATAAAATGGAGCTCATCTAGGTGAGTTAGAAGTTCTCTTCCAACTCTCAGTTCTATGATCTTATATTAAAAATTCGCATTGCCTACATATGCTATTTTCCCACCATTTACAGCATTTAAGAAACAAACAAAACAGCCCCTCTGAAAGCACTGTGAAGAAATGCCTGTGTAAAAAAGAAAATAAAAATTTAGGGACAGAGTGCTTTGGTGTGTGCCTGTGTACACATGTTTTTATCCCACCTATCATTACCAGAAAGCTTTTATTAAATGCTTCTTTGTGTCTATGTTAAGTTCAGAAAAAAACAAAAAACAAAAAACGTTCTTATCCCCGGGGAGCTTCAGACTGTTATCTGACAAAAAACGCCACAAAGTTTGTAAATAGAGGCTCCTCTCTTGAATTCTGAGCTTGTAGGCTTCTAGAGCTTATCATAATTTACATGGAGGAGAAACTACCTTTCTGAAGAACTATGGGCTATGTGCTCAAATCTTATCCTGTCTAAGATTTTGCAGCACCAGTCCCATAAAGTACACCTATGACCTCTACGACGTAAGTTTTAGTCTTTTGTTAATTTTTCTAATTAAAATTTTTTAAAAAAACATGTATTTAAGGATTCAGGTCATTAAAAAAAATTGGAAAATGCTTTCGGGCATTGACTTTTACATCATTAGTAATAACAATTTTAAGTCTTAAAGTGCAGAATAATTGTCACCTAAAATCATTACATAAATTATCGCAGAGTTCTGACAGTAGCCCTATGAGACAGGTGCTATTATCATCCCCACTATACAGACAAGGAAACTGATCGTGGGAGAGATTAAGAGTCATGCAGCTAGTCAGTGTCTGAGGCAGGAGTCAAACCTAGATTTTCCCAAAAACCAGGCCCCAGGTGGAGCTCATTTTGTGCATTTAAGGATCATTAGACTGTGAGCCTTTTAAGGGCAAGGTCTGCTTCTTGCCTATTTTGTTCCCCAGCACTTAGCACGGTGTCTGACATGTAACAGGCCCTTTGTTCAGTTGTTCGGTTGTGTCTTGACTCTTCATGACCCCATTTGGGATTTTCTGAGCAAAGATACTGGAGTGATTTTCCATTTCCTTCTCTAATTCATTTGACAGATGAGGAAACTGAGGCAAACAGGGTTAAATGACTTGCCCAGGGTCACACAGTTATTAAGTGTCTGAGGCCAGATTTGAACTTAGGAGGATAAGTCTATCTGACTTCGGGCCCTGTGCTCTATCAACTGCACAACCTAGCTACGTTAATAGGCCCTTATTAAATGTTTATTGTCTGACTAACTTACTGATTTACAGCTTAGATTTTGTTTCCATGTCCTTTTGAAATCTTTTCTCGACAATCTTTCCCTTTTTATCTGAAGAAATGAGGTACTGGAGGGAGAGATAAAAAACAGCATGTGCCAATCACATCAAAATACCACCATAACCTTGACCCCCATCTCTCCTCAGAGCTTAATAGAGACAGCCTAGGACCTTGAGACCGAGATGCTTGGAAGTAGCAATGTTTCCAGCCCAGTGTTCTTAGCCATCAACTTGGGAAGTAACACCTGCGGAAATGCAGCCTGGTCACTGCTCCTGCAGGTGGTATTAAACTGAACTAGCTATGGCCACAGCTACCAAAGGCCGAGATAACAGACTTGTTGCCTCCAAAACCCTTGGCACTGCCAAATGGTTCAACATCAGCAACTGATGTGATTTTACCACTGGAAATGCCATTGAAGAAGGGGTATTCCTAGCTGCTTTGCAGCTGCATCTGAAAGACCACAGGACCTTTCTGTTTGACTTGCAGCTGAAACCTTCCATTTGTGTTTTCTCCCCCATTGAGAAGAGGGACTGTCCAAATTTTCAAATGTTTCCCCTCACACTCAGCGCAGTGCTTTACATGTGGGAGCACCTAATAAATGTTTCTTTTATTCACTCATTCTAAACATTACATTATCTCCTTTCTTTCCAATTTGATATTGCTTGCTTACAAGAAAAAGTGATAGTGGAATACTAGAGTAAAGGAAGCTAAGGGACCAGGGCTGAAGCTATGCATCAGGCCAATGAGAGAAAGATGTGTATAATGTGTACTATTGACAGAAAAGTGTATAGAAAGACTCTCTTCTTTTTTCTTTTCCTCCTCCTCCTCCTCTTCCTCTTCCTCCTCCTCCTCTTCCTCCTCCTCCTCCTCCTATTCCTCCTCCTCCTCCTTCTTCTTCTTCTCTCTCTTTCTCATTGCCTTTCTCTTTCCGTCTCTGTCTCTCTCTCTGTCTCTCTCTGTCTCTCTGTCTCTCTCTCTCTCTCTCTCTCTCTCTCCCCCTGTATCTCTCTTTCTATCCTCTCTATGTCTCTGTCTGTCTCTCCTCTCTGTCTCTCTCTCTTTTTCTGTTCGTCTCTGTCTCATCTCTATGTCTGTCTCTCTTCTCCTCTCTTCTTTACTCCTATCCTTCTCTCTCTCTAGCTCTCACCTCTCTCTCTCATCTCTCTTTTCTCCTAATTCATTTGACAGATGAGGAAACTGAGGCAAATAGGGTTAAATGACTTGCCCAGGGTCACATAGCTAGTAAGTGTCTGAGGCCAGATTTGAATTTAGGAAGATGAGTCTTCCTGACTCCAGGCCCTCTTTCTCTCTCTTCTCTTTCTCCTCTTCTTTCTGTTTCCTCTTCTCTCTTTCTCCTCTCTCTTCTCTTTCCTTTCTCTCTCTATCCCCTTCGTGTTTATCTATCTGTTGCTTTCCCATCTATATCTACTTCTCTCTCTCTTTGTGTTTCTTTCCGTGTAGCTACATAGATCAATAGAGATAAAATTCTATATCAGTGATTCTATTCATTGATTCATTGACTTCGTCCATCTGATGTTAAATATACAGATGAAAAATGAAATCCCTCAACTAGAGTAAAAGCTGATTTAAACAGGATTCTCCTGGCAGGAACTTGGCATGAGCTGGTGCCTCTGCCTATTACAGTAAGATTATTGTTAGTGCTGAGCATCTCTTTCCTATCCATTTAACTCTCTCTGTCTCTCTGTCTTTCTGTCTCTCTCTCTGTCTCTCTCTCCCCCTCTTTCTTTCCTCTCTCTCCTCTCATTCTGTTTCTCTCTGTCTGTTTTTATCTCTCTCTGTTTGTCTCACTATCATTCTATCTCTCTCTCCTCTCCATACCTCTCCTCTCTCTCTCCATCTTCCTGTCTCTGTCTTTATTTCTGTCTCTCTATCTCTTTTCCTTCCTTCCTTCCTTCCTTCCTTCCTTCCTTCCTTCCTTCCTTCCTTCCTTCCTTCCTTCCTTCCCTTCTCCTCTCTCTCTCTCTCTCTCTCTCTCTCTCTCTCTCTCTCTCTTCTATAGTTATCTCCTTCCTCTCTATGTCTGTCTCTCTCCCTCTCTGTATGTGTCTCTCTTTCCATATAACTACATAGATAAATCAATAGAGATAAAATTCTGTATCAGTGATATTATTCATGGGCTCTGTCCATCTGATGTCAAACATCCAGAGGAAAAATGAAATCCCTCAACTAGAGTGAAAACTGATTTATCCTGGATTATCCTGGCAGGAGCTCCGTATTAGCTGGTGCCCCCACCCATTACAATACAACAATTATCCATGATATTGAGTATAAAGAACTGAAAGATTCTGAAGTACCTTCTGAATCATTAAGGAATGACTGAATTTCTTGGTCGTTGTTTCAGGAGGATAAAGAGAATATAAATTCTTTGGAAAATGGTCATTTATTTATCTTATATGAATAAACTCTCCATTACCACTTTCTGTCCTTTAGCTCCCCTACACACCTCCCCCCCCCCCCACAAAAAAACAACTTAGCTTAAATTCTACGACCAAAGAAGTTAGAGCTGGAAGAAACTTTAGAGATTATTTTAGACAACTCACCCATTTTACAAGTGACCCAGGGAGGTCGCACATGTAGTAAGTAGAAGAGAAGAAATTCAAATTCAGGCCCCTCAACTACACAGCCTGTCCATGACACCATACTGTCCACAAGCTATTCCCTTGTTTTCTCATTTATTTCTTCTTCCTTTCAACAATACAAATGACCAGGGCTGTGCTGGTAAATGTTTAACAACTTACTCTCCAGAAAAAAATGTATACATTATACATTTTGAAGCTTAATCTGAATTATTAACATTTTCTCCATCACTTCTTTTTTAGACAGCCAGCAAAATAATAGATTGAGCCATGACTTGCAGACTTGCTAGTTTCCTAGGTATTAATGGCTACACCAAAAATCTAACAAGTGACTCTCATAAGCCTGTTTGAGCTGGCTGCTGAGCACCCTTGCTATTAAGTCACACCTATTTGAGTTTTTTTTCCCATGGGGATGACCCTTTATTTTCAAAATTTCAAAGGGGGGATTATAGATTTAGACCAATTGAGAACCTCAAGAGTCATTTAGAAGAAGCCCCTCATTGGAGAGAAAAGGAAACTGAGACCTAGAAAGGGGAAGTGATGAAGTCAAGGTCACAAAGTATTTAATGGGCTAAGCCAGCCAACACAGAACCAGATTTTGGGGGTAGGGTGGGAGAAGGAATTGGGGTTAAGTGAGTTGCCCAGGGTGACACAGCTAGTAAATGTCTGAGGCTGGATTTGAACTCAGGGTCCTCCTGACTCCAAGGCCAGTGTTCTATCCACTTTGACACCTAGCTGCTCCAAGAACAGATTTCTCAGGAGCTGATTAAGAGTCAAAGACAAGTCTTCTGGAATGCCTGAGTGACTGCTTGGGTGGCCAGGAGGCCAATCTTTGGCGTGCTAGCTCTAGCACCACCTTTATGGGAGTGACTTGGCCTCCTGCTTCCTCAGTCTCATGAATGAGATTGACTGCCTCCTCAAGTTCACATTTTGTTTCCTCCTGGAACTTTTCATCCATCAAGGACCATGGGAAGAAACCTGTGGCCCAGCTGAATTCTTCATGCTGACCTTGGCCCTGTCTCCCAAGGCTTAAACCATATCACAAGATTAGTCCAATCTGGCCCTTCAGAAGCATAGTGCCAGATGGACACTCTGAATCTCAAATGGGTATCCACCTTGTTGTACTTAGACTCTTGGGTCACCTGCCTGGAGGGATCTTTTGGCTGGAAAGGATGAATAGGTGGTTCACCTAAAGGGAGCAGTAACAGTTGGAGGCCACAGAGTGTTCCAGTTTGAAAGGAGAAGGAGCCCATCACTTCCTCTTCCCTAGACTCCCAGTTTCTGGATACTTCCTCGGTTTCCATTTGTGGAGGCAATGAATCCAACCTTCACAACCTGAACAGGTTGTCAGAGCCGTAAGAGTGCAGGAGCTGCCTCAGCTGCTAGGTCTTCAGGACCTCCAAGAGCTTTGTCAGAGCTCCAGTCTGAGCTCTCAGATAGTGACACACCTATCTGAGTTTTAAGTTTCACAAAGCACAAAGCAGGTATGTGATTTCTATGGGCTAACGTCTGTGGATTCATAGATCCAAAGATACAGAGCTGGCAGGGACTTTAGAGGTTATCTAGTCTAATTCCATTTTACAGATGAGAACTGAGGCCCTAGAGAGTTAATAATAATTAGTATAAATGATATATTAAGAATAATAGCTAGCATTTATACAGCACTTTAGGATTTGCAAAGTGCTTTGTAAATAATATTTCATTTGATCCTCATAACAACTGTAGGTTCCATTATTGTAGCCTCCATTTTACAGATGAAGAAAGTGAGGTTACCATATTAAGTGACTTGCCTAGCACAGTAAATGTCCGAGGCAGGATTTGAACTCATGTTTTCAGGTCTAATGCACTATCCGTTTGTACTACATTCTTTGCCCAAGATTACTCAGGTAGAATGTGGCAGAGGTGGACTTTGGACCTGAGTTTTCTAATTCCAAATCGACTACTCTTTCCACTTTACTATGCTCCTTACAGCAGACAGCTTCCTGTATTTGGAGCCAGAGATTAGGTAGGGAAAGTATTTATTATCTGTATTTTACAGATGAGGAAACTGAGGCTCAAAGAAGTTAAGTGACTTTGTCCATAATCACACAGATATTTAAGGGCCAAAGTGAGACAAACCCAGCCGTCTTGATTCTTGGTCCAATGTTCAATCCAACATGTAACACTGCCCTTTAAATGTAAGGAATAATGGTTTTATTTTGCATTTATGCCTATCAGTGGTTTAGGTGAGGAAACTAAATAGGGGATCATCCCACGGGCAGAGCCCTGGTCTATCCCATACCCCTATTGTAAAGTATGCGTTCACCTCCCATTCACTCAGTCAAGACGTCTGCTCAGATATCCAGATGAAGCCACAGTTTCATTCTGTATTTCTGAGACTTTCCCCTCAATTGCCCCTTCGCCTCTGTTCTCTCTCTGTCTGAGTCAGTGAATCCCCAGCTGGGCTGGAACATCGATGCCATCAGAGAACTGAACGTCTCAGCTTCCATGCATGTGATCACCATTGTTCTATCATAGGCTGCCGTGTACAGGCTGCTGGACTGTTGGTGTTTATGGCTGGTTGGGTGACAGGAAGAAACTTGGTACTTTTGTACTATTTAAACACTAATTCCATTCATGGCCACTGTTTATACCAAAGAAAAATGTTCTCACAGACAGTACCATAACTTAGAAAATATTTGGATGAAATGTTGAATGGTTTATTTTGCTCCCTTTACTAGTAGCTTTTATTTCCAAACACAGTGAAACCCTGTTGCAGAATGCTTTGGTGATACTGTGGGCCAACCCTTGTCCTCTAGGGACACAGTGATGACTTAGAGACACATTCTTTCCATCAGTCCTAACAATGTCCTATAGGCCACCCAGGGAAAAGGTAGTATCTCCATCTAACAGATGAAGCAACTGCACCCATAGCAATTAAGTAGTTTGGCCAAGGTCACACAGTCAGTGGTGGAAACAAGACCCCAACCCAGTATCTTACCAGAAGTCCAGTGTTCTTTCAAATGCACTATTCTCTACCTCTCAGGAAATCCACAATGTATATAATGCATGCTCCCCCAAATGAGTTACAATGGTGGTGGTGGGGATGATAATAGGAACAGTAATGGCGATGGCTAGCGTTTCTCTAGGACTTTAATACGTTATCTCACTGGAGCTGTGAGGTATATAGTCAGAGATACCCTCATCCTCTTTTTACAGATAGATAAACTGAGATTCAGAGTAGATAGGTGACTATTATGTAATTAATAAGCTTTGGAGGCAGGATTCAAACCCAGGTCAGCTCTAGAAGTAAAATGCTAGGGAGAACGGATTTGATGGTTTCCGAGGTCTCTTCCAGCTCAAGATCTATTATCCTCTGAAGCTCTCTTACTAGAAGAGTAATAAAGTAAGTTAAGTCAAATTGAAAGCTAGCTGATCTCCTAAGCATCCTGGAAAGTGGGAAACATTCAAGGGTTTTCCATAGTATAACATTAAACTAAATAGATGTAAGAGATATGAAATCAAGATTATTTGCAATTTATAGGACATGAGAATAGAGGATGGTCACTTTGTTTAATAATAATAATTTACATCCAACTGCCTAAATGGTTTGATTTTTACTAAGTACTTTTCTTATCATCACTCATTTTACATATGAAGAAACCAATGCCTGTAGGTCTAGTGACATGCTTGTGGTCAAATAGATTGAATTAGATAATATGCAAAGTCAGTCACTCAATAAGCATTTATTAAGCTATGTGCTAGACCAGGGGTGGCCTGGAGGCTGCAGCTTCCCTACCACTGTGCTAAACACTGTGCAAGGCACTGGCAATAAAAATACAAGTAGAAAGAAATTTCCTGCCCACAAGGAGCTTAGCTTCTAATACGGGAAGATAGTACATAAAAGGAAGGTGGACAGGGATGCAGGTGAGGAAGAGGACTAAGGTACCAGTCTAGGGGCATAGTAAAGAAAGTCTGGAGTGCAGCCCCGAGAGGTACCCAACATGGCTGCCCTGGGCATCCTCCTTAAATGCAAATTCTGGGAGGAGCCATCTGATCAGAGAGAGAGGCTCAAAGCATTTCAGGAGAAAGACCTAGAGCATGGTAGAGAAGGTCTGGGACGCAGCCTGGAGAGAAGAGAGAGCAAAGTACTTTGAAAATTTTAGTATATAGAAATGCTAGCTCTTAAGTATCTTGTAAGATTCAGAGCTGAGATTCCAGGCTAATTATCCTTATGGTAGCATTGGAAGAATCATCTGGACTCTTCCTGTTATACTGTTTTGTGTCTACTGACAGGGGCAGCTACGTGGCTCAGTAGTTACAGCACTGGCCCTGCAATCAGAAAGTTCAAATCGAAGGAGTTTAATTCTGGCCTCTGACACTTACTAGCTGCATGACCCTGGGCAAGTCACTTAACCCTGTTTGCCTCCGTTTCCTCATCTGTAAAATGATTTGGAGAAGGAAATTGCAAACCACTTCGGTAACTTGGCCAAGAAAACCCCAAATGCGGTCCCAAAGAGTTGGATATGACTGAAATGACTCAATGACAAATCTGCTGACAGTCCAATACTTGTCAGGAGTTTCTGTGAGGAGCCAAAGTTCCTGTCAAACCTTAAAGTACAATATAATGAAAGCTATGATTACTAGTCAATAAAACATGTTAAAAAGTAATTTATTATTTATATTGATTATATTTATATTATATTGAGGCAATTAGGTGGCACTGGATGTAGGGTCAGGAAGACCTCGGCTCAAATCCAGACTCAGACGCTTCGTAACTGTTTGACCCTGAGCCAATCACTTAACATCTGTCTGCCTCAATTTCTTCATCTGTAAAATGGGAATGATAATAATACCACCACCTTTCCAAGTCATTAGGGCACTCAAACAAGGTAATATTTGTAATGGACGTGCAAATCTTAAAGCAGGATATAAACGATAGCTATTATTACAATGGCGGGGAGGGGGAGTGTCACTTAATGGAGAAAGAAAATTCACTGATCCATGACATTGACTACAAAACTGGAGGGATATTTCTGAACTCCTCTAAAATCCATGAATTTATGTCTTTCTTTTAGGTACCTGCTCATGTTTTCTATCTCCTCTGCTGCCTGGGGGGATAAGTTTATAGAGCTATTATTCTGTGTACAGTAGTACTATGTTTTATTTGTGTAATACAGCTCCTTTCAAGCTTTGAAGAGGACACCTCTAACTCTCCTGATCTTCCCATTAAGGGATCTAGATAGCTGATTTTTTTTTTTACATAGCCATAGAAATCATTATTGAAAGTAGCCCTTGAATAGATATGTTCATGTTGAGTTCTTTTTTTGTATACATATATAGGTACAATTACAGAACTGTATACATTTGAATTCTGGCTATGGAAACATTGTTTTATCCTGATTCTGCTTCTCTGTTTTCTTTTTAATACCCTTATTAATGATCTAATAAAATAAAATCTCCTCAAGGACAAGGATTGTTTCATTTTTGTCTTTGTATCTCCAGGGCCTGGCATATAGTCAAATTTAATAAATACTTGTTGATTGATTGACGCCCCAATCTGTCAACTCCTTTGGTTTAAATCATGTAAAAGGTGAATGTCTGTAAGACTCAGTGGCTGGTAGGAATGACAAGATCCCTTTCCTGGGAGGGGTTCAGATCCAGCCTTTTTTGTGTGTCATCATCAGAAATGTTTTCAAGGTCTAATGACTTTGATTAAATTCATAATATAAAATATATTTAGATGTAGGTGAGTCTTGCCTACCGCTTTATACTTCATGGAAATGCTACAGGCCTTTGAATATCAAAGACATATTCATTTTCAGAGCAAATTCAGAATCCAGGTCCAGACACAGGCAGAGACAAACAAACAAACAGAAAAAGGATCGTGACTCAACATTTTTGACAATTAAGTGTGGGTTGATTTGGGTTCAATCCCAGGCTTGGGCAAAGGTTCAAACTACATTTCATTTGGATCAAATTGGCTTCTCTATCCTTAGTTTAATCGTGACAGCACTCCCACCCCTGGGGCTGAAATGCTGCATGATGAACCAACACCTCCTTTGGGATTAAAGAAAGAAAAAACAAAACCTAACCACATTTTTGAGGCCAAAAATACCTTTTTGTTTTAGCAATCCTCCTATTTTCCCCTTGCTTTTGTATTTTACCGTTTGTCTCCCCTAAGCTTTATTTGAACTAAGACAAGCCAGCATCACTTTGATGACGATTAGTACTATTGTATATATGGGAGTTCAAAACCGGGCTTGGGTACTTATTAGTTGTGTGACCCTGGGCAAGTCACTTAACCTCTGTTTGCCTTGTGGTTGTGTGATTGCGTGCTTTGTCCTTTGTTCTCGAAGAGGACCATGATGTCATGGAGATGATGACATGACTTGCAATTGACTTTGATTTGAGTGAGGGAGGGCTTTGCAAAGTCACCAGCCTCACTTTCTCCTCCAGAGCCATCTGGGTCCAGTGGCCAGATTTGGAACAGGATGACTGGAGATGGCCCAGGATGCAGTGGGAGACCCTGACGCTTTTAAGCTAAGGTCTTTCCACTTCCTCACTTTGAGTGAGGCAAGGCCCATGTTTGTCTTCATACTCTGGAGAAGAAAATCACAAACCATTCCAGTATCTTTGTCAAGAAAATCCCATGGATGGTATGGTCCATGGGGTCAGGAAGAGTCAGACAAGACTTAAGGACTGAATAACAACAACACATATGGTAGAGCAGTTTGGAATATGTAAATATTCTCAGCCCACTCTGCATCCAGCTTTTAAACAAGCCCCAGCCTGTTCATCTGGAAAGGCTTGCAACACAGACCTTTAAACCAGAGGATGTGTGGAGCAGCATAAAGAATTATTTTGTAAGTAGCACAGTGGATAGACTACTGGACCTGGAACCAGGAAGACCTAGATTCAAATTATGTTTCAGACACTTACTATCCATGTGACTGTGGACAAATCAATTTACCTGTATCTGCCTCAGTTTCCCCAGCTGTAAAATGGGAATAATTATAGGGCCAACCTCCCAGGGCTATTGTGAGGATCAAGTGAGATAATATTTGTAAAGTGCTTTGCAAACCTTAAGTTGTTAAAGAAAAATTATTAGCCAGAGAATTAGGAAGCTAGTCTCAACTAGAACACTGGTTGTGTCCCTTTGAGCGGCTGTGTAAGATGAGTGTAGAGATAGTATAAGGCAAAATTGGAAAGATAAACTAGAACCAGTAGGGCCATAGATGTCTGGAATAGGATTTCATTGGAAGGTTGTGGGGTGGTATTTGAATCCAGTGCCCCCCAAGCTAGGTTTAATATTCTTTAAACCACACCTCTCTAGTGGTTTCCCTGAGAGGTTAAATGACTTGTTTAAGGTGACAACACAGTATATCGGTATATGACAGGTAAGACTTTGATTAGTCCTGGGTTCAAGGTCAGCTTTCTATCTATTATGCCATGCTGCCTCTAAAACTATAATGACAATAATAATGATATTTATATAGACTTCAGCTTCCTAAAATACTTCATCATGACAAAGATCATCTCATTTGAGCAACATAAGTATTTGATGAATTAAACTAAGGAAAATAAACTTAACTAAAATAAATTTCATAGAGGCTGAAATATCCATAAATGTTGACTACCATTATTAAGACAAAATACATTTTAATTCTCACTACATGGGTATGAATAAAAATGCAATGATCTGAATGAAAATTTGCAAACAATCTAATAGCTATGTGAAATTTCAAGACATTGGGAAATTTCCTAAATAGCCTCTTCTAAGAGTTGTCTGGATGAAAAATGAAAGGAAAATTAGCCCACAGAGTATTTAATTTGTCGATATTGTACGACATCTGGATACATCAAAATATCCAGTTGGTTTCTTCTTAATTATGTATATTCAACCTAAAATTCTGTCACAGTGTATACTGAAAAAGTAAAGTCATTCTAGTAATCTTCTTTCAATATATTAAAGATCTCATGATTTCCTTAACGAAGCTATTCTGTCCTCTGATACAGAGTACAATCCTTCTTGTGAGAGATTAATGTTCTTAATACTATGAAACAACTTGAGGTCTTCATGAGGAGCATTCAACAAAATTCAAAATTCAATGGCCAAATCTCTGGTAATCACTGGCGTTTGCTTTCAAAGACAGAAAGAAAATCAAATCAACTTTCTTCTTTCTTAAAATGGGGTACAGTAGGATAGCCAAGCAATGCAAATTAAACACATTCTTGTAAGGCATGACTTTAAGCCTCCAGTGCTCGGTCAAGTATTTTCAAATATCATATGATAATAATTCTGCTCACAAAAAATACAAAATGATTATGCAAATAACATATGGCCAAAAGCAAAGATAGGGGCTAAAGATAATATTAGGTAATTAGGTGGTACAGGGAATAGAGCACTATGGACTGGAGTCAGGAAGACCAGAGTTCAAACTCAACCTCAGACATTTGCTGTCTATGTATTGTTGAACAAGTCATTTAAACTATTTGTCTCAGTTTCCTCATCTGTAAAGTGAAGATAAAGAATAACATTTACCTCCCAGGGGTTATTGTGAGGATAAGATGAGATACTATTTGTAAAGTGCTTTGCAAACCTGAAAGCATAATATATTCATTAATAATAATAACTTATAATTATTAACAATTAATAGGCAATATTAATTATTATTATGTTTATCATAAGGGCATTATGATCAATTTGTGGGACAAAGGTCAAGCAAGACTGAATGTCAAGGTAGCTTTCTTAGAAACATATGGCCTAGAGGGCTAAGGTCATAGAATCTCTCCTACTTTTACAGATGAGTCAGGTAGGCCCAGAAAAGTAAAGTGGCCAAAACCACATAGGCCTGAAATTTTAACTTTGGTCCTCTGATGCTAGAACAAGTATTCTTTTTGTTGTACCAATCATCACTTTTTGTATCAAGGCCTTTCCTGATCCCCTTAGCTGCTATTACCATTTTCTTCAAATTTGTCTCTTATCTCCTTTGTCTGTTTTTTTTTGTATTTACACCTCTGTAAGCACGTGATGTCCCCCCTATTAGAATGTAAGCTCCTTAATATCACAGACATTCACTTTTGGTTTTGAATCCCTAGTTCACATAGTCGCATAGTCACATAGTTGTAAGTTGTCTTTTTAAAAAAATTTATTTTATTTTTACTTTATGGAATAAAACAAGCATTTCCATAACATAGTATAATAAAAAGATGATTGAACATGAAACTACATATCTATTACATACAACTTGCTATTCATTTTAAATATATAAGAAACTTATCATGTAACTTTTTTTCTTTTCCCTCTCCACCCCTGCACTAGAGATGGCTACCATTAGACACAAATAGGTAGGCAGATAGATAGATAGATGTAATAAATGTAAAACCATTTTATACATATTTCTATTTATCAGTTCTTTGCAGATAGTATCTTCCTTTATATGTCCTTTGTAGTTAACATGGCTATTTATGAGAGTCACAAATGGCTTAGTCACTTAAAGCTGTTCTTAAAGCAATATTGCTGTTACTGTATACAATGTTCTCTTGGTTATGCTCATTTCACTTTTCATTATTTCATGCAAGTCTTCCCATGTTTTTCTAAGATCATCGAGCTCATCATTTCTTATGACACAGTAGTATTCTAACACGATCATACACCACAACTTGTTCCTTTTGTTTCTTTTTGCATAGAAGAATTGTCTTTGCATTCCCAGTTAGCCTGACTCATAGCGAGTGGTTAATAAATGCTAGTTGATTGATTCGTTCATGGGTACCAAATCATTCTCTTGCTCCTAAGCCTATCCAGAGAAATGAGTTCTAACATCTTTAAGTTAAGAACTTTTGACTATGTCATAGGTAAGGTTGTTGAATTTATAAAAGAGTGATGAGCGAAGAATTTTCCTGGACTCAAAATTAAAAAGAGCTGGATTTGAGTCATGTCTCTGTCCATCGCTGTTTAACCCAAGCCAAGTCAATAAGCATTCATGAAGAGCTCATCATGTGTCAAGCCCTGTGCTAAGTGCTGGAGATACAAAGAAAGGCAAAAGACAGTCCCTACCCTCAAGGAGCTCAGAGTCTAATGAGGAAGACAACAAGCAAACAACTGTGTGTGAAGAAGCTATATACAAGATAAATAGGTATACATAACACAAAGTCTGTCCTTCAGTTTTCCTCCCAGATGTTGATCCTGCTAGGGCAGCCAGGTGGAGCAGCGGATGGAGCACCCACCCTGAAGTCAGGAAGACCTAAGTTCAAATCCATCCGTTCAGGCGGTGCTTGATGATGTCAAAAACTCTATAAGAGGGGAGAGGACAGCTGGAAGACCTCTCTTCCTTTTCCGGTTGGAGCCAGAGACAGTTACAACGACAGTTACAGCGACAGTTACAGCGACAGTTACAGCGACAGTTACAGCTACAGTTACAGCCACAGCCACAGCTGAAGCAGGAGCTGCCAGTAGCAGAGCTGACCTACGGGAGGAAGCTGAACAAAGACTTCAGTCCAGTGGGTAATCTTATTACCATAGAGGGGGAAACATGATTTTGCTTTACGCAATCATGCTTCTCTGTAGCCTCCTGGTTACTCTTTCAAGGCGTACTTATTGGGCCTGGAAGCTTTTGATCAATATATCAAAATGGGGTTGCTGGTTCATGGGTTGGTTACTGTGGAGCCTAAATAAATGTTTTGATTCTTCTGCCTTCTACTTTGAGAGTTTCTTATATCCGGCGATTCCGAATGTTTCAGACATGTTTATGATCCTCTTTGAGATTATAAACTCTGCCCTCCTAATACAGATACTTACCAGCTGTGACCCTGAGCAAGTCACTTGACTCTATTTACCACAGTTTCCTCATCCACGAAATGAGCTGAAGAATGAAATGGCAAACCACTCTAGTATCTTAGCCAGGAAAAGCCCAAATGGGGCTTGACTGAGAGGACTAAACCAGTGTATGTACATGTAACATGTACATATACATATATATATACACACACATATATGTATATACATATATACACACACATATCTATGCACATATATACTTGAATATATTTCATTACAGCTTAATTTCCTTTGTGAAACTCTGCATTATATTGTATAGTATGTGTTTAAAAATACCATTTTAAGAAGTCCATCAGTTTCACCAGACTACCAAAGAGGTGGATGAAACAACCACAAAAAGTTAAGAACCCCACAGACTGCAAGGCTCTAATACTACATTTTCAAGTCCAGAAGCAAAGGAATCATCAGTCTCAAAATTAAAACAAAACAAAACAACAGGCCTCCTGTTTCTTCTATATTTTAAAAGACAATGCCTCAGGCTGCAGTTGGGAGACATTCTGAGTTTCTGTGTTGGAAGCAGAGCAGAATTTAAAGATTTTGTGGGTGCTATAAATAGGAAAGCTTCTTTTGCTTTTCACTAGAGAAGATAATTACTCTACACAGTAGTGAGTACCTTGACCTAACTAGGAGTGAGCCTTTCAGCCACTGGTATCTAAAAATCTCTATACTGGAATGTGTGTTAAGGTAGGAAGAGGTAGGTGAGCAAGTGTCCAGAACCAAGGCAGAAGGCCTTGAAGGACAGTTCTAGAGTTAAGAAGTTAAGGGCCCTGTTAAAATTTCAGGTTATCTACCAGAAGGGGAGCTGACTACGGGATTATTCCCCTCCTCAGAAACTCTCAGTCTTTTTCTATTGCCCATAGGATAAAATATTACCTCACAGGGTCACATATTTGCAATTGGAAGAGACTGTGGGCTCATCCAGTTGAACTCTCTCATTTGGGAGTTAAGGAAACAAAAGCCCTGATAGGAGGCAGTTATGTAGAGTAGTGGATAGAGAGCTTCGTGCCTGGAGTCCAGAAGAACTGAGCTCACCTTCAGCCTCAGACATGAGCTGTGTGATCCCGGACAAGTTTCCAAAATGCAGATAATAGCAGCATCTGCCTCACAGGCTTGTTTTGAGAATCAAATGAGATGAGACTTTGAAAGTGCCTAGCACTTTTCCTTGCACATAGTAAATGCCATGTAAATGCTTATTGTCCTCCCCCTTTATCTATAGGGTGTTCCTAAAGTCTGGACACAGAGGCAAAAATGCATATTTTCAAGAAATGAAATGAATGAAATTTTCAACCACATTTTATTTAGTTGGAATATTAACAAATAACATCTTCAATATGATTTCCATCATTTGTGATGCAAAGATTTATGGGCTTTGCAAGATTCACGTCAACTCGATGCAATAACTCCACATTGCCATCAATTTTAGCACATTCACTCTATGTGTTCATGCATTCCATCAAGTGTGTTGCATCTATGATTTTCATTGAGTACACCTTCTCCTTTAGCATACCCCAGAAAAAGAAGTCAAGGTGGCTAAGGTCTGTTAATATTCCAAATATTTCAAAATATTCATTTTTCCTATGTGTCCAGACTTTAGGGATACCCTGTAGAGCTGGAAGAGAGGATAGAAACCACTCATCTGTTCATTGTATACATGAGAGAGGGACCTCAGGCTGTGAGAGGCCAAATAACTTATTCAGTGTCACACAGTTAGTAAGTAACTGGCAAGATTCAAGATTAGTAAATGTGTTAAACAGAAATGAAGGCCTTCATACACTAGCCTGTCCAGGGGTTTGAATAGTATGCTAACTTTCCTCGGTTTAGCCCCCAAACTTTGAATTCTATAGCACTCCCCTGGTCTCCTTTTCTTATTTTTTTTTCATTTGAGTGCTTCTGGCTTGTATTAAATTTTACTTTCCTGGTAACTCAGATCTGTCCTGCCTCTTATTTTATCCTTTCGATTTCTCCAAAGCAGAAGAGCTATGTGACTTATCTGGTCCCTTCAATGCCGCAATTCACAGACTGTTTCCTTCTTCAGTTGCTCAAAACTACTCCCCATACCCCAGATTGTGAGGAAATTAGGGGATTATGGACAGACAACTACTCCCCACTAGTGCCCAGGAATTACCAAATCCTATTCTCTGTAGCATCACTTGCACAATGAGAAGTAAAATTAGGGGTGTGACTAATGCAGTACATACGACCACTGTACGGTTCAATGATCTTTTGGCATGACTGCTTAATCCACATGGCTGTATGGAAACCACATCAATAGTAAAGACTGGCAGCTAGAAACGCTGGGGATGTGTTTAGCATGCTGTTCTCTACTTGGCTACCCATTTATAGACACAGCCAATAAGTTTCATTGAATTAAAAACCTTTTAAACATGTTCCAACATGGATCAATTCATTTTAAGGATATCAATGTATGGTTGTTATTTTCTCAACAATTTCTTTCTTTTGAATGCCCTGGGGTTACTTAAAATCAAAAATGAATGGATGAGAAAACCTCCTTCTTTAACATTTACAAGCTGCAGAAGTTTAGAGTAGATTAGAGACATTGGTTCATAGATTTAGAGATAAAAGTAAATTTAGAGGTCATTTAGTCCAATTCCCCCATTTTATAGATGAGAAACTAAAACCTAGAGTTTAAATGACTTATCGGAAGAGGCACAGATAGTGTTAGGTCTGGGCTTCCTACACCAGGTCCTTAGAGTTCAAATCCTACACACTTACATGTTGGTAATCCTATTGTCCCAGATGCACTGCAGTCATGGTTTTGCTTCTAATCTCTATTGTTTAAGGAGGATTTTTCTTTTAGAAAAGGTCCCTTTTTCATCTTTTGTTTTGGGTATAGATATGTGGTTTTGTCAGTATGTGAAACTGTTGGGTATGTAGAAACTCTCCTCCCGATGTAGACTACCTACTCACCTAGAAGTTATGGTTTATGTGGAACTAAGGGAAAAAAAGAAGTTTTAATTCCATGTTTTGTTTTTACACTAAGAACATTTACAAGATTACTCGATTTCTGGGAGAGACCTTTTATGACAAAGCAAAATTATTAAACAAAACTATAAATGCAGTGTCCTCTAAGAAACGACTTAACTAGAATCACGTAGGCAGAATATATCAAAAGCTTGGCTTGACCCTTGTTCTTTCTTGAACCCTTTCTCCACCGCTGTGTTATCTCTTACGTATCTTTGTTAAATACAATACTTTCCATGGATAAGCTTTTCTAATGACAAGGACGTGATGGAAGATTTACATGAAGTGATGAAGAAAGAAGAAAGCAGAAACAGAAACAGAAGAACAAATGACACATTTACAAAATTATAAATAGAATAACAAAAAAGAAATAATGCAGTGTAATTATAATGACCAAGCTTTGTAGTGTGCAGTTGAGGAAAAAAACACTTCCTTCTTCTACGTTCAGGGGGCAGGGGAGGACACTCCGAGTGTAGAATGTCACACATTGTTGTCAGCCCAACAATGGTTGGTGTGTGTTGACTAATTTGCCGGACTGAATTTTTTCTTCTTTCTTTTTTAATCTTTGTTACAAGGAGTGGCTCTCTGGGTAGGGATAGGAGCAAGGGAAGCTATATTCAGAAATGAATGGGATCAAAAAAAAATCCACAAACTAGAGGTTCTTTTCTGTTCCCTCTAGGCACAACACATAGACCTTGGGCCACTTGCAGCCAACCAAAGGATTTTGGGCAGCCCGTGAAAAACGTAGAGCATGTAAAAGAAAGTAAAGATGTAATGGGTGTTTTGTCCATGCCCCACTTAACCCACCTTCCACTAGTCAACTATTGGGCCTGTCATGTAGCTTGGCAAGACGGGTGGGTTGCCACTGCTTGTCACATGACCCTCGGCAACCAACCATCGTCAGTCTGTCTCTAGTCTGAGAGCACTGAGAGTCTTACCTTTTCACTGTGTGTTCGGTCGTTACTGGCATTGAACAGGGACAAAGTGAGTGCAGCCGCAGGCCAGTGCAGCTGACGCCCACTTTGTGATGAGCGGCAAGGCAGCAATGCAAGGGCTTCTTCCCCTTCCTCACTGCACGGCCGCCCTCCAAGTTACATGGGTGTCCGGATCTCTGTCCAAGGTCAGATACTCAGTACAGTACTTCTTTGAACGGGAGCGGTTGCTGCGGAGATTTTTTGGGTTCTAACATTAAAGTTTTTGGGGTGACTGTAAAATGAGTGATAAAAAGAAACAGAAGATTGAGTCAGAACATAGAGTGTTTAATCGGGAGTGGACAAATAGATGCTTGTTTACTTACACGAGAAACAAAGTATCGTGCCTTGTTTGCTGAGAAGTAATAGCTGTTCTGAAAGAATACAATCTTTGTCGCCATTTTAAATAAAAACATCCTGACTTAAGCAAATTGGGCGCCAATGAAAAACAAATTAAAGTGTCCAAATTGTTGAAAATCTCAGTGGGGTAAAACTGTTTTTCAAGAAAGCAAACTCAGAAAAAGAGGCGCCTACTAAGGTTAATTTTCAGATTTCTAAAGAAATTGATTTCAAACATGACTCTGGAGTAAGATAAACTGATTGCTGACAAGAAGTGTAATACATTCCATTAACTAAATGTAAACAGTAAGAAAACCTGAAAAATGCATTCAAACTTTTTTACCACTTAGCAAAGTATTTTTAACATTAATGAGGATTTCATGATAAATAAAAATCTTAATAAGAGTAATTAATTGATATTAATTGAAGTTTCCCTTTTTAAAAATATGGTTTATTTGCAAAATAGTTAAATCATTAATTTTACCTTTACTGGGAAAGTGAGCTGCTAAAAGCCTATCTGAAGCCCAAAGAAGTTTAGCCTATTTTAATTTTGGCCCCTACCTACTTCCAAGCTGTGCAGATCTTCATTAGACTTACGATTTTGTCAGTATTGGGAGCTCCCAGCAACCAACTTCCCCTACCAGTATAAACTGGTGCTTGATCATTAACTTAGAGTCTTAGACAGTAGCCGCAATACTGCCCTAAAAATGTCAGGCAATTATATAGCAACATTTACACGTTTCAGTGAGAATGCAGATCCATGAACTCTTAAAAAAAATCAGTCCCCAAATACAAATCTACTTTGTGACCTCCTCATATAAATGTGTGGTGGTAGTGGGTATTTTTTTATGATTTGTGAATTTGGGAGTCTTAAGTTTGACATTACAAGAAGGAAGGGGGAAGAAAGTGAATTCTCCATCACAGTTTTGCTCTCTTCCAGGTGTATCATCTCTGAGTCACTCCAACGAGTTGATAAGGAAGGAGACTATTTTGTACTAAGGAAATGAGAGGGGTGTGTGTATGTGTGCGTGTGTGTGTGTGTGTGTAGTAATATACTGGGACACGTGTATTTTTAAAAGGCCCAGAAAAACGGGAATCACAATTGAAAATCTGTGACCTTGGTTTGGCGCCAGGAGGTGGCCCAGCTCTTCTATTGTGTGGATGCAGCTGACTTTGGCACAGGAAACAATCAGTGAGGCCTCCCAATCCCTGCCTCCCCCTCTTTCTCTGTAAAACAAAACAATACAGGACAAAATGAAGTGTTCCGTCATGGACCTTCTTCATGACTCTCTCTGCCTTTAGATCCCTAGGTTTGCAAGCCACTTTCCTTAATGTGCCCCTCAAAGCAGAAAATAGGATGAAATGATGATGAGATCATTCTGTTCTTTTGAAACATGGACCTTATTTTTTTTAATAATGTCTTTTTTGGGACAGAGAATGCAGTTGAAGGTCCATGATCTGTGTTTGTAAACAAAGTTCTTGATTGCCACAGTGACCCTTCATCCTGTCCACAAACACCCAAATTAATCATGATGACAATAATAATGATGATGATAACCTTGGTTACCATTTCTACAAACTTGCAAAGTACTTTCTATATGTTATCTCATTTGATCTTCTCAACAAAACTATGAAGTAGGTGCTATAGATTAAATAAATGTCTATTTAAATTTATTTAGTGCCCATTTAGAGTGAGAATAAACCTTAGTACATTGATTCTTAAACTTTTTGATCACAGGACCCCTTTGCAATCTATTGATATTTATAGTATTAAAAATTAAAATGTCTTACTATTATAAAAATAGTTCTTACCTCATAGATACCCTGAAGTAAATAACCAATATAATAGTGACTTTATCTGGCAACATTCGCAAACTTCTGTCCCTGTTATCTCTTGCCTATCTATGGGGAGAAGGAAATTCTTCCATTTTGCGAATGAGAAAACTGAAAATAGGGAAGGTTTTATGACTAAAGGTCATACAACTAGAAGTGGCAGATAGCAGTGTTGCCCCTTGAGCACTGATGTTCGGAAGACAGATGATATCACCTTATTACAAGAGTTTAGCACCTAATGGACAAGAATAATTTGAAAACTTCAAAGGCTATTAAATGAATTCTCAGCCGTTAGTGTATTTCAGAATCACTAGCTAAAATGTTGATAGTAGAACCAGGATTTGAAGCCACTATCTTTGATTCTCAAGCCAGGGTTCATTCTGCTACAAGCTCAAATAGAAATGAGAAACCACTAAGTGATACTTAAGGATCCCTGCAGCTACATATTAACTTAGAAAACCATATATTAACATTATCTATGTTTTATTGTAATTTTATTTATTTTGTTAAATATTCCCCAATTACATTTTAATATGGTTCAGAATATACCATGTCTGGCTGGAGGCCAGTGTTTTAGACACCTCTGCAGTATACATACTAGCTTATAAAACTGTCATTCATTAAACAAATTTTACTGAGAAAATGGCTTCTCTACAAGCCATGAGATATGAGACAGAATTTGTTTGCTGTTCAGTTGTTTTTCAGTCATATCCTATTCTTCATGACCCCATTTGGAGTTTTCTTGGCAAAGATGCTAGAGTGGTTTGCCATTTCTTTCTCCAGCTCATTTTGCGGATGAGGAAACCAAGGCAAACATAGTTCAGTGACTTGCCCAGGGTCACACAAGCTAGGAAGTATCTGAGGCCAGATTTGAACTCAGGAAGATGAGTCTTCCTAACTTCAGGCCCACTACTTCACCACCTAGCTGCTGGAATGTGGCCTCAAATATGAAAACCTTGTATATTACTTTGTTTAAAATATAGAACATTTTATGGGTCAGCTCCATTAATATAACTTCCACTTAAAGCAATACTATACTAAAAAACTATTAGACTTACTTAAAATGGCTGTCCCATCACTATGAGCAATTATAGCGTCACTGGCTGACTTTCTTTGATTTAGGTTTGAGTTAACAAAGCAGGAAAAAAAATGCTTCATTCTCATAAACGTTAAAGGAACCCTGTCTCTGCTCCTAAATAGGTTTCTATGAAAAGTCATTGGAAGGAAATGAATCATGAAGTGATGCCAGGGTTCTTGCTGTGACTCTCTTGGGTCTGGTACATTCAGCTTAGGGTTCGTAAGACACCCTCAGCCATGCTGAAAATGTGACTTTATGACTGTCATCATTGAATGCCAGAGGGTATGAGAAATAAAGCACAGAAGTAATGGCAGCTGGGATGCCCAGGACAGATTGTAGGGAAATGAACATTGCCAAGGTTATCTGATCCCATTACTTAGCCCAGGTTCTGTGGAGCTTCTGAAATAAGTGGCTTGAGGGCAGAAGAAGGGATTTGGAATAGCCATTGTGGGGCATAGCATAGGGATCAATCTTGGGATGGTTCTGGGATCCATCAGTGTAGGCGCTCCTCTCTTGGTGTGGCTTATAAACCATCTGCATATCTTTACCGGTCAGTCAGTCAACAAACATTTGTTGTGTCTACTAGGTGGCAAAGTGGATAGAATCCTGTGCCTGGGACTGGAGTCAGAAGACTCATCTTCCTGAGTTCAGATCTGGCCTCAAAAACCTATAAGCTGTGTGACCCTGGGCAAGTCACTTAACCCTGTTTGCCTCAGTTTTCTCAACTGTCAAATGAGCTGGAGAAGAAATGGAAAGCCACTCCAGTATCTTTGCCAAGAAAGACCCAAATGGGTTCACAAAGAGTTGGACACGACTGAAATGACTGAACAACAAAATGATTGGGAATAGGAAGGATGGATTGATAAGACCCAGGACTATTAGTAAATGATTCAAGCTTGTATGAATAATACCATTTTGTTTCCTTGACCATAGGTTTTCCTTAGACTTCTGTTACCCAAATGCTTCATATCTGGCTATTCCAACTTCAAATGAGATATTCATACAGATACTGATTCAAGTTTCTGGAGTACTCAAGTTCTTCCATAATGACAAGGATTCAGATTTTGGAAATTAAAAAAAATATATCAGTAAGAAAAAAATTCTCAAATAGTCATTAAGTTAGTGGGTAACTAAGTAACCAAAATGAAAGTTAAGCTCAGGTCCATAATGCATTTTACTCAAATCTTCTGCTTATTTCAACACTGGTTCTGAGTGGGAGAGTACATTTAAAACACCCACTTTCAAGAGACAAGCTCATTTTATAGACAGAGAGACTGATGATTCTGGTGGGGTTTTGCCTTTATTGAACAAAACAGCCAATGCTGGGGATGTTTTTGCTATGTACTCCATAGTTTTATAGTCTCTTTTCAAAGTACAACAGAAAAAATGAAGACTTAAAAGACCACTCTATGTTACTGAAGTATTATTCTTTTGAGATTACATAACTCAGTCAAGGCTACAGCCTCTGTAATTTACTTGTCTTCTTTTCTTTATCTCCTTTTCTATTGCATGAAAAGATAATTTAGTTCTAGAGAAATATGTCAGTCATGGAGACTGGAAGACTTAGTTTATTAACAAGGTGTTAGAAAGAACAATGGTATAAGTTTTGATACACAGGCCTAGGGATGTTCAGAATTAAGGAGTATTCAGTCAAACCTGTCCTGACCAGAGAATGGGCATTTCAGTTTGTGGATGTTCTTTATTTGGTTTTGGTGACCTTTACAGGGTGGTAGACCAAGATTCCACTCCTTTTCTTCTGGTTTACCCCATTCTTCCTCTTCTCCCCTCCCCATGAGAAGTTTTTTATAATGTACCTATCATCATCAAAAGCAATGAACTTTAAAGATATCTTCTAGATATTTTTAACAAGAACAGTTGTATAAACAAACATTTGCTTGACTTCCTCCTCCCTGTTTACCTTCCAACCCCTACCCCCACCCAAGAAAAAGCTAGAATGTTATAATGGCCAAATATGAGAGGCCTTAAATTATATAACTTCTACATTACAGAGGTTTCCTTCAAATAAGACAGTTATATAGTGTGAATGATGAATGTGGTATAGATAGAGTTCTTGGTTTAGAGCAACAAAGGCCTTGCTTAAATCCAATCCTCCCTCTCCCCTCAACACACACACCCCCTGTCGCTGATAAGTCAACCTCTATGTGACTCAAGCAACTACCTGGGACATAATTATTGAGTTGTAGACTGGATTGCATCTACCTTGGCAAAGGGAGTTCCTACATAAAGAATTCTCTTCATTAGTAAAATCACACATTTTTTAACTCATACAGCATAAAAACTGAAAATGATACTTACAAGTTTACAAAGTTCTTTAAAGCTTACAAAGTGCTTTTCAAATATTATTTTATTCTTACCACAACTCTAGGAAGTCTTTTACAGACAGAGGTGAAGTGATTCTAGTAAGCTAACACAGGTAGTAACTGTCTGAGGTTAGATTTGAACTAAGGTCTTCCCCTAAGTGCCAGTCAATACTCTATCTATTGCGTCACCTAGCTGCCTAGTCATTGCCCTTTATGCAAGGTTGCATGTGCAAAGGTTCAGTTTGCCTCAGTTTCCTCAAATGTAGGATGGAGACAATAATTGCATCTACCTCCCAGGGTGGTTGTGAGAGTCAAATAAGATAATATTTGTAAAGTACAGTGCCTGGCACATAGTAGGTGCTTAATAAATGCTAGCTGATTGATTGACTGAGAGTTTGATAAACCAAAGAACCTAGATCCTCTATCCCCTATCCTTATCAGGTCAATTACAATGAGCAAACCACTGTAGAATAGATATTTTATCCCCATGAAAACTGTTCCTCATCTTTGAAGCATTCCTCTTTTGTTCACCTTCTCTAATGATAAAATAATAATAGCTGAAATTTCTGTAGTTTTCAAAGTGACTAAATACAGGATGATGGCAATGCTCAGGGCAGCTAGGTAACACAGTGGACAGAGCACTGGGCCTGGAGTCAGGAAAAAAAACTCATCTTCATGAGTTCAAATCTGGCCTCAGACGCTTACTAACTGAGTGACCCTGGGCCAGTCACTTAACCCTGTTTGCCTTAGTTTCCTTATTTGCCAAATGAGCTGGAGAAGGAAATGGCAAACACTTCTAGTACCTTTGCCAAGAAAACCCCAAGTGGGGTCACAAAGAGTAGGACATGACTGAAAAACGACTGAACAACAAAGCAAAGCAAAGCTCACTTTCAGTTAGGTCCTTGATCACCGAGTGAGTCCAGATCCCAATAACTCTCCTATTCTTTGCTTCACTCTATAATCATCATCTTGAAAATGTTTAACAAAAGATTGGCTCTTCCTACTCGTTTCTCTTGTGGCCCCTTCCATCTTGATCAGTCTCACCCTGATCTAGTGTCCCAAGATTTGGACAACAAATCCATGAAGGCAATCCTGCAAAAAACTAATAAAAAGTATACATTGATCAGTAGCAGTTATGTTGAGTTACTAGAACTATTTCTACTACATGAAGAGATAATCATTTCTAGAGAAATGTCATTCATGGAGATGGAAAGACCTAGTTTATCAGCAAAGTGACAGCAAGACCAATGGTGCAAATTTTGCAGCATTTTGACTGTGCAATGATTCCCAACTCTTTCAGGGAAGTTGGAGATTATCCTGCATTGGCTGCTGACTATGGCATAGGCCAGTGGCGACCTTCACAAATTGAAGGAGAAGAGAGTTACAGTAACTGTAAATCCACATGCCACTAGAGACAGATCACCATCTTCACTGTACATGCCATCAGCTGCCTACCACTAGTGCATATTTATTGCACTTAGTCTCTGCACTTTGGGGCCCTATCCCTGGTCTTTACTATTTGTTTCAGAGAGGAAGAGCAAAGATAACAGCTGAAACTCAAAGCAATCAATTCAGCTCCTTGTTTACAACTCTGGGAACAGACTTGACAGAGGAGCCAGTTTGAACTAATGGATAAGATGAAGTTTAGGCATTATGTAGGAATTTCAATAATCTATTCTTTCCCTGCTCCACAGACATGCAAGATTTGCCTGTAAGTAAATCTCCAGATGCTGGGGGCTGAAACTGCCAATTCAGTTCCCTACAGTATTTTTTTTTCTATGAGCTCTTGGAATAAGCCCCATTATTCTGATCAGAGATGTGTTTAGCATTCCCTGGGTGGTTACTTTTAAGCTAACTCTTCGACTTCAGAATTAAATAACATGCTAGAGCTAGTTTACCTTCCATATGCTAATAAAGGCTGAAAGGCTATACAAAGGAGTTATATCCATCACGTGGAGTTTTTCTGAGAAGTATTTTTAAAGGAGTCGTCAGTCCAGTGCAGTGTTTCTCCCATTAAGGGTCCTGCCTCTCAAGAGCCTCAGAGGGACTAATACCCAAGAATCTCTAGGGAGTGTGGTAAATTGGGTGGAAAGCTTACCTTAGCATCATAAACACCTGGATTAAAGTGCCTCTGATACATATTGGCAATGTGATGCTGGTCACAGCATTTAACCTCTTTCAGACTAGAAGTTAGTGCACAGGCACTGATCTCCATTAGTAGGGATTCCCCGCATTGAAAGCTCTCTATACTAATAAATCACAGACTTCTTGTTCATTTCAGTCATGCCCAATTCTTTATCATGCCTTTTGGGTTTTTTTGTTTGGCAAAGATGCTGGGGTGGTTTGCCATTTCCTTCTCCAGCTCATTTGACAGATGAGGAAACTGAGGCAAACAGGGTTAAGTGACTTGCCCAGGGCCACAAAGCTAGGAAGTGGTGGAGGCTGGATTGGAACTCAGGTCTTCCTGATTTCAGTCCAGGTGCTCCATCCATTGCACCATCTAGATGCCCAAAATCACAGATAGAGTAACAAAAACCCACAAAAATAACTTGTCACTCAATTATGATATGTATCTCAAGCTTGTTACAATGTAAGGGCTAGAGAAATAAACATCAATAACAATAAGTACATTTACAACAGTATCAATTATTTATTATTAATTAATTTGAAATCTTGGAATATTGGATTATGTTTGAACTGGACATGATGGAAGGAGCCACCTTAATTATTAATAAAAAATTTTTGTAGTTAATTGAAGCTGTGGGGGACTGCAATAAAATGTATCAAAGCACTGCCCTGCTTGAGTTGGCTAATGGGCAACGTTTAGCCAATATTCCCTTCCATCGACACCAACCCCCCAGCACTGTTCCTATTACATCTATTCCCAGTTTGGTCTTCAGATCTTTTGGCTCTGGCCTACTTCTTTCCCTGATTTGAGATTGGGCAAACTGATGATATGAGACCTGAGCCACTGAGGAGAGAAGGAAGCAAGAGGCAAGTTGGATCACCTAGCCAGAAAAATGGTTGAAATTAATTAATTTAGCCCAGATTGCTTCGGTTTTGTAGAATCATGATTTCAGTGGCTAGTCTGTCTTTGCTGCTAGGTCTCTGTGCGCTTACTACAGCTAGATCATAAATTAAGTCATGGAAGTATTCATTGGCCCCCAAAGGTTTTCTCAAATAGCTTCTATAGTTGAAATAAGAAACACACAGAAGAAACAGAATTCAGAAAGAGAGAAGTAAATGGGACATTTTTGTTCAGATCCTGTCAAAGTTCATATGTATAAGAAGGTAGTTTGATGTGTGGAAAGAGCCCTGGATTGGGAGCCCCTGGACTAGTTTGAAGCTCTCCCCTTCATTTACTGTTTACGTGACAATGGGCACGTCACTTTCCCCTTCGCACCATTAGGTTCCTAATCTAAAACAAGGGCTTTGGACTAGATACCCTGTAAGGGGTTTAAGTCAGACTAGGTCCCAGGCCATAGAAATGTGTTCTGTTCCATTTCTTGGCTAAATTTCTTAGTTTTTCATAACATGTGGCATAGTACAAGGCCATGCTGTGGTATTTCCTCTCCATTTGGGAATTTCTATAATTCCAGAACAATTCTGATTCTCAGTATATCAATATATTTATCTTAGTTTATACCATCTCCTTGAAATGCTTATCTATGCCATCAATTCCTGTAATATCTCTTACATTCATTAAAGTGCAGTCCTTAAAATAAATGGCTAGAGTACTGAGCTTAAAGTCAGCAAGACCCGAGTTCAGATATAGCCTCAGACATTCACTAGCTGTGTGATTGACTTAATCAGCTTATTAACTTAACTTCTCTCAGGCTCAGTTTCCTCATCTGTAAAATGAGGGCCTTAGGCTCGATGGCCTCTAAAGTCCTTTACAGTTTTCAATCCATGGTCTTAAAAGTTTGGGGAAGCCAGCTCAATCCAGTTTCTTCTAGTCCAGGTTGGACGTTCTGACAACTTAGTAGAACTCAGTAGAAGAGCCTATTTATTTTGTTGTCACAAATAAAACCGTATCAAAATTATTGCTAATCTCAGGTAATTCACACATCATTGTATTTTTATAATCATAATATCATTTTATAATTTTATTTTTATTATAATTTATAACATTATTTTATTTTATTAAAATATTAATATTTTATGATTGTAAGATTATTATTAGGAAAGTGCTTTGAAAACCTGCTAGTCAAATGTATATAGTTATAATTATCTGTATATGCCTGCATATACAAGATTCAGGTTAAATTTGTAGTATTACTACCATAGAGTTTGTATAAAAGTAGCCTGGAAATTGTACTGGTCTTAAAGTCAGAGGACTTGGGTTCAAATACTGCCTGTGGCACATATTTCCTGTGTGACCTGGGTATAAAACTTAACCTCCTTGGACCACAGATTCCTCATTGGTAAAATGCAAGGGCTGGAATGGAAGGTCTCTGAGGGCTCTTCCACTGTAGTTCTAGGTCTGTGATCCTATGAGATCATCTCTTTACAACTTCTGCCTACAGCAGGAATGACCTCTCTGCATCCCTAACAGGTGATATCTGTTCTATTTCATCATTTGGGATGGGGGAGGAAGGGCAGAAGAAGAAAGGGTAGAATCCCTTCCCACTTCCTTCCCATCTATCCCCTGCCAACGACATCAATGTCCACTCATCAGAAGTGTTAGGGCAGACAGTGGGAGGATACTTGGAGCCAAAGAAAAGCTACGGGAAAAGAAGGCATGTTACCAGAAACTTGTGCTAAGCCACAGTTTGGAGGAATACTTCCGGAAGTGTATCTGGGAAGAAATCACTTAAAATCCCTAGGAATCTTGGTACCATCTCAGCAAGCTTTGTATTTTTTAATTGAATGACATAATAGATAGAATGCTGGTATTGGAATCAGCATGACACAAGTTCCAATACCCTTTATACTTACTAGCTATGGAACCCAGGGCAAGTCACTTAACCTCTCTCAGGCTCAATTTCCCAGTTTTAAAATGGGAGGGGTAATTCTATACATATATAATATGTAATTTTGTTTTAATGTCATAATAGGTCATCATATTTAATATAACATGTAATTAATGCACTATATATAATATATACTGGCACCTTAATATATGATATATAATGTGATGAAATGATATGATATAATATGGTATAACATAATACAATGCAATGCAACACACTAAAATATAATATAATACAATATACTATAACATAACATAACACATCATGTCACGTCATATCCTTATAGATTATGAAAATCAACTCAGCTAATGTATCTATTGTGTGTGGATACAGTAGGTGCTTAATAAATGCTTGGTGATATATCTATGTAGATATCTATTCCTATCTTCTATCTATCCATCTTCTATCTCTCTATCATCTATCTATCTGTCTTTCTGTCTGTGTATCTATCTATCTAATCTATCTATGTGAGTATTGTTTCCTCCAATAGACTATAAGCCATTGGTGGGCAGGAGCAATTTCACTTCTGTCCTTGTATCTTCAGTCCATAATACAGTGCTTAGCAAGAAGTGGACCGGTTATAACTGGGCATGTGATTTCACTGAAATAGGGAATTCTTAGAACAGGAAACTTTCTCTAGTAGTGCAGGTTAGTACCTTCCTTGAAACTTACAGCCTCAGAGAATTGCCTAGAGCACTGATTTGTCACCTGCATCATTTGCCCAGGGATACCTAACGAAAACTTGTCAGAGGCTGGATTTTAACCCAGATCTTCCCAGCTCCAAGGAGAGCATCCATTATGGCATGCTGCCTCTCATGACACTTAGTGCACTTGAAAAATGCTTGCTGAGGACAAATTGGTTGCAATCTTTAAAAAAATGATCTAGATGCCACTTTTGATTATTATTATTATCAAATTGTGATTCTGAGTTACTTCTTCAGTTTTTCCCTTTCTGCTGAATATCATAAGCAAGGATCACTTGTTTCCTCAGGTAGCCTGTACAACAGGAGTAACATTTATTCTTCTTGACAGAACAAGTATACTATGGTTCCTTGGAAACTGCTATGATTCATCTTTCAGTATTTTTAAAGTTGCTTGGCCTATCACCAAAAAGACGACTATTAAGTGATGATTTTTTTTTACTGCAGCAACTCTCAAAATTGACAACTAAGATGTGAAGTGAATTTGTTTTATATTGGTAGTAAGGATCCACTCCAATGAAAGAACGGCTTATTTAGCATCTTGATAAGGTAACATCCTTGCACATCTCTCACATGCATTCATCTACATGCACAGGGATACTCCCCAACTATATGATTTTTTCCCAAGGGTATAAAGAGCCCAATTTTGTTTCAAGACTGTTAGTTAGCCAGTTGCCCACATGCTTAGGGCTAGGAGCAATGTGAGGGCCAGTGGAAAGAGCTTACAGATAGGATTCAGGAGACTTGCTCCTTCACTAACTCATTAAGTGATTTATATTTCACTTACCTTCTTTATGTTTTCTCAACTGTCAAAAGAGGATAATAATTCTGGCTTACTCACCTCACAGGTGTGGTTTTTCTTCCCTTTCTAAGAACCGAATGAGAACACAAGATCAGAGACTTAGAATTGGAAGGGAACGTAAAGGTCACTTGGTCCTCAGTCCTCTTTTTCTCGATGAGGAAATTGAGACCCAAAGTAATTAATTGACTTGCCAAAGGTCACACAGGTGGAAGGATGACAAATTGCAATTTGAAACCTGGTCCTCCCACTTCAAATCCAACTCACTCTTTACATTTTACAAAGCTAAAAGCCCTGTATGAATGAAGGGTATTATTATAGCCACTATGCTCCTAAGAAAGTTAATTTTGTTTTATGTAGTATGAAGTAGGATGGATTGGAGCAGGTAAGAGGGGATAGTCATAGAAAGGAGGAATAAAGTAGGGGAAATGCAAGTAGACATGTCAAATTTTGGAATCTTATTATTAAGGGCTGACTTGTCTTTACCAGACCTTGGAAAACTAATTATGTTTTCAAATCAGGGATGTTATCACTTGAAAAGGAGAAGAGTTGTAAAATGATATAAAAAAATCCTAGGCTAATGGGAGGGAAGTATTACCTGCTAGGATTTTGTTGTAGGCCCTTTTTGATCTTGAAAGAATCATGTGTTATATAGCCAGGGATGCAGTTTAGGAAAGAGCACTGGCTTTTGAGTGAGAAGATATGGGTTTGAGTTCTGACATCCCCATTTACTAGCTGTGTGACCTTGGCAAATTGTCTAACCACCCTAGGCCTTGGTTTCCTCATCTGTAAAAGTGGGATAAAAATCCTTGCATTGCCTGCCGTATGCTATTGTTGTGAGGAAAGTGATTTGTGGCCCTTGAAGAGCTACAGAGATGTGCTATTGTTGTTGGTCCACATTGAGGCTTTCATCCACTCAGTAGATAACTTACTAAGTTCCTATTACTGAAAATTAAGCCCAATGGGTGAATAATACAAAGAAACAGAATAGTTCATCATTAGGAATATCCATTTTTAATAATCAGAGCTGTCCAGAAATGAAACAGGTTACTCCATGAGTCAATGATTGAATGAGGAACCGAATGGAACCCATCTTCTGTTTCAAGTAGAATAGATCATAAGGGGAAAACAAAACAACCACAATGACATTGTCTGCATTTCCAGGAACCTTCTAGATTTCACCCAGTTTTTGTGCTTTTCACCTTTTAAAGATCGGCAGATCACTCTTTTTAAAAGAAACATACACTTAGACATAGCTTAGGAATCAGCGGCTGAACTATTTGACTCCTTAAAGCCTGAGTGAAGTTCACTTCCATATTTGACTTCTCCAAAGCTGGCAAGCCAGGTCATGTGCCTGGCTGACCTCCCAGCACCACCTACTTCCACTCCATAAGAAGCCATAAGATCCCACCCAAAGGAGTCAGTCCTTCCCCCGAAACAATGAGCAATTCTTCCAAGACACAACTGGAGCACTGTTGCCATGGCACAGGAAGGCCTGATAAGATCTCCCAGCCACAGCGTTCCTTTGTGTCAGCAGACGCAAGTGGGATGTTCCTTCTTCAGCTCTTACAGAGTAAAAGAGGAAGCGGGCCTTGAAACACAATGTTCATTGAAATTGGCTTTCATCTGAGGAATCTCATGGCAGCCCCAGCCTAATGATGTGCATTGGGTCTGCAGCTGAGCTCCCCTGATGCATTTCCTTTGTTTGTTCCAGGGAGACAGACAGCACCTTGACCAGTCTCACTCTCTCACTAGGTAAAGGGCACGGCATTGTGACGGGCAAAGGATGATGCGACAGCTTGTCTCCAGTGAGTCTAGGGACTGGAAGGAAAATTAAAAATAAAACTAAAGACAACCAATTCCTGAGCTTAGAAGCTCCAACATGGAACATTATTTCTGTTAGCAAGGAAACAGTCATTTACCCCCGATGGACCAGCAAACACTTAATAAACCAAAGTTTTGTTAACAGGAAAAGGAGGCTATTGTCAAAATGTATGCTAACTGGGCCATATAGCCTTTAAGATACTGGAATACATAGAGCAATGCTGTTGGCAAATCCAGCCCAAATAATACCATTTAGCAATTCATTTTTATGGTAATCCATCTACGCAGTCCATATACAGTGAGGTCTCATTGTGATTCTGTCCTAGACTACCCTTCATTTTGAATTTTTTCTTCTTCTATTTAATTAAATTCAACTCAACAGGCTTTTTAAGCACTTACTATGTGCCAGGATCTGTGCTGTGTTGAGGATATAAAAGCAAAAATGAAATCATCCTACTCCTGGAGTGGGGGGAGCTGTTACATTTTCTGAGGGAAGCAATATGTACACAGATAGGTTACTAAAAAATTTATTTTAAAAAATACAAAGTAATTTGGGAAGGATTCAATAACAACTAAAAACTTTTTTTTTGTCATGGACCCTTTTGGTAGTCTAGTGAAAAGAATAATGCTTTTACACGCATAAAATACATAGATTTACTAATCAAACTCAATTATTTTGAAATTCAGTTATCAAAATGTTTTTTTAAATAAAAAATATAAGCCTTAGGTTAAGAACCACTGAACTGAAGTAGAGGAATGAAGAAAGGTCTTTTGTAGAAGATGGTATGTGAGTTGATTCTTGAAAGGATCTAGGGGTTTTAAGAGGCATAAGTGAGCAGGGAAAGCACTGATGGTGACAAAGGCATATCTGTACAAAGGTCAGGTGGGAGATGAAATATCATAATCAGAAAGTGTCAAGGATCCAGTTTGACTGGAAAATAAAATGCAAGAGGAAAGTGTAATCAGGCTGAGAAGATGGGCTTGGAGCAGATTGTGAAGGGCTTCAAATGCCAAACAGGATTGGCATTTTATAAATTGGCGTTTAACCTAGAGTCAATAGAGAGCTGTTGAAGCTCTGTAAATAGATGAATGATGTGGAATGATCTGTCTTATTCTGCCTGTTATATTTATATGCTGATTGGTTCATGTAGCATCACGCATCCAAGATTCATCTATTGGGATTTCTAGATAGTCGAGGCTGTTTGGGGGGCAGATGTCAAAAACCAACCTTTAAGAGCCCATCTCTCCTTGAAGAAGATCTTGTGAATCAATTTAATGTACAAGAAGATATAGTATAATTTGTCTAGACACTTTCATGGCAAATGAATGGTGCTAAGATATCTTCCTCGGCCATTCATATTTTGTTTATCCAATTAGTTTCCTTCACAATAGCTCCAATAGAAAATAAACTCCTTTATAGTTGGTACGATTGAATTTTTGTCATAGTGTCTAGTACTGTGACTGGTACATAGTACACTCTTAATACAAGCCTGTTGAATGAATAAATGAATAAATTGATTTGAATCTAAATTGAGGTTATATTGTGCTTTCATTGAATCCTTTCTGAACTTAATCAGAAAACTCCTTAAATGTTAAATTACTGGATATAATTAATATAAGAAAACACACCACTTTGTACCTCCTTTTATGGTATTTACCACCTTTACCTTCTTACCTTATTAGGAAAATAGAGTCCATATATTCTATCAGCTCCTTCTTTTCTCCTGCTCCATTCCTCAAAACCTCAGACTTCTTCACCTAAACTCTTTTTTTAACTCTTGTCTTGGAGAGTAAGTGGTGACTCTTCTGAGTCCTCCACCTGTGCCCTTGATTCAATCCATTTTCATTTCCTGCAGGAGCTTGCCAACATCTTCCTTCTGATCCCTACCTTTAATCTCTCTTGATCTGCTGGCTCTTTCCACAATTGCCAAAAACATGTTTGGGTCTACTCCATCTTTAAAACAAAACAAAACAAAACTTTTACTTGACCCTGAATCCTCAAGATACTATCCTAAATCTTTCCCCCTCTTCATTGCTGATTCCCTAGAAGGAATAGTCTATACATACTACTTCAATTTTCTCACCATCTACTCATTTCTTAATCCTTTATACTCTGATTTTTCCTCTTCAATGTTACTAGAGACTTTTAAAAAATATATTTATTTATTTATTTCAACATTTCTTTTTTTAAAAAAAATTGAATTCCCAATTTTCTCTCTTCCTACATACCCTCTGCTACCCATCGAGAAGCAATATGATATCAATTATACATGTGAAATCATGTAAAACATTTCCATATTAGCCATGCTGCAAACAAGTAAGAAAAATAAAGAAAGTTAAAAAAATTATATTTCAATTTGTGTGCAGAGTGCATCAGTTCTCTTTCTGGAGGTGGAGAATGTTTTTCATCATGAGTCCATCAGAATTGTTGTGTATCATTTTATTGATCAGAGTAGCTGAGACTTCCATGGTGGATCATCTTTATAATGTTGCTATTACTGTGTACAATTGTGTCCTGGTTCTGCTCACTTGTGCATCGATACAGATAGATCTTTCCAGGTTTTTCTAACACCATCCCCCTCATCATTTCTTGTATCATATGCCACTACTCGTTCAGCCATTCCCCAGTTGATGGTCATCCACTTAATTTCTAATTCTTTGCTAGCACACACAAAAACGCTGCTATAAATATTTTTATACATATAGTCCCCTTTCCTTTTTCTTTGATCTCTTTGGGATGAAGATGTAGCAGTGTTATTGCTGGGTCAAAGGTATGCACAGTTTTATAGCCCTTTGGGCATAGTTCTAAATTGTTCCCCAGAATGGTTGGACCACTTCACAATTCCACCAGCAGTGCATTAGCATCTCTATTTTTCCATCTCTCCTCCACCAATAACCTTTTAATTGTGAAATCTGTTGACCTTTTCTTCGTCCTCATTCTCCTTGGCCTCCCCACAACTTTGGTGCTACTGAACATGCTGGACACTTCCTTACTCTTTGGCTTCTTTGGAGAGGCTTTCTCTTGGTTCTCATTGCTTCTTGTCTCATTGTTCCTTTTTATCTTGCTTGCAGATCACACTCCTTAGCATGAGTGTTCTCCAGGCATCTGTCCTAAATACTCTTCTTTGCTGTCTTGCCTGTACTGTCCCTCTTGAAAATCTCATTAGTACCCATTGGTTCAATTATCATTGCTATACAAATTCTTTCCAATTCTACATGTCTATCCCTAATATCTCTCCAGAATTCATCACACATTGTTATCAGCCTCCTAGATACCTTCTCCCAGATGAGTCGGACTAGATGGCCATTGAGGTCTCTTCCAACTCTCATATTCTATGTTTCTGTGATTCTGCGCCCCATACGCAGCTCAACCATAACATTTCCAAAACAGAACTCAACCTATACCTCCTCCAGACTTCCCTACTTCTGTTCAGGATACCACTACCCTGAACACAAGTTTATAACAATATAGTCATCCTTAAGTCTTCTCTCCCTCTTACCTATCATAGCCAATCAAGCCTTATCAATTCTCTCTTAACAATATTGCTGGCTTTGTCTCCACTCATACAGCCACTATCCTAGTTCAAATCTCATCCATCCATCAATCAGCTGCTAAAATAGCCTTCCTAAACTACAGGACTGACCATGTCACTGCCCTGCTATAGTGGCTCCTAAAATAAAATAAAAACTCCCCAGACCACCATTTCAAGCCCCCTGTAGTATGAATCCCACCTACTTGTTAATTTTTATTTCATACCACTTTCTTTCATAAAATCTATGCTCTAGACAAACTAATCTGAACATTCATCTCTACACACAATCTTTCTTCTCTTTGCAGTCACACAAATTGTCCTTCTCGTATGTGGACAATATTTCCTCCTCATTTCGACATCATAAAATTCCTAGGTTTTTTCTAATTTCTCTCTGCAGATGTCATTTACTTTTGAAAAACTTCCCTGATCCCTCTAGTACCCTCTCTCTTCTCATTATCTTATATACATTTATATATGTATATATATATGTACATATATATACATATATATATATATATATATATATATATATATATATATATATATATACTTCACAGAATCTCAAGAATTGAAAAGCATTTCAATGGCTATCTACTCCAAGCTGGCCCAGAAAAAGAATGTCTATTGTAATAATCCAGGCTTGAGGTGATGAGGACCAAGCAGAATATGTGTAAGCCATCCCTCATATAAAAGTCTTTTAACTCACGAAAAGAACCACCATGTACCCCCTGAATCTTTTTTTCACCAGGTTAAATAACCTCAGTTCCTTCAGCTTATCTTCATATAAGTCAGCTAGATGGAACACTGAATTTGGTGCTGTCCTTGTAGTGATGAAGACCTAAATTCAAATCCTCCCTTAGACACTTATTAGCTATGTGACTCTTTGCAAGTCACTTAATCTCTCTAAGTCCTAGTTTCCTCATCTGTAAGATGGGGATACATAGCACCCATCTCATAGGATTATTGTGAAGATCAAATGAGATTCTCAATATGTCAAGTGCTTTGCAAATTTCAAAGAACTATATAAATGCCAGCTATTTGGAATGAATGTAAGAACTTTCACCATGCTGGTTGCCTTCCTCTGAATATTCTCCAGCTTGTCCATTTCTTTTTAAAAATATGGTGTGTAGAACTGAACAAAATACTACAGATAACATCTGACCCTGGCAGAATAGAAATATGACTTTCTGGGTCCCAAAAACTATTCCTCTCAATCATGGCTAAAATTGCATTAATCTTCTTGACTGCCATATCATGCTATTCACTCATTTTGAACTTTAATCTGCTAAAAAAAAAATGGACCAGCTAAGTGGGGTGTGGATAGAATGCTAGGCCTGGAGTAAGGAAACCACTCTGGTATCTTTGCCAAGAAAACTCCACATGGGGACATGAAGAACGTAAAATTTTATGGGGTCATAAAATTCCCAATTCTAAACATAAAGCCCCCATCTTGTATTTGTAAAGTTGATTTTTTGAAACAAAGCAAAATGTTTTACATTTATCCCTATTGAGTTCCATCTTATTTCATTCTACCCAATACTCTAGCCTGTCAAGATCCTTATAGATCCCAGTTCCACCATCCAGCATGTTTATTAGCTACCCTTGCCAGCCTTGTATCATCTACAAATATAATGAGTATGCCTTTATCCAAGATCAAAGGCTTTAGCAATAGAGACTGACCACAGATCCCTGAGACACTCCCCTGGATATCCCCTTCCAAGATGACATTGACCTATTCAAAGATTATTCTTTGGGTTCCATCATTGGTTCCAGATCCATTTAATTGTAGTATTTCTCCATTTCCCCCCAAAAAGAACAGCATGAGAGACTTTATCAAATGTTTGTCTAAAATCTGTAGTAAACTATATCTCTTGACCTATCAGTTCAGTTATCCTGTTAATAAAGGAAATAAGGTGAACCTGGTATAACCTGTTCTTCATGAAGTCATGCTCACTCTTTGTAATTGTCACTTCCTTTTACTAAATGTTTTAATAATACGTTCTATAATCTTTCTAGGAACTAGAGTCAAACTTACTGGCTTATAGTTTTCAGACTCCAATCTCTGCCCGCTTTTGAAAATCAGGAAAGGATTTACCCTTCCTCAGCCCCGAAGTACATATCTCTCATACACTCCACTGTCTTTCAAAAATCACTGATAGCTCAACAGTCCCATTTACTATTTCTTTCAGTTTTCTGAAATATAGTTCACATGGGCCAGGTGCCTTGAACCCAACAAGGGCTGCTAGGTGCTGTCTTGTTATGTCTTTACTGATCTTGGGTATTCACCCCCTACTAGCCTATTTTTCCCGTATACTTTTCAGTCTAAAATTCTCCTTGGCAGAGGAATGCAAAGCAAAATAAGATTTAAACAGCTCTTTCTCTCCATAGTCAGTGATTATTATCTCGTCCGCCCCCGTGGATCTGTCCTATCCTTTCTTTGATCCTCCTACTTTCTACAATATTGCTTAAAAAAAAGAAGGCAAATAAATCTGAATTTTCCTGAAAACATCAGCCTCAGATCATTTTGAGCTTTAGAGCTCTTGACACTTTTCTTACAAGTCTATGTTGTCATTCATTTGTTTTTAAATTGTGTCTGATTTTCCCTGATGCAATTTGGGGCTGTCTTGGCAGAGATACTGGAGTGGTTTGCCATTTTCTTCCCTAGCTCATTTTACAGATGAGGAAATTGAGGCAAACAAAGTTAAGTGACTTGCTCAAGGCAACACAGCTAGTAAATGTCTAAGGTCAGATTTGAACTCAAGTCTTCCTGACTCCAGGCCTGGTGCTCTATCCGTTACACCACCTAGGTGCCCCATACAAGACCATACCATTATACTTATCTCTTTACATGTCATATCTCTTCAGATGAATCTATAGCAAGATCAGCTACATGATTAGATACAGAGACAGAGGAAAATGTCAGCTGTTTCTTGAGGATGAGGGCTAGTTGACTTTTGACTTTGTACTAGCACAGTGTCTGGCAAGTGATAGATCTTTATTTAATTGAATGGAATATCCTCCTTTGTATTTTAATTATTTGGTCTACATATCATATCAACTCCTGCCTTTTAGCCTGTGGACTCTTGAGGACTGGGATGATGTTTTAATTCAATAAACAATCGGATGGACAGCCAGGTGGCAGATAGAGTGCCAAGTCTGGGGTCAGGAAGATGAGTCTTCCTGAGTTCAAATCCGGCCTCAGACACTTAGTAGCTGTGTGACCCTGGGCAAGTCACTTAACCCTGTTTGCCTCAGTTTCTTATCTATGAAATGAGCTGGAGAAAGAAATGGCAAACCACTCCAGTATCTCTGCCAAGAAAATCCCAAATGGCAACTGAAGAACATCTGTACATCATTTGTAGGACTGTTGGTGCCTGGGAGAGATACAAATTTAAAATATGACATAGCCCCTGTTCTCATGTGGCTTACAGTCTGGCAGAATACAAATAACTATAACGATGGTGAGATGCGTAAGAGATGTCAAAGGGCCTGGTAAGAGCTAAGGTTGGGGGGAGGGAGAGAGAGGTTCCCACACACTCAAGAATGGGTTATTTAGGAAGGTTTTCCAGATGAAATGGTATGTGAGTTGCACTTTAAAGGATGGATAACAATTTGACAAATGGAAGTTATAAGGAAAAATACTCCAGATACAGAAAATAAATAATAAGGCAAGTCACAGAGATACAGTTGCACGGATCCTGAATGTGCGTAATAAGTAGTCGGCTTTGAGCATGGATTGTGAAAAGAGGTTATGAAATAGGATTGGGCACCAGATTGTGAAGGGCCTGGCAGGATGAGCCAAGGAATTTCAACTTTACTCATTAGGCAACAGTGAGCTATTGAAGAATATTGATCTGAATCAACATGACATAAACAATGTCATTTATTCATACCTGCATGAATTCTCCTTCCCTTGTGACCACCACAGGATCTAATAAACTTAATAATGTTTTGGTGAACAAATGAATAAATAAATAAAAATGAATAAGTGAACATAGGAACCAGTCCTGTCCCAGTCATTACTTTGTTCTCTTTCTATTCTACCTAGGCTAGCTGTATCAGAATGTAAAGTGAGAAGGGACACTGGTAGGTGCTGCTAGCAATCCAGTCTTCTTGAATAAACAAAACGTGGAATGGGTAAAAATGCATTGATATGCAATCATCCTTTTTATTGTGCTGTTATAGAAATGCTTGTTTTTCCTCCATAAATTAAAAATAAAATAAAACCCCAAAAAAACAAAACAAAAATACATTGATGGACTAATTATATTTAGGAGCTGGTTTTCTAGGGAGATTCAGAGATTGTTTGGTGCTGGAGCTCTTTCTCCTTTTTTAAATATCTTCAAAGAAATATAATTTTCTTTCAAGTTTAGAAATTGTGCTACAGGCAAACAACAGCACCATGCTATAGTCTTGCTTGGTAAAAGTAGCAAAAACAACAAACAAACAAAAACCCATAAGATTTACTCTCTAGGGTGGCTGTTTGGAATACCCATCACCACAGAGCTGAATGGAGAGTCATTGACATCTCAAGGCAGAGAGTGCCTGAATTGGTGGGTAAATTAACAGGGTGACTATCTGTGACAGGTGAGGCCCATCAGGAGGAAGCCCAGAAGGTGAAACATGGGGTCAGGACAGTGCTGGCCCTGACCCAGATCCAGTGTGGGACAGTTGAAAATGTAACATCAGAAGGCAAATTTCAAATCCTGGTTTTGTCATTTAGTTCTTGTATGACCATTATGACTTCCTGCATATCAGTCAACGTCTCTTTTAGAAACCTCAGTTTCTGGTGTACTTAATGAGTTGAACCCTTGGGTTCCTTCAAGTCTAAAATTCTAGGAATTGAGAAGATAATCACCTATAGAAGAAAAGTATTTAAATAGTCTTCTCGTTATTAATATCAGAGCTTAATTTGCTCTCAACAAATTCATTCTTGCACTAAAAAGGCTAGAAAAACATTTGTTAAATGAATAAAAAATTCTCTAATTATGCCGTATTTCTTTTTGGTGCCCTATTTTGTGCTCATGCATTATTTCTTTATGTTTTTAATTTTGATAGAGCCCCAAAGCTGGAAATGTCCCAGAGCCTGGCTAGACTGCTGACAACATTGCTTTTGTCTGATTGGTTTTTTTGCCTCTGAGATCTATCATCTAATAAGAGGATACATCAATTCTTTCTAAATTGCTTCTAAAATATGAACTCGAGGCTTTCTCTTTAAAAAAGTGTGAGGTAGCTGAAGAAAACAGAGAAATGTATGTGTAAGCAGATGTGTATGTAACTCCCTCTGGGTTACCCCCCAACACACTGTGGGGTACTCATACACTGGGTTCCCTAGGGCTTTACTACCCCCAGGTTCAAGGTACTCTCTGGTATACTCTTAAATGTGTAAGGAGTACCACTTCTTTACAATTCCTTAAGGTCTATTCAAATATACTATAAACCTCTCCACTGATCTTTGGGTAATGCTTAACTTTGCAACCAGGTGCTTAGCAGAAAAATACTTTTCATATGTAATTTATCTCAGAATGAATCACAATTCCATGAAGACAGTGGAAACCCACACTAAGATACTTGAGTTTTAAAATATTCCCACTAGGTAGGAGCAATATCATCACCTGCTTTGGATATAAAAGTAAGAAAAATCAACATTAAAAGGCCAAATCTGTGCATCGATAAAAGAAAAAGTTGTATCAGTTATCAGACTGAATTGACGGATTAGTTATGGGACCTGACTGTGCCTGGAAGCACAGTGCCTGGTATAGTATATGCCTAATAATTTTTTTTGTTCATTCACATAGTAGACATTCAATAAATATTTGTAGATTGACAGTCTTAACTGAGGGGCAGCTAGGTGGCATAGTAGATAGATATCTGGAATCAGGAAGACTTGAGTTGAATTCCAGCCTCAGACACTTCCTAGCTGTGTGACCCTGGGCAAGTCACTTAACCCTATTTGCCTCAGTTTCCTCATCTGTAAAAGGAGCTGGAGTAGAAAATGGCAAATCATTTCAGTGTCTTTGCCAAGAAAACCCCAAATGGGGTCAGGAAATATCTGACACAACTGAGCAACAACAATTTTAACTGACCAAACAAGTTAAAATGTTCAAATAATTTCAATTAAAATCAACTCAACAACTATTTATTAAGTGCCTACTATGTGCTTAGCCAGTCACCTAACTGGGTACTAGGCTAATAGTTCCTGATATCAAGGAGTTTATATTCCTTTTCTGGGGAATACACCATATACACCAATAAATGAATAATACAGGATATTCCTAAAGTCTGGACACATAGGCAAAAATGCATATTTTCAAGAAATGAAATGAATGAAATTTCAACAAAGAGTCAAGGACTCTTTCCTCTGGGTAAATGTTATCTCTTTCATTGCTCCCTGGTTTGCTCAGTGTCACTCAGCTGACAGTCACAGATGTAATGGATACCATGATCAGATTTTATTTCGTTGGAATATTAACAAACAACATCTTCAATATGATTTCCATCATTTGTGATGCAAAGGTTGATGTGCTTTGCAAGATTCATGTGAATTCAACCCAATAACTTCACATTACTCTCAATTTTAGCACATTCATTCTTTACGCATTCAATCAAGTGTGTGGCATCTGTGATTTTCATTGAGTACACCTCCTTTAGCATACCCCAGAAAAAGAAGTCAAGGGGGCTAAGTTCTGCTAATATTCCAAATATTTCAAAATAGCATTTTTTGCCTATGTGTCCAGACTTTAGGGACACCCTGTACAAGAAAGGGAGAGTATTAAGAACCTTGCGGGAGGGGAGGGAGGAAGATCAGAGAAGGCTCCATGCAGGAGGTAGAGTTGAGATCTTTCAGGTGCAGCAAAAATATCTCTTAGGAAGGGGCTACATTCAGGGTGTGAGGGTTTGCTTTATTTGTTAGAAGGTAAAATTTTAATTTTTTTTTTTCCAAAATCAAAAGGATTCTGAGAACTGTTCTCTATTTTAGAGCTTCTATGTCAGTCTCCAAGCCCTAGAGGTAATTGTGGGTTCCTGAACATTTCAGTGGATAAAGACCATAAAAGAGCAAACAAAGAAGGGAGGGGCACAGATTTTAAGATGAATGGAAAGATTTCTGGAAATTTTCCACCCCTGAACCCAGACACACCCATCACAAACAAAACTTTTAGGCTCTTTGTAAAAATAAAATAAAGCTTCACACTGCAGTCTGTTAAACCATCGGGGACCATTTGGGAATATTTTTTTTTCCCAGCTTCTGATATTCAGTCCCACATGCTGTGAAGCTGAAGAGGAAAGCATTCTGTTATATTTGAGTTTCCAAACGTCTATTTCCCTTCTATGAATTCTGAAAGAGTGGGCTCATTTCAAATGAGAGAGGACATGTGTCAGCAGCTCTGATCCTCACCCAGTCCTCCACTGTCCTTTACCATCTCCCATCTGCCATAACTAACTTAGCCAGCCCTGACAGGAGATGGGACACGGAACACATTGATAGGGGCTAAGAGCAATGACTGAGATGTCATAGAAAGCAGTCAAGGACTCTTCCCTCTGGGTAAATGTTATCTCTTTCACTGCTCCCTGGTTTGCTCAGTGTCACTCAGCTGAGAGTCACAGATGCAATGGATGCCATGATCAGAATATTATGATAGTAATTGCCCAGTATTTTGTAATGAGAGCCGAACGACAGAGGGCCCCTGGGAACGCAGCTCAGCCGCTATTGCTGTGTCTTCCTCCCCTTCCCCTTCCCCACATTGCCTTTTGAGTCATTTTGTCATGAAATGTCAATGCATCATTACCACAATGCTCAAACAGAACCCTTGGGTAATATTAATACAGCCAAAGAACTTTCTGAATTTCTCAGGTCTTAATTACTTAGATCTCTTTACCTTGGTAGTGAGGAAGAAAGCTACAGCATGATTCACTATTTGAAAGGTTGATATCCCTCCTCCTGAAAAAGTCCAGTGAGGTGTTGTGGATTCTGTTTTAGATCTGGATGGAAAAGTTTTCAAATCCTGACTCCTTGTGCGACCCTGGGGTAAATCTCTCAAAGCCAATCAAGCCTTTGTCATCTCCTCCTTCCCTTCTCTGGACAGAAGTGTCCTCTTTCTGTTTTGTTATTGTTTTCATAGTTTTTTTTTAATCATCTCATTGCTTCTTTAAAGGCCAGCCATGACATTGATTGTGAAAGGAAGAAGCTCCAATCTTCTTACGCCACTATTTCTCAGGTCTGCTACCAAGTGCAGCTGGTGGTATTGCTTGTTAATTAAGCAGAGCTTCTCCTCCCACAGGCCCATTCCTCCTTGTCTTCCCTGGAATCATCACTGCCTTCCTTCTCCCTACTCTACCACTCCTGGTCTTGGTTAGCCATCCCCTGTTTCAACAGAATTAAAACCCTACCATTATTTTATTGTTGTTGTTGGAGGTGGGGGAAGAGCACAGGATTCTTATGAGGCTTGGTGAAGGATTGGTAGGCATGGTAAGGAACCTGTGGGGTAAGTACTTCACAGCTTTTATTTCAACATATTCATTTGGAGAGTAATAGAAAGAGAAAGAAAAAAGCTGACTGACAGGGTAAGAAGGGATTGGCAAGTATGGACAGAGTCAATATTAATCCTTCAGGCTGAAAGTATTTCTACCCTAATAATTTGGGAAATGGTTAGCAAAGCTGCTATCATTGAACAAATCACACCACTTATTACTTTTCTCTCTATTGAAGAGTTAGTATATATTGTAATATTCTAAATAGTAAGATCACAGAGTAGGGACCCTGGATACTATGTACTCTGATCTCCTCATTTTATAAGGCACCACTTCCCAGTATGTCTTGTTTCCCCTTCTTAAAATAAAGTAAGCTCCTTAAGAACACGGATTGCCTTCCTTTGTTTTCGTTTTTGTTTGTTTTTGTATTGCATCTCCTTCACTTAGCTCAGCGTTTGGGAAAAAGAATACGCCTTTATATTGTGACTACTCTGTGCCAGGTATTTTGCTAAAGCACTTTACAAATATTATCTCATTTCACCATCACAGCATCCCTTTTAGATAGGTGTTATCATTACGCCCATTTACAGTTGAGAAAACAGGCAAACAAGCGAAGTGACTTACTCAAGATCACATAGCTAGTATCTGTAGCTACATTTGGATTCAGGTCTTCCTGACTCAAGACCCTGTGCTCTAATTCATTTCCCCACATAGCTGCCTAGTGCCTATATGCCTGGCACATAATAAACACTTAAATCCTTTTTCATTATTCATTCAGGCATTCCTTCATTTATTCATCCACCGAGACACCAGATGGACTAATATGACAGAATGGTTTGTAATGTTGGAACCTTAAAATTTTTTCTCTTGCCCTGTGAGCATTAAGATCAGGTCTTTATCCCTGGACTGTAGGAAGAATGTAATGAATGTAAGTGGCATTGTCTTTACTATACTTTATATTAAATATACTTTATATTAAATTTAATTATTATATTATATATACCATATTATATATAAATTAAATTAAATGTACTTTATATTAAAACTGATGCAGTTTGGAGTAAATCCAACAGGATTGCTTCTATCATAGGTGACTTGGAAGCTTCCAGATCAGCTCCAGGACATCTCTGGACTTAAGGATCCCCCAGGAAAGGTTTGTCCCCCATGACCTGACAGTTTTCTCACTTAGAGACCTATCTTCATTGCGAATAAGTCATTTTCTTTTCTCCAAATTCTAGGTTGATTTCCATTCAAAGGCTTCTCTCAGCTTCTTTTAAACTATAAAATATTGTAACAGTGCCCTAAAGACATGCTCCTACTGCTGTAAAAAGAGCAAAATATAATGACATTTTTAATTATTAGTCTAGGATAACCTAAACCCATGAGCTAACAGTTGCAAGGAGAACAACAACAGTATGAAATGAGATTCCTAATTACAGGTACATTCTACCTAATGACTTGTATTATTTCCACAAAAATACAATGTACAATGCTAGGTGAAAGAGTGTTAATGGGACAAATGACATGGAACCAGAACTCCGGAGTGGGTATCATTGGAGCAGGACTATGGAAAAGGATAAGGAAATTTTCAGTGAAGGGAAGGAGGAGATGGGGAAGAAGCTAGGGATAGGAGGGGGAAATGAGAAAGATGGGAGAGAAGAGGAAGGTGCCTAGAGTGAGGGTGGAGCTGGTTTGGGGGAGGGAGTGGGGAGTTGTGTTTGAACTGGGCTAATCTCAGACACTTTGCCCCATGGTCCTTATTTCAGTTTGAAGAATGGTATACTAGAGTTAATGATAGCTAATAATAATAATATATCATTAATTATTATTAATTAAATTAAAATTAAATACAATAGCTAACATTTACGTAGTGTTTACTATGCGCCAGATACTGTGCTAAGCACTTGGCAATTACTATCTCATTTGGGCCTCATAATGACCCTGTGATGTAGGTGCTATTATTATGTATTATCTCTATTTTACAGATGAAGAAGCTGAGGCAAACAGAGGTTAAATGGTTTGCTCAGGGTCAGACAACTAGCAAATGTCTAAGACCAGAATTGAATTCAGGTCTTCCTGACTCCAGGACCAGGCTATAATGTCTAAAGATTACTTTGAAATTATGTCGGCTGGGATAACCTTCTATAGTTTATAACAGTATAAAATAGACCTTGTAGACTGCATACTACTTTCCATGCTACAAACTTCTATCTATGTTCTGTACCCATATCTGAGGACCAACAGATATCTAATAAAGAGCTAAGAATTTTGTTGGCCATGTAAAAAAATTATAAATGGTACAGCTTGTTTGCATACTAAAGCAACCATTTGCTCTTCATGAAGGATAAGGGGAAGCTAGCTGGGGCAGAAAGTTAAAGTCCATTGCTGAGGTATACATTGTGATATTATTTTTCAAAACAAAAGAATAAACTGTGATTTCATTACATATGTGGTATCAGTGAGGCTGAAAAGTAAAAAATTCCAGTAATGAGGATTTGGCATTCCAGAAACAGAGAAATTCCAACTTTTGTTGTTTTGCTTAGTTATGTTTGATTCCAGGAAGTGAGGAGACACTAGCCCAGACAGCAGAGATGACAGGTTGCATGTAATGTGGATGCTTCCTATGAGGCAGGAAGCAATCTCCATCTGCACAAAGGGCTACAGTTGAACTTTCCTCGTTGCTTTTTTCCCTGAAATTTCATTTACTTTTTTTTGTGCTTCTGTCTCTGCATTGTTTTCAGAGGAGACAAAGAGAGACAATTACAATTCTATAGCAATGTAACATTGAAGAAACTGAAATGGAATTAGAATTCTTCTAACTTCCCTCTGGGGTCAAGGACCGCCTGCCAGCAGAAGCCCACCACTGAATTATGAAAAGCTACGTGATGGAAATCTGTAGCAGAATTAGCCAAATGTCATTGATATGCCACATATTGTGGGAGCTTTTGAGCTATTGGATAAGTTGGCATGGTAGAATGAAAAGAATTCTTGTTTGAGAGTCAGAGGACCTGGTTTCAAAACCCATCTTGGCTACTTATTCCTTTCATAACATTGGTCAAGTCCTTTTCTGTTTCCCCATCTTCACCTTCTCCCATTTGCTCTGATAATTCTACCAAAGAGGAGCCAACTAAGGTATCTTTAACATGGAATAATAATTATAACCAGCATTCACATAGTGCTTTAGGGTTTTCAAAGCACTGTATAAATATTATCTCATCTTATTCTCTGAACAACCCTAGAAGGTAGGAACTATTATTATCCCCATTACAGATGAGGAAACAGAGGTTAAACGACTTGTCAGGGTCACACAGCTAGTAAGCATCTGAGGCTAGCTTTGAACTCAGTTCTTCCTGAGGCCAGCCAGGTCTAGGGTTCTATCCACTGCACCACCTTGGGAAATTCCTTGAAGTACAAAGTAATAGGCCAGGCCATGAGACTGCAAAACTACCATGATCTCAGCCCTAAAGAATTCAATCTCAGCCCTAAAGAACTCTGCAACTTGATAAAGGGAGTAAGAAACACAGTTAGAACTACTCATATTTTGGGCATCCTCTCATTTGATTTGAGGAAGAATGACTGTCATTTTACCAGAGGCACTTGGGAGACATTTAGGATTTTTATCTTATACTATTGTCCCCCTTGCTCAGGTTTCAGCCATGCTAGCCTAATAATTTAAGATGTCATTATATTTTGCTCTTCCAACAACAATGGGACCATGTCTTCGAGGCATTGTTTTAATACTTTCTGCTTTAGCAGAAGCCAAGACCAGCCCTTCAGTAGAAAGTAACCTGGAACTTGGAGGCAAGAAAAGTCTTATTCTGAATGAACAGGTATGAAGTTAGGTCTCTAAGTAAGACAAGTGTTAAGCCTCTAGTGAACATAGCTCTTTGGTAAGGACTGTTTGGAAATTCTTATGTAAAGTTTTATCTAATAATAGTAATTTAATAATAATAATACCAATCTGGGAATATCTATCTAATAGTTTAGAACTTAGTACTTTTAGAATTATTTATTTAAGGCTGCTTTGCTTTGTGTCTTTTAAACTCTGAAGTCATTTAGGTAGAGTTATAGATTTAGAAGTAGGAGGATGTGTAGAGATTATCTAGTCTAATGGTGTCAAACTCAAATAGACATGGATCCCCGCTCTCTGTATATTGATTAAAAAAACCACAAATCAACATTATATATGTTCTATTGGTTTTTTAAAATCTTGTTAAACATTCCCCAATTACATTTTAATCTGGCTCTTTGTGGGTTGTGATTTTGACACCTCTGTAGTCCCCCCAAATTTTACAAATGAGGAAACTAAAGCCCAGAGGAGATATGTCTGAGCCCAAGATCACACAGGTAGTAAGAGGGAGAATTTGAACCCTGGTTCTCTATCTCCAAAGCTAGCACTCTTTCCACTACATAATAGTACAATAATTTCCTACGTAAAATTATCTGTGTGCTTTATTACATGCCCACAATATAAGGAAATTATGTTTAAGAATGCAGCAAACATTTTTAAATGATTTCTTTAAAAATCAAAATAAAACTGTTGTTTTTATATTGAAACTTTAGAAAATTCTGTTCAGAATATTAGCAGTAGTACTATGCTTTTTTTAAATCAAGGAGTTACATAAATTATGAGAGTTCTAAGGACATAGGATGGGATGATAATATAATCTCCATTTCACAAATACTGCAAGCCATTGGACATGGATGCCATCATGATCATCATCACCACCTCACTCTACCTCACATATTTACATCATGGATCAGTTCTATATTAGCTTTGTAGAATTTGTAGTCCCCCTCCTTCCAGTGGACCTTTCCCCTATCCCTTACCCCTTTCAGTTCTCACTGAGAATGGAACTTATTGATTTTTTTCCTTATATCTTTTTTTCTGATAATATGTGGAGTTTGTCATAGCATCTCCAGAAAGGCAGAAATAGCAGCAAATAAAATTGAGGACAGAAGTATCTGATCCCTGCTCAGAAATGGGGGTTTGGCTGAATGTATGTGGGGACACATACTTGTCTAACACTAACTGATTTAGATTTCTTCTCTTTTTTTTAAACAAACTCAGGAAAATTCATGATAAAAACAGAAGTGCCCTCTCGTTTGCACTGAATATCAGCACAAGCATATCTTACTCAATGAAACATGATCCAATTCCAGATACAAATCAATTTTCAGAAGAATTTAGAGAGTGTGAAATAAAATATCAGAAGTTACAATTCAGAGACAGAACAAATGAACCAAGTTATTAAGAAAACCTCAGCCTGGATCCAATCATTACCTGAATGACTTAACTTCATTAGGATGTGAGGACTTTTCAGTCATACCCATTTTCTGGAAATTGAAAAGGAGATAAGGAAGACAAAATACTTGAGATTTCAGTACGACAGGAAATAAGATATTTCAAGAAACATATAGTAAAGGTAGGTTCTTCTGTTGAACTGTGTTTAGAATATTTCCACTGAAACTTTTAAAAAGGGAGATTATTGTTTTCTAATAGATTAAACAATGCACTCAGTTCTCCCTACTCCTTCCTCTAAAAGAGTCTAAAAAGTGAGTAGATTACTTGGGACTCCTTCTTTCATTATGCCTTCAATCTGAGAATCAGCCAACAAGCAATTTAATGTTGACTATGTGTCAGGCAAAGTCCTGGAGATACAAATAGAAAAGTGAGACACCTTTGCTCTCAGGAAACATTCATTCTACAGTGAGTTTTTTCATGTGTGGTTTTTTTTTGTTTGTTTGTTTTTGGTTTTGGTTTGTGTGGGTTTTTTTGGTGGATAGTAGAGCGTAGGGGGGAAGTGGAAGTGGTGTTGGTGTCATTTCAGTTGTGTCATATTCTTTGTGATCTCTTTTGGAGTTTTCTTGGCAAAGATACTGGAGTGGTTTGCCATTTCCTTCTCCATTTCATTTGACTGATAAGGAAACTGAGGCAAACAGGATTAAGTGACTAGTAAGTGTCTGAGGTCAAATTTGAACTCAGTTCTTCCTAACTCCAGGCCTAGCACTCTATCCCTTGCGCCACCTGCCACTGCTGCCATTTTATAGTCAGCCTTTAATTAACATAGACGCCGAGTGTTCATATCAGTGCATTAATTGTATCACAAACTTTATCAGCTATCACAAATCTCAATTTTCTTTCAGTCCTCCATCCAACCCCCCGCCCCAGAAAGAAAAATCCAATTTAGAGATTGCAGCTGTTCCTCCTGCCCTCCCCCCATTCCTCAGACTGAGTGTATATTAGAAAGCTTGTTCTCCTTAATCTTACCCCTGAGGGAATTATTAACCCCCCTGAATTACAGGGAACAACAAATATGAGACACAGCTGACATTTATATAGTGCTTTAAGGTTTACAAAGTGTTTTGCATATTTTAACTTAATTTGATCCTGACAACAACCCCATGAGATGGGTAGATGTTACAGATAATGGAGAAATAGGGGCTCAAAGGGATTAAGCAGTTTGCCCACAGTCCTACAGCTAGGGAGCATCAGAAACAGCATTTGGAGCTGGATCATTCATGATGCTAATTCCGGGGCTTTATCCACTACTTCATGCTGCCTCTCAGAGGACTGCAGCTGCAGACACTCCTAGGAGAGAAGGCCCAGTCCCTGTCCAAGTATCCAAACAAGCTTGGCCTACTGATTTTAGGGTAGAAGAACTATCTCCTGAACAAGGGGAGGAGTTCCTCAAAAGCGGAGCTCTACGGCCCCAGAAAGACGTTTGAAATGAGCTGAATGAACCAGTGTGTGCAGGGAGATTTTAAAGGGTGAGGTGTTTAGCTGAGGTTTGGATTCTTCTTTTGAGGTGATGTCCTGGGCAGGCCCAATTTTGCTGGTTTGGGGTTCTCTGTAGGTATTAACAATGAGAGTCAAGAAAGGGGCTTCTGCATGTCGGGCTACTGCAGAGCAGCAACTGGACCTGAAACAAAGCCAATCCAGAGAGAAAGAGTTAGAGAGGCTGTTTGGGAATCCCAGGGGGAAAAAATAGTAGTAACATGAATCTCAAAGGTCTGATCCCCAGAGAAGGTTGCAAGTTTCATTCAGTCCCTTTAGTGGACACCACACCTTTGCCTGCCTTCCAGATTTTCTCATGACTCTCCTTTCTAGTTGAAAAAGTCTGGTTGACTTAAACCCTGCTGACCAGGCAATTTTAGAGCAGCTCTGCTTAGGATCTCAGAGGAATAGTCTGAACTGGTCCCTGTGGTGATAGGCTGCTTAAAATTATAATAACAAGTATGCGTGTGTGTGTGTGTGTATACATGAACATATATAACGCACATGAGTACATTATTTATATACTATATACATAATTTATATACACATGTATATGTCATGTATGTATATAAAATTATATTATAATGATATTATCTACACATGCATATGTGTAATCTATATACACATGTATAAGTATGTGTTTATTTGCGTCTATAGACACATGTATAAGTATATAGACATGTATGTATATATAAATCACATTATGTATGTGATTTCTATTTACAAACTCATATACATGTGAGGAACAAAGCAATATATGTGTATATTTATAGATTTTATATGTATATGTATAGTGCTTTGCCAACCTTAAAGTAATACATAGAACATGTACATTATATAATGTATATGATTATATTATTTGTATTATAATATGATTTGTATATACATGTATATACACATGTCTCTACACACACATGTATAAGAATATAGGCAGGCAGCTAGGTGGTGCAGTGGATAGAGTGCAGGGCCTAGAGTCACGTAGACTCCTCTTCCTGAGTTCAAATCCAGCCTCAGACACTTACTAGCTGAGTGACCCTGAGCAAGTCACTTAACCCTGCTTGCCTCAGTTTTCCTCATCTATCAAATGAGCTGGAGAAGGAAATAGCAAATCATTCCAGTATCTTCACCAAGAAAATTCCAAATGGGGTCACAAGACTTGGGACATAACTGAAATGACCGAATAACAACAATAGGTATATAAACATACATATACACATGTATCTATATGTAAATTACATTATAATATGAATGACATAATCATGTATATTTTATAAGTATTTAATATATAAAACATAATAAATATGTTTACATATATCTATATATTCCTTTAAGATTGGCAAGGCACTATATATGTACATATATACATATGTAAAAATATAAATATACATATATTCCTTTATACTTTATATGTATATATGTATATATAGTATATATATATACATATTCATATATACATGTGTGTATGTATGTGTAGTTTCATTTGATCCTTACAATGACCCTGTAAGGTAGGTGCTCCCCCCAATTTACAGATGGGGAAAGAGGAAGGGAACAAGCACTTATTAAGCACCTACTATGTGCTAGACATCATGCTAAGTGCTTTACAAATATTGTCTCATGTAAGACTGAAGTTCACAAAACTAATAACTATCTAAGGTAAGATTTGAATGCAGGTCTATCCTGATCCTAGGTCTCGTAATCTCTACACCATGCTGCCTACCTGCCTAAGACAGTGAAGCAGAAAACTCAGGGAATGTAAAACCTTTTTTAAATAAAACCTGAGGAACAGGGACAGGAAATCACTTTCATGGGTCATCCACTGATATAAGCACTGGAGAGTTACTCAGATTTCTACTTTATATGGCCCCAAGTGAGCCCGAACGAGTCCATTTGTAATGCGTAGAATCTCATTATAGCATGTGGTTGCTGGTTAAAAAAAGGAAGTAAAAGCTATCTGCGGACAAATAATATGGTAACTCTTGATAGCATTGCTTTTCCTCAAGACAAGAGCTTAGAGGCAAAAAAGCTCTATGTTCTGTACATTCCATTTTCTCTAGGAAAAAAATATGCATGTATCTATCAGACAATGATAAACATGCTTGTCTGATTCTCCCTTTTAGCATCCCTTCCTACAAGCCATACCTGCAAATTTATTGAAATATGTTTGTTTTTGTTTTTTGCTCACTTGAGCCTTTTCTTATGGCCTTATTTCTCAACTGCCTCCATATCCCAAGTGTCACAGATGATGCAGGTAGTACCCGACCACAGGAGACTAACATACTCCAAATTTCTGGATACCAAGTTATGGCTAAACTCTCATTTAATGCATCAACTAATGCACTTAGTACCTGCTTTGGGAGGAAGCAAAAAATCAATTAATCCATCCATCAATCTGGTATTTTATTAAGCATTTGCTATGTTCCAGACATTTTACTCAGCACCGAGGAGGAAAATAAAAACCAACAATTTCTGTCCCCAAGGAGCTTATATTTCAATGGGAGAAATAACATCTATACATACATACATGTGTGTTTATGTATATGTATGTATATACACACAAGATATGTACATAGTAGGAAAGCTTGTTTTCAGTTGTTTCAGTTGTGTTTAACTCTTTGTGACCCCATTTTGGAGTTTTCTTGGCAAAGATACTGGATTGGCTTACCATTTCCTTCTCCAGCTCATTTTATAGACAAGGAACTGAGGCAAACAGGGTTAAGTGACTTGTCCAGGGTCACATAGCTCGTAAGTGACTGAGGCCATATTTGAACTCATGAAGCTATCTTCCTGATTCCAAATTCAGTGTTCTATCTACTGCATTACCTAGCTGCCATAGTGTGAAAGATAAAAGATTCTTAACCTTACGTGTGCCATAGAGTTCTTTGGCAGCCTGGCAAAGTCTTCTCAGAATAATAGTTAAATATATAAGATTATAAAAGAAACCAATTGTTTTGAAACAGAGATATAATTTTTCTTATGCAAGTTCATCAGTTTCTTGTGAGGGACATAGTCTGTGGATCCTAGGTTAAAAATTCCTGACAGAGAGACAGCTGGGAGATCCCAGGAAAGGCTTCATGTAGGATGAGGAATTTGAGCTGAGTCTTAAAGGAAGATAGAGATTCGGAGAAACAGAGGTGAGGAAAGAGAGTGTTCCAGATACAGGGGACAACTAATATCAAGGCACAGAGGTGAGAGATGGAGTGTCATGTGTGGGGAGTAAGTAAACCAGTATGGCTGGATTGTTGAATGTGGAGGTGTGAGCAATACATATAAGAAGATTGAAAAGAAAGGAAGGAGCCAAGGTGGTGGAGATCTTTAAATGTCAAACAGAGGAGTCTACAGTTAATCCTAGAGGTAGCAGGGAACCACTCTTGGTTAATTAGTCTTTGGCACATAGGCATATAATAAAATTTTTTTGAATGGATAAATGACTTACAAAACAAAATCTTTGTCCTTAAGGAATTACAGTCTATAAGATTCAAATGGGTAAAAAATAAAAATAACAACAAAAAATTAAGTGATAGCCCAAGATAATCATAGAAGGAAGACTACTCCAGATAAGTGATAGAGAAAATAATTACCATAGGTGTTCATCAAAAAGAGATATTAATTAGGGAAAAGTTTGGAAATTGGGATTTAATCTTTGACTTGAAAGACCCAGATGGGGGCAAGGGTACAAAAAAACAAGAGTCTTGAGTTGGTATTCCTAGAAGAGTGAGTGAATCAGTTGCATTGGAGTAGGGTCTTCATGTATAGAGTCAGAGATAATGTTGGAAAGCAGAGATAAGGTTGGGAAAAAAATCAAGATGATTAAGATTTTGGCTATATGTAGAATTCCCCTTTCAGCCAATCGTTGCACACAGAGACTTTCTGAAATAATTTTTCAGTTAGAGGGATTTTTAATGAATATTTCAAAAGTACTCTCTACTATTGTTAAACACTAAATTCCTTTGGATTATGGTTAATCTTAGTATTGGGTGATTTGTCAGAAAGCATCATTCAGAGACTTGTTACTGTACAAAGAAAGAGGCAGAATAGAGATAAATGAAATGTATGTCTTCCCTTTTCTTCTTCAGTAGGAACAAGATGCATCTGTTTCAAAAGACAGTTTCAGTTACAAGCGAAATAAAATGAGAGCTAAGCATTGCTGTCTGTTTTCAGATCATTTAACATGCATATAACATAACGTTGGTTTCTTTCCTTGGAACTTTGTGTCCCCACGTGAGCCTAGAGTTAAGCTCTGTTGAATTTATATGACACTGGTTTGTCCTTGTCTTCGCTGACTTTTTTTTTAATCATTGACTTTGCGTATGTGATTGAAGGACACAAGGTGCTTTAGAGAAAGCCTCTCTCCCAATGTCTCATGGAGACAAAAATTAGCATCATTTAGCTACCATATACTAACAATTTCCAAATTCCATTTCCAGGTCATTTTCCAGAGGGCTCTTATTTAATTTAACATGCATTTATTAAGTACTTAGTGTATATAGCTCTGTACTAAGCACTGGAGGTTTAGCTAAAACAAGTTCATTTCAATGCAAGGGACATTTATTAAGGTCCTACTATGTGCCAGAACTGGGGCAGCTAGATGGTGCAGTGGATAGAGTGCAGCTACACCTGGAGTCAGGAAGACTCGTCCTCCTGATTTCAAATCTGACACTTATTAGCTCTATGACCCTAGGAAAGTCCCTTAACCCTGTTTGCCTCAGTTTCCTCATCTGTCAAATGAGCTGGAGAAGAAAATGGTAAATCATTCCAGTATCTTTTCCAAGAAGACCCCAAATGGAGTCATGAAGACTTAGACACATCTGAAAAGAACCGAAGAGCAACCATAAAGTATGCTAGACACTGTGCAGGGTGCTAGGAATACAAAGATGAAAAGGGAAAGGTCTCTGCCCTGAAAGTGCTTGCATTCCACTGAGGGGAAGAAACTTGGACAGCAGCAAATAAATAAAAGGAGACACAGGGTGATCTCAAGGAGCAAAGAGTACTGATAATTTGGCGGGGGCTCTACGTAGGAAGTTGTGCCAAGAGTTTACAGACTAATACATTTGCCCCTTAGAACCCTTACAGGCTCAGCTCAAGCACCACCCCACAGGAAGCCATTTCTGATTTCCCCCAAAACACTTGGTATCTATTTTGGAGATATTTGTATGCGTACATGGAACAGATTGTAAAGTCCTTAACGGAAAGCACTGTTTCAGTTTTGTCTATGGCCTACTAGCATACAGAATAAAATCTCTGTCCTTAAGGAATTGCAGTCTAGTTGGTGAGACAAGATTCAAATGGGTAAAAGATAAAAATAACAACAAAAAATTAAATAATAGCTCAAGATAACTATAGAGGGAAGACTCTGATTAATTTCTAAATACACAGTAAAGTAAATAATTACCATAGGTAATTGGGTTCAAGCCTAGCACATAATAGGCACTTAATAAATGCTTATTGATTGATAGTAGGAAGACCTGATACATAGTAGGCCCCCTGGAATTTACATGTCCTCTTCCTCCGCTCCCCTCCTCCATAGATTGTAAGTTTACTAGGGGCAGCTCTGTATAAATGTTAGCTATTTTTTGTTTCTTTATAGCCCTATCACCTAGTAAAGTTCTTGGCACATAGCAACTGCTTAACAAACTGTTGTTGATTCATTTCTCTCCTAACTAGGGCAATACAATACTGCCAAGGTGGTAGGTCAATTTGGGTGTGCCTTGAATGCTGTGATTCAGCTGAACCTTAGTCCGCTGACCTTCAGGGCACAGGACAACCCAAGACTTTAGTAAGGGTGAAATGAGCAGAACCAAGAGGACATTGTGTGCAGTAACAGCAATATTGTTTTAAGAATGACTTTGAATGAATGAGTCATTTTACCTATTATAAATTCCTGAATTAACTATAAAGGACATATCAAGAAAGATGCTATCTGCATCCAGGCATCCAAGGAAAGAACTGCTAAAGAGAAGCACATGTGTGTGTGTATGTGTGTATATGCAGGTATGTGTGTAGATAGATAGATAAATGGATAGATAGATATAGGTGTGTATTCATGTATATGTGTGTATATATAGCTATATATGTAAAGATATGTATAGATATATTTGTGTGTATTCATATACACACACATATATTTTCCTATACATATGTACACACACCTATTTATGTCTAATGGTAGTCATCTCTAAGGTGAGGGGCAGAGAGAAAAAAAAGAAAAAATAAGAAATGCATATGATGACATTATTATATATTTAAAAGGAATAGCAAGTTATACAAAATAAATTTGCAGTTTCATGTGCCATCATCTTTTTTATAATACTCTGTTAGAGAAATACTTGTTTTATTCCATAAATTAAAAATAAAATAAATTTTAAAAAGTACACATGACACAAAATTTCGGTTTACCTAACATCATTTAGACTTATGTACTCAAGTCCTGTCCATCACTGGCATCACTTCGCTCATGAAATATACAAGTCATTTCCTCTTTCACGACTTATGGCCCTTGTAGGAAAAGAAATGATGTCAATGTTCCCTTTGAGTGACTAATCTATCCCTGACAATATTTTAGCCATTGATACCCATTTACAAGAAATGCCAAACTCTTTCCAATCAGGATAACTGATTCATCCAAGAGAATTAGGCCCAATTCCCAAAACACAGTTCAAGAGTAAACTGAGAGTAGTAACAAATACCTTCCTATGGAAGATGAAATAAGGAATTTCTCAAAGTGGTAGAGAATTTTACTTGTAAAACTTAGTTTTTAATGGAGCCCCTAGTAAAGACTGTTATAAGTTTCCTATCTTTTTTGTTGTTTTTGTTGAGTTTCTGTTGTGATTTTCACTAGCAGGCTTCAACAGTGAAGAATTTGAATGTTTTGCCTCATACAAAGAATCACCTGAAGCTTCTTTCTATGTTACAAAAACTCAATTTTAGGCTTCTTTTCTTAAAGCAATCATTTCCATAAATTATACATCTTATGATTTAATATGCATTTTCCAATAGATAGAGCAAACCACATCCCCCATGAATACTCATTTTCACATTAAAGGAGAAAAGATGCCAAGTCGAAGGTTTTTTTTTTTCCTTAAGCCAATAGGGGCTCTGCTTTTGAAAATCCTCTCTATCCCAGGGAAATTTCATTTCTATCTGCAGAAATGTCATTTTCAGTTTGTGCAATCAGCCCAGCAAATGGCTTCTTAAAGTAAGTGATAGATAAATATCAAATTAAACTTGCAATTAGAATTTACTAAAAATATAGGTTGCTGCAATTTTGTTGAAGGAGGGGAGAGTGCCGAAGGGAAGATGATTAACAAAGATTGCTAATGATGTGGCTGCCCCTGAAGCACACAAATTTAGAGGAGTATTATATAGCCTGGAAGTTAAAGCAAAATGACTGTCCTTGGGGAATTATATCTAAAGTTACCTTAGCTTTTTCCTAATTTAAACCCTTCAATTTCCTAATGCTATCCAGCATGAAAAAGGCAAACCAGGAAAAAAATAGATAGCATGGCCTTCCTATGTTTCTTTTGTCTGCTGGATTTGAGCAATAAGAAAAGTCATTTGTGTGTGTGTGTGTGTGTGTGTGTGTGTGACAGAGACAGAGACAGAGAGAGATTGAGAGAGAGGTGAGAGGCGAGAGAGAGAGAGAGCGCGAGAGAGAGAGAGAGAGAGAGAGAGAGAGAGAGAGAGAGAGAGAAACAGAGAGAGATGGAGGGAGGAAGAGAAAGAGGGAGGGAGGAAGAGAGAGAAAAAAAGACAGAGCAACAGAGAGAGAGATTGGAAGAGAGAGGAGAGGTGTGGGGGGGGTGGAGAGAGAGACAGAGAGAGGGAGGGAAACAGAGAGAGGGAGGGAGAGAGAGACAGACAGAGAGAAAGAGAGACAGAGAGAGAGATTATCAGCTGCTATTAATGAAAGAGAAAAGTAATGCTACAGTAAATATTCCAGTTTTTTTCCTTCTTAACTTACTGTGAAACCTTGAGCAAGACAGCCTCTCTAACCTGCATTTTCCTCATCTGAAAGATGAGAGAGGGTTGGAGCAGATGGTCTCTATGCTTCCTCTAAGCTCTAAATGGAAAAGCACTGGATTCGGAGTCACATGACCTCAGTTTGAATCCTGGAATTACCTGTGATTGTAAGAATGTTGATTAACTTCTCTGGGTCTCAGTTTCCTCACCTGTAAAATGAGGAGGCTGGACCAAATGACCTTCAAGGTCCCTTCCAGCTTTAAGTCTATAATCCTATTATCTTTCCCTACAAAAAATCAGCTTTGTTCTATCATACTGCTATGAGGTTTTCTTTGTTTTTGTATGTTCTTTGAACACAATAGATAGGCACTGGGAAATGTTGAGATGAACTGAATTTCAATCATTTATTTAATAATCACAGCGACTAAACATAGAGACACAACTTATTTTCACTCTTTTTTTCGCAGCACAATGATTATGCCAGCAACATCTTGTTCCTCTCCTCCGAGCTGCTCTTGTATTATTTTTAAAAAAATAAATTTTGTCAAAGTGAATTGTTGTCCTTGTTTGTAGGTGTGGAGGAAACACCAGATTAAGGTCAACAGACTTTTCCACAGTGTTTATACAACACCACATAATCACAGCTTTCTCTCTCTGTCTCTCTCTCTCTGTCTCTCTCTCTCTCTCTGTCTCTGTCTCTCTGTCTCTCTCTCTGTCTCTGTCTCTGTCTCTCTCTCTCTCTCTGTCTCTGTCTCTCTCTCTCTCTCTCTGTCTCTCTCTCTCTGTCTCTCTGTCTCTCTCTCTCTCTCTCTGTCTCTCTCTCTGTCTCTGTCTCTGTCTCTCTCTCTCTCTCTCTCTGTCTCTCTCTCTCTCTGTCTCTCTCTCTGTCTCTGTCTCTCTCTCTCTCTCTCTCTCTCTCTGTCTCTCTCTCTCTCTCTGTCTCTCTCTCACCCCCTGCCCTTCACTCCCCACCCCCCATCTCTTGAACATGCCTATCATAGCTTCGGGTTAGAGGAGGGAAGGACAGAATGTTAGCTCCTTGAGGGCAGCATATGTTTAGTTTTTGCTTTTACTGTCTTTGAATCTCTAGGAGCAAGTACACAGTAAGCATTTAGTAAAAGTCTGTTGAATTCAATTTAGGGAAAGGAGAAGGAAAGAAGACTAAAGGAGAAAAAAACGCCAGGGGGAAGCAGAAGGATTCTTATAGTATTCCTTTTGTTCACTCTGCTTGGCAGCTGCAGAGTTGGACAGATAGAGGACACTTTGCAGTATCTCTCTGCTTTCCAGTCTTGATGTTTGTCCAACCCAGTGGCTTTACGTTGCTTCCATTCAACACTCCTGGAACTAATGGCTAGAGTTCAATAGCCCATTTGGGGTGTGCAGGTTGACCTGAAATACGAAAAGTAGCTCAGAGATGATGCCAATGAAATTGTTTGAAGTAATTGCTTTTGGCACATTTAAATTTCACAGACAATAGAAGGCCAACCGCTCTCCTACTACAGATAGTCACATGTATCCAGGCCTTTATTCCAGCAAAGTTGTCTATAAATAAATCCTATTTTCCCACTGACGTCCTTCAAAAATGTTGTGATGTCTTCCTATACAAAAAGAGCCCTCGAAAGGTGAGCTTCAGAAATGTTGGTCAGGGAGGATTAAGCTCCAAATTTCGCATGATGGGTGTGAAAGTGCACCAGCATAATTTTATAGATTGCTGTTGTGCTCACATCTACTATTGTACTGATTAACTTTTGCTTTGTGAAAGATCAGCAGGGTGCTCTAGGTCTCTGTTTTGCCAGAAAAAAAGACTTGCTGTCTCTCTTGGGATGCAGGGGCTTCTCTCATGTCTAGAAACCCTCTGACCAACACTGAGAGCTCTTAGAACTTTTCCTCTCTCCCCCCCACCCCGTTCTGCCTTAGTTTGGGTATTTACCATTGCATGCCTAAGATCTGTATAGAATTTTCCAACAAATGCCAGTAATTTTGTCAACCAGGACCATATTCCGCACATTTCAAGTTTAGTGGGATAGGTCAGAATTTGCATTCTGTAGGCATGGCGCCCCGCACAAGTTAAGGTCATTTCTAAATGACAATGAAGCATTGGCTTATGACTTTGGGGAGATAACTACAGCAAGGAGGGCAGGGAGGGAACTCAAGTTAATTTGGTCAAAAACCAACTACAGCTTTCCACTGGCAAAGGATTGTATCTGCTGCACAAAACCAGCCAAGGGTCACCACTAAATGTTGAGTTTTGTTGGCCTTGGCAAACAATGAAAGAAGTAAAAATGCAAAATAGCCCTCAGCCCTGGAGGGAGCCTGCTACTTCTGCAGTAACAAAAGCGGAGTGACAGAATGGATTGAAGAGAGTGCTAGGAATCATGCAATTTTTAGACCCTCTACAAACATTAACTACTACTACTCATCGTGGGCTCTCTGTCCAGTGGCCAGCAGGTTGTTATACTACTATAGGAAAGGAAGCATAAAGCATATCCACACTGGAATCTTTGCAATTTGAAGCCAATGTTTCAGATAGATAGAAGGATGGCCAAGAGGTTCAGTTCTGCTAAAAGAGGTAAATTGAGGAGGTAGTAAACTGTTTCACAGAATACTTAAATGTAAAAAGAAACATTATTTAACACAGACTTTGAGTGTAAACCAACAGAGCTCAATGAAAATAGTCATACCTTATGAGCCAACATCTGTTACAGAGGATGAAGAAGAGGGAAATTTAGCTTCTAAATCATTTGTTCAACCTTATAGAGGAGGGATATGCAAGATTACAAGCAGTATCATGTCTCAAAATAGCAAGAACTAACTCAACAGGAAATAAACCTGCTGAGAGTTTGGCATGAAGCAGGGGTGGGGAACCTGTGGCCTCAAGGCCACAGGTGGCCCTCTAGGTCCTCAGATGTGACCCTTTGAATCCAAATTTCACAGAACAAATGCTCTTAATAAAATGATTTGCTCTATACAACTTGGACTCGGTCAAAAGACAGCACCTGAGAATTTTAAAATCATTTCAAGAGCATTTGTAGTTGAAAATGGAAGGACAACAAATAGATGTGAAATGGATCAGATCTGTCAGCATTTTTATGTTCTATTTATCCATAAATTATCTACCAATGAAGAATTAGGGCACTTCATTTAGTTTCCACCTCTTCAGTGCCTGATGTACTATCTAAGGGAGTAGCAATGATGATTATGAAAATGAAATCAAAAAGGAAACCTGGACCTGACCAAATAAAAAATAGAGTAAGAGGCAACATACTCTTGAAGGTTCTCAGGGATCAAATTTAGACATTTACCAAAGAGAAAAAAAAATTCCAAAGAACAGAGATCAAAGGTGATATTATAGACAAAAGCCAAGTAGGTAAGTTTTAACAGTTGGTCATACTACTAGAACCTAATCCACTGTCCCTATCTTCCCCTACTTCCATGTATGGGGTGTTCAAGGAAGACTAGGACCTCCATTGTGGGGGCTTGCTAGGCCCTCTTTAGGGCTGCCCATCCACCTTTGGTGTCCACCTGGCACTTAGCTCTCATCTGTGGCTCCAAGAAGCTATAGCATTGGCTGTGGCCATGCCCTAGTAAACCAAGTCAGTAGACAGGCTAAACTAAGGTAGATGATGGGCCTCAGAAACCACTAGGGATTTCAGGGGGTATCTACCCCAAGCATGCAAAAACTTCCCCAGTGGAATGGGCAGATAAAAACAATTTGTTCCAATGACCAAGAAGGTGACTTAAGCCAACACTGTGGATTTCCTAGAGCTTGGTCAAGCATTGAAGACACCAAGGTCATCCGCTGCATCTAGGGCCATTGCCAGTCCTCTTGACTTTTGTCTTAGCACTGGACCTTGATGAAATCTGGAAGAGAGAACGAGGCTGACAACTTCGCACAACTCTGCCTCATCTAAATCCAATATACGGCTGAGTAAAAACATCACCCATGATGTCATTGGTTCTCTTTAGAAAATGGACAAACACCAACGCCCTGGAAAAAAAAAGTTCTAGTTTCTCATTACCAACTCCTCTACTCCATCCATTTCTACTCTCAAAGGTTGGAGGAGGAGGGAGGGACTGGGAAAGATTAAACTCCATTTGCTGCAACAATTGTAGCCTATAAGTAAAAGCCCATTCTTTAGAATACTCATTTGCGTTCTTATGCTATTTGTGATTTGAGAAAAGAGAATTCAAAATGGAGTGGAGATTTTCCTCAGTTTAATAGGTAGTGAACTGCTTGATTTTTAGTCATCTCTGCAGCACTAAAACCCTAGCCCAGTGGTATCAAACTCAAATAGAAACCTGGGCCATTCACCCCTATATAAGGCTCCCTATGGGCTGCATATTGACTTAAGTTTAAAATGAAATTTTATCTATGTTGTCATATTTTTTAAAATTTTGTTAAAATTTTTTCCCAATTATGTTTTAATCTGGTGCAACCACACTCAGAAATAATGTGGGAGGCCACTGGCCATATGTTTGACACCTCACATAGCTAATGAAAGTATTGTGAATGTTACTATGATCTGGTAGGAACTAACCTGAAAAGTCCTTAATTTAGAGGCTTCAAGTGAATAAAGTGAATTACTAGATCACTTGAACTTAAAGAAAATTTAAGGAAACAAGGACTTATAACTGTAAGATATGGAGGTTAGTGGGCCTGTTGCATTAACAACACTCTGCAGCCCAGTATTGATATCCATGAAATATTAAAAGAACTATAAAAAAGCCTTTAGGGCACTGGGTATGTCTTTAAAAAGATTCATCTGAAAACATAAATAAGGAGTTGTTAGGAAAAGGGCAGCTAGGTGTCACAGTGGATAGAGTGCACATTCTGGAGTCAGGAGGACCTAAGTTCAAATCCAGCCTTAGACACTTGCTAGCTGTGTGATCCTGGGTAAGTCACTTAACTCTGTTTGCCTCAACTTCCTCATCTGTAAAATGGAGGTGAGAGGTAAATGGCAAACTGCCAAGAAAACCCCAAATGGGGTCACAGAGAGTTGGGCATGACTGAAATGACTCAACAACATGGGATATGAAGGTAGAAGGGTTGGGATCTGTACCAGGGGAGAAAATTCTCACATGAGCAACATCATCATCATCATCATCATCATCATCATCATCATCATCATCTTCATCGTCATCATCACGAGTGGCACCTATACAGGGCTTTAAAGTTTGCAAAATTTGTGTTTGATCCTTACAATAACCCTCGGAAGTAGGTGCCCAGATCACAGAGTTAACAAAAATATTGTGAATGCTCCTATGATCTGGTAGGAACCAACCTGAAAAGTCCTTAATTTAGAGACTTTAAGTGAATAAAGTTAATTATTCACTTCTATCGGTACCTATAATTTTGAAATGAGGTATGTTGGTTTTGCTTAAAACAAGAGCCACCTGCATTTTCTCCTGGAACCTCCTGTCTGTGAAGTTCCCAAAAGACATTCAGGTTCCCTTGATATATTCTGTGCCTCCTAAATCACAGAACCTATTTGGTACCTACATTTCTGTACCTCCAGTTTAGCATCCGCCAATCTTCAGGAAGTGGAATAATGGGTTTTTTTTAACTTTTACTATTTTCTTCTACATTGCCTAACACAATATTGACACACAGTGGGATTTATGAAATACTTATATTATTTTAGAACTGCAGAGAACTTTAAAATTATCTAGTTCACTTTTCTCATTTATGAATTAGGAAGCATTAAGAGGTCAAAAGATTAAATGATTTCCTCAAGGTCATATAATTATTTGGTACCAAAGTCTGCCTAGCATACCACAGTGCACACAATAGGTACTTAATGTTTGTTGAATTGAACTAAGTTTAATTTACTTCATGTTCTGTCCCTGCAAAACAGTTGTAAAATTGATCATAGAGGCCTCTGAGATAAGGTTAAAGAATTCCTTTGCTGCTTTGAGCTTCATATTATAAGCCAGTCATTTCAGGCTGTCATATTACATTCACTGAATCTCTAGGAGATTACAACTTTTTAGGTGACATGAATTCAGCTCTTGATGCATTGAAAGACTGGAATAATCTGACATCCTTCAGCTTCTATTTACCAATGATGAGACAATCGATAGAATAACAGGGAACTGAAAGTGAGATTAACTGGCCCTTTGGGTTTAGAAGACATTACTGCCTGAAGTCCACAAAATGTCAAAAATATCCAAATGTTTCTCGTTAAGCTGAAATTTTAAAAACAAATTTTTTAAAAGACAGTGAATAACTTGTTATACTGTCACATGTTAAGCTTTATTTTCCGTAGTGCATTTATTAAGTTGGACAACATTCTCACTGTTAAATTGAATCCTCTAAAATTGTGGGTTTTGAGAAGGCATATTTTTTCCCTTAACAACTATTTTGTATTTGCACATGGCTTTTGGGGGGGAGGGTAACCTACAATTAATTGGAAGATTTTTAAAGAGCATAGATAGGAAGCAGTATGACATGATGAATAGAGAGCAACTTTCAGACTCAAAAAGACTCAGATTCAAGTTCTATCTTTGCTGCATCCTAGGGATGAGGATGAGGAGGATGAAGATGGTGATCATGGTGATGATGTTATGCTAAGCATGTTCACTTAACTTCTCATTGCTCTAGGTAACTCTCTTAAGTCCTACAGATTGGAGAACAGTTGGTGGTTCACATTAGTAGACTGTTTTATCATTAGGAGTTACTTACACTAGTTGGTCCAAAACAAAAACAGCCAAATAAACAGAGGTTACTTAAATGCATCCACAGCATTAGGTAGTGATTCAGCAAAATATTTTTTTTCCTTATCTCCACTTTTTCTGAAGTTAGATTTTTGTCATTAGGTGCATAGTAAATACATTCTGGAAATTTAGCTGAATCTTTTCTTTCTCTTTCTCCTTCATATTTTTTCATATTCATATTTTAAAATGTTTTTAGTACATGACAGAGAAGGAACTAGAAAATGTGTATTAGCTGGTATGAATGCTAAAAGAACAAATGCCTGCGGAAAACACTATGAATTATATTTTAGTTATATTTCAAACTTTAGAATTTTTTGTGTCTCCTCTCACACAAAGATGTCAAAAATACTATGGCGTAGAATGAAAAGTGTATAGAAAAGATTATATTCTGCATGTTCTGGATGGTGCCTAAATTTCTCAACCATTCTAATCTTTTGTTAAAATTTATAAGACCTAGCTTGGCTCATGATTCTCTCAGCCTGACACCAGCAGCCCAACATTCTTTCCTCTCTGGTCTCTGAAAAAGAATGGAATCATACCCCTCTCCTTACTCGGAGAACAATCCAATTTGGAAATTACCAGCCCAGACACTCTGGATCAAGCTTATTTGCCCAATTGGTAATCTTAGGTACTCTCTCAGCCGATCAAGAAACCTGTTTGCTTGGCAGGCTCTAATAACCTAGTCATATTTCTCCATAATCAGTGGATAACTAGATACCTCCTGCCTTTCAAAGGCAGAGAAAGGGGAAAGGGTTTGATAAAATATAACATTGTAGTTGGGTCTATCACCTATAAAAAGTTATCATTTAACCCACTATTCAGTTCAAATGTAAAGTTCTCAAAAGATACCCTCTTTTCTTTACACTACCTATTTTGATACAAAAGATACTACAGGGTGTTCCTAAAGTCTGAACACATAGGCAAAAATGCACATTTTCAAGAAATGAAATGAATGAAATTTTCAACATTTTATTTAATTGGAATATTAGCAAATAACATCTTCAATAAGATTTCCATCATTTGTGATGCAAAGGTTGATGTGCTTTGCAAGATTCATGTGAACTCTACGCAATAACTTCACATTGCCATCAATTTTAGCACATTCACTCTTTATACATTCAATCAAGTGTGTTGCATCTGTGATTTTCATTGAGTACACCTTCTCCTTTAGCATACCCCAGAAAAAGAAGTCCCTGAACAACACAGAGTCTTCGGTGAAACAGTTAATGACATGTTAATGAGATTTCCTATGTGTCCAGACTTTAGGGACACCCTGTAAAAGAGATATCCAATTCCCAATTAGCAGGAAGTATTTTGGTGGCCTGCCACTCCATAACATTGGCTTCTTTTCTTTTCTCTTCTTTTTTCTTTTCTTTTCTCTTCTTTTCTTTTCTTTTTCCTTTTCTTTTCTCTTTGCTTTTCTTTTCTCTTTACTGCCTTCCTGTTTTTCTTCCTTCCTCCCTCACTCCCTCCTTCCCTCTCTCCTTCTCTTCCTTCCTTTCTTTCTTCCTGCTTTCCTTTTCTTCTTTTGTTTCTTTCTTTTGTCCTTCCTTCCTTCCTTCTTTCCTTTCTTTGTCTCTCTCTCTGTCTTTCTTTCTTCTTTCCTTCCTTTCTTTTTCTGTTCTTCTTTCCTTCCTTCCTCCATTCCTTCCTTCCTCCATTCCTTCCTTCTCTCTTTTTTCCCCTTTCTTTCCTTTTATCATACGCTGGAGTCAACAGCAACAATTTCCAGATTTCTTACTGGAAATCAGTTGCCTGGCAGTAAGCCAACCCCCCAAACAAAGCATATATTCTCTGTCTAAAACAGAAGAGAGGAATATACTAAACAATCTTGACTTGCATCTTTTTCAATTTTGAATCTGGAATTCAGATGCTGCTATGATTCACGTGCTTCCAAACCCACGGCTGCCACCTACACACTTTGCAAAACATTATGTTTAGGAAAGAATTTTGCTACAATATCACTTGTGGGATTATTTCACTCCTTTCATTTCTAACCTTTTTTTTGTTTTGCCAAGAGGTGTTTGAATCAAGAAAAAGCCCTGTTTCAGTTACTGTTCTTTGAGGAAGGGAGGAAGTAAAGGCCCTGTGTCCTATTTTCCACTCCAAAGCTGTTTCCCAGATCAGAGAGCCTCCAGGGAGCCTCTTCCCTTTGGATAGAATGACCAAACCATTGTTCCTGTTACAATAGGGTACATACTAGAAGGCTTAGAACAATAAGAAAAAGGGAAAGTCTGTAACTGGGTAAAAGAGAACTCATGCAAGCTAACCTCAAACTCTCAGAATGCTCATGTAGAAAAGTATATACATATTTTTACACGTATAGATCTATAAATCTATATCTATGTATGCACACACATGATACAAATAACTTACCAAAAGTCCCCCTTCTATTAAAAATAATTAAAAATAATTTGGAGGAGGATTAGGGCAAAACCAGATTTGTGATTTTGTCAGTATATTAAAATCTTGATGAGGAGTTTCCTCACAAAGTCAGCAACAGTGGAGAGCACTCTGGGGCTGGAGTCAAGAGGACCCGAATTCAAAACCAGCCTCAGACATATTCTTAGCCGTGTGACCTTGAGCAAGAGTCACGACTCCTCCCAGACTCAGTTTCCCCATCTGTAAAATAGAGATAATAATAATGCCTATCTCCCAGGGCTGTTGAGAGGATCAAATGAGATAACATTTGTAAAGCAATTTGCAAACCGTAAAGTGCCATATGCACGCTAGTTATCGCACCATATTGTCAATGCAGATTTGCCCCTTCTCCACAGTGGTTCCAATATAAGCTTACGTAGGATAACCTTAGAGATTTAATATTTAATATATATTTTGTGTATCTTATGTTTAATATACATTGTGAGGAAGTAAAAGGGCTTCTCATTTGATAGGGACCAGAAAGATCAATTCCCAACAGAATAAAGTTGTCCCTTATCTGAACAATAGGTACTAAAATGTAGGCATGAAAACTTCATTACATGTTTTTATTCAATATCAGTTTGCTAAATCAGTCCTTTTTCTGCCTTTGCTATCTTTTTTCTAATATAATAGACTGGAAACAATAAAAATAAAAGTCATAGATCAGCCAAACTAGCTTTGAAACCTACTGATCAGTGTAGTGAAGAACCATCATTTCTAGTTTTGGTCTGGGTCCTCATCTCCTCTGTGAGATTTAACAGCATTTAACAACAGCTATGGAAATACGTTTCTTAGCCTCTGTGTGTCTCAATATTTAATATCTAACTTCAAAATCTGCCTTGGACATCTTAGCTTTGTGGCCCTAAATTTTCTGCATCTTAGTTTTCTAATCTCTAAACCTATGGTGCAAGGGTTGGATCAGATGAACTCTAAATCTTTCCTCTCTCCGTGCCTTTCTTTATTTTCATTTCTCGCCCTATCTTCACTGGACGTAGAAACTACTACATCACAACTCTTCTTAGTTTTAAAGGTTTTCGATTCTTCTTCAGTGTGTTCTTCTTTGGGCAGCTAGATGGTACAGTGGGTAGAGCACGAGCTTTGGAGTCAGAAGGACCTGAGTTCAAATGTGGCCTTAGATACTTACTAGATATGTGGTCCTGGGCAAGTCACTTCAGCCTATTTCACCTCAGTTTCTCATCTGTAAAATAAGCCAGAGAAGGAAATGGCAAACCACTCAAGTATCTTTGCCGAGAAAACACAAAACGGGGTCAGGAAGAGTCAGACACAACGGCAATGATTTAACAACCAATGTTCTTCATCAGGATAATTCATTTCCTTTAACTTCTTGCTGTGAAGTTTACCATCAGAACCCTATATGTACTCATGTTATAATGCTTCCCTCTATAGCTTTCCAGTGTTCTTCCTTAGTGAAAAGACCCCCAAGTGAATGAATATCCAGTCAATGTCAATTGTAAAGGGAAGACTATTTACGAATGTGTACTCTCACAGAGCAGATGGCATCAATCCTCTTCAAGTTCCGAGGCAGGCCTGACTATGAACTCCCGCTATTCAATAAACTCCAACGGCTCCCTAATACCTCCAGGATTAAGTTTAAAATTCTCTGTCTGGCTTTCAAAGCCCTTGATCATCCGCCTTCTTATCTTTCCAGTCTTCTTACACCTTGGTCTCCTCCACATACTTTGTGATGCAGTCATAATGGTCTCCTTGGTGTTCCTTACACATGACACATGACGCTCCATCTCTCTACTTTGTGCATTTTCACCGCTTGTCCCCCGTAGCTGCAATTGTTTTCCTCCTCATCTCCACCTTCTTGTCTCCTTAGCTTTCTTCAAGTCTCACCTTCTGCAAGAAGTCTTTTCCAGTCCACCTTAATCATAGAGCCTTCCCTCTGATAATCTTCCCAATTTATCCTGTATATATCATGTTTGTACATAGCTGTTTGGGGGCAGCTAGCTAGTACACCGGATAGAGTTCTGGGATTCCAGTCATGAAGACCTTAGTTCAAATCCAGCCTCAGATACTTACTATGTGACACGGGGCAAGTCACTTAACCCTGTTTGCCTCAGTTTCCTTATCTGTAAAATGAGCTGAAAAAAGAAATGGTAAACCACTCCAGGCTCTTTGCAAAGAAAGCCCCAAATGGGGTCACAACCAGGCAGATATGACTGAACATAGTTGTTTGCACGTTGTGTTCCACATTAAACTCTGAGCTTGTTGAAAACAGAGCATGGTTTTCTTTTATTTTGTCGTTGCCTTTCTTTGTCTCCCTAGTGCTTAGTCTAGTGCCTGGAACGTAGTGGGTGTTTAATAAAAGCTTGTTGACTGACTATTTGACTGCACTTTGCCTAGCCCATGTATCTCTCTCCTGCCCATAAGTACAATAGAAAACACTATCCAATACTTTGACAAAAATCCAGGTAAATTACAGTCACAGAATTGTCCTGCTCTGAAACAGGCTTAGTCTGGCAGGACTTGTTCTTAATGAAGCCATGTTGCATCTTCATGAGCACCATCTCCTTTTTGAGATATTCACTAATCACCCTTTAATGTCGCCATGAATTGAAATCAGTCTCCATGACACAATCAGGCATAGAAATAAGACTCTAGAGAAAGATCAGATTATAGAGACTATGCATGAAAGTTAAATTGTTTAATTTGAAACTTTGAAATGCTTGGCAGAAGCTAGTAAATGAATAAGATAACAAACACCTTAGCATCTGTGCTGCTAATCAATAAAGGAATTGAAGAAAAAATACCACCTCATACACAAAATAGCATTAAACATGACTCTGTTAACTCTTTTGTCATTTCATTGCTGTAGTTGTATTAGTGACATATTTTAAATATAGACATAAATCTCTTTTCCTTCCTGAATGCCGCCTCCTCCTCCTCCTCCTCCTCCTCCTCCTCCTCCTCCTCCTCCTTCTTCTTTTTCTTCTTCTTCTTCTTTTCTTCTTCTTCTTCTTCTTCTTCTTCTTCTTCTTCTTCTTCTTCTTCTTCTTCTTCTTCTTCTTCTTCTTCTTCTTCTTCTTCTTCTTCTTCTTCTTCTCTTCCTCCTCCTCCTCCTCCTCCTCCTCCTTCCTCCACTGGAGGAAGACAATAAGTCTTTGCTCTCTTCTGCTCACCTTCTAACAGGATTTTGACAGCAGAGTGTCATTTCTCCCCAGACACACAGACTTCCCTTCAACCTAATTAAGGTTCCATTAACTTAACCAGGCTAAATATATTTCCTTTCCCCTGGAATCAACCTCCAGTTGAGTGTTTGCTATCCTCTGTCTGACCTTGCTGTGTTTTCCTCCCCAATTTTTTGCAATTACCCTCTCCCTCAGCAGCTCTGGTGAGGATGACCTGTTTCTGATACATGATGGAGATGCATTCTAAACCACCATCTTCCTTAAAGGGCCATGCATCTCTTTCTTGTTCCACATTTAACAGGTGGCACTCTGTCACCTATGTACAACAAACATCGATTGAAACAAAGGCAATCAAATATTTGCACCTTAATCTTCTGCCTCTGCTACCTACTGTGTGACCTTGGACAAGTCAACCAGCCTCTCTTGGCCTCAGTTTCCTCATCTGCAAAATGAATAGATAAGTTTAGATGATCACTAAAGTCCCTTTCAGATATAATTATCTTGAGTTAATATATTTTTTTCTTTTATTCTCCCTGGTTTCTTTCTTTTGAATTGGAAGGAACCTTTAGTGAGCATCTAGACACACCCTATCACTTCACAGATATAGAAATGGAAGACCGGAGAAGAGAAATCACTTGTCAAAAGTCACACAGCTAAATGGTTGCAGAGCAAGAATTATAGCTCAGATTAGCCTCTCGACTCCCAGTTCAGAGCTCACCTCTTATTCTAGACCGTAACTTGTGCATATTGAAAAGACTTCCAAATATCATGCCTACTCAATAATCTAAACCAAATCAAATATACTAAAGTAATGATCAATTGGCAAATATTTTTCAGGTGTTTACTATGTGCCAGACACAGAGTAAAATATTATGTAAGGTATTTTACCACCTAGGGAGGTAAGGCAATATAGTAGAAAGAGCCATGGAATTGGAATCAAGGTCAGGAACTCTGGGTTCAAGTCTCAGGTTCGGTCCTTACCAGCTTTGTGACTGTGGGCTTGTCATTTCATTTCTTTTACCTCGATGTTCTTTTTACTGAAACATGAAGAGTAATACTCGCATTGCTTTACTTACAGGAATATCTTGAGGAAAGTGTCTTATAAACCTTAGAGTGCTATAGAAATGTGAATTACTTCATGCTAGGAAGCTATTAAACTTTGAAAATTAAGCACTGAATGTCTATGTAACACTTCTCCTCACTCTACCAAATTTCTCCCCCACTGGCTTCTGAACAGAGGATAGGTAAGGCTGGGAACATACTGTGCCTTCGACTATTCATCAACCCCAGGATGAAGAGCCTGGGGTGGGCATGGGGATAGGAAGGGAAAGAGCACCTGTTTAAGATACTTACTTGAATGGAGAGGCACTTGGAAAAGGGGGAGCAGGATGGACAAAGAAGATGAATAGGGAGACAAAATGGTGGTCAACATGTAGACAACCCACCTCTTACCTTTCACTTGGCAAAGTCACACACTCTTTGGGTATAAGCCAGATCTAGAAAATTCAGGAACAGCTGAACTGAGACAGTGGTTGGGCCTGGAGTCAGGAAGACCTGAATTCAAATCCTGCCTCAGATTTTTACTGTGACCTGGGGCAAATCATTTAACCTCTATTTGTATCACTTTCCTCAAATGCAAAATGGGAATACTTTACAGTATTGTTTTAAGGATCAAATAAAATAATATTTGTAAAAAGCACTTAGCAGAATTCCTGGCACATAGTTGGTGCTAGATAAATGCTTATTCCCTTCTCCTGGAAGAAGAGGAGAGCACTAGATTCAATTTGCCCTTGTACCTGCTAAAGCCACATTAATCTTGAGAAGGACTGAGATCATTTTGAGTCACCAAGTCACTTCAACTAGTTGGACATCAAACCCCTGGAAGATTTTGCCATGAATAGAAAAGCCCAGTAAACAGGCCTACTAATTTCCTGGAGAAGCAACAGGATAAAGAACTGAACTCCTGGCAACAAAGGGGGAAAATGGGTGACCCTTCTGGGAAGGACTTATACACCAGTTGTATATCAAAGTACACAACATATGTCGATGGATTTCGTTTTCAAAAAAGCTTTATTATTTATTAAGAGCTTGCTATTTTATTTGTCAGTTACCATGCTAAGTACCAAGGATATAAAGAAAGGCCAAAATCAGCCCCTACCTTCAAGGAGCTCACATTTGAATCAGGAAATAACATGCAAACAGCTATATACATACAGTTTGTATACAAGGTAAACAGAGAGTAATATCAGAGGAAAGGCACTAGCATTAAGGGGGACTGGAGTGGTGAGAAGCTGGAGGCAGGGAGAGCAACCAAAGGCTATTGCAGTAGTCCAGAAGTGAGTTGATAAGAACCCACAACAGGGCAGTGGTGGTATCAAAGTAGAGAAGCAGACACAGAAGAGATGCTGGGAAGGTAGAATTGATAGGACCTGAAAACAGATTGATGGGGGGGAGGGGGTCTCAAGAGAGAGTAAAGAGTCAAGTAAGACACCTAGGTTTCAAACCAGGGTGACTGGGATGATGGTAGTTCCCTGCATAGTAATAGGGAAATTCAGAAGAGCGGACAGTTTGGGGAGAAAAATAGATTTGATTTTAAGATGTCTATGGGACATCCAGTTTGAGCATCCAAGAGAGAGTTGGAAATCTAAGACTAGGGGTCAAGAGAGAAGCTAAGGTTAGATAAATAGATGTGAGAATCATCTGCATTGAAAAGATGATTAAATCCATAGGATCTGATATGATTAAAGAGTTGCTTATATACAGTTTTATAATGAGCTTGGTTGAAATGCAGCAGGATCGGAAAATACATTGGTGATAGGGGGAGGGGGACATTTGCTTTACCGGGCTTTACAAGCCAAGAATCTGACTGGATAAATCTACAGGAGCTCCTTAGATTTTGAAAAAAGAAATCAATCAACAAGCATTTACTAAGTACCTACTAAGTTTCAGGCCTCCTGACAAGATCTGGGCTACCACCTGTGAGAACAGTGCAAAAGAGAGGAGTCACAAAAGCAGCTACAGGGTCTGGGGAAGACCCTGAAAGTTCTGACTGTTACCTCAGAGCAACCTTTGGGGTACACATGACAGTGATAGGTGCTTGCTGGAAAGTCTGGACTCTGGTCCTGGCTAGTGAAGGGACTCAGTTTCTGTCTGTGGTAACTCCCCATCTCATAGCTAAGAAGAACAGAATTTTGCATGATTTCTATTCTCATTTTCTCTTTTCTTCTTTTCTGACATTCTTTCTTCCCTGCTCTGGTTTTTAATTCCTAGTTTCTATTGCTCTGCAGAACTAACTAACCATGCCATTGCTTTTATCTGCTCTTCTTAGGGGGAATGATGCTGTAATGAGAGAGCAAGTCCACATTAATTAACATTCCACAACAAAAGAATTCCATTAAAAATGCAGAAAAGCCAGAAGAAAGGGCAAATCTGGCTGAGAGGATTGAATACAAACTCCCAAGGTCTTACCCATGAAAAGTAAAAAGGACAGAGACCAGAACTTCAAAAACACTTTTAATGTACTTAGGTGGCATTAACCAGGAAACCAGTGAAGCACATGATTGCAGAGTCAGCTTTTAATTTATATTTAAGCCAGGGAAGCAAATTCATATTGCTTTAATATTGAAAAACATATTTTTACATGTACTTATTATCTCTTCTCACCTTTACTACCCAATTGAATATTAAAAAAGAAAAAAACTCACAATAAACATATACAGTCCAGCAAAGCAAATGCCTACATTATTAGACATATCCCAAAATTCATAGCTTATCCTAGATTTTAAGCCCATCATTGTCCAAAAATTCACATCTTATCCTAGATTTTAAGCCCATCATCATCCAAAAATTAATGTCTTATCTTAGATTTTGAGCCCATCATCTCTAGGGTAGGAGATGGACAGCATGATGATACAGCTTCAAGGCTTCTGAACTTAAGGTTTAAACATTAAATCAGAGTTTTAAAGGCTTTCAAACATATTTCTTTAATCCTAATCAAGGTTAAGAGCAAATTGTATAATTTTCTAGATTGGAATAATTCTTTTTAAGCACCAATTTTGTACTCTGATGCCTCATCCTGGCAAGAAAATGACCCTAGGTTCTTGAAGGTTATACCAATATGGCACAGTGGGAGAAGTATGGGCTCTCTAGGCAGAATGTCTGGATTCAACTCCTGCTTATGATACTTTCTATACCTGTGTGACCTTGGGAAAATCATTTAATTGTTCTTTACCTCAGTTTCCTCATCTGTAAAAAGAGGGGAGTAGAGGCTCTTTCTAGGTCCCTGAATATGGAAACGGTCCTTGGATAGATTTCAAGGGGGTCTATGAGCTTGTATGGGGAGGGGGTCTATGAACTTGTATGTATGAAAGGTACATGTATATATATATATATATATATATATATATATATATATATGTATGTATGTATGTATGTATATGTATATATATGTGTGTGCATATATATGTACATACATCTTTCTGTTCACTCACTAGCCTCTAACTAGTGTCTAACATTTCCTTTAATTATAAGTTGTTTGAAGAAGGATGTTTCTGAGAAGGGGTCCATAAACTTCACCAGATTGCCAAAGAAGTCCATGACACGAGAAAGGTTAAGGATCCTGGATCTCAAGATATTATTCTACGACCAATGAAACTCATGCTCTGGCAGGAGCTACCCAACTTAAAAAAAAGTTTATAGCTCTTAATTGAGGAACAGAGCAATTACCAAGTACTGTAGGACTTTGCCCCAGGGCACTGAAATGTAGAGTACTAACAGGCCTTATTCCTTCATCAGGTAAAAAGAACTGTGTTTAGCACCTAGTTAACCAGAATACTTAGTTATAATAGGCAGCAACCAAATGGCCCTTTTCCTCTCTCCAGCAGCTGCACTCTAGGTTGCTCTTCCCCTCCCAGGCCCTGCCCTATTTACTCCCTGAGGGGAAGAGAAAGGGGAACAATGATCCAGTGACTTTCTCTGCCGTGTGTCCAGAAATACAAGTTATCTTAACCAGCCTCTCGCTCATCCCTTCCCTTCATCAATAACTAAATTTGTCCTGAGAGCTCAAATTGCAAGAAAAGTAAGGCTGGCTAAATTAGGAGAGGCCTATTACCAAAAACTGGCTGCTGAATAACAACTATTTTTGGTCACAACTCTGAAGACTCTACTAAAGCACAAAGGGACATTAATTTACATCAACAGAGGGATTAAATCATTTTTTTTAAGTACTTGAAGGCACTCAGACTCATCATTGTTATGGTTCACTTCTTAGTAGCTAGGAAAAGAACAGAGTGGATAGTCATTTAATATCAATATTGAAATTTTTAACAGAAATGTGGTGTTCCTATCCCAATGCCGCCCCCCCCCCAAGCTTAACAGATCTTTATTTATGAGTTGAAAGAAATTCTGAGCAAAAGCACTGGCCAAAGTACTTTTAAAACTTTTGGTTTAGATAGTGGCTTGGATAGTGATAGTTACATATCAGACTGCTATGTTGGGAGTGAGTTTATCATACCTGTTAATGTGCTACATATGGAGCTGGAAAGACAGGGGCTTGGATTGGACCGTAGACATTTATTAGCGAGTCAATTAACCTCTCAGCCTCGGTTTCTTCATCTGTAAAATGGTGATAATAACATCCACCTTATAGGAGATCAAATGATATACTGAACTTTGTAAACCTTAAAACTCTAAGGGAAGAGATTTATACAGCACCTGCATACGACGTGCCAGGCACTAGGCTAAGCACTTTACAAATATTATCTCGTTTTCTTATTATTCTCACTTAACAGTTGAGGAAACTGAGGCAAACAGAGTTTTAAATGATTTGCCTTGGGTCACACAGCTGGTAAGTGAGGCCGGATTTGAACTCCCATCTTCCTGAGTCCAGGGTCAACCTATCCATTGAGCCACCAAGCTGCTCCAGCAAAATGGTAGCTATTCTTCTAATGGTTTCAATGAAATATAGAGCACCTTTTTTTTTTTAAATTAATCAACAAACTTTGATTAAGTGCCTACTTTGCACCAGGCACCATCTTAAGTGTTGAGGATAGAAGTACAAAAGTGATATGTCTTTGTCCCCAGGGGAATGCCATGTGTTCACAGAAAATACAAGATATATACAAAAGGAATAGAAGCTAATTTGGGGAGCCTGAGAGAATTAGGAAAGGTTTCTAAGGGAGCAGGGGAGGGGTTGGGCAAACACACAGAGAAAGGAGGCAAATTGAGAACAGCCAGTGGTTGAGTCTGACTAGAGCAACATGAAGGGGGATAATATATAGGAATCTCAGAAAGGTAAAATGATGCTAGATTGTGGAAGGCTGTTAAGATAGACTGGAAATAGACTGTGAAGGGATTTAAATCCTAAACAGAGTGACTTGTATTTTATCTGTCAGTCAACAAACATTTCTTGTGTTTGTCCTTCCTCCTTGAAGAGGACCATGACATCAGGGAAATGATGACATGACTTGCAGTTGACTTTGATTTGAGTGGGGGAGGGCTGTGCAAGGTCACCAGTCTCACAGCCTTGAATGAAGCATTTATTAAGCCTCTACTTACTGGGCAGCTAGGTGGTACAGTGGATACTGTGTAAGGCCTACAGTCAGGACTTATCTTCCTGAGTTCAAATCTAGCCTCAGACACTTGCTAGCTGTGTGACCCTGGGCAAGTCACTTAACCCCGTTTGCCTCAATTTCCTCATCTGTAAAAGGAGCTGGAGAAGGAAATGGCAAACCACTCTAGTATCCTTGCCCAAAAAAAATCCAAATGGGGCCCATGCAGAGTCTGAAACTCTAACTGAACAATATGACTGAAACAACTGAACAAAAAGAAGAAAAAGCCTTTTCTATTGTGTCAGGCTCTGTACTAAACACTTTGGATACAAAGAAAGGCAAAGACGGTCTCTTCTCTCTAGAGGCTCACACTCTGAAAGGCAATAGGGAGCCACTGAAGTTTCTTGAGGGATAAAGAGAGTAGCGTGGTCAGAATTGTTTGTCAAAATAGACTTCAAGGAAGCTATCGAGATTTTTTTTCCCCTAGAAATGGTTGTATTGAGTGCTGCTTGAAATATGTCACTGGCTGAGATTTGAGATTATCTTTGTAATTCTTTTTTTTTTTCTGGGGAGAATGGAAAAGGGAAAGGTACAAATATTTGTTTTAACACAATTTGACCAATAATGTTTCTTGGTAAAAAAAAAAATATCTTAGATACAGTACACAGTCTTTAATAAGTGCAAAAATTCTGACCCTTGGGTCAAATAACGCCCGATATAAAGTGCCAAAAGGTGATTTTTACGCTCAGGGTTTTGATAATGTAAATGTAGCTTGAACGTAGCTCCATTTATGTACGTAAATATAGCCTGAAAAGATTTCAGTTGCACTCTTCTAAAAGGCTACCAAACGGGAAATGTACTCTATGAGCATTGTATCTTTTTCTTAGTAAAACAAAACACAAAACAAAACAAAACTTTCCACCTTCTAGGCTTGTTTCTTTTGAAAATGATAAAAATGGAAATTCTGTAATGCTTGTGCAGATTGTGAATACTTTATAACAAACTCTAGCAACATTGACCCCTCTTGTAAAATCTAAAAGTTTCACCACCACCATCATCACTTCAAGAAAAAAGTGAAGTATTAAAGATCTTTGTCTTTTAAGACTGTGGTACATGTTAAGTTAGCATTTCTGGCTCTCTTCTCCTTCCTTCTCATGCCTGTTGCCCCTCTCCCAACTGGCTATAACATAAAAGTGAAATGTAGTTTTTATTAGTTGTATTTATTGAATAAGTGTGGTGTTCTCTGTTGTTATTTTTGAAAACAACTCAGAACATTTTGTACTTCTCTTATAAGCACAACTAAATACATTATTCTTTATGACTTTGGCCATTTGAGTCCTCAGTGACCCTTAAAGGGGAAAATAGAAGTTCACCCCGCCTTAGTTTCTGATATAGTATCATTAATTATTAAATCTGATCCTGAACATATCTGAACTCTGTTGTGTGTGTGTGTGTTTAAATGCGAAAAGAAGCCAGTTACTCAATGTTCAACAGAGCTGGAAATAGCTTGAAGAATGTTTAACACGAGGTCAAAAGCTTCCCAGATGGATTAAGTAATTGTTAAAGTTGGTACATTTCAGCTTTGCATCTTAACCTCATTTTCTAAATCTCCTTTCCCAGGAATTAAAGCATGAATAATATTTGTTTGATAAAATGTAAATGGCTTAATGCTTTTAAAGCCTACAGTGAAATTCACTTTCAGAGTTCCCAGCTGGTGACTAAGCTTCATTAATAGAGAGTTGTGAGGACAAGCAAGTGCCTAGGATATACTAGGTACCCAATAATTACCTGTTGTGGATAAACTATTGGAATTTCCTTTACTTAATTCTGGGACTGACTTTAAATAGCCTCAAAAGTGTGACATAATCGCTAAGGAAATAAAAAGTGGCAGATAAGCAACTCAGTTCCTTTTAGATGGTAAGAACTTCACTGGATTATTTAGAAAAGCAAAATGGAAAGTGTCCAAGTCTAAAGGGAAAACGTTACTGCTGGAAAAGGCATCAGGACCCAAACTGATGATGACGGAAATATTTGTGACAATGGAATTGGAAGGACTCTAATGAGCTTTATTCTCTCTGCTGAAGGCAGATGGATGACAGCTAAGTACCATCTGAAACAAAATTCTCAGTACTCTCTGACCCTTTCCCTACTCTCTATTCCCCTAGTTCTTCCACTCTGAAATCCTCCTCTCTAGTCAGAGCTATGCCTAAGATTTCCAGGAGCTGAGCTATCCTGAATCTTTATGCTACCAAACTTTATATTAGATTATGAATACTTTTTATGATAAATTCTGGTGACATAAACCATTTTGAAAAAAAACTAAAGGATTCCCTGTCACTGAGGCTTCTACTGAGATAGAAGAAGATTCAAATCCATCGTAACCAAAGCTTCTTTCTCCTCATATGGTGAGCTGTGCAGTTTGTGTTGATATTGGGAAGCAAGGTTGGGTCCAGAATCCAAGTCTCTTGAGTCTATCTCTCCAGTGTTGGTGCTACACTTCTATACCCTTAATGCAGTTTGAGATTTCTCAAAGCATGCCTTCTCTTGACACTATTTTGAGAAGGCACAGAGTAAAGGAGGACATAACACGTGAATGGGGTGGAGTACATGATGGCACCCTCCTGGGGCATAGGATTACTTACTAAGCCAGTTCGTGGAGATAGATACTAGACCTGTGATCTCATTTAAATAGGAAACTCCCAAACACAAGTCAGAGTCGTCTTTGCAACTGAGAGTTAAAACTCTCAGTTAAAACTTAAAACTCAGTTAAAACTGAGAGTTGCCTCAGAACACTGAGAGAATAAATGACTTACTCAGGGTTCCACAGTTAGTAGTTTTCAGAGTCAGGACTCAAATGATTCCAACCAGCTTACTGTTTTTCTCCACTACTCCATGTTGCCTCTAAAGCACTGGGAGTACAAATCAAGATATTCCCTGGCCTCAAGGAGCACCCTGAGGGATGAAAATGCCTAGTGGTTTTACTGATTCCTTACCAGGAACCTTGTTCTCAGGACCAATGGTTAACTAAGAGTCAAATGCCTTGCTTACCTAACCTGACTTCCCGGGCATCACTTCCTGCCTATCAACAGTTCTCTGCAGGAACAGCATCCTATCCATGCCCGTCTTGGTATGTTCCATTCTATCACCACTCTGCAACCCAGATCTTTATCAGAGCTGTTCATCAGCTATGCTTCCCTTTGTCAACTTGCATTTATGAAGGTGATTTCTAAAAATACAAGTATGGATTTAACATTTACCTCCATTAAATTTCTTATTTCATCCAACCTGTTGGTTTTTTTGGTTAAGATCCATTGGATCCAAATTCTGTTCTCCAAAGCATTAACTATCCCTCCAAGCTTTGTCATCTTCACAGTTGAGAAAGCATTCCATCTTTCTGATTGTGAAGGTTCCCAGTCTTGGATTCTCTACTCCTTTCCCTCATCTTCCTCTATTCAATCAATTATTATAGAGTCCTATTGATCCTAACTTGAAAGCATCTCTCAACTTGTTCCCTTCTCTCTCTTCACATAGCCACTACCTCATGTCATTCTCTCATCAGTTCTTGCCTGGATTGCTGCAACAGACTCCTAATTGTTCTCCATGCCTCAAATCTCTTCCCCCTTCAGGCCATCCTCCACGCAGCTATTAAATTGATATTCCTAAAGCACAGGTCTGACAAAGTCAAGTCCCTGCTAAAGAAGGTTCAGTAGTTTCCTATTGCCTCTAGGATAAAATACAAATGCCTCTGTTTGGCCTTAAAGTCCATATGGCTCCAACTTGTCTTCCTAATCAGATTTTGTATTGTTAGCATTACTCCCCAATGTTTCAGTCAACTCAACCTGTTTGCTGTCTTCCTCATGCCTGACATTTGATCTCTAGCATCCGTACCACTGTTTTCTGTTTCTGGAATGCTCTCTCTCCTCACGTCCATTTCTTTGAAACCCTAGATCCCCTCAGGGATCACAGTTCAAATGCCACCTGTTACAAAAGGCCTTTCTTGATCCTTCTAGCTACAAGTGCTTGACCAATCAACTTATGCTTAATTTGCATATATCTGTATTTACTTCTCTGCCTACGTATTGCTTTTCCCAAGAGAAATAAGCTCCTTGAAAACAAGCATTATTTTATTTTTATCTTTGTATGCCCAGTTCCTCACATGTTGTCTAATAGATAGTAGGCATTTAATGAATTCTTGCTTCATTAAACTGAATTAAATTTAATTGCAAAAGCAATGGAAAACCATTCAAGATGGCTGAACAGGAGAATGACAGAATGAAAGAAGGATTTTAGAAAGCTTAATAAGAGAAAGCTATTTAGGGTAATGACCAGGGGCAAGTGGAAGCTATTGCAATAATCCACATGTGACCACTGGGGCCTCCATGGGAGGATCAGGTGCTTTCAGTTAAACATTCATCCCTGGAAGTTATTCATACCACCCAACATCAGAAGATGCTTCTGGAATAATCCTCAAACTCTCTTTGGCTCTCAGAGAGCTGTTTGCCTCTCTCTCCCTTAGCTCTGCCTCTTTGGGGGTAGCAGCTCTTGTCTCATTAGTATCAGGTTTTGTGTGTGGATTTATCTAATCAGATTCTTCATTCATGATAGTCCTATATACTTGAGAAAACTGCACAACCTCATCCTGTCCCTGTAGCATTTGAATTGGGGTCATTTATGAAAGCTTAACTGGGTATTCCTCTTAAAATTTAGATGTAAAAATAAAAAGGAATGAATACATCACTGCATCTACCATGGGCATCTCCTCCCAGATGAAGAGATCTCCTCAGACCAAGTCTTACTTTATTTTTTTAATTTGATATGCAAACCAGAAAGGAGTTCAAAAAACATAGTCCAGGTGTTCATATTCCAAAATGTCCCTCTCTTGCTGCCTCCTCCTTCAGTCTTTCTGTTCAAATGATTACTCAACAGACATTGCCCCTTTCTTAAGCCTCCTCTGTGTGGCCACATACGTAGTAACTTCCATCCTCATTCAGGAAGGACAAGGAAGAGGGTGGCAAATCAAGGAGAAATTAGGAGTAGAGTTGAAATGATGATGATGTTAAGATAAAAGACATTAATAAAATGTGTTTTGTTTGCTCTCTAAGGCTGTTGTTTAAGAAAATAATGCATAGGCATCTCTCTGGAGGTAATAAAATCAACATTTGACCCCAACTTAAAAGCTTCCCTTTTATCCCCAAGATTTGGATGCAAACTCCTTGAAGGCAGGAAATGTTTAGCACCTGGCACAGTACATGGTACCTAACTGGCATCCAAATCCTTGTTAAATTGCATTTAATTTGCTAACTGGCAAAGAATCACATGAAAATGCATATTTAGGCAAATCTTTAGTTTCTCCATATTTTAGCCATTAGTAATAGCAGGCAATCTCTTGAGTCTTATATAGAATACCAGGCTGAAAGGCAAAGGAAACTTCTAGGGCAATCTATTACCTACCATGCCTCGATGACCCAATGCAGTAGCTACTACTTTTTTCATGCCTCTAGTCAGTCAGTCAGACTGATCACCTGGGAGAAAAAGCACCCAGGAAATCTGCATTCATCACTCAAATGCGGACTATTTCTACTTATACTGAACTTTTTAAAAATGCAAAACATGGCTCTTTCCATTCTCTATTGTATAAGAAATATGCAAAATTGGAGAAATATTTTAAACATTGGCACCATCGGTATTTGGATGAGTGATAAACTAGAAGGATGGTTTTATTCCATTTGCTAGACCCATCAAACACTATTTGCCAACCTGAGTATGCTTCCTGGAAACTAAACTTTGGGTATTTCTGCTATTTGTCCTAATGTCTGTTTTTGTTTTAATGACTCTCGTTTAGCAAAGCCTTGGTCTTGAAAGTTGTCCAAAGACCATTGTTTGCATATAATCAGAGGTATGGTCCAGCTATTAAAAGTGTGGGTGTTCTTGGCTACAGGTGATTTTTGGCATACTCTTTTACATACGTCTGAATTGAGCTCACAAGTCTCAATTTCTCCTTAGCCTCTTCCAGCAGTTGCGCTCCAAGCCAATAAATAAGCTATTAGACATGCAAAACAGAGAACAGATTTTGCCTGAGCAGCAGCTCATGATTTTTGTCTTAGTCATAAATGAGATCACCTCCCTCAAACAAAGTTTTTCTCTCTGCAGAAGATGACTTTTAGGACACCTTTGAAAGCTGAAATATAGGGTCATTGCTAAACTGATTATTTAAGCCATCAATGTTGCTTCTGATGCTTGTTCCACTAATCCCAGACCAAGAGATAGCTGGGCAGGAAGCTGGTTACTGTAATGAGCTCCACAAGGCATTGCAAAGTTCCCTGTAATTATTTAGCGCTCCGGGAGGGGATCAACATTTTATGCTAAATTGTTTCCAACACAAATCATGCTTGTTGTGTCTTGTCTCCTCATTAAATGTGCCAGCATTCCCCTTTTTCCATCCCAATTTCCTCCTTAACGTTAGAACAACATAATGAGGGCTGGTATCAGCCTGGTACTTTGAGGTTTAAAAAGCACATACATTTTCTGATTTGATCTGGAAAACAATCCTATTAGAAGCATATATACCTATACTCCAGATGGGCAAACTGATGCTCAATGAAATTAAGTAATCTATCCAAGATCACATACCTAATTAGAGTTGAAGGAAGGATACAATCTGAGGTCTCTCTTAACTCTAACTCGAAGGTTCTCTCTCACTAAGATGTTAATGATAATTTTAATCCAGATATTATTTCATTGATATAGGGAACTCCTAGTTTGGAAATTCACCCCACTAAGTGTATAAGCCACTGTTCTGCATCATTTGGGAGTCCTGAGAGATTAAGTGATTTTTCATAAATCATTTTGCCAGTAAGTGTCAGAGGCAGGACTGGTTTTCCTGACTCTGAGACTGCTTCTCTATCCATTATACTACTATCTCATGCTTTTCATAAGATAGGGACAATATTATTATCTTAATCATCATTATTTAAATTATTAATTAAAATCAAATATTAATTGGAATTTAATTCATTAATAATCATTAAATCATTAATAATGTCATTAACTAATGATGACATTATGTATTGAATTATAAGTACTTTTAGCTTTTCACGTCTACAATCTCCTTTTTTTCTTCCCAGAACAGCTCTATGAAATAGGGAGGATAGGAAGGATAATAACAGTGATCGTGGTGATTCAGCTTAATACCATAAGCACTTATTAAGCACCAAATACCAATAAGGCACTCAGCAAGGGTTACAAAGATACAAACAAAACAGCTCCTGCCCTATGTCAAAGACCTTGCCTTTATGTGATATGTTATAGTTTTATGAAGTACTTTTGCATACATTATTTCATTTAGTTTTCACAACCCTATGAGGTAAATAGGGCAAGTATCTTACCAGTGGGGAAACTGATGTTGAAAGGAATTAAGCCAGCTACCCTTCACCACTCGACTATCCTGCTACTACTAGTTTATCTGCCATCGTTATCTCCAATTGACAGATAAGGAAGCCGAGGCCCAGAAAACTTAAACAACTTGCTTAAGGCTGCCTGGCTAAGTGGGGCAGATAGGTGGCACAGTGGATAGAGCATAGGCCCTAGAGTCAGGAGGACCAGAGTTCAAATCCAGCCTCAGACACCGATGAGTTATGGGACCCTCTGCAAGTCACTTAACCTCATTACAGATTTTCTCACCTGTAAAATGAGCTAGAGAAGAAAATGGCAAATTATTCTAGTATCTTTGCCAAGAAAACCCCAAGTGGGGTCGTGGAAAGTCAGACATAATTGAAATAATTCAACAAGCATTGCTAGTTAGTGGCAGCATCAGAATTAGAACCCAGATTATCTGATTCCAGTGCCCTGAGTTTTCCCTTAGACTTTCAGGCAACATAACGGTTTCTAACAAAGCCACAGATTTTTTTGATGGTCAAATGGAGTAAGTTTCATTGCTCTAACCAGTTTTTCACACTCAGATATGAAGGCTTATGCTCATGAATCTACATTACATTGGGAGCAGTGATTGAGCCGTGATCAAATGACCAGTTCTGACATGATATAAATGTTGTCCTTTTAAAAGAGCAATACTTGGTCTTCCGCTACCATCGTTGTCCACTCCCTTTCAATAGCTCTCATGCAACCCTAGATAGTTTTTCTTCCAATGAGATTACAGTTTATTTAAAACTTCTTTCCATTTAGTGGCATTTGTATCCCAGCTGGGAAAGAAAACGCAATCTGTCCTGGGGAAGTTTAAGCATGAGTCATGTGAAGATCAGGAGGTGGTGAGAAGGGGCTAGTTGGTGGAACTCATCATGGAAATGTCAAACCAAATATCATATGTCCATCTGACTCTTGTCTGTAGAGCTCATGACATTTATCCCAAGGCTGCTAAATGGGATCAATTTAAATGGGGGAAAAGCTTTTTTTCTTACCAAAAGTGAAAAAAAAAGAAAAGAAAGATAGCTAATGCCAAAGAATTAATAAATGCATGTGCATGTTTTTTTTTTCTAATGGCTGACCAATTTAAGGTTGCTTAGCATAAGAACTACCAATTCACATCATGATATTTATAAAAACTAATGGATTTATAGATTAAAATAATTTTTACTTTTTTAATTTCATGATGCCTTTTTTATATTACCATGATTTCCCAATACACCACTAGACTAAAAATTCCCTTGTAAGAAAGAATAAAAGGTTAAACAAACCCAAAAAGCATGTTGGTTGTGTCCAATAGTGCATACTACACCCCACCACTGCAATCTCCTATCTCTCTAGTAAAAGGAAGAAAGGGTATGTCATTGTCATTTCTCCAGGACCAAAACAATATTAAAAATAAACATAGTTTAACTGATTTTGGTGATGTTTACATCCACATTATTATTTTCCTTGTATATAATGTTCTTTTGGTTACATATAATTATATTAGTTCTAAAAGATCTTTCCACATTTCTCATATTCCTCATTCCTCATACTTGGTGCTTTTTGAGCCACACTAATATTCCATTATGTTCATATATGGGTTTAGGATGCTCTAACCATAAAACCAGATCAGGAGTAGACCAGGAGGCTAATGCTAGCTTGGCCAGTAGCTAGCCATGTGGCCTGGGGAAAGTAACAGAGTCTGGTTCTCCATTTCCTGGTCTTAAAATGATGGAGTTGGATAAAATAATCTTCTTTAAAAAACAAAATTTTATTGATAGCTTTTTGTCTTTACACATTTCCTCCTGTATTTCTTCTCTCTGTCCTCCCAGAAAGCTGTTCTAAATAATGAAGAATTTTTTTTAAAGAAAGAGAAAAAAAGAAAAAAAGGCAGCAAAACTGATCAATACATTGAAAAACATGTGGCTACATGCTGCTTTTCACATCTATGTATAACACACACACGCGCACAGAGAGAGTCACTCCCATGCACATGTATGCACACATACCTCAGTAAAGTGATGAGGACAGGTGTCTTCTCCTATCTCTTACTTCTTTTTTCACTTGTTCTGTGGTAGCTGTTCTTTCTATTTGCATTGTTGTATTCATGTTTTCTTGGCTCTGCTTTACTTCATTTTGCATCAGTTCTTATAAATCTTTCCATGCTTCTCTGTACATCATAATCATCAATTCTTTTATCACAGGAACAGTCTATGACACTCATGCACCACAATTTCAGGTACCTTTAATAATCCTTCCAGTTTTAAAATTGTGTTTCAGATGAGATCAATTAGCACAAATCAATTCTCCAAGTATACCCAGGGAGTTTTATCTCAGCAGTTTTAAAATCCTAGGTTTTCAACCCACATAAAAACTTTCTGGGGCAAGGGGTCAGGAACAAGGAATGAGGGAAATTGAAATTGGGCAGAGTGTTTGATTTATCACATGGATTAAATTTAGGGGTTAAGTCAGGTTAAGGTCAGTAATTATTTTTTTCAAAGCTCCCTATCTCCCTTTCCTTCCCACTTCTTTGACCTTTTCTGGTCATTTTTATATTCCCTATCTTTCTCTTCCTTTGGGCCCCGAGAGAGACAATTCCATTTGGCCAAAGTTTTAGGGAAACCAGGTTTAAGCAACAGGAACAAGCTACAATGAAATTAGTTCTTTGATATTAATGAAACTAATTGAGTAGTAAAGTGAATCAGTCCCACTAGTTGGAGTCATCACAGCGATGCTGACCACTAAATCAACACCACCACTATATTTTCCACTTCTGAAGGTTCTGTGTAAAGTGCTTAACATTTTTCCATGGCCCTCTTAAGCCAAAATCTTGCCCAGTCAACCTTGCCCAACTAAACCCGCTTCAAGCCTGTATGTACCATTGTGTTGTCAATAATAACAACAATAACGGACATTTATTCAGCGCTTATTATCTCACCTGATCCTCAAAAGAACCCTGGGAAGCAGGTGTCATTATTATCTCTCTGTGAGAAAACTGAGACAAAAAAAAAAAAAAGATTAGAAGAAACTTGCCTGGGTTCGCACAGCTAGTAAGTATCCAAAGCTGGATTTGAACTCAGGTCTTCCTGTCTATAACCCTGGTGCTCTCTGTCCGCTGTGTTTCCTAGCTGGAATCTCAGCACCCTATAGACAAAGCCTTTATGATTTATCACAAATGAGATTTATAGATGAGAGTAGGAGCGTAAGGGTAGAGTAGATATTATACAAACTACTCCTGTAGGAAAAGAGCCATTCATTCATTTAGTAAGCATTTATAAGTACCTACTATTCTTCACACTGGTTATATAAAGACAAAAAATAAAATAATTCTTGCCTTTGAGAAGCTTACATTGTACTAGGGGAAAGGGTGGTTGGAATCCATGCCTGAGAAGGGCAGTTCAATGGTTAAATTGTTTTTCATTCTACAATGAGAAATTCAATTAAGTTAATTTTTATGACGATTTAGAAGAGTAAAATATAAAGAGATGGAAATCAATATGAACTCCTCTGCAGCATTTGGGTGTCCTTGAAACAGTGCCCGTCTCTGCAAGAGCAGCTCTGGCAAGAAACAGAATGTTGAGTGAGGTGACATCATGGCTGGAGTCTCAGAACTTTAATTTTTCAAAAACAAAACAAGTATGAACTTGGTTCATTTGCATAGAAAATTCTGGGGTTTTGTAGTTTATTTTCCCTCCTGGATTATGTACTACTTTCATTTTTATTTATATCGTAGCTTCACTGAGTATTTCTCCTGTTTTTTTCTTTTGGGGGGGGGCGTGTTTTGGCGTTGGTTTTTTTTTCCCTCTTGTACTATAATCAAGGTAAACCTGACAACAACATTTATTTCCATTGTTTAACTTAAAGTATTCAAGAGCCAAGGAAAAGCATAATCTTCAAGGGCTGTAGGAACCGATATATCAGGAATTGGCATCTCCCCCTTTGCTGGGAGCACGGTTCTCTGCACATAGTAGGAACTCAATAAAAATTATTGAGTTGGCTTGAGGCAGAATGAAGTGAGGCTTATCACTGGGAGGCTTCCTGGAGGAGGTGACTGTCGAGTAGGATCAGAAAGACAATGATTATTAGGGAAGCTACAAAAAAGTGAGAGTCCACTTTCACAAGGCCAGTGATGAGCAAGACATAGAAGTACAAAATGTGGGTAGAAGATGAGGAGCCTTATTTTTCTGGTTTTTTTTTAAATTTATTTTGTTTTATTTTATTTTTTTACCTCTTTGGGACACATATACCCAATGCTGGATCTGATAGCAGGGACAAAGGATATGAATAGCCTACTCACTTTCTTTGGACAATTCCATGTGGTTTTTCAGAATAGTACCATAAATGATACTCATGAAGCTAACAAGATGCCACGAGCCTTGCAGAGAGGAGATGGCATTGGCATCATGGTGGAAAGACGCCTTTGGCTAGGTCCTGTGTCTTTACTTCCCCCACTACCACCACCACTATACTCTTAGTACCAATCCTAGACCCTGTACCCTCACCCTTGAGGTCTGTCCCCTTGGGAAGTGAAATATGCTCTGCAGACTTGGCCTGGCAGATCCATTCCTTCCCGTGTCTTTTTGGTTCTTTCTCAAAATTGAGAGAAGTGTTAAGGTTCCACCTTTGGTAACGCAGAACAGATTTATGAACACGCACGCATGGCCATAGGCTGGAACATATTTAAAACTGTGAGGTGAATATTATAAGCTATTGGGCTGGAAATCAGAAAACCTGGCTTCTATTCCTGGTTCTTTCACTAACTCGCTATTTGACCACTGGTAAAGTGGCAAGGACAGAGTGCCACTTTTCTTTGTGGTCCACAATTTCTTCATCTATCAAATGGGAAATGACTTGTAAGGTGTTTAAGACAGTGCCTGGAACATTTTTGTTGTCCAGTCATTTCAGTTGTGTATGATTTTTTGTGACCCCATTTGGGGTTTTCTCGCCAAAAATACTGTAGTGGTTTGCCATTTCCTTCTTCGGCTCGTTTTACTGACAAGGAAAATGAGGCAGACAGGGTTAAGTGACTTGCCCAGGGTCACAGAGCTAATAAGTATCTGAGGCTAGATTCAAACTCAGAAAGATGAGTCTTCCTGACTCCAGACAAGCCACTCTATCCACTATATCCCTTAGCTGCCCCAACCTGGCATATATTGTTGTTGTTGGGTCATTTCAGTGGTGTCCAACTCTTTGTGACCCCTTTTGGAATTTCCTTGGCAAAGATACTGGAGTGGTTTGGCATTTTCTTCTCCAACTCATTTTACAGATGAGAAATTGAGGCAAACAGGGTTACTTGCTCAGAGACACACATTTAGTAACTGTCTGAGGCCAGATTTGAACTCAGGAAGATGAGTCTGGCACACAGTAGGTACTTAATAAATGCTTGTCTTCTTTTCTTCCTCCAAACAAAGGATCATACTCAATGACCTCTCTGTTCCTTTCAAAGGGGATAATATTCTACTATTCATATGATACTTTGGTTAAACTAGACAAAGGGTACTTCTCATTGACTAAATATTGAACTTTGTAGAATAGAAAGCCTTAATACATAACAAAAACAGGCCTAACCAAGTGGAAAAGAAGTAGAAATGAGGAAGCAAGCATTTATTGAGTGCTACTATGCTCCTGGCATTATGCGAAGTACTTTAAAATATTTTCTCATTTGATCTTCACAATAAACCCATGAAATAATTGCTATTATTTTCCACATTTTATACTTGAGGAAACTGAAACAGACAGGAATTAAGTGCCTTGCCTAGGGTCATACAATTAGTAAATGAGCAAGGACACATTTGAATTCAGGTCTTCCTGTCTCCAGGCCCACCAAGCCACAGAACTGCTAACAATAATAAATGCAGAAAAATACCCAATGTAATTTCTACCTTATTTTATTCATTGGTAGGAGGTATTTAAAATATTAGCATTTCTTTAATGCTCACCGATGGGTCTCAAATTTTGGAATTATACTGTTAGTGAAAGAAAATTAGAAAAAAATGGTTCTTTAGAGCCACCAAAAATAATGTAATTTATTCTCCTTTCTTAAAAAATAATCCATTGTTAGTTACATTATTCCTAAAGCACCCACCACTACATAAGTACTCACATGGTGGTATATCGACTCTTGATTATCCATCATTAGAGTCAAAAGAAACATGCGCAGTAAGTCGTTTTCACATTTAGTAAATTGTTAATATCCACTATAAGCTTATGTTCCTACTCTCACCTCTGAATCTCATTTTAGTCAATAATTTCAGTCTCATTTTAAATATTCAGTGTCATTCATCCATTCAAGGTGGTTAAATTTTATTCATAAATAAATATTTATTTATAAGTACAGTAGGTACTCGTAAATGCTTATTGACTGAATAAGTGAATGGCTTCCTTTTAACAAGAGTCATTTGTATAATAACCAATAATAAATCATAAAGGGGGTCAAAATAATCCTAAGGCTCTGTCTATAGGATGCAAAGGTATTTTTGTTTGTTTGTTTGTTTAAGGAACAACAGAATAAAATAGTTCTACTTTAATGGTGAAGCTGGTTTTGGCCAGGTGTCCCCAAAAGCAGCAAATAAGAGAAAGAAGGAACCCATCCAGATTAGTCACCCCTATGGTGATGTTCTGAAGGAATACTCTTAAGGAATCTCAGACATAAAGCAGTGGGTACTTATGGTCTCAGAGACAAAGATTTTGGTCCTTCTCCAAGGCTGATGGACTTCTCCCCTGTCTTTTCTCAATGAGTCGAAACAATGTGCTTACTTCCTCTCTTTCACCACCATCCCAGCCCATCTAGCACATGACTTCCTACTGAACATTTATTTTTAGAATAAGGTGTGTTTTTGTTTTTCCTTTGGGTTCTTGTAATTGTCTCATTTCTTAGTTACATAATTTCTATGCATTTTTTTTTAAATCATAAGCTATAGGTTGTGATTTTGAAAAGCATAAAACAGCATGATATAGTGGATAAAGGACCTTCTTCGAGTCACAGGGATTTGGGTTCAAGTCTTTCCTCTAATATAAACTAGCCATTTGACTATAGGCAGGTCATTTAAGTTCTCAGTGCCCCCAAGGAAACTCTCTAAAACTACAAGTTACAGTACAGTGGAATTGCCTGTTTGCATTAATGGAAGACATTTCTACACTGGAAATTCCCTAGATCAATAAAATCGCATGTCCACCTCCCCCAGCCCCCCACCCACCCAAAAAAAAAGCAAGGGTCATATGTGATTGTCTTTGTACGGAACCTGACAGTGCCATATCCACATAACACATGACAGCATGTGCAATGCTCTACACCCATGGTCCCCCACTTCTGCAAAGAAGGGTGACATGTGATCTTTGTCAGTACTATTTGATAAAAACTGAAAGAGGAATTTAGTCGCTTGTTAACAGTAATATCCGGTCTTGTCTAGTTCTGAGCATTGACCAATTTTCCTTCCTGATGACAAAAGGACTCTTTTGTTTGTTTTCTTCCCCCTCCCCCATTTTTAGTGAATGTTCTTGAGCTGTAATAGCATATTATACAGCTATACTACAGACTATCAGAGAGATGAAGAAGAGACAGGAACAAAAAAACGAAACGTAGGCTATGATCTGTATGATCAAGCATGTATAGTCTATGGAAGAGATAAAGTTGTTTTTTTTCTCTTTTCTTTTTTTTAAAGCCCTCGCCAAAAACTATCTAGGAAGCAAAATATTCCAATCTTGCTACTCAATTTGATATAAGAGGCTTCTGTGCCTCTAGAATTGATTTTGAAAGGCTGGGTTGGGTAGTAGGATTTAATCTGTGTTCTGATGAGATTCAAGTCAGCAGTGGGGAGGGACAGTCCATAGTTCATGAAAACAAAAAGTCAGCCTGTTCTCTGAGGTGGGGACCTGGAGCCAAGTCACTTAGACTAACCAGGTCATTGGCCCAGTTTATCTTGGCCCAATCCGAGGCATGGTTCCACTCATTGTCTTGGCTCCCTATGGTGATTATGTGAGCAATGGGAATTGAAGTTGGAAAAAAAAGTAACAGGTTATCTGAGCCAGCTTCCTCTCTCTATAACAGGACCAGTGATGTGGTCTTCAGTGTCTTTAGGAGCATGGTTGTCATTGCCTTTTCCTTGAAAGGTCAGTCTGTGATGACCATCTCACTTTCAGGAAGTTTGTTTCAGTGCATTCCATCTAATTTTGGCTTTCCTTAATTTCATTCCATTTTTTAAGATATTGGCTTGAACTGTTCCAAATGACTCCCTGCTCCCCTGATAATCCAAGGAGACAGAAACTCTTTGCTGATACATAAAAATAGGGCTAAAGCTAGGCAGGAATCAGCAACTTATAAAACATTTTCCCAGCCAAGGGTCAGAAAAGCCAGCTCTAGATTGGCTTCCCTGCCCATGTTGATACATCATGTGATAGATCTTAGTGAGATGGATGACCTCAGTGAGCTCTTAATATCCTTCACCACCTTTTGGCTCCATCCCCAGGACTGTCCGTAGTATATTGCACTATCTATTATCTGTTTGAGTGAAAGACAGTATTTGTAGAGATACAAATAGGGAGAATAAAAGAGAGAGAATCATAATTCACTGGTCTGCAGCAGTGAATCCAAGGTAAATGGAGCTATTTTCCATGCTAGGAGGGGCAGAAACCATCCCAGGGTCAGGAAGCACACAGCCCCAGGGGCCAGATAAATGTGGAATCCACCCTGTCCTATGCTTGGCAGTGGACAGAAGAGTTGACTTTGGGGGCAGTTACTATAAGTAATATGAGGAGATTCTGGAGGCTAAAGAAGGGAGTAGAGAGGAGGGTTGGGGATAACACAAGCATAAATCATTGGATATCATGCTCAGCATAAAGATGAAGTGATATCATGTCCAACAATTTCATGTCCATGAATTTTATTTATTTATTTTTGACAAGGGAGAAATTTTAGGTCTTGATGTAATTCTACCTCATATAATTTTAAGGTGATCAAATATTTCCCCATTGTCTGAGGCAAGTCCCAGTTCTTTATAACCAGTAGCAACTAGAGAAGTATCCCAGGAAATGCTCCTGGCTAGCAGTAGATAAAGCTTAAATCATTATAGTTGTTTTGTGAATAACTATATCAAATGCTAATTAAGTGATATAGCAACTTACAAGGCAATTCAAAATGCTTAGACTTAAAGCTTGGTGTACCTTTCTGGGGACATATGGGTTGTTCAGGATGACTAGCATCTCTGGTGTGAGGGCTTTCCTAGCAATGTGCAATGGCCACATCCCAGTAAACTGTCTTGGCAGATGGGCTGAACCTGGGTAAGGGTAACCAACGGGCCTCAAACCCATCGATAAGTTGGGGCATGCCAAACCCATGCATGTAAAGACTTTCTGAGAACAATCTGTTCCAATGGCCACGAAGGCTGAAGCAGGACCTCTTAGAGCTTGATCAGATATCTAAGATGAAAGGCCATCCACTGCATCCCAGGCCATCGCCAGTCATCTTGACTTTTGTCTCGCCACTGAACTTTGATGATACTGGAAGAAAATGAGGTAACTTTGTGCAACTCTGCCTCACTTAAATCCAACTTATGTGTAAGTCAAGGCATCACCTGTGATATTATTGGCCCTCTTTGAAAACAAAGAACCAACACTTTTTTTTTCCTGGAGCTGGCCAAGGAAAAGGTACAGTTCATGTTGAAGAGCACCAAGCCAACAGTAAATTAAGTGAATCTGAGTGCTAACTAGCCTTTAGTTCCATATTCTGCCCCAATACTCCATCCTGAATTTGCCTAATTGGAAGAATGGTTAATTTAAGTAAATATATTCTTCCAGTTCAAATTCCCACTCTGAATTCATCTGAATATGATTCTTCCTTTACTGTCTTAAATGTTGAGCATTCATCTGTTTATTATCTTCAATTTATCTTCTATCTTGTTTGTACATAGTCGTTTACATGTTGTGTCCCTCATTTGACTGTAAGCTCCTTGAGAGATGGAACTGTCTCTTGTTTTTCTTGCCCAATATTTAACACCTAGCACTTATTAGGTGCTTAAAAATATTGATTGACTGACCAAAATTTGTGTAAAGTACAACACAGTAATTATTTTTCAAATAATAGGTATATGGGTGGTTGTTGAAGAGACCTTCATGTAGTCCACCTCCCACCCACCCCCCACCCCAAGAAACAGTGTGTTGTGGTAGAAAAAGGGCTAGATTTGAAGTCCAAAGACCTGGATTAGAATTCCAGCTCTACTATTCATTATGTTTGATCCCTCAAGCCTGTCACTTCCCTTCCTTTGGCCTCATTTTCATTATTAATAAAATAAGGTGTCAGCTTCACTCACTCTGCACCCAGATGTGTGGGTTATTGAGTAGTCAATCTCTACCAATGAGAAGAGTCCCACACAATGGGCTTTGAGGCTCAAATCACAGATGCAAAACTAACAGGACTCTCAGAAGCCAACTAGTTCAAACCCTTCTTTTTACAGAAGAGGAAACTGAGGCTCAGAGAAGTTAATCAATTCTCAATTACCCAAGGACAGTATTTTAGGTTCTTTGAAAATCCTTTCTCTTGCTTACATTTGGAATGATTTAGGTGAATAAAAAGACTGTCGATTTCAAAATAAGATGGAAATGAATGGCTAAATGGAGTTAGAGACAAGAGTATGAACAGTTTATAATAGATTATTGAAATTTAAAATGATTTGCTATACATGTTTTGTTGGAACATAAATTTGTAATGTGTCCATTTCAACACAGCTCCCAGGGAGGCAAGAGTAGCCATATCTAGCTTCTCCTTCTCTAGCCCTTCTCCAAGGGAGTCTGTAATTCCTGCCCAAAAGAGGTTGGGACCAGAGGTTGGCCATTCGCCTCTCCTCAGAGAGAGGGGGTACTGGGTTACAACTATGTATATCTGCTCCCTTAAATATTATTAGTTTAAGGGAATGTAATTTTAAGGTCCCAGCTTTATATCTGAGATTTGAGCTCTTTCCCACTATATGCCAGTTCCACAATGAATACATATAGCAAAGATCAAAGCCAACTAGCTCAAACCCTTCTTTTTACGGGTGAGGAAACTGAGGCTCAGGTAAGTTAAGAGACTTGCCCAATGTCAGCAGCTAGTAAGTACACATCAGAGGCTGGATTAGAACTAAGGTCTTCTGTCTCCACATTCAGTGTTCTTTATACTATATCGCATTCTCCTTTGACCATAATGAGAATGGTAAATTTTTGAAAAGCTAATACATCTTCCCTGGAGTAATCACATCCTATTGTAATCAGTATTTTTGAAACATTTATTACAACTGACAATGTTTTTTTTTTCTTGAATTAGACCTATATTTCATTGGTATAGGGAACTCCCAGTGAGGAAACTCCCTCTATCGATTCAGTGAAGCAATTACTCTTGGACTTACAGTCTTGGAGGGTTGCCTGGGACCCTGAGAAGTTAAGCGATTAGCCCAGAGTCACAAAACTGGTACATTCAAAAGGCAGGCCCTTATTCCAGATCTTCCTGCCTCAGTGGCTACTTCTTTGTTCACCACAGTGGTGCTGCCCCTCAACTGATAACAGGCCTTTTAAAAAAAAAGGCGAGGGAGATTCCATTTAGCAGTGCCATTAGAAAATTCTGTGTTTTGGCCTAAAATAAATATTATTGTCAGTCTCCTGGGTCTCTTCAGGCTCTAAAGTTATGATCCTATGATCTTTCAAATGTAACTGCTTAGAGTAGATAGAGATTGAGACCCTGAGATCAAAAGGGCTAAATATAGAACAGCAGCATGTTATTAGCATTGTTTTTCCTCCTCTTTAAATATGTACTAATTGCAGGACATCCATCTTGTTCAGGGGGTGCTTAGAATAGCTCTCAGCAAAACGGGAGGTTGCAGAACAATGCACCTTGAGTCACAAGACTTTGGTTTCCATGAGTCAGCCCTGGAGTGGTATGTACTCTATCCTTCATCTACCGGTGGCATTGGGCCCCCATGCCAGCTTGATTAATTTGCCTCAGGGTATCATGAGAATGGAAGTAGAAAGGTGCTGAAACTTCAAAAGTGAAAAAATATATTATATAATATTTGATGTTACAGAGTTTTCTATATATATTAGTTATTTGGAAAAGTCTCATTTTTTTTCTTTATGAATATGATAGAAAGATGCTCAGCAGATGATAATAAATTTAATACGTAAAACTGGTTGGATGAATAGATACAATGAATATTCATCAATGGGTCCATGTCGGGGGGGCATCTATAGAATGTTTAAGGGATCTGACCTTGATGCTATTCAATATTTATTAAATTTATTAGATTAAATATATAATCAAATAGATCTCAGGGGAATTCTATTAGATTATATTATTGTATATGTATATATGTAACATCATAATATTATGTATAATGAGAAAAAGTAAACTCTTACCCTTGGATTACAAAAATGACTTCACAAGTACAAGATGCAAGAGGCATGGTTAGACAGAAGTTTGTCTAAAAAACAGGTTTATAAATTCAAAGTGAGCTAACAGTACGATATAAAAAGAGTTGATGCTGTCTTATAATATACTAATTGGGCCAGAGCTTCCAGGAATAAGGAGGTGATAGCACTACTATACAGGAGGTTAAGTGGCATGCCCGATGTCACCTAGCTAGAAGGTGTTAAAGGTAGATTTGACCCCAGGTGCTCTGAATATAATGCCAATGCTCTTTCCACTGCAACTATATGCTATAGCCAAAGCTGATCTTATCCTGTATGCTCCCTCCTCCATATGTTAATAAATGCCACCAATGCCCAGTACCTGAAACTCCCTCCTTTCAAACTCTGTTGAGATCTCTGTGTTCCCTCCATAGAGCTATCAACTCTATGATATCACCTTTCCTCTTTCTGTCCTTATCATATTCTGTCTTGTATCATACATATTTTATATGTCAGATTTCCCAATTAAGTTGCTTTTTAAAGGCATATGGCATTTTTATCTTTGTACCCTCAGCAACTAACATAATACCAGGTACACATGAGCTGCTGGAGATACAAAAATAAGGTACTTTTTGTTGAATTAATTAAATAGTATATACTTCTCAGACTCCTTATCATTCTAGTTAGCCTTATCTAATTTTGCAAAATCTCTCTGAAAAGCCAGAACCCAGAATTAAATACAATATCTCAGATAGGAGTGAGGAGGTTTTGGAATGATGCAGTGGATCACATAGTAGGTACTCAATAAATGTTTATTGATGGATTGACTGATTCGAAACCCAGTAGGACTTTTACTTAACTATGTTCTGAACACTATATCAGTCAGCCTATTGTAGCCTAATATTATTCTAATTAAGTCAACAATTAAGCGCCTACTATATGCCAAGCAAGGTGTTAAATTCCACTAATGGAAAGTAAAGCAAAACGCAGTCTCTATTCTCAAGGAGTTCACAGCTTAATAGAGGAGATACAATGCAAACAACTATAAACGAACAAGATATACACAGGATAAATTGAAGATAATCTCAAAGGGAAGGCACAAGCATTCAGGGGAGTGGGAAAGGAGCCTTGAGGAAGGTGGGATTTCAGCTCAGACATTAAGGAAGCTAGGAGGCAGAGATGAGGAAGAAGAAAGTTCTAGGCATGCAGGATATCTGCTACAAAATGTTGGATCACATCAAGCTTTTGGTTACCCAAAAAGTCATAGTCCCTCAAAAATAAGGAGACATTTCCCTTAAATACTTTTAAAAATGTTTTTGTTCTTTCCTAAGGAATCAACCACTTAAAGGAAAAATTATATCAAAGGTAAGATTGTAACGAAATATCCCAGCCCCTGAAAGACCAGAAACATCTTTTGCAACAGAACCCCAAAGCTTTTTCCTTCAAAAATTGTTTCCTTCTCTCCCTTGCCAACAGGCTAAACTTGACCCTCAAGGAAATGTGAATATCCCCTCTGAATCTCTAAACGGGGTGTTGGCAAACTCATCATCCCTTAATTTTATCAAGATGAGGTCAAGAGTAAAGACCTTTCCTAAGAAATTAAATGGAAGAAAAATAATGTGCAGAAGTATTAAACTTTCAAATCACAAAGGCATGTGATGATTTTCATTTTAACCCTACCGAACCCTGTCTCCAGAGTTATCCTATGCCAGCAAACCAGCATATTCATTTGGCACAGTTAAGGCTGATTTTCAAGAGGATCAAAGGATTTAAGTATGTTAGAGATTATCAGGACCAACTCCTTTATTTTATAGATGAAGAAACCATCTTGGAAACCCAAGTATGGGGTAACGGAAAGAGTTCTATACACCTAGGTCAGAGAACCTAGGATAAAATCTTGTTGTTAGCTTTGTAAATATGAGTGATCCCTGAACCTATCTGAGTCTCAATTTAAAGAAACTAGTCCAGTGCAGAAAATGATAACTCTAGTAACTACTTCAGTGCATTGTTATAATAACTGAAATAATGATAAAAAGGTATACAAAGCACTTAAATGGTGCTATATAAATGCTAACTGTTATTAAATAAATAATCTTCCCTGCTCACATAGATAGTACAGTAAGTAGTTTTCTTTAGATGAAGCACAACTCTTCATCTGGAACTAGTATATCAACCCAAATGAGGCCATTAAAAATAATCAGCTAGCTCTTTCCAAATTCAGAACCAATGGTTCTTCTTTGTCTAATATCAGCACCTGTTTTTTCATCTCCCCTCACAAGTTTCAGCTTCCCACCTAAGTAAGTTTACTGCCAACTCTTCCTTCATTCTACTTAACTAGTACCTGAAAGATTAACTCTAGATGTGCCTAATTAACACCCTATCACTATCCCAGCAGCTAGAAGGCCTGGAGTCAGGAAGACTTCTTTTCCTGAGTTCAAATCTGGCCTCAGACACTGACCAGCTCTATGACGCTAGGTAAGTCACTTAACTTTGTTTCCCCCAGTTTCTTCATTTGTCAAATGAACTGGAGAAGGAAATGGCAAACCATTCCAGTATCTTTGCCAAGAAAACCCCAAATGGGATCACAAAGAGTCAGACACAACTGAAAAACCACTGAACAACAACAATAACAACAAAGCTATTCCAGCCTCACTTCCAGCTCTCCTCATTTTCCATTTCTCAAAATGATCTGAAGATTGGCTTTCCACAGCTTCAGGAGAAAGTATGGAACAGTAGAAAAAACATATGTTCTAGAGTCAAAAGACCGGGATTAGGATCCTGCCTTTGATGTTTAATAAATGTATGACCTTGGGCAAGTCAGTTAACCTCCCTAGGCCTCAGTTGTTGGATTAGATGACTTATAAGAAGGTTTTCAGTTCTTGATCTTCAGTAGGCCCCCCATTTCCATCTGAGTTTGATACCACTTCATTACATTATGTTGCCTCTTCGGTCAGTCATCACAAGGGGAAGAGGCAAAGGAAAGACTACAAAGATTCACAGAAGTGAAACATGAATGTTTCTTAACCACAGTTAACATGCCATGGTATCAATTGACCAGTATGGGAGGCTAAGGAATGGTGATGCTCTTCTGAAACAAATTCTTTGAGGCAACTTATGACCTTGGGAAGCAGCCTTTCAGAGAGGGCAAGTCCCTTTAGCTAGCGATTGAGGATGTCACCCAAGGGACAAATTTTACCTATGCTCAGAAATTCCCCATCAAGAAGCATTTTCTTCAGGACTGAAGGACAATGCTTAAGCTTAGCAAGCTTGGACTTGACTTAGTGTCCCTCTTTTCCATGCTATCTACAAGGTAAAAGTGTTGCATGGCATCTTTAACAGGTCCAGGTTCTTTTTCATAGTCCAAAGATTAAAATGGAGCAATTAGTGAAGTAGAAAATATGGTTGTAATGATGACGATGATGATGATGATGGTGATAATGATGATGCAGATAGGATCGTTGAATCGGAATGGAACTCACAGGCCATCCAGTCCAACCCCAGCATCTTTTCAGGAACCCTTTTTGAAGCATTCCTGAGCAAGACTCTGCTTGAATATTTCCATTGACTGAAAACTCTCACCACTTTCTGGTCAGCCTCCCTGTATCCAGCCTCTCCCATCTCCAACCATTTTCTATAGAGCTGCCAAATTGGTATTTCTAAAGCATAGGTCTGACCATATCATTCTCCTGCTATAAGAACTCCAACGTTTTCCTATTACCTCCAGGATAAAACTCCAGAGTTCTTCTGTTTGGCATTTAAAGATCTTTGCAACCTGGCTAGCTTTTTTCGGTGTGGTCATGTGCTACTCCCCTTCCCATACTCCATAACCAGGCAAACTGACCTACTGGTGCTCCCTAATGAAGGCATTCTATCTCCTACCTGCTTTGGCACAGGCTTCCCTCCCCGCCCCCATGCCTGGAATGTTTTCTCTTCTTATCTCCACCACTCAGGACCCTATTTCCCTTCAAATTACAGCTCCAGCACCCCATCCTTCAAGAAACCTCTCTATATTCAGTTATCAGGGTGCCCCCCACAAGGAAATCATTTTGTATCTATGATATATTTACTTATCTATGAATATGTTGTATCTCCCACGACCACCTTTGTTGCAACAATTTGGCTAGCAGCTGTTGTGGGGGTGAAAAACCAACACAAGCCCAACAACAAGAATGCTGCCAGCACAGGTTCTTTTGATTTGCTTTACTAAGAAAAGTAACATTAAGGGGTCAACAATCTTATTTCAATCCAACATACAAATATCATTCACTTAGTTCAGGGGAAAGAGCCAGCACCCTGAACTTCAGAGCAAACACAAACAAATTTATGAAGATACATTATAAACAGACCAAATATAATTCATAGTTACCAAGAAGGCATCAACATCTGGGTTCACAAGCTGGAGAGCTCTTAGCCACAGCTGCCCAGAGTCTCTACATCAACACTCCTCCAAGAGTTAGAGCTCCAAGCAAATAGCTCTGTTCTCTCTTTTTTTTATAGTCATCAAACCCAGAACTTAGGCACCAACTATTTGCTCTGGTCTTAGCAACTCCCCTTAGGGCCCTGGGGGCTTCACGCCCACATATGCTTAGCATCTAGTAATTAGGGGTTTGGGCCTGGGATTTAGCACTCAATCAAAGAAACTTAATTAATTTATCGTTCTAAAACAGTAAAAAGTCCCAACTTAATTGATATTAATTAATACACCCTAAGTGAATGATATTTGTATGTTGGATTGAAATGAGATTGTTAACTCACTGATGTTACTTTCCTTAGTAAAGCAGATCAAAAGAATCTGTGCTGGCAACCTTCTTGTTGTTGGGCTTGTATCGGTCTTTCACCCCCACAGCAGCTGATAGCGTAATTGTTCCAACAACCACCTAGAGCGTAAGTTCCTTGAGGGCAAGCACTGTTTCACTTTTAGATTTATATCACAAGTATCTGGCACAGAAGTCAGCACATAACAGGGGCAGGGCAGCGTGCCACTGTATACACTGCTGAGTTGTACTGATTGGTGAGTTAGAGCAAACTTGCTTATCCCACTATATGTAGTCAGCCTTAGACCATGCTTCGCATGCATCTACCCTGGGCACTTGGAAGAGTCCTGATGTTTGCCCACACGTATCCTACCTTTTCAGCTCTTACCCCAAATAATCAAATAAAAATCAGTATAATCAAATCAAATCAAATCAAAACAGTAATCAAATAAATACAGTCATTACTCCCTCTTGACTATACTATGGCTCTACTCATCATTCCTGTGGTTCCTTAGACCAATGTTTCCTTCCCTAACCTTATTCCCCTATTTGTGTTGTCTCTTCCTATGAGAATATAAGTCCCTTAAAGGACTTTTATTTGCATCCCTAGAGCCTAGCATGTTGTCTAGTTCATTAATTGATTAATAAAAGCTATTTCATTCATTTATTCATTAACTCTTCATAAATGCTTATTGGACTAGATCAGAATACTTCTTATTCTAATTTTTAAAAATTCTCCCCTGTAGTAAGACTAAATCTGCCTCCCTTTGATTCTTACCCATTGGTTCTAAACCTGACATCTGCAGATACACAGAATGAGTCAAGACTCTCTTTCAGATGACAGAACTTTAGAATGAAAGATGGGTTTATTTAGACCAACTGTCTCATTTTACAGATGAAGAAACTGAGGCCCAGAAATGACTCGCTCAAGGCTCCATAGACAATAAATGGCACAGCTGAGATATAATTCTAGGTCTTCTAACTCCAAACCCAGCACTCTTTCTACTGCACCACAGGAAACCTTGGAAAACATCTAGTTAAACCTCTACCTGCCAGCCTCTACATGTTGTAAAAGGAAGAGGTGGCCAGTTTGGGACTCACCCAAACAAGTCTTCCTCTTTGCCTTGCTGGCAGTGGATAAACCACACTTAAACAGCATACCAGTGAGGTGACCAATTGTTTTGGGTTTTTCCCCCTGGGGGTATATCATAGCCACCAATCAGAAAGCTCCTATAATTATGGCTTCTAAAAGAATGTAAACACTTGCTTTGGATGGTGGTGGTGGTGGGGGTTGTGCTCAAAGGCTTCTATATCTGCTTATTCTCTGGTTTAATTTGGTACTTGGGGGTCCCCACCACTCTGAGATTGGCTCATTAAGCTTTAACCTTCCCTGAGGACTTTCTGTTCCTTTGTTCCCATGTCCTCAGGTGGAAGTCTTGGCTGAACCTTACAAAGTTTGACCGCCGGCTCTAGATACCATAGCGTGACCTCACTTACGTTACATAACAGCAAAGTCCCAGGCATCCAATTTAATCCTATAAAAGCACTATGTGAAGTTAATCCATTGCCAGTTCTGTCAAAATAATCTTCCAGGTCCCCCTAAAGTTAAAAAAAAACATTTGTTCCACAGGGTCCCCTGACTGGACTCAGAGTACAATTCCCCAGATGTTCCGCTTGATCAAGCTATCTTTTTAGAATGCTGGGATTGGAGACAATATGAAGGAGGGAAGGAAAACATAATGACAGTCTGTGGTTTGGACCAGCCTCTTCTTCTCCAATTATTCCTTATGCTTTCCTCTAGAGACTAAGGGGATGAGAGAAGATTGAGCAACTGAATGTTTATCTGTTCTTGTGCCTCTGTGTGTGTGGGGGGGGGGGTAGGTGGTATTAAAGGAAGAGTGCCTAATATACAATGGGTGATTAATAAATGCTTGTTGACTAACTGATTCTTGTGAACTGATGCATTCTTGCACTGCTAGCCTCCAATGCAAAGGGATAGGGAAGCCTGTGTCACTCGTTCATGTAAAACATCAAACTAACTTCCTAGGATCATAGACCTAGAGCTGGAAGGCACCTCAGAGACCATCTAATCTACCCCTCCCCCATCATTTTATAGATGAAGAAATTGAGATGCACACTAGTTAAATGACTCACCCAAGATCATAAAGTTGGTGTCAAGGGCAAGATTTAAACCCAAGAACTTTGACCCTAGAGCCAGCACTCTCTCCACCATCCCCAACACCTAGGCTACGAAGCTCATGAGTTTATTTTCCTGCAGGAGTAGTAAGGGACCATTGTTGTTGTTTAGTCATTTTTTCAATCAAGTCTGACTCTTCATGACCCATTTGACCCATTTCTTGGCAAAGATACTAGAGTGGTTTGCCATTTCCTTCTGCAGCTCATTTGATAGATGTGAAACCGAGGCAAAGAGGGTTAAGTGACTTGCCCAGGGTCACACAGCTAGTAAGTATCTGAGCCAGATTTGAACTCAGGTTTCCTGGCCAGTGCTCTATCCACTGTACCACCTTGTTGGCCTATTTTCCAGATGGCTTCAATGTAATCATTCCAATTAGCACTTTCTTTTTTTTATAAATATAGAGAAGAAGATGATGGTGATGAAGATGCAGAAGAAGACAATGACAAAGAAAACAAAGGAGAAGAAGATGATGATGAAGAAGAAGAAGAGAGAAACTTTATTGTTTCTTAGTAACCCATTCTAAAAAGCTGCCGAAGTCAGGAAACCTGGACTCTGGGTCTGACTCAGCTATTAAAGATTTTAGACTTAGTGAGTCCATAGGGGTCAGGCAATATGGTAGAGTCGAATGAGCACTGGGTGTGGTTATTGAGGTCTTAGGTTCAATTCTTGCCACATGTGTGACGTTGGACAAGCCACTTAATGTCCCTAGACACCATTTTCCCCAGCTTTAAAATGAAAAGGGTTGGATGTCCTATGATGTGTAGTTCTACAGTTCACTTCTACCCTGTTGTAGAATGAGCCACATACTGGGTCCGAATCCCAGTCCTGCCAATTAAGAGCTGTATTAACTTAAGAAAATAATTTTCCTCTTGGTTTGAGTTTCTTCCTAGGTAGAACAAGAGAATAAAACTAGATGACCTCTAACGTCCCCTTCCAACTCTAAATCTATAACAGGAGTGTCATGGGGCCTGGCACATGCCCAGAGTGCCTAGGAGAGAATTTCTCCACACAGAAAGGCTGAAGAGACTGATTCTGGGAGAGTCTTAATGGTGTTTAATGGGAGTCCCATGGAGAAATGTTGGTGTATGTGCAGATATTCCATAGGTGGTTCTGGTTGGCTAACCACATGGTAAATATAAGGTTCTTTTCTTGCCTGCAAAGGCTTTCAAAAAAGCTTGAGTTTACCTTGCCCATTTTCTTGGTTGCTTTGTTAGTGGCTTGTCAGAGTCACACCTAAGGGGAGAGGCCTTGGGTCCTCCCTACCTTTGTTATTGGTATATTTTAATTAATTTTCATTTGTAATTAATATTTAATTAATTAAATTAATATCCATTTGTAAGAGCTAATTATTGTTAAGTAGTAAAAATGTCTAGAACCTAAGGGGTAAGAGAAAAGGGGAGGGGGTCCCAACTAATGGCATTAGAGAAGGGACATCTCAAAATCCATCAGGGTATCTCTAGAATGCCCAGGGGGCAGATATAGCTAGCTTGGTTCTGGCACAATGGGCCAAGGCATATTTTCTATCCTTTTATAGGTATGTTATATTAGTCAGGGCCTCTCTGGGCCTGAGTTTCCTCTGTAAAATAAGAGCTTTGGACTAGATGAACCTCTGAACCCATCTAGTTCTAATTCCTAAATGCTAAATAAATTCAACTTATTTCTATTTTTTTCTGAGCTATGATTAAGTATGGTTCCAGATATTTAATACAGTCTCATATGCTTGGGAGGTTGGGTATAGCAGCATGTAAGTGAGAAGCCATGAGGCAGTTAATATGTTTGGAGTAAAATGCAAAGCGGAGGTCAGTAAGGTGAGGGCAACCTCTAAGCTTCCTTATAAGGAGATTAAATTCGATATGAGACATGATTAGGATCCCTCATGATATTTAGAGCAGTTAAGGTATGAGCATAACTAAAGTTGAAGATGATTGATTGTCTCAGTAGAAAAGCAGGGGGTGTGGGGGGGGAGAAATTGGTGGTCAGGAGTCTCTTAACAGGTGGTTAGAAAGTAGAGAGTTGTATGAGAAGAGGAAGGGAGAGAGGAGAACGCAGCTGAGAAATATTGCTGAACTTCTGATGGACTAGATGGTGGAAGAGAATGTGTTTATGGCTCTTGAAATGACCTAGATTGATGGCTTCAGAGTGTAGCCAGCTATCTTTAGCTACAGCACAGATACGAATCTGCACACATAATCCCTGACACGTTACAGTCTTGACCTACAGGAATTCAACTCAAGGTGATAAAGTTTGGTAGACTCGTGTGGCCATTGAATGTAGGAAGATGAAAGTAGCAGTCTTATTTGATTCTGTAACATATTGGAGGGGGGGAATATTTGGTTTCCTTAATATTCTCTTAGAATATGAATTAGAAAAGTACTCTAAGCTTGTTTGCCACATATGTGTTGATGGGCACAATCAATCAGTAAAGAGTAAAACAGTCAGGAAAATAGAATCTAACCCGTGATTGAATAAAATCTGGAGTGAGGAGGATCTGAGAGTAAAGTGAATTGCTCTTGATCCCAAAGAACTGTATTTGAAGAGGCAGATTGTTTGCAATAGCCAAATCAGGAAAGAAAAGGAAGCTTTTTTTAAACTTGGCCACAGAAGAACTGAGGGGTTTTGTGCCCCACCCCCAAAGTATGCACCGGATAGAGTGAAGGAGGTTTGTCATTGCCTCTTAGCAAGTTGTCCTCTGTGACTTCCAAAGTTGTCTCTCTCTTGGAAAGCTCTCCCTGTCTTGCAAAGAGCTACATAAGTCTCTGGGGCAAGAGTGCTGTCGGACCAAGGAGAGGTATGTCCATTCGGCTGCAGGCAGAAGATGATCAAATTCATATACTTCCTGATTTGAGCAGGGTTGTTGTTGTTTTTTTTTTTTTAAATGGAGAGAGAGAGAGAGACAGAGAGACAGAGAGACAGAGATAGAGAGAGACAGAGAGAGAGAGAGACTCAGGAAACCCCAATGATCTCTAAAAGGGAAAGATGTAAATAGCATTAGTAGTTCTTCTGCCTATCATTTGTGGAGTAACTTTGGCAAAAGGCTGTGTGTGGGAAAGAGCTTCCTAGATTCTTGTTCTCCCTTCTCTCTAAATAATGCAAAAAATTCTTTAAAAATCTATGACAACAAATTGAAATGATTTTTTTTAGGAAAAGCTCCTACCAGCATCTGCTTCTGGTTCAGTATGTGGTGAGCAACGCAGACTGGGCAAGGCAGCTAGCTAATAGAAGGTCCTTATACCAATGCCTGGAGAAGGGAGTAGGGAGTGGAGAAGGGGCTACTCATTTGACCAAAGTAAGAAAACTTCTTGTTCTGCAGCTCCTGAGTATCATTAGTATTGGCTAAACAAAAGTCCTCTTTGGAAGTCGTTAGAGGTCCTGGGGCTTCATCCAATCCCTTATTAAAGCAATTCCCAGGCCCCAGGTTTTACCTGAGGATTCTTCATTTAAAAAGGAAGAGCAACAGAATTCAAGCAGCTGCAAAAACAGTGATTTTGAGCCTCAGGTAGCATGGCAGAAGATGTCAGGAGAGTCTTGGGAGAAGAAAAGACGTTATTTTTAGAGCACAATTTCTTCTGTTCTGAAAGCAAAAGGTCTTAGATACACTGTTGTCAATACTTAGGGCCAACAAAAGAAGCAATGAGCCACGGGGGCCACAGCTGGCAGGGGCCCAGGAACCACTTTCCTTTTTCTTTCTCCTGGACTTTCTGGACTCCTCTGGACAGTTTTGAGAACAAAACTGGACAACTTCTCTTTAAACATCCTTTTAGAAGCAATGCTAAAAGGCCAAGTTCTTTACAAAACAGACATTTAACAATGAAAGGATTTGAGAAGAAAAAAAAACTAACATTTGAGGGGAGTCTGTGCCTATGTATTATTTCCATAGAAATGAATTTACTTAGGTTGATTTTTTGTTGTTAGTGGCCCCAGAAGCAACCAGTTCAATTCATCTCCAATTTCAGGCATTTTGCCTTGTTACTCTATAAGTACAGATATCTTGCTCTTTCCTTCCAATTCCATTTCCAACCTTTATTTAACCCATATTTATCTTGCATGTACAGATTTATATATGCTGTCGACCCCATTCTAATATAATCTCCTTCAGACCAGGGCTTACTCCTGCTTTTTCTTTGTCTCTCCAGTCCTTGTGTGTTTTTCCTTCGTTCTTGAAGAGGCCCATGACATCAGGGAGATGACGACACGATTTGCAGTTGACTTTGATTTGAGTGAGAGAGGGCTGTGCAAGGTCACCAACCTCACTTTCTCCTCCAGAACCATTTGGGTCCAGTGGCCTGATATTCACCAGGATTACAGGAGATGGCCCAGGATACAATGGGAGACCCTGGCCCTTTCAGGCTAAGGTCTTTTCAGGTTCTCACTTTGAGTGAGATAACGTCCATTCAGTGAATAACCCTCTTTAAGAAGTTAATCAAGGGATTGCCCTTTTAATCAAAACTCAAAAAAAAAAAATCAAACTGGGAGGTGAAGACCTTCAGGGTTCCTGGCCAAAAGAGAAACAGTTACTATTTACCATTTACTGGAGTAACAATAATAAGTAATTGTTCATTGATTGGACACAGAAAAGATTAAGAACTCCTGCTACAGACAATAGAGATCCTTTGAACCCACTAAGGATCTGTAGGGCAGGAGCCATCTCCAATCATCCTGATCTATATCTTGCCACTAGACCCAGATGGCTCCAGAGGAGAGAGTGAGGCTGGTGACTTTGCACAGCTTTGCCTCACTTAAATCCAGTTCACTTGCAAGTCATGACATCACCTTCCCAACGTCATAGTCCTGTTTGAGAACAAAGGACCAACAACAACAATAACGAATTTCATCTGTATTAAACTTCCTCTTCATAAGACCTGCCTCAATGAATCTTATCAATGATGGCAATGATGAAAAGTTGAGATGGAGATAACAATGGTGACAACAAACTATACCAGAACTGGACGTGGAACTACAAACAACTGTTGTCCGCAATTACCCATACACAACGCTGACCCATAAACATTTAACAATGTTTTTAACCTCCAAATGACACATATTGAAAAACTCTCAAAATGGAAAATGGAAAATCCAAAATGGAAATCTACTAGAAGAAATCAAAATGGCATGGGACCAAAAGATCACCTTTAGTTTGAATCTTTAACATTTTGCTTATAACCTGTGTGACCTTGGGCAAGTCACTTCACCTGGACCTCAGTTACTCATCTGTAAAGTAAAGAGGTTAAACTAGATGGTCTATAAGGGCTTACCACTTGAAGCTCTAAGACCTTGATCCTGTGATCCCATCATACTGTCTGCTACAGGAGCTGTCCCAAAGATACTTTTAGTGTGCCCACAAAAGATGAACCCACATACCAATGATTGTATTCATTTACAAAAAATCTGTCATTTTATCCATCTGGGCAATCGTCTGTGGAAAATTAAACCCAGAAGAATACTAGCAGGATAGTGACGTGTTCCAGTACCATTTCTATCTAAACTCCATTGAACACGATGAGAAGAAAAAGATGACAACAATCGCTGGCAGTTATTTGGAATTTTTAAGATTTGCTAGCTGTTTTGCATACATTTTTTCATTTTATTCTCTGTAAGTTAGCTACCAGATTCCCAATTTAAAGATGAGAAAACTGAAACTCAGGAAGGTGTGTCAGAGATTCACACTGAGTCTCAAGATCAAGTCTCTTGAGATTCCAAGTCCCATCTTTTTTCCTACTATACTATTCTGTCTGAACAAGGCCTGTTTAAGAGAGGCTACCAATTATAAAGTGTCTCACTTGGCTGGAGGTTGTTTGCTTTCTGGCTGGGCATACTTTGTGCCGAATCAGCTAACATCGCTTCCAGGACATTTCAAGTATGGAATATGAACAGCTGTAAGGATGCAGACGGGCTATTAAAATAAAGGCAACTCAGCCTATTGGAAAGAGCACCAGACTTGCGAGACATGGGATCGCAGGTTTAGAACTGGAGGGACCTGAGGTCATCTGGTTCAACCTCTTATTTTGCAAATAAAGAAACTAGAGTTCAGGGGCACCTCAGCAGTGCAGTGAGTAGAGCACTGGCCCTGGAGTCAGGAGGATCTGAGTTCAAATCTGGCCTCAGAAACTTGACACATGTACTAGCTGTGTGACCTTGGGCAAGTCACTTAACCCCAATTGCCCTGCCAAAAAGAAACTAGAGTTCAGCTCAGAGAATTTCAATGACTTGCCCACAGCTAATGAGTGTCAGAGCCTCGATTCAAGCCCAGGACCCTTGGCATCTAAGCACTGCCCCTATGGTGTATGTCTGCCACAAACCATCACTATGACCTCAAACAATTCACTTCATTTCTCTGTGCCTCAGTTTCCACATCTGCGAGGAGGACCAGAAAGGAAGTTGGACAGAGGCTCAGCCAGGCCAGCTCTAAAATCTGATGATTCTGTGTTCTTGTGTTCCTGGCATCTGTGTCAAGACACTCGGCTGCTGCTTTTGTTCTATCGGAAATTATTTGATATTTTGATAGCTCTAAAAGTGAAATCATTAGATCACAACGAGTTGATGAATTATTTTGTCAAATACACTTGTTCCTGCTCATATTCCATTCGAATTAGGCGATACCTCATTAGTCCAGGATGGCTGGACTCAAATTGAACTGTCTTTGCTTGTTTGGGGGTTTCTTCTAGGGATATGGTTCAGCTATGGCTCATAACTAAGGTTACCCTCTGGAAACAGACCAGGCTTTTATAATGAAGATAGACTTGTATTTATAATTGCTGAGAAGTGTATGCTTTAATGTAAATTAAATTACATGTAAATAATTAACATAAAAATTGTAAGTTGCTCACTAATTCAAGAGAACAATAAGGTATACCTCACCTTTCTCATCACCTATTTGCCTTTTGAGAAAGAGGGAGAAGTAGTTTTACATAAGAGGGAAAGTAGAAAAAAATGGGCAAAGAAATGAAAAACCTACCGCCCCTCTCCTCAATCCCTGAATCTAGCTAAGAAACAATCACATACCCTTCATAAAAGGAGAGAAAGGAAAGGAAGGAGAGGTAGAAAAATAGCTCCATTTCAATCTAAAATCCTTGTTTGGAATTCCATGTTGTTACTTCAGGGAAGTGGGAGAATTACCCCATACAGAGGAAGAATGGCATCAGACATTTCAAAGTAATGGGGACTTCCAGGGCAGAGATGAAGCACATGGTGCTTTTTCAAGACTAATGAAACTGAGTTTGCAGTTTGGTTCATGTTACGGTTATAAATATGAAAAGCACAGCAAAGAAAAAGGATGCTATTTGGCAGGTACACACAAGTGTTATTTTGCATTCCTGCGGGCTAACTGAAAATCCATAAATACTGGACGAGGTCCAGGTTTCTTTCCCAATGATCTATCTGGTCCAGACTGGCTGAGTTGTCCTTTCCAGAAGTGTCAAGAATGACAAGGGAAAACAAAATTGTTGATGGGCTACTTTTCTGAGACCTTCCATCCGTTGGGTGCTGTTGTGGAAGATGGTCAAGAATGGCCCCATGCCTGAGTTGCTCCTTAAAAGACCAAAACAAGATAAACCACAACAAGGTGATGGGTATTAAGCCAACTGCAAAGTGAATGAAAAATTGGCTGACTAAATTCTCTTCTCTTCAAGATCAAATAAGGTTACTACGTGATAAATTCACTGTTTATCTCATGTTCTGGGTGATCCCTGCCAGATCTATGATTTGATGAATCTAATCACAAGTAGGACTCAAGTCCTCCTGATGCCTCATCCTTGCTTGGAAGTGAACCTGAGTTTTGGAAGGCTTTGCCAATGGAATGCAAGCTCCGGCAGCTTCTGCCATGCTGGAGAGGCTCTGAGATTGTTCCTGCTGCCCAAGGGGCAGCTTCTTAAGGTCAGAGAATTCCAACACCAGGACGTTGCGCATTAGGTGCTGCTTTCTTTAGCCACAGCAATCCATGAGACAATTCTTTTCATGGATGCCTCAATGTGAGCAGAATGATGCTTTGCATTTCTTACGTGAAGGAAGCCGCTTGCATTCAGAGGTATTTGTAGGACTATATTGAACATCAAAAAAACATTTTTAAGCTACCACTATAACCAATCAGGAAGCATAACAGCCAACAACAATTCCATTGTTATTGTTGAATCACTTCAGTCAAGTCCGATGCTACAGCGTTTTCTTGGCAGAGATACTGGAGTGGTTTGCCATTTCCTTCTCCGGCTCATTTTACAGATGAGAAAACTGAGGCAAACAGGGATAAGTGACTTGCCCAAGGTCACTCAGCTAGTAAGTGTCTGAGGCCAGATTTGAGCTCCTGATTCCAGGCCTGACACTCTACCCACTGCACCACCAAGCTCCCAAACAACACTACTAGCCACTTACTGCATTCACTTTATACATGTATGCACTTTAAGGAGGAGATGTCAAACATGCAGCCACAAGCCATGTGTGATCCACAGCACTCCCAAGTGTGACCAGAATCGGATTAAAATGCAATTAGAAAATGTTTTATGAAATAAATAAAATTCAATAAAACATATCTAGTGTTCACCAACCAATCGATAAACATTTACTAAACACCTACTATGTCCCACACATTTTACTAAGTGCTGGGGATACAAAAAGAGATAAAAGATAGTCCCTGCTCTCCAAGAGCTTATAATCTAGTGGTTTGTATATGGTTTCCTAAGTCAATATGCCTCAGTAGGGATTCTTATATATGGTTAAGTGACGCCCTTTCTTTGGAGTTCGACACCACTGCTTTGAGGTTTACAAAGCACCGTCCTCACAATAACTCTGAGAGGTAGGTCAGTCAAGGACCACCAGCTTCATCTTATAGAGGAGAAAATTGAGATTCAAACATATTAAGTGACTCATCTGTGACAATGTCAATATTTCTGTTCTGTTCCAATAAGAGACCGATTTGTTTATTGATTCAGTTTCCCATGAAAAGATTGCTCGTTGACTTTTTTTAAAAAGGGGAAATTAGGAAAAAACCTGAGGTTTCCTTTCAAAAAAAATCTTTTTTTTGTATTATAAACTTTAGAAATCATCATCAAGTATGAAAATTCAAGATAAAAGAACAAAAGAATAAATTTTTATTAACATTCAGCTTGTTTTTAAGTGTACATTAAATTTAGAGCTAAGTGGTAGGCAGTATGGTGAATGGGTCATGGGAGCTGGAATGACCTGCATTCAAATCTTGCCTCTCTCTGATGCAAGATTTGACTCTTAACAAAGCTACAACCTCTCTGTACTCAAGACAGTTCTCAGATCTATAAATTGCAAAGAGGGTGGCAACCTGCTTTGGTAGACAGTGTTCCCTAGGCTAATTAAATCATAGACGTAGTCCTTATCCTTACTTTTAAAAAAAAATTACTAATTTTGAACTTGTGTACAAGAAGACAAAAAAAAGTTTTCCACGTTCACAGCACAACATAAAAAGAAGATTCAATATGAAATCGTGAATTACCATTTCACAGTTTGCTTTTTTGTAAACTACGTAATAAATACCACACATCGTTTTCAAAGCTATCCTGTTCTTCTGTGCATCCTTCTAAGCTTTCTTTTGGTCTCTACTGTGCACCCTTTTTTTCCTTCTTCCCTCCTGCCCAGACCCAGAGAAGGCCACCATTAGATACAAATATGTATATATACATATATATATATATATATATATATATATATATATATACACACACATATATATACATATATATGCACACACATATATGCATATATATATATATGAAGCCATACTATACACACTTCTATTTATCAGTTCTTTGTCTAATGCCTATCCCTACCAAATTTAACACAATGATAATGTCCTGTTTGTTAATGGCCTTTATTCATGGTCCTTTTACCTACAGTCTCCATTTATACTGAAAGCAGAGGTAGGTAAAATATGGACATCCTTCAAAGTCCTCATGAATGAAATTGAATTTTGAATACAGAAAGAATATTGTTCTCATTTGATTCAAGGACATTAACCTGTTTTTAGTCTAACGATGAGCGAGAAACCACGGTGCTAATGGATAATAAACAGAGTCAGCTCTCCTCTTACTGTTTGCCAAACTGATGCTCTGGGAGCAAAGGAACAAGCCTATAACATTAACTGGTAAAGGATGGGTGAGTGAAGCAACTAAGTCATGGGAAAGATTCAGCTAAGGCGCTGCCCCCAGAATACACACTTAGTTTCACAGATTCTCCATTATCAAAACATTCTGCTCTTGATTGGCAAAGAATCTAAACATTTCAATTTTTATCTGTACCCAATCTTTCTGTTCCCTCTTGATATACCCTCCACTAGCCTGGAAAATAGGTGCTTGGCAGACAGACTAAGAGCTATGTATTTTTTATTATAAGGAATGTAAATGCCGAAGAGAATATATAACACATTCAAACAACTTTGAAAATAGTACATCTTTCTATTCTACCATAACCTGGTCCTTTGGCTCTGGGTTTATGCCCCAGAAGAAACTAAATGTTTGATGAATGAATGCTTTGGAGAAGTTTTTGTTGTTATTACAGTTATCTCCAACTCTTTGTGACCTCATTAGGGGTTTTCTTGGCAAAGTTACTAGGGTAGTCCCACCATTTCCAATTACTCTTCTCCTTTTACTCTTTTTCCCCCACCTTTCATGTTGTTACTTCTTTCCAAATCACAGACACCTGAAAAAAAAAGTTTTTCCATGTTGCCTGGAGCAGCACTTCTGTGGGTCGCAATTCCACATGGGGTCACACAACTGAATGTGAAGGTCGTGAAAAATTTAGTAACAGTAAAAGGTTACCGAACATGCAACAACAAAAAATTAATTCAAAATCAAAAGCGTAATGAATCTGAGGTGTTTCTGGCAGCGCTTGCAACCGTGTTGCATCATGCAACTTCACTGCAGGCTTGGTTCTGAACACACATTATGCTCGCTTTATACTGTGCAAGCCATCACACCTCGCACCGCCTATGAACACTTCCAGAAACACCTTGGCTCAAATTTGAGACCATTGTATGTTGTGAATTGCAGTGCATTTACTGTACGTGCAAAATTGTTAAATGAATTTTGGCTTGGGATTAGGACAGAATTTCCAACAATTTCTGAAATGGCCCTAAACATATCTCTGCCATTTTGTACTAGGTATTTATGTGATGAGGTGCTCTCAGCATTGACGATTATAAAATCAAAATATGGATGAATTCTAAAATAACGTTGAAGATGTCTTAAGTCCTGCAGTACCATATAATCAACAAGATTTCATTCTTTATGTAAAAATAAACAAGCACACCCATCTCATTAGTATGCAAATTTGCTTTCATCTTTAATAAGTGGTAAAATGATATGTATATCAAAGAATTGTTTCAAAATAAATTTCCTTATGATTTGGATACCTGTATACCCAGGGTCTTGTAAAAATTTCTCCATCAAAAAGGGGTGCAAGTATAAAAAGTTTATAAAACCCTGGTAGAGTAGCCAAAAATGTAATCATCAAAGAGAAAAATTTAAAGACCCTCAAACTCCCATGTTAAGTCACAACAGAATGAAAGGATGGAAGGAGAAGAATAAATAAATTCAAAACAAAACACAATGAAATATTTGGAAATTTTAATACCTGGTGATTAATCAACTGATTCCATTTAATTTAATAGGCATTTATTAAGTGCCTACCACATTCTAAGAACTGAGGATATAAAGGTAAAACAAAAAAATCTCTGCCTTCAATAATCTTCCATTCTACTAGAGGAAAATAACGTGTATAAAGACAAGCACAGTGCCTGGAAAACAATAAATACTTAATAAATGCTTGTTCACTGACTCAATAAAGTAAATGCAAAATATATATAAAGCATTAATAACAGTGCTCTAGTCAAGACTGGTTGAGAGTTATTTAACTGAATAAAAGGCATCCCCAACAAACTTGGAAAATGAGACAGTGATGATTATTTGAAAATGTCCACAAGACTGTAATTTACCATTCCATTTACATAGTGCTTCTATTCAGCACTGCCTCAGCCTGACAATATATGACATTCTAAGCATCATGAACTGTAGGCTATAAATAAGAATATTCAGTATTGCTCTTATAAATTGATCCAGGTCTACTAGTAATCTGGAGATTTGTTTGTCAATCAGCTCGGTTTCTCATGACATTATTTGCTGTGTTCCCTTCCCCTCCTTTTAAAATTATTGGCAATAAGCATCCACAAATATGAACATTTCAACAAAAGGGGAAAAGACCATATATGAAACTAAGCTTTGTTATGTATTTTTTTAAAAATGTTTATAAAATTTAATCCAGTAGTTACAATATTGCCCTTCCAAATTCCTCCTGCACTCTTCTGCGTTTTAAAAAAGTCATTTGTTTCTATTCTTTCTTTCTATTCTTTACTTTTTTAATCCCTGTGATCACCCTTCTGCTGTGTTTTCCTCTCTCTCCTTTTTGAGGCGAAGCCAGAAAAGACATTGGGATTTTATTTCCCAGGTTCCTTTTACATGTAAGTCTAAATGGATCCTAAAAGCAAAAGGAGATGGTGGGTGAATAAATGGGAATCCTTCTTCCTGCATTTTGTAAATCCTCTCCACAAACTCTGAAAATATCCTCATTTATTTAAGCCTCCAGAGCAGGAAGGCATTCTCCAACTGTCTTATGACTGTATCTCCCAGTCTGATGAAGTAATAATGTAATGCAGATCTCTACCCAGCCATGTTACTTTAATCTCATACTTTTTCTTGGTCTTTACATCTCATTGCCTTGCCCATGACTCTCCATCATCAACCAGTAACCAAATCCTACCTCTGAAATGTCAGAAATGAGTGCAAAAGTGTACATGCAAGTCTTTCAGAGGCTGCGACTCCTGTTTCAGCAGCTCTGGGCAATTCTGTTGCACAATTCCTACAATGAACTCCTTCCAGGGGCCACTTGGGTGCCATCAATCAAACACATATTTCCTGCAGATAGGCATAAAGAAAATGGTTGTTTGTTTGAAAGAATCAATCAGCAAAGTGAGGAAGGGTATAAACAATGTCTCCCCACAAGTGCACCTCCATGCATTTTCAGAATCATTTTTCTTCAAGGTCTGAACTGCTTGAATGAGTTGTTTTTCTCTTCCAGCTGAGAATGAATAAGATGAAATGCTCAAGGAAAGCTGATCTGAACATTTCCTTTATAGTAGATAGAATCAGAAATGGAGAGAATCTTGCAAGTAAGCCTTATTCACAATATTTCTAGGCCAATTTTTACTGATTCTACATATTTTTAGAGTTTGGATTCATATCTAAGCATTGGAAACTGACTTGAGCAAAAGTGGAGCATGAATTAAAATAATGCTTTTCTGCAACTACCTGAGGATTTTGTTGTTGTTCACTCATGTCCACTTCTTCCTGACCCCAATTGGGGTTTTCTTGGCAAAGATCCTAGAGTGGTTTGTCATGTCCTTCCCCAGCTCATTTTACAGATGAGGAAACTGAGGCAAACAGGGTGAAGTGACTTGGCCAGGTCCTCACAGCTAATCAGTGTCTGGAGTCAAATTGAACTCAGGAAGATGAGCCTTTCTGACTCCAGGTGCCCTCTAGCTGCCCTACTTGAGGGTTTGAGGTGAACTTTTTTTGCTTGAAATTCGTTTTCTAGTTAGCCTGTAACCTTTTACCTAAGGAGGCCCATTCAAGAAGACATACAATAAACATTTATTACTTGCCAACCTCATTAGGGACCACAGAAGCCATCTTCTGGACTGATCCTCTCATTTTATATTAGAGGTAATCAAAGCCAATAGAAAAGTTAAGTGATTTGCCCTAAGTCATTTTAGTGGAAACCTAAAAATATTAAATAATAAAAACACAAAAAAAGAACTCAAGACCTTTCTCAAGAACCCAAGATTCTAAAACCAGTGCTCTTCCCATTATATCTCTCCCCTCACTGGGGTTATTGTCTAGTAAGAATTTGTTTAAACTTGTTTCACAAGTCCTAAAATAACAAGTTATGTTTATGTAGCACTTTGTACATACTTTCCTCAAAGCAACCTTTTGGGGAAGATCAGATTAAGAAATTTTATCCCCATTATACAGAGAAAGAAACTAAGACAGTGAAAAGATGAGACCTGTCCAAAGTCCCATCGTCTGACAAGTTACAGAGACAGTACTCACTAATAGGTTTTCTCATTCTAAATCCAATCACACCACAAAGTCTCCTGCCTGAATTTTTATTTTTAGAAAGCACAGCATAGTTTACATAGCACTTTTCTTACAACAGTCCTGTGACAGGGGTAGTTTGAGTATTATTGCCACTTTATTAGGTGAGAAAACTGAAGCCCTGATGATATTTCAACTTTCAGAGAAAAAGCCCAGCCCCTATTCAGTGACTCAAAATGATAGCATTACTCTCCTGATGAGAGTTTTAACTTCTCAAGCTTATTTAAAAGCTTGTAGGCTAAAGAAACTTAGCCATGATTTTTTTTCCATTTAAGGAGAGGAAATTTCTAAATCAGAAATATTTTTGAGGCACACAAATCTCTTTTTGAAAAAATCTGATGGTATTTATTTTTTTCCAATTACATGTAAAGACAATTTTCAACATTCATTTTTTGAAAGATTTTGAGTTCTAAATTTTTCTCCCTCCCTCTCTTCTTTCCCCCCTCCCTAAGACGGCAAGCAGTCTGATATAGGTTATACATGTGCAATCATTACGCAAATTTCTTAAATACTTTTTGTGCTTAGAGACCACACCAAATATAATTCCTGAGTAATGGCCCTTCAGATTGAAAGTAACTGAACCATATACAATTGTATATAAGATCATATAACCTTAGACATGAATAGTCATCTGGTCCCTCTTTTTCTCTTTGTTCCTTTGCCCCCACACTAAGTCACGGTATTCATGGATCAGCCCTTTGAGGCTAGAAAAATGCAATAATGGAACGGCTGACTAGGTTTCAAGCTATGATTTGTAATCATGGAAGACAAGACAGCTTACCTGGACTACACAAGGAACAAACCCACCTTCATGGTACTCAACACAAGTGAGTTAGCCAATTGCCCATTCTGGTAACAGTGATCCAAAGTAGAACACATACCACTATCACTGAGTCAATAATAACATATAGATTTATTTTCTTAGTTTGTCTCTCTTATTTTTAGCCACACCTTCTGTATTCTGCCTACTAGCTTAATTTTTATTTTTCAAAGTGACTATACAAGAGGTTCATCATGGGAAGGGTGGATATATACTGCTTCTTTCAGGAAGCTCAGTGTACAACCTGATGTTAGATAGCCAGATTACATTGATTTTCTCCCTTTTTTTTTCTTTCTCCAATTGGAGTAAACAGTGGAAGCCCTTTATTTATAGATTGCATTGCACTGTAAACATCTGTGGCTGAAACGTGCACTTGCTAGGCATCTCTATCATTAAAGTGAACCAAAGAAGAAAGGAAGGAAGTACCAACCCACCAGAAAGAATGGGACCAACTGAAGGAAGTTGTAGACAACTGTAGGAACGTATTGGTTCCAGTAAACTACTCTGACGAATTTCAAGTTTTTTCCCCCAGTTGTTTTCTTTAGAGTCAGAATGGCAGAGAGGATCAAAATGTTAGCTCTCCAGACAGAAATACTTGGATTTAAGTCCTACTTGTGACACGTAGTGGCTACATGACCCTAAGAAAGGTCATTTAGCCTCTCAATATTCTAGGCACTTCTTTAAGACTATAAATTACAGATAAAGTGTTGATATGCATTAGTAGAGGGAGTTTCTTCATCTAGGCCAGTCTCTATCCTTTACTTAGACCAATGATCTGATTGGTTTTTGCTTTGAATATCCATCTAAACCTATATCTAAACCATTTATATTTATATGGTGTTTCAGATATACAAAGTGCTTTTTCCACCACAACCCTGTCAGTAATATAGTATAAGTATTGTTTTCATCCCTGTTTTCCAGAGGAGAAAATAGACTCCTAGAAGGGAACCACTCCCAGCCCCAAGGTTGCACATCTGCTAAGAGCTGGAGATGGTGTTAGAACAGAGTCTTCCTGATTCCAAGTCAGTACTTCCCACTAAACCACAAAACTCTGGGCATATATCTTGCTTAGATAATAAAAAACAAATATCTGTCTACATTAGCCAACCTAGAGTAATTATTTAAAGAAATGTATTCAAGGGCTTTTATCAATACATATTGAAGACATGGATGAAAGAATGGGTTCCATGCTTATCAAATTTGCAGATAACACAAATCTGGGAGGGGGATAGATGAGAAAGAAATGAGATCCAAACGTATTTGAAGAGGTTTAAATGATGGCTGAACATAAAAGAGTGAGATTTACTAAGGAAAATTGGCTTCCAAAAAATCAACTATATAAGTTAAGAGAATAATAACTGGTATACTAATATAAAAGGTTGGAAGTATTTAGGTTAGCAAAAAACTCGCTGCTCCCTCTTGAATGGTGCTCACCCTTATGTGGGCAGAACCTCTGCTTCTCAGCTCTTTCTTCTGCTAGCCAATGTCTTGGGCATGACTTGCCTTTAGTCAACGTTTTGACTTTGTTCCCCTTTGGGACTGGAGGGGAACTGGTTGGTCAGAGAAAACAATAGGGAAAGAAAATTGAGTGAAGATAACTACCTCTGTGGGAAGCATCCTCTTGCTTACCAAGCATCATTTTTCCTAACTAGTGTTGAAATTTCATTGTGCTAAGGGAGAATATTGAGACCTGGATTTACAGATAGATCTCTCTTCTTTGTGGGCAGTGAAAAGAAAAATCAATAAGATTTTATTTCACATAGCACAGGGGCCCCCTGTTAGGAGTGCTCCTCCTCTTGCTCCCTGCCTGCCCCCATATTCAGAGAGAGAGTTCTCTGTCTCTTTCTTTGCTTCTGTCTCTTTCTGAGTAATATGCCACTGCCCCCCTCTCTTTTTTAGCAACCGTATTTCAAATAATGAGGTAAACAGATCAGAAGTAGTTATGATGGATGAAGTTTTATCTTAAATAGTATTAATACAAATTAAAAAGAAATATATTCAGGAGGACCTGAGTTCAAATCCAACCTCAGACACTAGCTGTATGACCTTGGGCAAGTAACTTAACCCCAATTGCCCTGCCTTCCCCTCTCCAAAAAAAAAAAAAAACAAACAAATATAAAAAAGTAAGCACTCTCCCCCCCACAAAAATTTTTTAAAAACAGAGGGTAAGGGACTTAGCTAGAGTTGTACAGCTAGAGTTTGAGGCAGGATTTGAAATCAGCCTTCCTGACTCCAGGTCTAGTGATATATCTATTGTGTCACCTTGATGCCTTTACAAAAGTCCTCCAGGACAGGGTGAGGGAGGGGAGGAAGCAAAATTACCACCTATAAGTTCACCTAAAGTGACAGTTCACTAACAATCAGTCTGTTTCAGAAACAGGTCAGCTAGGTGGTTCAGTGGATAGAGTAGCAGGACTGAAGTCAGGAAGACCCATCTTCCTGCATTGAAATCTGGCCTCCAACATTTACTAACTGTGTGACCCTGAGCAAGTCACTCGACCCCATTTGCCTCAGTTTCCTTGTCTGCAAAATGAGCTGAAGAAGGAAATTGAAAACCACTCCAGTATCTTTGCCAAGAAAACCCCAGATAGGTCATGAAGAGTTGCACGTGACTGAAACAACTCAACAACCATTCCAAACATAGGGCCGCTCCATTGTCCGTGACTGGCAGGGACAGCTGCCATGGAATTCTCGATAGTGGTTCAAAACTAGCTTCCTCCTCTAATGCTTTGCTCCCAATCTCCAGTCTCCTGCTTGGATCTCAAACCAAAACTGAACAGCTCAGCCACCTTGGAGGAATTCTGTCCCAACCTCTGCATTCTTGCTCACTTCTTATAGTCACTGACAACCAAAAGTTACACTCATAAGCATTCAGGTGAAAAAACAAATCATGGGGAAAAATATGTGGAGTTTTGGTAGATTATAGGCTCACTATGAATCAAATGGTAGCCCCTTCCCTCCAAAAAAATCAATGAGATTTTTTTTACTGTATTAATAGAAATGTAACATTCAGAACTAGGGACCTGTTAGTTCCATTGTACTCTATTGTAGCCAGACTCCATCTAGTATATTATATCCAATTCTGGGTAGCATATATCAGGGGAGACAATTCCAAAAGAGAAGGCAACCAGAATGGCAAAAAGACTAAATATTATTCCATAGGAGGATGACTTGAAGTAAATGGGAATATTTAGTTTGGTGAAGAGAAAATTGGGGGTGAGGGTAATGTAATATCTGCCTTCATGCGTTTAAGTGGGAATCATATAGAAAAGCAATTATATTAATTCTACTTACCTCAGAGGGTAAAAAGAAGGCCAAATGTGTGGAAGTTATAAGGAGGCAGATTTTGGTTCAACATAAGGAAAAATTATGTTAATTAGAGCTACCCAAAATGGAATTGGCTGGTTCAGTGGCAGTGAGTGCCCTTTCACTATAGGTGTTCAAGCAGAGGATACATAATGATTTTCCATGGAAACTTTGTGTGAGATTCATGCTTTCAGTAGGATTTGAAACTGATAATCTATGGTCCATTCTTACCTTTGCATACACAAGGAACAAAACAATTGCTTTAGTTAAGTCAAACAAATTCAGAGTACTGAATTATTTATTTGACAACTTTTACCTGGGTCAGAAAACTGGCCACAAAACAAAAAGCAACAAACCATTCCATAGCCACAGGCATACCTCTCTACTTTACAAATGGAGAGACTGTGGCCCAGTGGGAAAAGCAACTGTTTTGGGAGTCAGAGATCCTGGGTTCAAATTTTAATTCTGCTGTTCACTACCTATGTAGCCTTGAGTAAATGTCACCTTAATTTCTGGGCCTCTGTCCTTGGTAAAACGAGAAGGCTGTATTAGATGACCTTTAAGATTCCTTCCAGCTCTGAAGCCATGATTCTTTAATCCCTCTGCAGCTGCAAGATCATGAGGTTGTTTTTTTCGTTCCATTCCTGATAGAAGGGCAGGCATTTCCCCCCCACCCTAACCACAGAGCAACAGTCTTTCACTTTGATTTTCCGGTCATCGCCATGGGGAGGCAGGATCGGCCCCTGAGAAGCCTGCAGAAGAATCAGAGGCTACTGCTTCCTTGTGATTGATGAGTGAGGGGCTGAACACCCATCAGGGCCCAGTAGGCCAAACCTCAAATTTCCTACAATTCACCATTTGAATTTTTAAAAGGAAAGTCCTACCTCCTTCCTACCATCATGCTTCTTTTTAATTGATTCTATCCATTACTTATTTCATATGGTGAACTAGGGCAAGAAATAGACAAGTTGATGGATTTCTTTTCTTTCTCCACAATTTTAGTATAATCACCTTGGTATGTCCTAACTCACAATCTGATCCTCAGATGACAAGATTAATTAAAGAAAAAAAAACTTGAGTTAAAGTATCATTATTCTTTGAAGAATCTGACACATTTTATAACATTTTGAATTTTTCCTCATATTTGTTCTATGAAAAGAATCATCATGTAGTACTTGATAATTGTAAAATATTAAAAAAAGGGATTAATTAAATAAGCATGCAATTTTAAAAATAAGAAAATTAACACTGACACAAAAAGCACAAAAGAAGGTATTTTTAAATTTTGTATAAGAACAGAGGGATTAAATCAGTTGCTTAAACTTACACAATTTGTGGAAAAGTAGAAATTACAATCTAGAAGTTTTGATAGTAATTACGTCATGAGATAGTATGGCATTGTAGAACGAGTATGGTCAGATTCTGGGTTCAGATCCTGCCTCAGGTATTGATAAGCTATGTGGTCAAGGGGCAAACACTCAGAGATTCATTTTCACCATCTGTAAGATGAGCATAATATTACTGCCTACCTCTCAGGCCTATTGGAAAGTACTTTGTAATCCTTTGAACCTGATAGAAATTTAAGTTCTATCTTCATTTTAGCAAATAATTCTGCTAAGAAAAACAAGATAATATGTTCCATGTTCTTCACATTTTCTTATAATTTTTTAAAAGAAAAATTTCTTTATTTTATTCTGAACTTAAAAAATAAAACAAGCATTTCCGTAACAGTAGAATAGGAAAAAAAAAGATCCTTGTTCATGAAACCACAAATCTATTATGTACAACTTACTATTCCTTTTAAATATATAATGAAGTTACCATGTAACTTTCTTTTTCTTCTTTTTCCCTTCCCCACAGCTTACTATTAGACATTAATATCTTTTTTATATCTAGGTCATATATCCATTTTGACCTTATCTTGGTAAAGATCATGATGCAATATTACTGTACTATAAGAAATGATGAGTTCAATGATTTTAGAAAAACACTGATAGACCTGCATGAAATAATAAAAAGCAAAATGAACAGAACCAAGAGAATGTTGTCTACCATAACAATATTGTTTTCTGAACAACTTGAAGCAAATAAAACATTTTGACTATCATAAATACCCAAATTAACCACAAAAGACATATGAAGGACGATACTATCTATATCCAGAGAAAGAATTGATAAATAGAAGTATATATAGAATGAGACATACACACACACACACACACACACATACACACACACACACACACACACACACATATATATATACAGACATAGATAGATAGATTGATAGGTAGATAGATATACATATAGGTACACATACATGCTTGTGTCTAATGATAACCATCTCTAGGGCAGGGGGAAAGGGAGAAGAAAAAAAGGAAAAAAATGTATATGATAACTTTATTATATATTTAAAAGGAATAGCAAGTTGTGCATAATAGATTTGTAGTTTCATGTGCAATCATCTTTTTTTTCTATTCTACTGTGTTATAGAAATGCTTGTTTTATTTATTTATTTAAGTTCAGAATAAAATAAATATGTATGTAAAAAAAAGAAGAAAGGAGAAGAGGTGTAACATTTTAACAAATGTTTAACGAATGCTAATCACGCACAATCTCCAAGCTATGTAGAATGAAATGCCCTCAACAGATAGAGACCAATTAGAATAAATCAGGACCATGTGGAAACAAGAAGTAACAATCATACTCATCTCTCAATCAATGCAGTGGCACAGTGGATAGAGCACTAGGCCAACGATCAAGAAGAGCCAAATTCAAATCCTCCTTTAGCCATTGTGACCTTGATGCGTGACCTTAAGCAGATCACTTAATCTCTGTTTGCCTCAGTTTCCTCAACTGCAAAGTAGGAATCAAAATAGCAGTTACATCACAGGGTTGTTGTTGTGAGGATCAAATTAGATAATTTTTGTAAAATGCTTAGCATAGGGCATGGTATATAGTAGGCATATATATGCATATATGTGTATATTGTATGTATGTACATATACATACATACACACAAGCTATTCTCTTTATCACTACTAGAGTTATAGGAAGAATGTTTTTAGTGATTCTAAAGATGAGCCTGTATCCCCATACTTTTATTCAATTACAAAGATTATTTATTTATTCAGTCACCAAAAGCAATCATTTCAGTCACCCTTTCCAAACACTGAGCACCGCAGAATAACAGCAAAATGGTGACTTGTCCCACAATTGTTTCTATCTGATGTTCGATGAATACAAAGACAAGAACAAAAAATTATAACGACAACATCACAATAATAATAATTCACATTTTAAAAGTACCATAAGGCTTACGAAGCCCTTTCATCACACTAATACTATAAAATAGGTATTACAGTTATTATTATCCACATTTTACAAATAGAAAATGGAAATATTATCTCACTTAGGGTGTTTGCAGTTGGATAGATAAAGAAAGAATGGCTTTGGATTTTGGCACTTTAACAACAATGCTGCTTGCAGCTGCTGTGGAGGTGTAAGACCAACAACACCAGCACACAGGAGGGCTGCTAGTGCAGGGTCTTTGATCTGCTTTTCTAAAGAAAGCAACTTTAAGGGGTTTACAATCTCACTTTAATTAAACATATATATATCATTCACTTAATTCAAGGGAAAAAGTCAGCACCCTGAACTTCAGAGAAAACATAAACAGAAATTACAAGCAGAAATGATATAAACACAGCAAATAATACAAGTCAGCATGCAAGGCTTCTAACTATCTATCTATAGCAATACGTACAAGTTAGCAGAGAGAAAAGCACCAACATCTGGGTTTTCAAAGCCGGGGGAGAGGGGCTCCTTAACAGCTACCCAGAGTCTTATCTGACCAAATCACACAAACACTCTTCCAATGAGTGAGCCCCCAAAGCAAAATGCTAACCTCAGAGTATATATACACCTCTTCAGGGTCAGAGGACATCACAACCATGAGACTCAAACTCATGTGACTTAGGCTTTCTTGTTACTTAAGCATGTCATCAAAGACTCTTGATTCAATCAAAGGAAAAGCTCAATCAAAGGCACTTGATTGCCTTAGTGCTGAGAAGCACTCCAAAATAAAAAATAGTGAAAAATCCCACTTTGCTTGCCATTACAGACACAGGATCACAGGCTAAATCCAAGGCTCTCTAAAAAACCAGTGCGTGTTTGCAAATTTGGAGGGGCAGGTGAGGATATAAGATTAGAATACTGACTTTTAGCCCTTTAATTTTCGTTTTGTGAGAAAATGTAAAACCTTTAATTACTGCCTGCATATGTATCAGGTCACCCGACTCCTCCAGATGCACAATCCATGTCTTTCACTTTGACCACTGTTGCTTCCTGTACTCTCTCTGTTTTAAGAAACATTTAGAAAACTACTTAAGTCTTGAAAACATAACTATCAAATGTACAAAAGGTCAGGGCCTGCTGACTTATTATTCTCCCTTTTCTCTACTTCCTAATTATCAGAAGAAAATGTATCTCTCTGACACCATATATTAAGAAAAAGAAGAGATTAGTGTAAAATAAACATTCAATTTAAAAAAAAAAACTCAAAAAATTAACAGTATCTACTAAAACACACAAGGAGAGAGCTTTAAAAATCAGTGAAGAAATAAAATAAAGGCTTGAGTTAATTAAAACAAATAGTTAGATAGCTAGGTGGTGCAGAGAATAGAGTGCTGGACCTGGATTCAGGAAGACCTGAGTTCAAATCCTGCTTTAGATAATTAGTAGCTGCATGACTCTGGACAAGTCACTTAACCTCTGTTTGTCTCAGTTTCCTCATATAAAATGGGGATAATAATAGCCAGAGTGGTGATGATCAGATAAGCTAATATATACAAAGTGCTTAGTGCAGTGCCTGGAACATAGTAGTTACTTAATAAATGCTTGTTTCCCTATTTCTTTAAAGAGTTTTTTTAAAAGACTAACAAAATCAACAAACCACTACCTAGCTTGATAAAAAACAAAGAGAGGAAAATCAAATTTCCAAAATAACAGATGAATGAGTTGAATTCACAAAGAATGGAGAGGAAATAGAGAGAACTACAAGAAACTATTATAAGCAATTAAATGCTCCGCTCCACTCCACCCTGCCTCCTCAAAAAACCTTGGACTTTAAAGGAAATGGGTAATAATTTATAAAAGCATGAAATACCCAAATTAACAAAACAAGAAATAATGATTTTTAAACCATCTAATCTCAGAGAGGAAAAAGTGAGCAATAAATAAATGACCAAAGGGGAGGCGGAAACTTTGGCCCAAAGAGATTTATATGTCAATTCTATCCAATGTTTTAAGAGCAATTAATTCCAACACTTCAAAAATTGTTTTCAATAAAAAAGAAAGAAGGAATTTTTACAAGTTTGTTTTAGGGGACAAATATAATCCAGATACCTAAATCAGAGAAAGAGAATGTAGATCATTACTACTAATGCGTATTGAGCAAAAAAAATAGAGAATATTTTAACAGACTTAAACAACAAATATTAAAAATTATTCATTATGACTAAGTAATCTTTATCCCTGGGATGCAAGAATGAGTAAACAGTAGAAAAAATTTGCATAATTAATCATATAAACAACAAAACCGAATGATTATATTAATACATGCTGGAAAAGCCTTAGACAGCTTCTAGCATTCCTTTATATTTAAACAGCAACAACCTTGTTCATGTAGAACTCACATTTATCCAAGGGTTTTCTGAAGTCAGCTCAAACTGGCTCTTGAGAGCCAATTGTTAAATTTTCATTGTTAATGTTTACCACTCAGAAATCAGCAAAGGCTACAAATCAGAATTTGATTTTCTTGTTGCTTGGTTTTGATTGTTTAGATTTAAGAAATGACGGAGAAAATGCAGATTAAACTTAAAAGTGTGTCCTGCATGCATTTTTCCCCTGGAAAGCTGGTTGTTAAGCATTTACCAATTGTTCCCTGCTTATCCTTCTCTTTGTATGTAGCACAGGACTAAGGTTATAGTGTTGGTTCTGTTTTGTTTTGTTTTGTTTTTCCCAGAGCTACCCCAAAACAAAAATTACCAGGTAGATAGAGTTAGCTATTATGCATTGACCCTAATTAAATCTTTTGAGCAACACAGAATGAATCTAATTCCTCTTCCAAATTTGAAGATGGTTTTTCTCTTTCCATCATCATCTCTACTTATATGTCTAAGAATTGTCTTTTTCTTGACCAGTTGAAATGTAAAAGATGAAATTCAACCAAAAGGTTGCCTCTCTGTAAGTCAGGAGCAATATACATCATAATCCATTTAAATATGTTTCTTTAATTCCTTTCAATAGACTTTTAACTGCCTACTATGTGATAGGCAGATATTAGGGTAGCTAGGTGGCACAGTGGATAGCTTGCCAGTCCTGGAGTCAGGAAGTCTTGAGTTGAAATCTGGCCTCAGACATTTCTGAGCTGTGTGGTCCTGGGCAAGTCACTTAACCCTGTTTGCCTTAGTTTCCTCATCCGTCAAAGGAGCTGGAGAAGGACAAGGCAAATCACTCCAGTGGTTCTTTGCCAAGAAAACCCCAAACAAGGTCATAAAGAGTCAGATGCGACTGACCAAAGACAATAAAAATTCATATAATTATGGCACAGAGAGTTCTGTATTACAAAATGTAGATGGGTAAATGGTCATTTCTTTTAAGACGCATATGGGTGACCGAATGTTAAAAATCAATCAAGGCAATTGTTTTCCCCATACAGTCTCAGCCAGCCAATCTGACAGCTCATTTTCACATTGATTTGTTTTATGGAAGAAATTTCCTGTATCAACAGGCTGCCTTATCTTTGAGTATATTGGAGATAGGTTTCATGATGTAGGTGAGATTTAGTGATAATTTTGAGGAAAGAGCCATGAAAACATTCAGGCATGCCAAGATAGTAAGTCATATGTAGATGCTTCTTTTAGGTTTTAAAACAACAACCCTATTTGGTATGCAATGTATCATTTTTTTTGCAGATGAGGAAACTGAGTCCTGGTGAGGTTAAATTATTCATCTGAGGCCACACAGATAGTAAATGTCAGAGCTGGTACTCAAATCCAGATCTTTTAACTGTAGTCCCTTGCTTTTTGTACTATAATGTGCTGATAAAGGAATGAGAGGAGGGGAATAGAGAAAAGGAAGGGGCTTCATCTTACAGGCACTCTCTCCATAAATGTTTATTGATATATATCAGAGGACACCCCATGGAGCATGTGCTCTTGTTCTATGACGTTGGACAAATGCTCTAGTCTCTTGCTAAAGGACATGTTTCGGCAGAAGCCTCTGTTTGGTCCCTTGTCCTGCATGTTATCATGGACAAAGGTCGGGGGTTGTGCATGGTTATGGTGATCCATGGTGCCTGTATTGCCTCTTACCCAGATCCTCTCTTTAAAGGGAATGACACCATTCAAATTGATTTAGAGACTGGTAAGATCGCTGGTTTGATCAAGTTTGATACTACTAACTTGTGTATAGTAACCAGTGAAGCTAACTTGGGGCTAACTGATGTGATAAGAAACAAGGAGAAACATCTGGGCTTTTTTGACCTTGTCCATGTAAAGGATGCCAATGGTAATATAGTTTTGCTATTGTTCCAACATTTTTGTTATTGGCAAAAGTTTGTGTCTCTCTTCCCTGAGGAAAAGGTAGCCATTTCACTATTGGGATGAAGAGAGTAGCCAAAAACAGCGGTGGATAGGTGACTGCAGATCAGGATTAGCAGTGTTTATTCAATCATATAGAGATGTTATAATGTGATTTCCTTCCTTCCTTCCCTCCTTCCTTCCTTCCCTCCTTGCCTCCTTTCTTTCTTTCTTTCTTTCTTTCTTTCTTTCTTTATCTTTCTTTCTTTCTCTTTCTCTCTCTCTTCCTTTTTCTCTTTCTCTCTCTCTTCCTTTGTCTCTTTCTTTCTTCCTTCCTTTCTTTCTTTCTTCCTTCCTTTTTCTTTTTCTTTCCTTCTTTCTTTCTTTCTTTCTTTCTTTCTTTCTTTCTTTCTTTCTTTCTTTCTTTCTTTCTTTCTTCCCCCAGCTGAAATGGTTACTCACAGGCCCAACCATACTGCTGATAAGCAGGAAAGTTTTGACCTGTTCCATTTACACTGACCTGGGCTGGTTCACTCCTCCCTAGGCAGCTTGGTGACCCCACACTCCTAGGAGCTCACCATATAAGTGCTAGAGTTAGCATGAAAATCCAATTGACTTTAGCCCCACTTAAACTCAGAACTCCCAAATTTAAGCAACCCACCAGCCGCGGCAGGAACTACAGGCATGCACAACCACACCCAGCAACAATATTTTTAACAACAAAAATAATGAGATAATTTCCTACAAAAAATATAATATGCACAAATGAGCAAAACAATCCAAACTGAACAAGCCATAAATGTACCTCCCTTCTTTCCTTGGATTGGTAGGGGTGGGTGCAAGAAGGCTTGGTGGACATGAATGTTGAATAAACTTTGCTGCGTTTGGTTAGTTTTGCTTAAATGGTTTTCTTCTTAATATGGAGGTCTTACTGGGTGGAGGATGGGGGGAAATGGCGTGTCATAAAATTACTCATGTGAAAACAAAAGGTATCAATAGAACTTTAGATAAGAAAATAAAATAGGGAGCTGGACTGGATGGCCTTCCAGCTGTGGATCTGTGATCCTACATACTTTAATATCTGTTTATAGGCTTCTACGGGTCCTTCGGGAGCCTCAAGCATTCCTGTATTTGTTTATGAGCTTCTGGGATTCCTTTGTCATAGGTCATGGTGTTATATTTTAAGTATTTGTCAATGCAAGCTTATGAGTTGTTGGGGTTTTTTTTGTTTATTGTTCCGTGGTTTTTGTGGTAGGTAGAGGAAATCAACAACTGCCCTATTGTGATATCTACTATTTTATATATTGAATAATTTTTCCAGAAAAGGTAAATTCCTTTTGAGGAAACTCTGAGCAAAACCTAAACTTTATTAAAGAGATTTTGCTTAATGTTCTACTCCAAGGTGAATGAATAATGGACCAAAGAGTATGAGAGAAGGCCTGAATGTCCTCTAAAGAGCCAGTGAACAAACCAAAAGCACCCCCCAAAAGGCCAAGATACGTTGTGTCGCTGAAAGTGACCTGAGCACATGCTTGACACCGTCACCCTTCCTTCATGGGGATCAAGGGATCAAACAGGAGCCTCTGAGAACCATGCATTCCCTTTAACAACAACTCTGAATACATGTGCATACTCAACAGGCCCCTCTCTTTAACAAATGATTAGAACGATGAATGTGGTAGGTTGTTTTGGACTGAGCACACAGAGAGGCATAGGGAATAAGGTGAGATCGTAGAAATTAAGTTGACCTGGAACTTGCAAGTTGGCAATGAAATCAATAGTCATCACAGGGTCATGCAAAAGAGTCATAGAACAAGGAAGCAATGTAAAAAAAGGCTTCTGTGACAAAGTAAATTATTGTGTTTACCTATAATGGTGGCCAACAAATCATTGGGTAAATATAAACCGCCATAAATTGTTGTTTAGGGCTGCGTGTAAATGATAGAACCAGTTCCTCTTGAAGAAAAATTCTAATCCATTTCACCCTCCAAAGAAAAGAGTTCTCCAAGAACCCTTTAATTGCTGTTGTAACTTTCTTTTTTTTAATTTTATTTATTTTATTCTGAATTTAAGAAATAAAACTAGCATTTCCATAACATAGCCATTGCGTCCTGTCTTCCTCAGTTTACGTTGCTGGAAAATCATTACATCTCACCTCTTTAATTATAAGTGTAATTATAAATATAAACTTTGTTTTTCACCCTCTTCTTTCTTCTCTTTGCATTCTCTCTTGGTGATCTCATCAGTTCCCATGAATTCAGTTGGATCTCTACGCAGATGAGCCCCATATGCACCCAGTTGGATCTCTCTCCTGTCCTGTATCACCACCTATCAAATATTTTCCAATCACTGTTATACAGGCCCCTCAAACTCAAAATGCTCCAAACAGAATTCTCTGTCTTTTCCCTAAACTCATTCCCTTCAGAACTTTCCTATACCTGTCCAGGGTGCCATCATCTTTCTAGACCTGCAAGTTAACAAACCAAGTCAATCCTTGATTCTTCACTCTCATTCAATCTCTGTATCCTATCTATCTTTTTATATCTGCCCCCCTTCCTCAACTCACATAACTACTACCCTAGTTCAAGTCCTCATCACCTCTCACCTGGACTATTAAGAACAGCCTCCTAATTGGGCCCCTGCCTCAAATTTCTCCCGTCTATGATCCATCCTCCATACCAGTTATTTCCCCAAAGTAGGGTCTTACATGATCATTCTATTTCTCACTAAAATCTAGTGGTTCCTTGCTTCTAGAATCAAAAGCAAACTCCTCTACTTGGCATTTTAAGGCCTTTCCAACCTGGATACAGTCTGCTTTTCCATTCTTATTTTATATTACTCCCGTCTTTGTCCTTTGGTCTAGCCAAACTGACCTTCTTGTTGTTCCTCACACCTGCCTCTCCATCTCCCCTCTTCGCCACCTTCACACAAATTGTCCTCTATGCTAAGTATGAACGACTTCCTCACCTCTGCCTCTTAGAATTCCTAAAAGTTCAATTCAAATGCCAACTCCTACCCATCTGAGCTCCTTGTATCGCTTCCCCATTAACTTGTGCTTACTTTGTTTATATATTGCACTAACTTCTCTTAGTATACATTACCTCTCCTCAGAGAATGTGAGCTCCCTGCAAGCTAGGATTGTCTTACTTTTGAACTTGCAGTGCCTGGCACATACACAGTAGCTACTTAATAAATGTTTCATGATTGATTGTAGAAATGCTATGTGGTTTGTTTCTTAGCTTTCCTGTTCAGTAAGTTGGTAAGGGTGGAATGTTGCATTGTAATTACTGAATAAATCGATCAACAGATATTTATTATATACCTACAAACCACTGTGCTAGACTCTGTGGAAGTACAAAGATGCTCAAGACATGGCCTTTCCCTTCAGAACCTTGAAGTCTAGGTGGAATGATGAGACATGTACACAGGGAAACACTAACAACCAGTGATGGTGCATAAGGTACCACATCTACGGTATAGATGAATGGCACCAGATTTCAGCGCAAGGACTTCCAGTTGGGGTGCTCAGAAAAGGCTTCACAGAGATATGGCAAAATCTTACTGAGCCTTGAAGGATGAGTAGGATTTACACAGATGAAGGACAAGAAAGGCCTTCCAAGTACCAGGAATTTTGTAAGAAAAGCATCGAGATAGATGTGGGTATAGATGATGGGATGAGAGATTTAAGGCTGGAAAGGATTTCAGAGGCCATTTAGTTTAACTCCCTCATACAGATTAAGAACCTGAGGCAGGCCAAGTGACTTGTCCAAGGTAGTAAATGTCAAGGGAGAAATTTGAATCTAAGTCTCTCTTTCAAGTGTACCACATTGACTCTTCTAGTCTAACTCGCTCATTTTACAGATGAAGAAACTGAGGCCCAGAGAAGTGATATGACTTGCCAAAGTCAAATTTAGTGATTGGGCCACTTTAGACAGCACCATAGGCATCTTCCATACCTCAGGTCTAATGGGAAAGGAACTTTAAGTAAACCACTTGAATCATACCAGATAATTTTCTAAAGCAAGACCCTTGTATTTCCTCCATCTCCTGAGGGAGGAATAGCAAGATCTCTCTACATTAAGAAGAAAGATGGCATGGGGCCTTCAAACCTCCATCCTGGGGCCTTCCTCTCCTCATTGGTAGCTCCCTCTCCAGGACTACCGTTTTAGAGAAGACAAAAACCATGTTTCACCTTACTCAAGCTCTCTCTGGACCTCTGCTTCTCCTCACCTGCCACGTCACCCTAATGGACATTTCCCTTGCCTTCCCTAGCCTGAAGATCTGAGGCTAACCCAGGCAAACCTGTAAGTCAACTTACCAGGAAACCATGCCTGCCCTATTGGCCCCAGCAAGGCAGCAGTCATTATCATAGTCATTGCTATTACTGAAACCATTCATTAAAGATGTGATTGAGCTGTGTGCTTGATATAATGCACACCAAGAGAGTCACATGTATAATTTCTACTTCCTGGTGACTTAAACCCATGCTAGACAACACTGACACAGAGACACATTGGCAAGAAATGAAAAAAGATTTAAACATTCTATCAATACATGAATGATTAGTAAGGTATTTAAGTATATTTTGTCATACATACATATATGTACACATATATATGTAATACATACACATCTATACCACATATGCATACACACACACACACACACACACACACACACACACACACGGAGCTAGGTGGAGCAATGAATAGATTTTGCAGGGCCTGGAATCAGGAAGACTCATCTCCATGAGTTCAAATTTGGCTTTAGACACTTACTAGCTGTGTAACCCTGGGCAATCACTTAACCTTGTTTCTTTGCCTCAATTTCTTCATCTATAAAATGAGATGGAGAAGGAAATGGCAAACTATTTCAGTATCTCTGCCAAGAAACCCATATAGGAGGTCATGAAGAGGCAAACAATAACAGGAAAATGACTCAGCAACAACAAATGACAAATCTTGTCATTCTACTTTCACATCTCTTATATGCCTCCTCCCATCTCCACTCATACAAAGACCACCCTTGAGCAGTCCCTGATGCACCCATCACCTAGATTACTGCAACAACCTTCTGGTTGGTCTCTCTGCCTCAGATCTCTCCCTACTGCAACCATAACACTCCATCTCTGGGCAGTGTGCCTTTTCACTGGCTGCCTCGCATTCCTGGAACACTCTCCCTCTTCACTTGCACCTCCTAGTTTCCTGACTCCCTTCAAGACTCAGCTCAAATCCCATCTCTTCTACAAAAGGCCTTTCCCTATCCCCCTCCTCCCAATCCTACCCATTGCTCTTGGATGCTCTTTGGGATTATTGCCCATTTATACTGTATATATCCTGTACATACATAATTGTTTGTACATTCTTTTCCCCATTAGAATATGAGCTCTTTGAGGGCAGGGACCATATTTTTAATTTTCTTTGTATTACCAGAACTAATCACAGTGCCCATAACATTTTGTTGTTGCTCAGTCATTCGGTTGCATTGATTGGACTATAGTACACCAATACTGTCTGTGGGGTTTTCTTGGCGAAGATATTGGAGTGGTTTGCCATTTCCTTCTCCAGTGGATTAAGGCAAACAAAATTAAGTGATTTGCCCAGGGGCATATTGCTAGTAAGTGTCTGAGGCTGTATTTGGACTAGGGTCTTTCTAACTCCAGGCCCACTGAGCCACCTAGCTGCCTCTACCTGTAACGTAGTAAGGAAGCCCTTGATTGGCTTTCATTTTGAGTAGGACAAACTTACTTCTCTGTTTCTTTTTATGGTATTACCATACTTCCAGTCACCCATGATGGAAACTATGAAATCATTCCTGACTATCCCTTATCTCCCAGCCTTCATATACAATCATTTAACGGGTCGGGTTAGCTCTATCTCCACAATATCTTTAGCATGAATTCCTTTCTTTCCAGTCATATATAGCCTCTACCCCAGTCAGGCCTCATCGTCTATCACATAATTGGTTTCTCTACGTCCTGTCTCTTCCCTCTTTAATCTGTCCTCACACCTACCAAATTGTTATTCTCAAAGCACAAATCTGACCATCCCACTCCCCACCTCAAAAAAATTTTCATCAACTCCCTGTCACCTCTATGATAAAATGTAAACTTTTATATTTTCCATTTAAAGCCCTTCAGAATCTGATTCATGTCCAGTTGTCCAGTTTGGGTTATATTATTCTGCTTTCTTTACTTGGTTCTCTTCAAACTGTCCTGCTAACTATTTTCAGTGAATGACATTTCATATCCCAACTCGGTGACCAGTTCTCCATGTCTAGAATGCTCCTCTCCTCTGTCTTTTAGAATACCTAACTTCCTTTAAAGTTTAGATTGTGTTACCTCCTACATGAAGTCCTTCCTGATCTCCTCTGTTATTAGTTCTTTCTCTAAAAATCACTTTGTATTAATTGCATATATTTTGTAGTTACTTGTGTATCCAGTGTATCCCTAAAAAAAGTGTAAGCTCTTTTAGACCACAGATGCAAAAATTTTGTTTTATCATTTTTTTCACTAGCAAAGTTCCTTGAACATAATATGTGCTTTCAAAAGTTTCTTAAATTTGTTATAGTGCATTAGTGATCCTGCTTCAAAAGGTATTTATTGAGCAGCTACTTTCTTCTCAGAAGCATGCTAGGCACTATATGCAGGAAGTAATGAAATATGAGCAACACATGTAAACTTGCAACAACAGAATATTTAGTCAATAAAGATATATTCAATGCCTAAGGTGTTCAGAGTACTGTGCTAAGCACTAGAGGAAGCACACAGTTTAACAAAGGAATTTCCTCTGCCCTTGGGGAGCTTACATTCTCTTAAGGGAATAAGAATAGATAGAGATGGAAAGGTCAAACAGCTAGTACTATAAGTGATGGAGCTGGTATTGGGCCCCAGTCTTTCTATTTTTAAAAAATTTTTAAACATTTTTATTTCAAGTTTTGAGTTCCAAATTCTCTCCCTCCCTCCTTCCTCTCCCCTCCCCCCTCCCTGAGATGGTAAACAATCAGATATAGGTTATACATATGCAATTATGTAAAACATTTTTATATTAGTTATTTTGTGCAAGAGACTCAAAAGAAAAAAATGAAAGAAAAAAGTGAAAAATAGCCTGCTTTGGTCTGTATTCAAACAACATGTTCTTTCATCATTAGTGCTTTGGGAGTATCTTGGATCACTGGATTGCTGAGAATAGCTAAGTTATTCACAGTTCTTCATTAAACAATATTGCTATTACTGTGTGCAGCATTCTCCTGGTTCTGTTCATTTCACTGTGCATCAGTTCATGTAATTTTTTACAGGTTTTTCTGAAATCATCCTGTTTGTCATTTCTTATAGCACAACATTCCATTGCAATTGTTACTACTGCTTGTTTAGCCATTCCCGAATTGATGGACATCTCTTTGATTTCCAATTCTTAGCCACCACAAAAAGAGCTGCTATGAATACTTTTGTACAAATAGGTCCTTTTCCCTTTTTTTGGATGTCTTTGGGATATTGATCTAGTAGTGGCATTACTGGATCAAAAGGTATGCACAGTTTTATAACCCTTTGGGCATAGTTCCAAATTGCTCTCCAGAATGGTTGGATCAGTTCACAACTGCACCAACAATGCATTAGTGGGATCTAGTCTTTCTGATCACATGTAAAATTCTCTTCATTCTCCCTTGCAAAGCATTTCTTATTTGCCCAAGTAAAACTCTGGACAAGATGGGTGTATCCCTTGAATGGATAACCATTGAACAAGCAATGCTGTTAAACCAGAATGAGCATTTTCTCAAGGGGGTGTCTCTAGTGATTATAAACCAAGACTTGTTATCCCTCATTGCAAATAAATGCAGTGTAAACAATTATATCAAGTTAATATCATTACTTCTTATATCTGTGTATAAGATTATATATGAAGTAGGCAACACCTAGAGAAAGTCTAAGGAGTAATAAGATATACCAGTTCCTCAGGTTTAACTGAACAAGAAGGTAAGAGAAACATAAAACACTCCAATGTACCTATTGCATCTTCTACCTCAAAATTTACTTTCCAGAACATAGTGAACCACCAGTTTTACATTTGGCTCATTAAAAGATAGTTTTCCATCGAGGAAAATTCAGCAATGTCTTATAGAGAAAGTATGCCATAGCACTTTTCTCTCCAAGATTCCCAGGGCCTGAAGAGTATGTATAGAAAGAAATTAAATCCACACTGTAAATTTACATCCAGAAATGATGAACCCTTCCCTAAGTAGGTAGCATGGTGCATTGGGTAGAACACTAGACTTGGAGTCAGAAAGGCTTGGTTTCAAATTCTACCTCAGGCACCTACCAGTGGTATGACCCCAGACAAGTTATTTAACCTCTCTGGGCCTCAGTTTTCTCATCTAGAAAAGGAAGGGGTTGGACTCACCTTTGAGGTTCTTTACAGCTCTAAATGTGTTATCCAAGATCCTCTTTGTACCCAAGCCTGGCAGTGGCTCTGACTCTTAATGGTGATGCCAGGAGAGGGCAAACTCTGGACATTCTTCCAAACTGGAAAAGCTTTGAATTCAGGCCAGTGGATGGATGGTGGGTCTGTCATGTGATGTCCAACCTAACTAAGCATGGAGGGCTCTGTAACCTACATGGCCACAGGGTGACAAACTGTTCAGTTACTACTAAGGTGGTGTCCTAAAGGGATGGTGTTCTGTGTCAGTGAAGCCAGTGAAAAATCCACCTTGAGTAACAAAATTACTGATCCTTGAATTAAATATTAGAGTATACTACTATTGTTTGCTGGTTTATTTGTTTGTTTTCATGGGAAGACTTATAATTTCATTGGTATAGGGCCAGTATTAGCAAACTTTTTCTGTAAATGGGCAGATAGTAAATATTTTAGGCTTTATGGGACGAGAAGCAATATTGAGGATGTTATATAGCTACTTACATAATAAAAGAGAAAACAAATCTCTACAAATTTTAATTGACAAAATTCAAAATGTGATAATAATCATTGAGTTCAATTTTTTTCAATAAATGTCTATTAGGAAGAAGAATAAAATTTTTATATTATCTTCTATTCATTTTAAACTTAAATATAAAATAAGAAAAGAAATAAAAAAGAACATTGCCATGTACACAGCTGAACACAAGAGAGGATTCAATATAAAAATAATTTTCATATTGAGAAAACCTATATAATAAATACTACTCATTGTTTTAAAAGCTACCCAGCTTTTCCTTGCTTCCTTGTAGGGTTTCTTTTGTTCTCTACTGGGTACTTTTTACTTTATTTTTTCCCTCGCTCTCCAGTCCACCACCCAGCCTAAAGAAGGCTACAATTAAATGTGGATACACACACACTTATGCATATATAGATATCTATACATGCACATATATACACATACACACTGATACACATATAGGTAAGATCATACTATGCATATTTCTACTTGTCATCTCTTTCTCTGAACGTGGTTAGCGTCTTCCTTTGTAAGTCCAAGTCTTCCCATGCTTTTCTAAATTAACCAGCTCATCATTTCCCAGACCATAGTAATATTCCAACACAGTCACATCCTATCTGAGAAATTGTCTATGAAAGCTTTTTTTCCCCTAATTTTCTGCATTTCCTCTATTCCTGGGCACACTGGCTTTATTTATGCAAGAAAATCTTAATTTAAAATAATTGAAATTATCCATTTTATACTTCAACGATACTCTCACCTTATAATAGAGTTTAAGGTCAGATACTGCTGAGTCTGCTTCCTCTACATCTTTTTTCCCTGGTTTCCTTGAAATTCCTGACCTCGTCTTTCCAAATTAACTTTGTTATTTCTTTTTCTAACTCAATAAGATAATTTTTTAGTAATTTAATTGGGATGGCATTGAATAAATAGATTAGTTAGGTAAAATTGTCCTTTTTTATTATTATATTGGCTTTACCTACCCATGAACAATAAATATTACTCCATTTATCTAGATCTGAGCTTATTTGTATAAAAAGTGTTTTATGTTTATGTTCATATAGTTCCTGTGTCTATTTTGGCAGGTATACTCTCAGGTATTTTGTACTGTCTAACAATTTTAACTGGTCTACAACAATATTAAATAATATTGCTGACATATAGTATAGTTTCCCTATTTTTCTCTTTTGATTAAATCTATTTTAGCTTTAACTTTGTCTGAGATCATGATTACTACACCTGCTTTTTTAACATAATAAATTCTACTCCTGCCCTTTATTTTATCTTTGCATGTATCTCTCATTTTTCTAGTGTTTCCTGACAGGAACATATTGCTGAATTCAAGAATTTAATCTGCTATCCATTTCCATTTCATGAGTAAATTCATCCCATTCACATTTTATTTTCCTCCTTTATATTTTTCTTCACTATCCTTCTCACCCTATTTACTTTATCTCTCCTTACTCCTCTGCTTTACTTCAACTTGCTACCTTGCCCTCCTTTTCCTTACCCTACCTACCCCTCCAGGAATATCTCCCTTATCCTCTCCCCTCTCCCTTTGCCCCTTTATTTCTTTCTGAATTTAGAAGACTTTGATACCCTTCTAGATATGTGTGTGTGTGTGTGTGTGTGTGTGTGTGTGTGTGTGTGTGTTGTTCCCTCTTTAACCCATTCCTGATGAGAGTAAGGTTTCAGCACTCCCTGCTCTTCCCCCTACTAGCTTCTTCCATATCAGTTCTTCATTTTATGTCTCATTTGTATGAGAAAATTAATCCTTTTTATCTCTCCCTACACAGTTTTTTTTAGAATGACCCCATCATACACAGCTCAGCCCAAATCTTTCTTTCAAAATAACCAAATAATGATGACAGATATAAGAGTACTGATAATTTTTTCACATATAAGAAGCAAACAATATGACCTTATTGAGTCCCTTATAATTGGTCTTTAATGTTTGCCTTATATTTTTCCTGGATGTTCTATATCAAAATTTCTCCTAAGTTCTGCTGCTTTTGTTATAAATACCTGAAAGTCTTTCAGTTTGTTAAATGTTCACTTTTTTTTCATTCGGGACTCTACTTAACTTTGCTGAGTAAGTTACCTTTGGTTGTCACTCCAGCTCTTTTGCTCTATCAAATATAGTATTCTAAGACCTGCAGTCCTTCAATGTAATAGCTGATATGTCTGGTATAATCCTTATTGTAGCTCCATGATATTTAAATTGGTTTTTTCTTGCTGTTTGAAATGCTTTGTCCTTAACCTGGGAGCTTTGAAACTTGGCTATGGTGTTCCTGTAAGTTTTCCTTCTGGGATCTCTTTCGGGTGCTGATCAGTGAATTTTTTTTCTATTTCTGCTTTGGCTTCTTGTAATAACTCCAGGGCAATTTTCCTTGATAATTTCTTAAAATATTGTATCAAGATTCTTTTTCAGGTAGTCCAACTATTCCTATATTACTTCTCCTCTATCTGTTCTCCAGATCAGTTGTTTTTTCTAATATTCTTTTCTATGTTTTCATTCTTGTTATTTTCTTTTATTTTATTATTTCTTTGTGTCATAGAACGTAGTTAGCTTCCCCTTGCCCAATTCTAGTTTTCAAGGAATTATTTTCCTCGTTAAGTTTTTGATTTTCTATTTCAAGTTGGTTGACTTTCTTTTCGTAATTTTCTTGGATTACTCTTATTTTTTTCTGATTTCTCCTTGATCTCTCTTATTTGACTTTTAAAGTCCTTTTTAAGTTCTTCCAAGAACTCTTTTTATAATTGGTACTATTTGATGTTTCTCATTGAAAAAGGAGAGGCTTTTTTAGCTCCATTACCTTCCTCTGAATATGAAAACAGATTTTCTCCAACCCCAAAGTAGCTATTTATGGTTGGCTTCTCTTTCCTTTGCTTACTCATTTTTATTTTTATTTATTTTATTTTATTTTATTTTATTTTTTAGCAGCTACTAGTATAATCCAATTCTAGTCCTGAGGTATGAGGAATGATGCCTCAAGCCTCAGGTCCTTCTTACTTTTAATTTTATGAAGTCTGTCCCAGGGTCCAATCAGGCTCTCCTCTCCACCACTAAGCCATGTCGAGGACCCCCAGCCACACTGTCCTGCAAATAATCTTGCTCCCAGCTCCCAGGACTACAGCAGTCCTCTCTGCCCTGGAGCTGAAACCAGAGACTATACTCTCCTGCAAGTGCCACAGCCAGCAAGGTCCCACTCCTTTGCCACTGCACCCACCAGACACATGCTAGCTCCTTCTCCCCACCCACCCCCAGTGGGATGCTTCTGATCAGCACAGCTATACTTGGTCTCCCTCCACGGAAGATCCTTCAATCTTCTCCTACTCAGCCTTCGACTTCAAGACTATTCTTGAGGTACAAATTCCTGAGGCTGAGCCTGCCCCCCTCCGCTGACCTCAGGGCTTCTTTGTTGACCCGGAAGACTTGGCCTGGAGGTCTTTGCACTTCACTCAGGCTGACCTTCACTCCTGGAGATTGAGTCTTTTCAAGGGTCTTCTCAAGTTGTCTTAGTATGACTGCTTTCCCCTGACTTTTGTTTATTTCTGTTGCTCTTGAGGTGATGTGAATCCTCTCCGAAGTCTAATTATTGTTGAGAAGGATAACATTTCACTTAACTAGGGTTCAAAGCTAGCGTTCAGTTATCCAAATTATTTGCAAATGTTCATCTATTAATAGTGACCTATAACGCTATTTTTCATATTTCATCTTTGAAAATGTCTTTTCACACGGATCAATCACCAAATATTGATATCAATCTATGAGCACATGATTTTAGTTGATCCAAAAGGTTAATAGTGACAAACAAGTTTATTTCCTCTGGACACTTCCTCAGCTGCTGCAATCAAACAAGGCTTAATTAACTCACCATAAGTGAATGTCTTTCCTTTCATGGCTAACAAATGAACCACTCAGAAAACCTGCTTTGGCTGCAGCTTTATTTTCATTTTTGTTTTTATTTTTGCCAAGAAATTCTGCTGTGATGAGATATTCCATTTTAAATTTTCTAATTTTTCTGATGTTGCTGTCCTATGAGTTGGGAAAAGTGGGATGAGCGTTTAGTCTGGTAATAGCAACTTATTCTTTTAGCACAGCTATAGTGTTATTGCAGAATAAATGCATTTCTTTGCCATCTAATTCGATAAGAAAATAATCCCTACTCCACTACTCTGCCTTAAAAATATGATATTTGAAGTCTACTTTTCCTTTCTTGTTTTGACATGATGGATATCCACTAGTAATAAAGAATAAATAAAATGTCAAGGTACAATGTGATACATGTGGCACTCAAAATTCTGTTGAGTGATAGTTCTGTCACTGTGATTTGCAGCATGCCTAACAGCAATGCAAAGCAATGGAGAGACCACACAAAGTCTCTGTCCGCAGAAGGTCTCTTTTAACTACTCAACTCTGCCTTTAGAGTGGAAAAGCTTCCATAGACAATATGTAAATGAGTGTGGCAGTGTTCCAATAAAACTTTATTGATAGATGTTGAAATTTGAACTTCATATAATTTTCATGCGCCATGAAATATCTTGATATAGGGAATACCCCATAAGGAAACTCTCCGAATCAAGACAAATCAGCAACTCTCTTACATTCAAATAGTCTTCCAGAGTTGATTGGATTACTGGGGGAATTATTAGTATTAGCTCAGAGTCCCACAGACAGTATTTGTCACAGGCAAGACTTGGACTCTGGTCTTCCCTGATTCTGAGACCAGCCCTTTAAAAGCATTGTAGCACACTGCCTCTCAACATACTGCTAACCAGGGTAGACACATCATTACATCCACATTGTAATCATTTCTAATCTGTGCCTTGTAATTTATTACTTTAGTTTTCAGTACTCATCAAAGAAAATTTTACTAGTGGCCCTCAATCTCACTGGATTTTCTGATAATAATAACAATGAGGTGAAACATGGCATTGTGTGTAGTGGATTGGCTTTAGAATCAGGAAAAACTGGAATTAATTTCAACTTTTGACATGTACAGGCTGAGTGACTCATGGCAAGTAATTTCTCTGCCTTAGTTTCCTCGTCTATAAAATAGAGTTGTAAGGATAAAAAATGAAATGATATATGCAAAGCAGTTTGTAAAACTTGGTTATATACAGGTTAGGTAATATTTCTTAACCTCTCAAGCCTCCAGGCAGTTCTATAAGACTTTAAGTTACAAATGGGTTGCCAATAGTCATTGGTGCTTCCTCTGCAAGGAATTACCCATGCTGATAAAATCAGAAGATCAGAGCAAAATCAAATCATAAAAAAAATCCCAATAAATAACTCACATCATGCTTTGCAGTTACCTAAACATTTCTCTATTCATTATCTCAATTAGTTTTCTTAGAAATTCTGTGAGGCAGACAGAGTCACTTCAGTAGCTAAAATTATTCTCCTTTATTTGCCTCCTAGATCTTTCACTTTCCTCTGAGGCAAAAAGCAGCCGGGAGCTTCTCCTTTTACTTCATGCCCTCAGAGAGGTACACTCTGGGACAAACCAACCAAATTTAAAGAGATCAAAGAGAGGGAGGTAGAAAACCAGTGAAATTCACAAGCAGTGTATGAGTTTTCTGAGGGCTTTATCCCTGTTGTCATCCATCTGACCCAGTGACCACCATCCCCATCTATTCTTCTAAATCAAACTCTCCCTTTTTCCTTTCCACAGCCTAACAAGTAGGACAAGCCTAGGAATAGTTTTAGTAGGCAGATTGCCTTTGGCACGCCCTCCTCACTCCTTTTCCCAGCACCCTTCTCCCCATTATGTTCACACAAATATACTTTGCTTCCAGGTAGGTGCCAAATAATCCTCGATGGTTTAAAGTGTTATCCCTCCCAGAAGTATTTGTGACTTGGGGGTGGGAGGACATATGACAACTGTCTACAAATAGCTGTAATGTGGCAGATGGATAAGACTCATCCCATGTACGTTCATGTCCTTTCATTCCTCCCTGAGGAGTATAATTTTTGGTTTATAAATCATTTTATTCAAGTTTGCTGAAGCATCTAATAAAAGTTTTATATATATATACACATATGCACATACATACACATATATGAATGTGTATATGTACACTTAGATATGATGTACATGTTCTATATTGCATGATATATTAACATTATGTATGCATAATAGCTAATGTTTATATAGCACTTTAAGGTTTGCAAAGCACTTTACATATGTGATATCATTTGATCCTCATAACAGATGAGGACATTGGGCCAGGGAGATCAGATAACTTGACCAAGGGTCATACAGCTATAGAGAGTTTCTAAGGCAAGATTCAAACTCAGATTTTCCTGACTCCAAGTCTATTATGCCATCTACCTGTCTAAATTATCATTATTTATATCAATATGAAGGGACACCTAGGCGGCACAGTGGATCAAGTTTTGGGCCTGAGCTCAGGAAGACCTCTCTTCCTGAGTTCAAATCCAGCCTCAGACACTAGCTGTGTGACCCTGGATAAGTCACTTAACCCTGTTTTCCTCAGTTTCCTTATCTGTAAAATGAGAAGGAAATGGCAAACCACTCCAGTAGCTTTGCCAAGAAAACAAAAATAAGGCAGGGTGGGTCATGAAAGGCCTTAAAAGACTAAACAACAATATATCAATATGGGAAAGCTGTATTTTAAAATTCAATTAATTTTACTTAGTCCAACATTGAAATAGTCATTTCAGCTACCAAAGTTCCACTTAATTTTCTATAGAAGAAAAAGTTTTAGAGTCTTCCATACTGATGTTTAATAAAAAGATAGATATTGATGTGACTGAGGTAAAAGATGCCAAGACTTTTATTCAGACAGAGCTGGGAAGGAAGATATTAGATCTGAAGTTCTTAGAAGTGTTCTCATATCAGGAGATTGCTGAAGCCAGCATCAACCAGATGGACCAATTGTTAAATTTTCCATATGAGCATTCACACTTTGGAAATTAGCAAATGCTAAAAAAGAAACAACCCCCCCCCCAAAAAAAACCAAAGGGGCTAATTTTTTGTTTTATTGATTATAATGGAGAAAATATTAATAAAGAAGATAAAACTTTAAAAGCATCCTTCATAAAGAGGGTTATTAAACATTTACCAGCACACACCACCCATCAAATCAAACATGTCCTCATTTTGCAGTTGAAGAAGCTATGACCCATAAAGGCTACTTGTATTGCTCGACAATGTTTGGAGGCAACAGCAGAGCTAGGATTAGGATCCAGGTTTCCCAATTCTGAGTCCAGTACCCTTTAACACTTCATCTGTTCCCTTGTCATCCTCCAGTTTCTTAGCATGAACCCCCTATATGAATAGGCAGAGTTGAATTTTGCTGTATAATTTGGAGAGTATAAGAATTCTACCCTCCTCAAGTGGTTCTCTTACTGGCCTGTGGCCACTATATGAAATTCCAACACTAGAGGTTCATTCAATTGGGTTGAAATGTGACCAACTTATAACAGCTTAAATGTTTTGCTCTACCTTTCTACCAATGGTTAACTGAGAGCAGAATTGAGGCCAGACCTAGGTGGTAAAATGTGGCCATGGATAGCTGGGAAAACTTTGATTACCTGAGCTCCCTATAAGGAAAGAAAGGAAAAAGAGAAGAAAGGCATGGAAAATGGGATGATTGTGATTAGGACAATCTTTCCAAGTTCAAAATTCTGCCTTTAGCCTTATGATTCTCTATAAATTCATTTTTGGTTAATTCAATGCAAATCGGATAGGGAATGAGGCTGACTATGCAAAGAGACCATCAAACTCAAAGAAAACATCAGCTTAGAGCAACAAAATTCTGCTTGCATTCATAGATCAAAGGATTCTAGATTTAGAAATAGAAGGGAGCCTATAGGTGGTTTGGTGCATCCCCTTTGTTTTATAGATGAGGAAGCTAAGACCCAGAGAAATTGAATGACCTGTCAAAGTCAGAGCCAGAATTTGTGAGAGACCCAGGACATCTGATGCCAAATTCAACACTCCTCAAGAACTTTCTTGGTCTCTTTCTTCCTAAAATAGGTGAGAGATACATTTCTGAATCATGTATGGGGTGAGCAAGTTTTAAGAGTCATTTGATGTCCACAAAGTTTTTATGACTTTTAAAATCCTTTAAAGATGAAATCAGATTCTTGCCAAAGAAAAGCAAGCTCAAATCCCCAAAAGCTTAGTGTTCCACTCTCAACTGAAAAGCCATATGGTATGAATTCAAAACTTGGAAAAACATATCTCTCTCTCTTTTTCTCTCCACTCCTCCTTGCTAGCTAAAAGCTTAACAGCCTATTGAAAACAAAGGAGTCAGGGGCAATGGTTTGGACAGCTCTCATCAGGTCCTTTTACAAAAAATATAATGCTATTTCCGATCTCATTCCCTATAGAGCCCTTTTCTAAAATGAAATTTTTACTCAAGGATACCTTTTCTTTCTAAGAGTAACAAAAGGCAATGACATCTGAAACACTTTAAGTGGGAGCAGTGTGATAGGTTTCATTTCAGAACTGGCTGTGGATGAATGTCTCCTAAAACTTCAGGACTTCTAGGGAAAAACTTCATGGTGATCTGAAAGATGAAAATAGCAATCAACATACACAGATAATTCAACGCAATGTAACACGGTGGGAAAATGGCAGATTTAGAGTCAGAGGTTCAATTCCTAGAAATCACTTAAGCCCACTGAGCCTTTGTTTCCTCATCTGTAAAATCGGAGTGTCCGACTTCGATGATATCTGAAGTCCTTTCCAGTGTTAAATTTACAATCTGGCGGCTAGGTGGTATAGTGCAGTGGTTTGTTGTTGTTCGTTCATTTTTGAGTGGTCTCCAATTCTTCATGACCCCATTTGGAGTTTTCTTGGCAAAGATACTGGAATGGTTTGTCATTTCTTTCTCCAGCTCATTTCACAGATGAAGAAAGTAAGGCAAACGGAGTTGAGCAACTTGCCCAGGGTCATACAAGTAAGTATCTGAGGCCAGATTTGAACTCAGGAAGATGAGTCAGGAAGGTACTCTATCCACTGCAACAGCAACTGCTGATAGCAATGTCAAACTCAAATAGAAAGAAGTGCCATTAAGCCCTAAATAAGGATCCCTGATGATGTGTATTGACTTAGAAAACCACATATTAACATTATCTATGTTCTATTGTATTTTTATTTATTTTAAAAGGTTTTTTCCCCCCAATTACATTATAATCTGGTTCTGGGGGCCCTAGGAGTGTTGATGGAATAAGGGCCACAGACAACCTATTTGATATTTCTAGTGCAGTGAACAGAGCACTAGACTTGGAGACAGGAAGCCCCAAGTTTGAATCATGCTTCTGAAGTTTACTAGCTGTGTGAACTTGAGACAATCAATAACCTCTCCTAGTCTCAATTTTCCCATTTGTACAAAAGGCATTATAATAGCACCTGTCTCACAGGGTCAAATTAAATAATATATGTGAAGTATTTTGCAAACTTTGCCATAGAAATGCTATGATGATGATAATGGTGACGATGATGATGATGAAGATGAAGATGATGGTTTCCCAAAGCAGTGCTCTATCCCCATGACTCAAGATTAGGTTCTCTGAAATAAAGAAATCACAATCTTGATAATTAATTGTTAATTTCTTGATACTCCCAATTGGTAGTTCTTCCTCCTAATCACTGTTTCTTTTGTATATATCAAATATCTACTTCTCTGTGATTATGTTGTACCCTCTCCTAGAATGTTAAGTTCTTTGAGGGAAGAGGTTATCTCACCCAATGCTTGCCTCAATAAATGCTTGCTTGATTGTTTAAAGTTTATCATCACCAATAAGTTCCCTTCTCTTCTCTCTCTCATTCTGTGTGCCTATCTCTGTGTTTCTGTATGTGTCCCTCTGTCTCTATCACTGTCCATCTTTCTATCTATCTCTATGTCTCTCTCTGTCTTTCTGTCTCTGTCTCTGTGTCTGTGTCTGTGTCTGTCTCTCCTCCTCCTCATATACAACCACATCTCCCCACCCCACCACCCCACCTCCCCAAAAAAATAAGTTGAAGTTGAAAAGTCCAGTCAAGTTGGTTATTTGGAATATTGTACTTTACCAACCCTTCATCCCCACCAGTTCTTTACTATTGTTGCTTTTAATTAAGTCTCATTACTGTCTTCCTTTCTCTCCCCCTCCCCCACCAAAGGGTCTGAAAAAAAAATAACTACTTTTCAAAGAAGAGAATCAGCAACTTTGCTGGGATTGTTGATGACCTGAAAGCTTGAGAAGGACTATCTTCTATCTGTCCCTTTTCACCATAATAACTCTGCTTCTTATATTCCTAGCTATGCCGTTTATTACTCAATGGTGGCTCTTCAATAAACCCTTTTTTATTTCTGGTAGGTCTTTGGGTTCCCACTCTCTTTGCTTTCCTGATTTCTAAGTCTAAGGTGCCCGAATTATCTCCTTTAAGGGATCTCCTCTAAAGCTGATGAATTTAACAAGTGTCTTTCAGGGACATGGCCTATTAGGAGAAAAACAGAAATGATACTAATAATTGTCACCAATGGTTAGTTCAGGTCTGGAAGGAAAAAAAAAAAGCTAGTCTGAGATAAGAGAGCAAAAATAGTTCCAGACAGACTGTCGAGTGGGAAGGGGAAGGAAATGTACATAATAAGTGGCATACTGGTTCCTTCCCTTATAAAGGAATCCACATGGGGACATTTTCATTAGTGTTTCTGGCTGCCATGGAATCTGCCTGGGCACCCAAATTATAAAAACTTACAAGTGAACTTGCAGTCCGTGGATTTCAAAGAGTCATGCTTGCTGTTAGGAAATGGTGGCTCCCATCTGCTTCTGTCTTACCTGGCAGCTCTTGTAAGAGGTGGAACATGATAGCTCTGTTCTAATTATGAAGATCCTCTGGCAAAAAAAGTTTTTGGCTGCTGTTCAAACTAATCAAATCTAATCTTACATTAGAGTAGCCAGAACTCAGAGCACAACATCTGGGAAAATAGTTACTTGTCAATCAGTATTAATGACAGACGTCCACTATGTCAGAAACGGTCCACAGAGAGTCAAGAAAATTTAAAGAACCTGCAGTAGATATTCTAAGAAAATACAGAAAATGTGCAACCATGGGCAAGTCACTTAATCTCTCTGGTTCTCACTTTCCTGACCTGTAAAATAATGCCTGTACAACCCAATTCACAGGGTTGTTGTGAGGATCAGATGAGATAATCTGTGTACAGTGCTTTGCAACCTTGCACCACTTTATAAAAGTCAGTTATTATTGACACAATCCCATTCTCATCCTACATAAAAGTCATTAGAGTAGTTGCAATCTCAGTTCAGAAAGTCCCAGAAATTAGGGAGGGGGACATTCAGAGGTAAAGTTGAAGGTGTAATTTGTGTCTATTTTATTTTTTAAAAAAAAGTAAAAATGCATCTACACAATAAAATTGTCTCATAGCAAGCTATTTTTTAACCTTTAAATTATATATGTATATGTATATATAGTATATATTTATATATGTATATGTATATATATATTAGTGGGAAATTATTCATTTGATAGTTTACAGCTAAAAATAGATTCTCCAATCCTTAATCTCTGCAAAGTCCAATGAACCACACACTATCTTGAGGAAGCACATTTAAAACCCCAGGAATGACCATGAATTCTAAAAGCCAGTTATAATTTCAAGGGACTAATATGCATATGATGTACCATTGTTCCTCCTAAACACACATAAAATCATGAAGGCTTCTACCCTCAGAAGTTTGTTGTTGTTTTTAATCTCCCTTTTACCAAACTTTCTGATATGGCATGAGTTAAAGGAGAAAAAAATGCTATTATAAAATTCTATGAGAATTATTTGTTCCATAGTTTAACCAAGTGTCAGTAGAATCACCAGGAAGAGCATCCTATCTTAAAAGCTGGATATCTTCAGTTAGTATAAACAAGACAATGGTGATCTTGGAGAAGCTGAGCCCTCTCTGCCTGTGATTATTAGGGCTGGCAAACATGAAGATTCTATTATTATGAAACATTAAGAAAGATAGTTCCTTTCCACTTTCCCTCTCACATACCCATTTTCTTTTTCCCTTAACCTCGGCCCTCCTCCCCACCACAGCACCCCACCATCACTGGGGTACGGCATAGAAGAGGGTGGTCAAGCCAGGAGGGGATCTGCCAAGCTAGAAAGTTAGACTAGAGCCCTGCTAAGCATCAAGTCCAATTGCCAACTGGATTGGGCTGGAGTTGCCCAAAAGGCATGATTGATATCAGATAGATAACCATGTGTGGTTAGATAGATAGATAGATAGATAGATAGATAGATAGATAGATAGAAAGATTCTGTAATACAGATGGTGATAGTACTTCGGGGAAATCCTTCCGATGGCAGAGAAAGAAGAGTTCCTGAAGATAATTAAATGCAAAGCTTCCAACAACGCTGGCATTTTAAAAGGCTTCAGTAAGAGCAAAAGTTCATCTGGTAAGACCTAATGTAAAAGAGAAAAGTTATTTCAATGATTCCTAAAATACATTACCCATCACAGAGCTATTTTCTTGAGAATTCAAGTTCCATCCTGTCCCATAACTTTTTGTCATTTTTTTTTGGTTCCTCATTTGTCCAAAAAAAAGGGCCATTTGCTAATCTGGAAAACACAAATAGCAACCTCCTTCCACTTCAGCCTTGGTCCCTGCCTGACAAGTCTCTAACAATGCTTTCCCATTAGAGGTGCTCTATTAAGGAAAGGTAATGATGCAGTACCATAAATACATCATAAGTGGTGGTAGACACCTGATATAATTGCACTAAACAATGGATAAATCTATATACCAAAAATATTGTAGTCTTATGTCATGAAGTCCATATAAAGCAAGGAAGGCAGGACATTACTGTTATTTTTCATAGCAATCATGTCATGAACTTGTCTCCTGCCATCTCTCCCAGACACTCCTACTCCTCCTGACTTCCCTATTTCTGTTCGTGACATCATCACTTTCCTACCCTGCCCTTGAAACCTCAGCATCTCCTACAATTATTTTCATATCTCTCACCTCCCGCTGCCACCTCCCTAGGTTAGGCCCTTCTTCTAGGACAATGGCTTCCTTATTAGTCTCTCCATTTCTAATTTCTCCCTCACCAACACCATTGCTAGATTGATTTCTTAATGCATAGAACTCCACGGCTCAAAACCTTCAATGGCTGCCCATTGCCCATAGAAATAAAAATTACTTAGCTTGGCATTCAGAAACTTTTACAACTGAATTTGAATCTAGTTTGCCAATTGTATCTCATTTTCTTCCCCCCTTTAAATGGTCTATTCAGCCAAACAAAATTATCTGCCTTTCTCTAAGCCTGTCTCCTTACTTTATCTACAGGTCTTTGCCTGTGACATTAATTTCCTATTCACGTAAGGCCAATCACCTACTGAATGTCACCTACTCCATGAGATCTTATCTGACCACCTTATTGGGAAGTGGTCCTTCCCTCTCTTAACTGTCACAGCATATCGTACCTACCATATACTTATATTCTATTGAATATTTTAAGTATTTATGGACATGTGCCAGAATTGAACAGGAAGAGGAAAATAGACTCAGTTGACAAAATTGTTCCACATTATTAATGACCCCAAACTTCTCCTTGAAACAAAAGCCCATCTTTTAACACCATTATCCTTCCAGGTAGGCTGTAGGGCTATGAGTCATGAAATACCAGAGTGACTGAAAAACAAAATTTGAGGATCGCCCAAAAGGTAATGAAGAGGCAGATGGTGGGTGTGAGCAGGCAACAACACTCTACAAATGAGGAATGCACCGGGAGAAGGAGCACAAAGAATATCATCCAAAAAAGTGTAACTGAGGAAAAGAAAAGATGTATTGGTCACATAGCAAAAGTGAAGGATAGCCAATAGACAGCTGGCGTGTTCCTTTAGTGTTCACATGTTGCTAGGAGAGTTAGTGGAAGGTCCCCAGGAAATGGAGAGCACCCCCAGGGCAAATATGGACAATAGCTTCACTGAATAGGTAGTCATGGAAAGATTGAAATCTGTATTCCTGGAGGAAATGTCCATATAAAGGAGATCTGAGATCCATCTAAATAACTAAGTAGGTACATGCCTTATCTTCTCTATCGAATGATAAAAATCTTCAGGGCAAAGACCACCTTTTCTCAGCTTTGTATTATCAAAATACACACTGCAGCTTAGTATGGTCCTGGAGTCTTGGACCTAGAACCAGATGGGAGCTCAGAGCCTACCTAGTCCAACTACCTTATTTTATACCTGTGGAAACTGAGGCCCAGGGAAGTAAAGTTACTTGCCCAAGATCACAAGGTAGTAGTACTTTTTAAATTGAATATATTACATGTATACATATGTAATATGCAAACACATATGCATACATACTTATGTATGTGTATATATGTATTTGTGTATATGTATTATATGTGTACATGCATATGTGTGTTGCATTGTGTGTATGTGTATATATGTCTATATATACATAGATATACAGAGAGAGAACATGGGATATATTAAGTATTATTTATCCAGTTAATCAATTGTTGAAAAGAAAACAAATGTAGAGAAAAAATATTTCAAACATGGTAAATGTTCAGTTAATGTGTTTATCTTCTATTTTAATTCCTTTTCTCTAAGAATCCCTCTCCTTGTCTACCTGTGTCCATCTGTCTCTCTCTTAATAATTATTTTCCTGATGAAAAATTTCTACGCCTCTACCCTCGCAAAAATGTCAGCATCTACTCACTGAATCACACAGGGAAGAGTCTAATTCATTTTCATTAAATATAGTTAGTAAGTGTAACATAGAATCAAGAGCAGGTTGAGGTAAGGTTGCTTTTGTTACACTTTGCTTTTGTTATCAATCCTGTAATTCACTGTGACGGATCAGAAAGGTACAAAGAAACCAAGCGAAAACATATTCAAAATACATTTAACAAAGCGTAAGGAAGCAGAGCCAATAGATTCATAAGTGAAGGAACGTTATGTGCCTCTCCTGTCTGTTTAGAAAATGTGAGCAGCAACATAATCCAAACTGTTCTGAAGGTTCTTTAAGATTTCAACATAGTTTTCTTTTCTGACAAACAAAATAAGAATTTTTTTTAAATAACCAATAGTTTGTAGAATTCTAGAGTTAAAGTTGGAAGGGACCTGAGATCTAACCTGAGTCTGTAATAGCCTGTTTCTCTTTCCTATGGCAGCACATAATGAAACTGATACACTTTAGACTTACCATCTCGATATATATCAAAATATATATCAAAAACCCTACAACCTAGAAATTTCACTTTCTGATCACAGCCTCCTATTCTTCTAACTACTTCTTCCTCTACCTTCCTCGTATTAAACCTAACCTTTACTCTTATCCTTATCCTCTGGCCTCACTTAACCTCAAGTAAATCAAAGGTTTAGAATGGATCTGGTTGGTTAATCAGTTTTGAATCCACCTAACAAGTTTCATCTCTTCGTCTTATCTAAGAGAATATTGTGAAAGATTTTGTCTTGAACTAAACAGTGGAATTTATGTCTTTATTCATTAATTTTTGAAGATAGATACCTAAGTCACACTTGGCTCTTTAATGGTCCTGCCATGCTATTTTTAATAAATTAGGTTTTTATAGATGTTTATAATTAAATATGGCCTCTAGCTCAAAGGCACTTCTTAACGAGAAATTAGAATCATTGACATATGTGTGCATACATATATGTACATATATGCCAGAGTTTCTGTTGATACTGTCATCTCTCCCTCTCTCTTACATATACATGTATATATATATATATATATATATATATATATGTATGTATTCATAACAGAATAAATTCTAGGCATATATTATATGTATATAAACACAATAGATGCCAAAGAGTACATATATGTACATTCATGTATAATGCCTGAGTTCATACTGTTAAATTAAATATATATGTAGGTATGTATCTGGGAGTAAAAAGTCTTATACCAACTCTCCCTTCATTTAGTCTTGGCTTGTAGCCTTTTCAAGATAAATAATTTATTGTCGGTGCAATAGCTGACCTTGATGCCATATTTGTCCTCATTGTGGGTGTCTGACAACGTTGCTGAAGGCATCATGCTAAAAACAACTTGGGAGCAAGTGCATAGCCCTTCTTCACTCTATTGGTAACTGCGGAAGCTCAAAGGTATTGTCCATTATCCAGAGCCTGGGCAAGCATGCCTTCTTGGAATTGGCATACACAACTAATTAACTTCTCCGGGCAACTAAATTTTGCCATGATTTTGCACAAACCCTCGCAACTGACATTATCAAAGACCTTGATTAGATTGACACACATTGTGCACAGACTTCTCTTCTGCTCCTGGCCATTTCCCCTGGAGCTGTCAGACAGCAAACACCATACTGACCATTCCTCAGCCGTTTTGAAAGCAGCACTGGCTCTCTGTTAGATATGCAATCTTCTTGGAGAGCTGGATGAACTCTCCTGCCGGTAAATTCTGTGGAATTCTCATTTCTTTTTACTTTGTTTTTGTTTGTTTAGCAGAGTCTGAACTTGCCCATCATTTTCATCAAACCAATCTTGATGTTCACAAGTGTTCTGACCCAGGATGAGTAAATGCAATGGAATACCAAATCTCTGTAAAGTACCCTCTCCTTCTTCTCCCCTGTTGCACTACTGTATGTTAGCTCAGCTTTCCCTCCATGTTAGCGATGAATCGTTCCCTCTCAGAGAAGCACTTTAATCTGTTGACATTAAATCTTCTGGTAGTTGTCTTTCCTTGAGGCCACCACTTTTGTTGAATGCAAAATATTTAGCTTAGAGAAGCTAAATCTATGATCAGTCTAGCACTTCCTGCCACACATTGCCTTTGTCATTCCCACATCCTGTCTGGCTCTTCTCCTTTCAATGACACAGTCTATTAAATGCCAATCTTTGCTGCGAAAGCATATCCGTGAAGTTTTATTGCAGTTAGGTAAATGGAAGACAGTGTTGACACTGAGAAAGTCATGAGACACACAAGTCTTCCATAGTAAGTTACTGGTGCTGTTTCCAATTCCATTCCTCCCAAGGACCCCCTGCCATGTCTGATAGTCTGTGCCACTCAGAATTATAAGCTTTTCCTTTTTGGCACATTGATGATGAAGGTCTCCAGGTCTTCATGAAATTTTTCTTTGTCCTCATGAAGGTTCATCATTGTGGGAACACATGCATTGATGATGGTATTGTGGCACTTTCCTCAAGTGGCAATCATATCGTCCTGAGCCTGTCCTTCATTTCTTCTGGGAGATATATAAGCTTGTTGACTAAATTAGTTTTGATTGCAAAACCTACACCAATTTCGTCAAGCTCCCTTTCACTGCAGCCACTTCAGGAAAAAGTATACATCCAGCTATGACTTCAGTAGGTTGGCTTTCGTTTGCCAACCTTGTTTCACTCAGAGCTGCCATTTGAATGTGATACCTGCTGAGTTCTGTCACAAGAGCTCTTCATCTTTCAGGTCTACTGGATTTTGTGTTGTCCATAAACATGCACCCATTCCACATACCAATGGTGAGTGGAATCATTTTTGTAAAAGTTTTTGTAGAGTGTGTGCGTGTGTGTGTGCGTGTGTGTGTGTGTGTGTGTTGACCTCAGGGTAGGATTCTTGCCTACTAAGGTAAGCAGGTCAGGCTTAGGCTGGGTGATGCAGAGAATTTTTAGGCACCCTTTCTAGCCCCTTTCTCATGTCAGGAGGTAAGCAGTATAGTCCTTAAAAAAAGGCTGCTCATGCTCAGGGGGCTGCCAAGTCCTGCTGCTGCTTCAATCCAGTGACAAGCCTCCCCAGTATCCATACCTGGTGCTTTGTCACTTGTCCATCACCACAGGTAAAAAATGGTAAAATGGTACGGGTGATGTCTTTTGACTTTCTCATAAATTGGATTTAAGTGAGGCAGAGTTGCACAAAGTCATCAGCCTCACTCTCTCTTCCAGAGTCATGGGAGTCCAGTGGCAAGACAAAAGTCAGGACAACTGAAAATGGCTCAGGATACAGTGGATGATCTTGGTGGCTGACCTCGGTATCTTTGATGTTTAAGCAAGCTCTAAGTGCTCCACAACTTCAGCTACCTTCATGGCCTTTGGAACAAACTATTTTCCTCTGCCCATTGTACTGGGGGGAAGTTTTCACATGCTTGGATTAGACCTCCCCCTCACTCACAGACAGGTTTGAAGCCTGTCAGGTACCCTCGACCTGGTTCAGCCCATCTTCTGAAACAGTGTGGGTTCTACACATAATATAGCTTCTTGAAGCCACAGGTAAGAGTTGGATCGCAGGTGAGCACCAAAGATTAATGAACAGCCCTGAAAAACCCTCACGCCCTAGGTGCTAGTCTTCACTGAACACCTGTGCACCCTATACACATAAATATATAATATGCCAAGGCATTTATATGCACACGTATATAATTATACATGTATTAATACATACATACACACGTGTATGTATGTATGTATGTATGTATTAATAAATCTAATTGACAGTTTATAAACTCTTTGGCATAGATGCTACATGGTACAACTAGACTTTCTTAGCATGTTATAGGGACTCAATAAATATTTGTTAACTTGAATTGAAAAGGATTAATGTGATTTTCAAAATGACCAGAGTAAGTTAGATCAGGAAAGAGTATGACTCAATTTTTTTATAACACAAAATGCCAGCTCTTCAGGCCTCTTGTCCAACATACTGTAAGCAACTTAAGAGCAAAGACTGCTTTAAAAAAATTTTTTTTGCTTTCCCAGTGCTTATAACTGTGCCTGGTACACAGAAAGCACTTAATAAGTGCTTATTGACTTGACCTTCCATTTTTCCAGTTTCTCTTCAACAATAGTTTAAAATTTTACCCTGTTGCTGGAATCCATCCCAATAAAAGAATTAACTCTGCAGCAAAGAAAGCTTTGAATGTGGACTTATACTCTGGAAGACCTGAGTTCAAATTCTGATTTGAAGATTTACTAGCTGCATGACTACAGAATAGTGACTTAACTGTTCTGAACCTATTTCCTCATCTGTGATAAAGAAATGATTATGCCTGTAGTATCTATCTGACGGTGTAACTGTGACAGGGTTCAAACGAAGTAATGTATCAAAAATGTTTTGTAAGCTTTAAGGTGGTATCCAAATATCAATTATTATTCCAATTGTCATCATCATTACCCCAAACCTGCATTTATGGTGCAGAATATTCTAGCTGGAATTTCAGAAATGTAATCCTATTTAAGAAGCTGCTGAAATTCATAGGGGCTTTGTATACCATGTGAACTCATGTTCTAAGTTGAACCGAATTCTAGAATCCCCACTTCATTCAAACTCCTATCTTCATTTCACTTCTCCAAACCAATTGTTCATGAGGATTCTTTTGGTATATGAACAAATAACTGGGGCAGGGAGGGGAGGGAACTAGCCCTATAAATATTTGGATGTACATTAATGACTAACTTTATTGTCAAAAATATCATTGTAAGTTCTATCAGCTTGTTATGTTTTGATGTATTCTTTTCCAGTTCACTTGAAAATGATTTCCAAGCTTTATCTTGTCCAATTAGGTAAGTGATAAGCATTGACATCACTATAGGTACCCTATTGTACACAGATTACCTGGCAAGGTCATTCTGGATAGCTGGAAGAACCAGAAAGTCCACCTAGGTCTTCTGAAATTTATCCCAAGTTCTTGGAACATATCGTGTTCCAAACCAAAGACAACATATTCAAAGAGTTCTCTTTATGGTTGAATCATAGGTCAGGTGATCAGACTTTCAAGTATGATACCACACTTTTTTGAGGGGGAAACTATAATCATGCTTTGTAATAGTATTAACCTTCCACTGGGGTCCTAATATATTTTTCATTTTACAAATCTGATCACTCTAACCACAAATATTTTAACATATTGAAATCTTCTAAATAAAGGATGATTAGGATTTCCTTAGTGTTCCACTCGGAATTTAAGACTATGTTAGTGTTCTGGAGTGCACAATTTTGAGTTAAGAGAATGAGTTCAAGTATTAGCTCTTTCATCAGCTTGGAAGCTTTGGGCAAATGTCTTAAACTCTCTGGCCCTCATTAGCTACTTTTAAAATATTATTTGCCCTATCTACTTCACAGAGTTGTTGTAACATGTACATTTGAGTTATTATCATTATTTTTAGACGTAGTAACAATGGTCGTGTATTCTACTGTGCAAAAAAAAAGTAATACCAAAGAAAAGCACCTAGAACAGACGGAAAACTCCAAGAGAAAGTACCACCCCAAAATGCTGACTGATGAGCAGAGCATGTGGTAATAAACCTGGAAGTGGCCCAGAGAAAGGCACATGGACAGATGAAGTCACTTTCACATCTGTTATCTGATCTTCACAGCTATCCCCTGAAGTGG